>NC_056541.1:25736012-26362262 GCF_910596095.1 Thunnus maccoyii
ACTCTAATCACTAACAGTTTGGTGCAGTGGGTGCTGTGCAGAGAGCGGCACAAGTTCGGGCCAAATAACCCAAGTGGAAGCACATTTGCTGCCCACTGCCTGTGTGAAGTGCAGTAAACAAGGCAAAATAAGCAAATGCTCAACAACATGATAAGTAGTGCCCTTGGGAGAGAAGGGGACCCAGATCTAGTTAGAGTTTGCTTGTTTCTACTGGAGATCCCTGGGGCTGTGGCACTTCAGGAACAATGCTCAACTGTGCATGCCATGATTTCTATAATGTACCGAGATGCACTCCGACTGGGCTTTGCGCTCCATCACGAAGCCCACCCATCCGCTGCACTAAACTCTACACATTACACGCTTGGACTGGAGATTGGAGACCAACAGACCAAATTAAACATTGTATGTGTTTTGTGGTTTCCGTGCGTGTGTTTTTGTTTGTGTGTGTGTGCTTGTCAGTTTATTGGTTGGAGTCTGGTCTTCTGTGTGTTGATGAGACTCTTGGAGCAGGACACGATATTCTGCTCCTGAGGGCCCTTAGAGCCCATTCCTCATTATTTTCACCATTTATGTGTGAGATTGATTGTGCAATTTGTGCGATCCAAATGGATGAGTTAATGCTGGTCCCACTAATAGGCTTGCTCGGCCTTTCTCTCGTTTTGCTCCCCACTCAGGCGGAAAAGGAGAAACTTCAGCAAGCAGGCGACGGAAATTTTGAATGAATATTTCTACTCGCACCTCAGCAACCCATATCCAAGCGAGGAGGCTAAAGAGGAGCTGGCCAAGAAGTGCAGCATCACAGTTTCCCAGGTGGGTACTGCTCAACTAATAGTAGCTGGTGGGTAATCAGGGTGGGAAAGGCTGAAGCCTAGAGGGATAGTTACCGAAGGTCACACCACCAAGACACAATGTCCTTAGCTAACCTTGACATTGTGACTGCCTAATGATGCTTCAGTCAAGGCTGGTCCCAGTCAGTCAGAGCAGGGCCACAGGGAGGGGAGGCCTATATCATCTTGGCCTCAATCAAAGCACTATGCTGTCCTTCCTTAGCCGCCCAACGCTGGGTCCCCTGCCATTTCCCCCTCTCATTCCCATCCACCATGTGTGCTCTCTCTGTTGCCTGGTCAGTCGCTCAGGTCATAAGCTGGGAAGAAAAAAAATGGCATCATCCATTACTGTAAGAAAAGCTGTTGATGCTGGGTATTTGTTTTTTGTATGTTTGCTGTTCAAGTGACCTTGCAGAACTCTGCTAATTCACAGTTATGTTTTAAATTTTACAAGATGTGACTTTCCCACTTTATATATATATATATATATATAGCCTAGCCTCCTTGTTGGGTAAACCTGAAGGCAATATCTCTCACACCTAACCCCCACATCCAAAGTATTATTATCCTGTGCTCTCCCTTTCCTGCTATGATTGTGACTACTATCTAGATTTTTTTATACTCTATTGTTCTATGGTTGTCCTCATGAGACACGATATCAGAGAAACATTAATCTATACAATAACGATTAATCTGCAGTGTTTTGTTCTGTGTGGGGAGGGGGTGTTGAGGGGTATATTGAGTGTAGTCATGAAGAGTCAGATACTGTAAAAGCCCATTCTTTTTTGCCTTCAGGGGGTGGGAAGCACCATCACAGTATCACAGGTATGTCATAACTTCTCCTGATCCACTGTTTTCATTTTTTTGTACCTCCTTTGTTTATTTATGTATGTAATAGACTCACAGTTTTTCACTGCACAGAACCTCCCTCCCTCACACTACTGGTTCAATGCTCATGTTATCATAAATGACAGTATTTAAATTTACATTTAAAAAAAAAAAAAAAAAAAAAGAGTGGATAAGACTTTTTCAGCATTCACATCCCACCTTTAAGTCACACAAGTACACAGACTACTTTTGATTAATTCATATTTTGAAACCACACCCATGTTATCACCATATTCTGTGTGTACAAAATGTGTCACATGAAATTCCACTTTTTTTGCTATTGTTTACTACATTATTTTTGTTTGTTGTAGAGCGTCGACAGGTTGTGTGGTCTTTTGAATCTTCAAACTGCGCTCTGAGTTTATTTAACCCCCCCCCCCGCCCACCTCCGATCACTGTGTGCTTCATAGCAGTTAAAGAAATGGGCACCGACCCTCACAAATGGAGCTCCACTCTGATTTCTGAGTGCCTCGCTAAACAGGCCACTGTACGAGTTCCCATGAGAACAAATCAGTCTATGCAGAAATTAGAGGGCTTTTAAAAATTCACTTGAACTCATCTTAGGCCCCATTAGTGGTGTATTCCTCGACGAGCGGAGGCCACGGCAGACATTCTTATTGACTTATTCTTGGTGCTTTGGCTTATTTTAAGTGAGTAACAAACTCTGAGGCTCGACATGATGCTGAGTGCGCCGTAAGTGTGTTATCCCTCACCGTGCTCCAGCCTTTCAGAGTCACAAACCACTCGCTGTGGCCACTCCGAGGGCTCAGCTAAGTCATTTTTCAAACACCCCAAACTCTTTTGCGGGCTTTGTTGATTACACAAGCAGTTCATTAAGTAAAAACCATCCGTCGTGAATGGTATGCCAATATCAGTCCGCAGCTCTGCTCAATACATCATCGCTGACGAAACACCCTGCATCATTCTAACAGGGATCATTTAAAATGCAAGTGATGCACTGTCGACTTCCCTGAGTGCAAGTCCAGATTCCTGCAGTTCAGATGCAGTGTTATTTTTTCAAATGGCCTCAAGAAAAAGCTTCAGTGATGAACAAACAAACAGAATTTTTGAATGTATACATTATTATCTGATTTGTCTGATTTGACTAATACTGAATCCTGCTTGCTTATTGCTAAAAATTGAATGAAATGAGCTGCTGACATTACTTAGAGGTGGCTCTCTAAATGCAGGATGCGTCTTATTTCCGCAGTCACCTTGCATGTGCCGTGCTGAATGAAAGCATGGGATTGGATGGCTTTGGTTTGTGTTAGGGTTTATGGATGTTTCAGAAGACATATCTGATATAATCTGTGTGATTGGGACGCTGTGTTCAACATTTAAAGCAGATCCCAATGCAGATATTAATTTAGATTACCTACATTGATAGGATTTATTCCTCTGAGTGACACTTTTCAATATTTCAGATCATAGTAAATTTAGAGAAACTAAGACGTGAGGTATCATTCATTATTAACGCAGCCTGTATAATTGATGGTATCACAGCTAGCGAGACCGGCTTTTGTATTTGTATTTAAGGCTCAGGGCTTTATAAGCTCATATATTGAGATCATAGACAGATTACCTTTCATTGACTAGCGAGGAGTATTGACCTGAAATAGGGTGAAATAGTTTGAATTATTAACTACGGCTCCACGGCCTCTCCGGTGGGGAGCAACGAAGGCAACGGTATCGTGTTCTTGCAAGGAGTCTGCATGGTCATTATACAATCGCTGCCTTTGAGGCTGCTGATGTCAGGTAATTCAGTCTCACAACCTGGTTCTCACCACACATAGGAGTCAATTGAATGCATGGCCTGCCACAAGATAAAAGGGAATTAGTTCTGTAGATTGGGTTGTGCTCCACACCTTACAGTGCCTTGCATTTGTTCAATATTTAGCTGAACCCGAGAATCACTAAAGCCAGAGTTCAGTGGGCAGGAGAGAAATGTGTGTGTAGAACGGAGAGGGGTGGTATAACATCTAGAGGATTTAATGCCAACACTGCTGAGTCTGTTTAGTCTTGTAACACCATACAGTGGTAGGATCAAGTCATAACACACTTTATCCCAAAGGATAAGAGCAGAATGAACAAAAAGTTTATCTTTCATCTGTTACTGCTTGAAATAATCACTCACATTTTACTATAAATCTGTAGGATTTGATTGCATCGCTGCCACATTGGTTAAAGTAATAATATGTGGCAAAAAGTAAACTAGTGTAAAGTCTGTTACTGCTAACAGTCGCACTTAATGATAAATATGTCTTCACAATTTACATTTCAATACATTTACTTGTGTTTAACACATTTGTTTGTATATTGTTAAATTAAACAGACTGATGAGGTTGGGAAAACATTTTCTATGATTTCCAGGCATTTGCGGGCACTTTGTAAGCTGTCTTATAGAGCGAGAATATTGCATCGTCTTTGGCCCTACAATCCACTATAAGCAGGTTAAGTAAAAAGGATGATGGCCAGGGCTTTCATTGCTTCCAATTAAACCTTGCTTGTTAGTTTAACCTCTAGGTAAACCCATCAAACAATTGATGTCAAGGAAACCCTGCCAACAGTGGGCCTCGCCTGAATGGTCATTAATTTTAATTGCCTAGATATTAAAGATTTAGAGCACAGAGACGTGCAGGATAGAAATGATCTGATGTCCTGCAAATCCAGTCAGTTTTTACACCACAACATTGGCGGGCTGCTGGGGATATTAAAATTTAAGCACATGGGTGGAAATTAAATAAAGCGTCATTAGGGGCAGCTGCTCTTTGGCTGGTCCAGCCGTGGGCTGCAGAGCCTGAGAGGGGGGCAGCAGTACCGCGACAAGACACTCTAATTTATAGGACCATTAAAAGCAAGCATCATCTCATTATTATTCCACTGTTATTGCAGAGCCAGCATTCACACATAAGGTTCATACAACTTTTCGGTCTCTGACTAATGTTAGATGTCATCATTTCAATTCAACAAAATTAGCGTGCCCAACTGCTCCAAATCTGAATATACCCAGTTTCATATAATAATTTTCCCTCCTGCCTTTAGAGTTCCATTTCTCTTTGGTAAAAATTTCTTTTTTTTAACACACCAATTAACTCTGACTGCCCCAATAATCTGTGTTTACTGCTTCTCATGTCTACAGGTCTTTAGCCTCTAACTCTTGTTTTTGATAATTATAAACAAAAGTTGCTTTCTGAATCACTGAGCACATGACCCACCCCACCTCCCCATAACACACACATATCCACACACGCACACACTCCAAGACATATAAACAAATGTCTCATGGCTGTATTAAAGTTTTTATTATCAAAATTAAAGCACTTCCAGTAAGAATGGTGCTCATGCCAGCCATTAATGAAAGGAAACAGTTTATTATATTATGAGGTGGTATGCATGCTTTAATATGTAAGTATTTTAGTAAAATATTAACCTACCTGTAGAGAGTAAATATGATCAAATATATATTTCACAAGTGGGGAAACATTAAGATTTATATCTTTAATAACAGGCCTTGATATGAAAAAAATATATAATATATATATATATATATATATATATATATATATATATATATACATATAATACAATAACTTTAGTGTCTATGCAGTAGGAGCCCCTTGTGTTTTAGTTTTGTCAGGAGACAGAACTGAGAGCATGTCATGCTCCCATCCATGAGAAGACACAAGTGGCTCCTGATTATGGCTTAATTAGCTTGTGTACCCGGTGGACATTACTGCAGGGGCTGGGAATTGGGTACTTGATGGACCCAAACATGACATCTTGAAACAATCACACTGCTCAGTGCACGGTGCTGTGGCTGCTTGACGTCTGACTCCTCTGCTCCTCCTCCCTCTGCTCTCCCACACAGGTATCCAACTGGTTTGGCAACAAAAGGATCCGGTACAAGAAAAATATCGGCAAGTTTCAGGAAGAAGCCAACCTGTATGCTGCCAAGACTGCTGTAAATGCAGCACACGCTGCAGCCGCTGCAGTGCAGAACAGCCAGGCCAACTCCCCTACCACACCTAACTCCGGTAGGCACTCCTGCATATAGACAAAAGACAAATAAAAAAAAAAGATCTGCCCTCTACCTCAGCCCTTAACCTGCTGCCTACCTGCCTCACTCTCTCATGCACCATTCACACAGGCAAGAGTGACAGGCTCTGCTCCCAGCTTGGGGATCACAGTGTCTCCTGTCTATAAGACAGTTGATGCCAAGCAAACTCATGCATAAAGAGAGCGTTCCTGACTTGTGAACCAAGAACACATGTATTTTTGGCAAAATAAAAAAAAGCGAGAATTCAGAATGATGCCATGGGATTTGTTTTCCCTTGACTTTCTGTCAACTTCCTGTCATTTGTAATGTAATGGTATGTAGTTCCAGTGAATGGTAGTGCTTTTTTGCTAAATATGGGTAAACATAATTGCTGGGAGCATTTTACATACAATGATATTATTATATCAAAATGACATTATATGCAATTCATATTAAATAAGTCATATAAAAACACAAAGCCTAAAAGGGCATATTTAGTCCGGTATAATGAGTAATGTAATGGACTAGGATGACCTGCGTCGGGATGTGGTAAGCTTATGAAGTGGTCCCTTTTTCTTGCACCCAGGATTCCAGATGAAAGATGAAGAGTTTCAGCTGGATTCTGCAGAGAGCAAAAACACTCTTTTAACCAACATGTTTACTGGTACTGGTCTTTTCATAAGCTTCTTATTGTCCTTGTCATTTACCATGTGATACCTCCCGCCAACGTTAGATTGGAAGTAGGTGATGTGGAACAATTGGGAGCTTAAGCGACCAACCACATATAGAACCGGTCCCTTGTGTCATGTGATTTTCATTTCATTTGTGTCCCCACCGCATCTGTAAAAAGATCTGTATATCCTCTACAGTCCTTCTGCATATCGTCCTCTTCTGTTTGTTTCTTTGCTCTCCCTCCTTTCCTCCCTAACCCTTGTAGTTGCTTGCTTTATGGGAGTCTTTTCTTCAGTGTATTTCTATGTGTCTGCTTGAGTTGGGTCTGTGTATGCAGACACATGCGTGGTGTGTGTGTCTGCGTTATTTGTGTGTGTGCGTGTGTGTGCTTTCCCTTTATAGCCCTCTCATGTATTCAGCTACTTACATCTTCCCTTTCCAGGTTCTTCAGGTTCTTTTAACCTCCCAAACTCTGGGGACATGTTCTTGAGCATGCAGAGTCTGAATGGGGATTCTTACCAAGGGGCACAAGTCGGAGCCAATGTACAGTCACAGGTAGGATCAACAATCAGGGACAGTTCCTGACTACCAGTGCAGAGAGCTGTCCTTGTCTTGCCTGTGTACTGAGCCATCCACAGTGCAGTCTGAAGCACATTAAACCAAAAATAGAAAATAAGAAAAACCATGCTGCTCATGCGAGGGCAGTTCAAATTACCACCGTGAGGCCTCCGATACCTCCGACTGATGTGAACAAAGTGTTTACTGACTATTTCGCTTTGGATGGAATATTTTGGCAGCCAAAATATAATCCCACCCCACTGCTGTATCATGCCGCAAAGCAATTTTCTGATTACTATTCCAAACATCTTAAATAACATTTTGTGAATGCATTTGGCTTTGACTTGAGCTCTTGGGTTGGTATTGGGTTTTTGGTACTGTGTTTTCCCCTTTTTTCTGTATTCTATATTGCTATCTTCCTGTCTCATCTTGTTATCGTTTGTTGTTGATGTCTTCCATTTTGTAAGTTTTAACGCAGCTACGCAACCGACACACAATCGCAACCATGCACTTATGAAAACAATCTATGCTTATTCATGATTAAGGTAAAAAATAAAAACTAATTTAAAACAGCCATAGTGTATGTGTTATGTTTTTGTCACTTATGCTTTTGTTTTTTATTTAGTAATCCATAGCCACTATAGCAGATGCCATGGATTTGAGCATGCTAGTAACTTTAGTATGCCTTTTTTTTTTTTTTTTTTTTTTTTTTTCATTAGAAAATCTATTAGCTGTGTTGCAAATCTGGTTAGTACATTTGGTGTCTCAGGAGTCCCTTTGTGATTTCACACTAGTCAGTATCTGTTGCTTCACTGAGCATGTTTACAGTTAGTGTTGGCCTGCTGCGAGACACCGACTTGACCAGCCTGTCCACCTTGTCTGTCCCCTTCAGGTGGATACCCTGCGCCATGTTATCAGTCAGACGGCAGGATACAATGATGCTCTTGGGGGAAACACAATGTATAGTCCACATGGCTTAAATGTAAGTAGAGGTTTTATTGGTTTCACATATACATTGGTAAGATATAGGCAGTGTGACATGAGTTCATGCTGTTCTGAATTCGCTACACCGTTTTTAATCATATTTAATGACTGTGTAGTACATTATATTGCATTGCACACATACAGGTAGACCCATCTTTGCACGTGTTTTGGCTTCTTAAAGAAGCTTGGGTCGTAAAATATTAGCTGCTGTAAACATCTTGTCACTTTGCCACCTGACACGAGTAAAAGTAACATTTAATAAAGCATATTGCGGGGCAGGGGTAAGGAACCTCCAGCTTTACTTTAATAGACGTCTTTTAATACTTTGTTTGACTCAAGCCAAAACGAGATGAAAAAAGGCTTTCTCTGCACGGTATCTGTTGCGTTTAGCTATTTTGAAATGCTTCACAGAATTTTCCATAGCCTTATCTTCATGATAAAATATGAACATGTGATCGCCTGCAGCTCTTTCCAGACATGAATTCCATCTTCCTTGATGAGGTTTGATATGGCGCCTTTTTGTAAAGCAGCGCATAATCTGAAGCTATCAGAGTAAAGATTAATTTCGTTGATGAGAGAGGATGAAGAGAGAGAGAAATAGCATCAGACAGCTCTCTCTCTCTCTGCTCACTATATCAGAAGCTCAGTATTTGCTCACTTTATATTGTTATGCCTGTTGGGTAAAATGCACGCATATTCACAGTCTGATATTATTTAAAGCTTAAGCATTAAATTTATGAATTTTGCAGCAATCTCACTGGAAAATGAAAATATATATATTCTGTGAAAAACAGTTAACACATTTTATATAAACAAATGGTGGAGGATGGTGCCAGCATTCAGTGCTTTTGGTGTCATTTTGGCTTTGCTGAAGCCTTATTGCTATAAGCTCTTTAGATATGTCAACTCCCAGCAGGATCAAGTGTTTTTCACTTTCTCACAAGGTTTCTCACTTCCATGTGCAGTGTAGACCTGTGCCTAGTGGCTCACCAGAGCTCTGTACAATCCCTGCTAAAACAGCAGCTGACGGTACTCAACTAACCTTCACATGTGACAAAAAGAGAATCAAAATAAAATTAGTTACACTAATATAATATTCTCGAATAAGTCCAGTTATTGCAAAGCTCCTGTTTTGTAGCAACAACCCAGAAAGAGCCTTATAGATATATTAGCATAGACTAACCTTTAGCTTTGTTGGCGGTGACGTAGAAGGATCCTGTAAAGGCTAGGTCATGCCTGGAGCAAAGCAAAGTCAGGCTGGCTAAGACTGGCTCTCTTGGAGAGGCCCTGCCCTGTCACTTTCACTCAGCTCTCCCCACCTCACCCAGCCCGAGCCCTCCCTCTTCCTGACTGACAGGAGAATATGTAGCGACAAGCTGTCGGCCGCTGCTGAAATCTGCTTAGACACTGATTTCAGGGACTGCTCCCATTGGTCGGGACAGGAGACAAATTTGTTTCCAAGAGTCTCTTTGCTGATGTTACTGAATTGCAAAGAGTGCTAAGAGTCTGGACTAATCACACAGCATCACTGCGTCCAAAACATTTAAATATCAGCTGACACATAAGTGCAACCAGAATCTCAAAGTCTCTCCATTTTTTGAGTGTTTGGTTGCATTTTGGGTATTAAATTGTACATATTGCAGAGAATGTGATTGTAATCTCAACCATTTCCTGTTTATGTCTTAGGCTAATGGGGGATGGCAAGATGCAACGACTCCGTCTTCTGTAATATCTCCGACAGAAGGACCTGGAAGTGTGCACTCCGATACCTCGAATTGATCCGCTAATAACGCATCTTAGCCTCAAGCTGGGCATGGACTCTTTAACTGGCTGACCAACAGCAGAGGATATACAAAACCTTTTCACAACAGATCCATTTTCCTGTACCTTAAAATGTCCCACGACCATGCCGCACACGCAAATGACATTCTCCGTCATGAACACCCAGTGTTTCTTGATTGTTCAGTGTTTTCTTTCTGTCTCCATAAATCACCATGCTCTTATTTGTTTGTTGTAGGGGTAAGCACACACATGTAAAAATATAAAACAGCCCTCGGATGTTACTCAGTAAACTTTCAGGATAATTATCTCCTCTGAACCCAAAATACTGGATGACACTTGTGTGTATTTTACATGACATTTTATGACATTTTAAATGGCCATTTATCTGATTCTTGATTTAATTACCGTTTTCCATTTTGATAATTGCTTTCTCTTTCAGTTCTTACAATACATAGATTAAAGCAGCTGTTTATTTGACTGTAATGTGCTTGCAATCTTGTTCAGCAACTCATCAATGCTACTGTTGACAGCTCAATGGCAGCTTTGTAGTTACTTTCGAGATTTATTTTGCCTTACAGCCGTATACATTAGTACAAGCAAATGACTATTCAAAGTCTGGAACATAAAGAAGTGTAATTGATTGCTTGACTATAACATGACACCATTCCATATTTTATAATTTGATGTTTAGTATGTACATATGTAAACATTTTTCTTTTTTTTTTTTGTACTGCTTATGGAAATCAACAAACCCCCCCACAGTAGATACATTACCTTCCCTCATGCCACACAGGATCAGGCCCTGTTACATACGAAAAATTGTACATAATATAGCTTAAGAGTAATTATACATCCCACCAATCAATACACAGCTTTATTACCTCATTAAAATTCATAGAAACAAACAATTTCCAACATTTCTGTAGCTTAGAGTGCTCACTTACTACCTCTAAACAATATCACCACCATAGTTTTTCTTTTGTTGCCTTTATTTAATGTTTTTTATGTAGTTATTTTGATTACATCTTGTAACACTGTAAACTTCCTCATTCTCTATGTAATCTAATGTATATTTTAATCTTTTAATAAAATGCGGTTGCTGTATTGCAGCTTAAAACGACAAAAATAAAAAAATGAAAATGATAACAATATTAATACCATGAAAAGTAGATGGGGAGGGGGGGTGAAGAAGTTGTTGGTCTGTGGCTTTTATGAAGGTGGTGCGATGAACATTGTTGATAAATTAACACCAAACAGTAAAACTGTTGTAAATACTGAAGAAAAAAAAAACATTTTGAATGTTGCTCATCTTGTTACTAAATCATGCAAAAAAAGAAAGAAAAAAAATCACTATAAAAACTGTAATGCATAGAGGTTTCAGTATTCAGAACTGTATATTTCCAGCTCTGTTCAACAGGGTTCAAACCTTCTTTTCTCTTTTTTCTATTGTATGTGATTCTGAAACTGAAAAGTCATGACAAATGATTTGTGGCAGTGATTCTAATGTATTAAAGATGTTTAGTGTTACTTTCTAACCAGACTACACCCTGGACTGAAAAGTCTTCCTTGTGGTAGTTGTGTAATTTCAAACATGAATAAACCTTTTGCTTTCATGACAGCAAGTTGTGTTTTCTTTCATGTTTGTTAAGTCAGTATGAGAGGCACTTTTCCTCTTCATAAACTGCCAGTAAAGGATACATTTTAATGGAGGGAGTGCTGCACCTGTCCAATAATATTAACTATGAACTCATTTAAGCCAGCACCAGTCAATAATTTAACAACACCTCTTGTGTATTTTCCTTATTTACAGAATTTTATCAAAACATAATTCATGTCAATACAATATTTCAAGTAATTCATTCATCATTTGCCGTTATCCTTGCACATACAGTATAAGCTCTGTACGTGGTTGTTGTTTCATATGGATTTAAGAAGGTGAGGACTTAACCTGGTTTGCAGCTACTGTGGAGCTGACATTGTTAGTGCAATTAACTGAAATGTCAGGCACTTCTAATTCAGGCTATTTTGTCTGTCTGTTGTGGAAAGGCTGCCTTAATGGATCATTGGTTACCAATTCCACATGGAAATTGACATCCATTTATTCTCATTTTCTCAGCAGAGTTCTTCATTCCTGTCTCCCTCTCCTGTGCTTGTGTCCAGTGTTTATGTCTCTCAGTCATGGACCCTCCTGGATTTTTGACAGTATAAATATTGCTGAAACATACCGTATTTGTACACTGCAGCAAATCAAGGATATCACCATTCATGGTGTTCAGCTAATTTGAATTTTTGAGCCTTTGTGTATAATTTGTTTTGATTTCAACACACAAGTGTAGATAGACAGGAAAAAGACAAGTGAGATGTAACAGCATAGCATGAGTTTAATTCAAGCGCAATGCACAGACTGTTTCCCGAGAGAGCATGTTTGTCCACTCAACCAGTGCAGAAATTCATTGAACACCTTTCTGTGAAAATCATATCTTTATACCTGAAACCCATGCCACAGATGTCCAAACTACTTTACATATCATTATTTATTTTAATTATTATTAATAATGATTGAATCCTGCTTTGGGGAGATTGTGCAGCATTCCTCTAATGTTTTAATTACCATTAAGTTCATGCACACATGCTAGTATGCTCCATGCAATACTGTTTAAGACTATTCTTTTCTAATAATAATGGAGTGTGCATATGCATACATATTTCCTCTCACAGGAATTATAAAAGCATTTGGAGTCTGAGGTCCAGTTCTGCTGTACTCTGCCATTTGGATTATAATCTATTTGCTCATTCTACCTTTACAAATAGATACATTTGCTTCCTCAAGACTTCAACTATTGGATTTTAAGTACTGCACTCAGCAAAATTGGCCTCAGAACCTTTTAAATAAAGAAGGAACATTTTCTGAGATTATGCCTATTAGAGACTTTTCTAAGGTTCATTAAATACGACATTTTCTAAGTAAAATTCACCATGAAAAGCATGCATCATTAAATATGGAAATCCAGAATTACATTAGCAATATGCACCAAGCAAGTGCCAATTAAATCAGAGAAAGATATCATTTATATTATTAAGGTAGAGTTCATATTAGATTAAATATAGAATGTAATTTTTTCAGTTTGATTTATTGCTTATAGTGCATTGTTCACAGACCCATGTTATACTGTGTTTCAATAGAGAGATTGTTTATATTAAAATATAAAAAGCTGTAATTGAATCAACGTTATTGCTAAATTTAATAGGTAGGAGGTTCAAACAGAAATTCATAAGATGCCATATATGTATTTTTCATTTATAAATGTGACTCTATATGCAGTGTGATATACACACAAAACCCACCTAAAACATCAACAATGTGTGCAGTAACATTCACTTTGGATTTGATGGAATAATTAGTGTTTTCTGTAAGGAAAAAATAGGTTAATCTGAGTGGAGTCACAAAAAGAATATAAAATATCATAACCCAATAGATTATAGTTCACAGGACAGAAATAAATGGGGCTATTGTGAGAGCTTATTTCAGTTAACACTAGACAGTTGTTTACATCATTTCACAAACTAACAGCTAACGTGATCAGGTACTTCAACCATCAGGATCACTTATGTATTTGATTTTAAAACACACACTGTATCAGAGATGTGAAGCCCAAAACACACCAATTCCCCATGAAGAGGGCAAAGATTTCAATAGACAGATGCAGTGTTCTCCACCACAGGAAACCTGCTGTATATGGTATCAGAGAACCAAAGTGAATGTATATTGTGGCTCAGCAGGGTGGACATAATGGAACAAAACTCATACAGACATTAGGTAATGCATTGTTAGCTCAGTGTGTTCATGCACTTAAAGTATTGGGTTTAATAGCATGAATCCTTTGTGTGTTTGACAATTATAGGCAAGATATTCAAGCAAGAGTTTTCATGTATTTGAAAACCTACATGGACATAATAGTGCTTTAAGAATGAAGTCAGCTGCCAGTGACACAACAATACTACACGTATTTCTTTAATCACACTCAACTCATGCAATATGGCATCTGAAATAAGAATAAATGTTGACAATAATAGTCATAGTGTGATGTAGCCATGAACTTATTTAGATATTATTATCTTCATTTCAATTTTAAATCTAATTGTATTAAAACACACAAATATGGCACTGTATAAAAAAGGAAAAGCAAATAAGTTAGCTAACATGCTTTGCTTAGGCTTTACATTTTATACTTTACATTACCCAGTTTAACTGTTTTGGAACAGAAAATGCTGGATTTCCCTTAATTTCAATTTAACAGATTTGGTTAACTTGCTAATCTTTCTTTCTGGAATACTCCACTGTTTGAATTCTTGCTTCATTAGATGCTCATCAAGCTGGATACATGAGCCTGAGAGTAGTGTACAGTAGTGTGATTTACAGAGAAGGAGTATAATGGACCAGAGACCGCCTGCACTGATCCCCACAGCAGCGCTGACTTCTATTAAGAGATGAGTCCTGAGTGGCCTTTGAGCTTAAAACAGTGGAGTTAATTAACATTTGATCCTACCTCTCCTTACATCTTTAGAAGTTCATTTTCAATTTCATTTCAACCCATTCACCCATTTTAGGTGCTCGAATATTGCTTCAGGATCACATGTAGCATCGTCTCTGAACTGATGGTGGCTTATCATACCTTGTTGGGCAAAAGCAGGCATGTGAAGGCTTGTGACAGGAGACAGATGTTTGCCTTACCTCTTAGCAGACGCGTGTCAGCAAGCAAGGGCTGCCTTTGTGCTGCTCAAATATCCTGACACCAAGTCACAGAAAATAGAAAACAGCAGAAAAAAAAAACAAGAACAGTATCTTTCTGTCTGTCTCTGTCCATTTCTTTCTCTCTTTCACACACACATCGCACAATAAAAATTCAATAATTGTATCATGTAACTTTATTAAATCAATGGCTGCAGTTATTTAAGGTTTGAACCTTTCAATTTGGCTTCATGAGGATGTCATCAGTCAGCCGTGTATCTCAACATTGACTGTATAACATTCAAAGCAGGTGGAGGTGGCTGAGGCTGATAGATGTAACATTATGGAGGTTATGAAGCTCAGGTTCATATAAAGCCACAAAAGGTTCAAGTGCCGTAATATAAAACTGACTGTGCTGACAGCTCTTAAATTTGATCTATAGAGGTGCAGCATCTGCTTTGGATTAAAATTCCTACTTGATCCTTAAAGTTTTTAAATAAATGAATACGGGTCATTTCTGTGATTTAGAGGCAGGGATATAATACATTAACACAATGCCAACATGGCTCATTGCACCCTGAAAACATGTCAAGACTTAAAAGTGCCAGTTACACAAAACACTTTCTTATTTTTCCATCTAAGGCTTGTGACTGGAAAACAAATGATGCTGTTGTCAATTTCTGGAAAAAAGACAGAGCAGCTGAGCCAAATTGTTAATCAAGATTAGGCAAGTGGGTCACTGAATAAGTACACCAGACAACAGACTAAATTCATTTACAAGCTTTAAAACAGACATAAAGTGACAATATGTGTATGACTTCTTTCCCCAAAAAACATAAAATGGCCCGCTTATGCTACATATTAACATGGTGGAAGTGGGATGATTCAAAAGAGGATGACAACACGCTGAGAAAGATTATCAACAGCTTCTGCAAATAGTCAGAATAGTTTTGAGCTGCTGAAGGAACTCTACAGTCAGAGTTATATTTGAGGTTTATAATCTGGGTGAACTTTGTTGTTCACCCACATCACAGTTTGCTGCTGCAGCACAGGAGTTGTTTCAGCAATAGGTTTACACTTCCGAGAGTCTACAGAGAGGATGGAGCAGTCATTTGTTCTGGGTGCAACTACAGTAGACTCTGAAATGAACACACCATGGACTTGTTCCTACAGTAACGCTTAGTGCTTCTTCCCAGCTGCAAAAGTACCAATCATTACTTACAGTATATTTGGATGCTTCTGTGTATTCCCACTGTGTTCTATGTGTAAAAGCAGATGAGCTAGGCTAGCTGTTTCCCCTGTTTCCAGTCTTTGCGCTAAGCTAAGCTAACCAGCTGCTGCTGTAGCTTCGTATTTAGAGGCGATATAAGAGTGGTATCAATCTACTCATCACAAGAAAGCAAATAAGCGTATTTCACAAAATGTTAAACTACTGCTTTAATCATGAGATCTTCACTTCTTCACTGAGATCCTTTCATCACATTCATTATAATTTTTAGAGCACACAACATTGTCCAAAAGTACGAGATGAAAATGAAATACTACTGCACAACACTGCCCTTCATAATAAATTGGTGAAATGTTCATTTTTATTGAAATCGATCCAAATCTGAGGTTCACCACCCAGCTGCTTTGATTCTGGTAATTACTTGAAATAACAACTAATTTTTGCAACACATTTTCCCTCCTCTATGCACTATCTAGTGCAGTGTGGCTATAGGCTACATTGTGTAATGGGAAGTCATTAGCTTTTGGTCTGATGCAGTTTGTTCTCAGTCCCTCGCTGCAACATTTATATTTCATATCTTATGTTTCACACTGTATTAACAGCTGTGGCTTGTTTTTGCCATCTGCAGACAATTACTTTAGTTTACTTGGCTTTGTAATAATAACATGTTTTCTTCTTGCAACTCTCTCAATAGACAACATACTGCAAATTCTTGACAGGTGCTGAGGCATTTGCTCGGGAGACATGGTGAGGTGGATTATTACTGCATTATTTAGTTCTCCTGAAATAAACAAACACGTTCCCTTCCTGGCATCATGTGCGACTACCAAGTCAGCATTGTGTTCTGCATCGCTCCAGCTCAGAGCAGCCAATTATGATTTACGTCGACTACCAAGAACCTCGGTGCCTCTTTTCACCTCCAACAAGACCCACTTAGTATCGAATATTTTCCCTTCCATACCCTCTCATTTGCTCAGTATCTCCCCCTTTTATGACCTTTTTACATTCACCTTGCCTTGTTTCACCTACTTGCTATCACCACAGTGGCTCAGGTTCCGCTCCACAGTCTAGTTTCAGTATAATAACTTGACACTTCACATTGCATTAGTCTTAGTCCCGACAACAAGGTTATGTGACCTATAGTGTCAGAGAGCATACACCATACTTGCCTGGAGTAGCTATTTATCAAGACAGCTTTGGGCCACCTATGATTCAGAGCAGAACAAATACAGATGTGAGGCGGGTATACTGAGGACATATTTGTCCAGCAACCAGAGCTTTAGCTTCAGCAAACATCATCACACGGTTTTCTCTCACAGGGACGTGTATGAGACATTTCATCTTATACAAGCCACCAGGATGCATGTCATCACATAGTTAAAATTGTAAGAGCATGTGTCATTTTTGAAATTCACCTAATGTGGTATGTGGTGGTGAACTGTGGAATCTAAAAAGAAATTGTAGTAAATTATTGTTAATTTATAAGGAATGTATTTTGTTGTTTTATATGAATCAGTTAATGTTACATCCTGATCATTTTCATAAATAACATATATGCTTTTGATCACAATACGTCTACTGTTTCTACTGTTTGGAGTTGAGAGGTCATTGTGTAAACAAAGCATACTAAAACACTATAAATTCTTTGTGATTATCTGCATCTATCCTCAACTATTGATGAAAAACAATGAGCAAAGAGGCTAGCTAAGTGTTTAGGGCCTTGTACTGGGTGGAGGGGGAGACCCTGCACTGTAGAGAAGAACCCTGAGGATGTCATTAAGGAGACCAGTGACCTCACTGGTGCAGAGCTCAAAAAAGCTGCCCACTGGCATGATGTCATATTTTACATGCCATCAGTCATTCTACCACTGCTGGCCATCAAACCTAACAAGCATACAGATATTGACCATGTGAGAATAGTATCATGAAGAGGAAATGTGTTAAAGTGAGCTTGCACTCTATGTGGACTTTTTCCCACAGATCTCTGGTCATGACTTTTGGCTTATTGTCACTTTAGTCCAGTGATGTGCAAAAAACAGCACTTGGGTAATATCCTGCATCATAGTACCTAGTGCACATCTGGCCCTCACAACAACCTCTCATGGTAAAACTACAGGCAGGTAAATTAAATTTAGATATGAAACTTATTTGTAAATACTTATTTATACTTACTTATAAATAAGACTGTTGTTAAGCTTTCTGAGATCAACACTGGTCTTTAAAGTCACCTTTTGACTACACCTTTGCTATGTGTTTACAAAGTGCATGATTGCACCCTAATTATATTGCTGTATTGTTCTTAATGCAATTTAAAAATTTTAGTTATATGCACATTTGAAGCAAGCACATACAGTATAATTTGTGCTGCACAGCAGCCACTGTGGCCACATATGTAATTACAGGATAAAGGTATGTTTCACTTTTCCATCATTTCCCAAGATTTTCTTGATTCCATTACCTTTGTAAATGTGTGTCTCTGCCTTCTTTCAACAATCTTGTGATTTTAACAAGACAGAGGCTTAACTGAGATTACCATTATCCTAACCTTAAAGCACATATAATCAATATTTTTTTATTAACAATGGATCATCTTCGAGTTGCAATAAGGACTCTGAATTCTGCATCTTTATATCAAATCCCTGTTCGTCCTTGTGTATTGTGATTGTTATATATTGTGTAATATGTAATGCTGATGACACTGTGTACTGTTGTTTCTATGATGTGCCAAAAACAAATTCCTGCAAGTGATAACTTGACTATTTGCATGTGAAATGAGCAGTGTTTAGTGACAAACCCTACCTGCAACCATACTGGTTCAGTCTGGCCACCCTCATCAGCCTTGTTTTCCGCTCCAGCAAAAAAGCTAATACCCACTGAACGCTACCTGCACAACACCAAACAGCACACAGACAAAGCGTATTACAGCATTTAGTAGCAAAAGAGCTAGATATTTCAATCAGGTTTTGGTGGAGAGCAAAACAGATCTAATAGTAGATGAATATTGGACTTAAATTCATCAGGTGGCCAGAAACAATTCAATTTCAATTCACAATTTCAAATAAATGCTAATGCTAATCTGTATCTGCTGGACGTGCAAATAGGAAATTGTTTGCTAACACATTTGCAACAACTTTATAAGGAGATAATATGTCAGTGTTGTGTTCACAGCTTATTTTCGCTGCCCCCATGTTGCCAAAAAAATAACAGTTAATGCAACTTTAAACATTTACAACACCCAAAAAATGAAAGAGGGTGTGTTTTGTAAATTAAGGTAGTATGGTGGCCAGATTATTAAAGAGTGTGGAAAATCTATTTATGATAGACCACATGTTTGGAACAATACATATTATCCTATAGAGCAATAAATAGCTTCTATTTATTAATATCTTCTAATGAATTATATTATTATTTTGTATTCAGTCAGCTCTTCTCTGTGCATTGGTCCCTACAATTTACCAACATTAGATGGTGATGGTCAATGGTAACCAATCAAGCTAAGAATATGCTTCATTTGTAGCCAGAGACTGCAACTGTATGTTGCGAACAGCAGCACATATTAATACCGCAGCCCTTCAACTTACTGGAATTGGTTTGTCATGATAAACCAGGAGAAGAATAATTGTAAGGTTACTGGTAAAGTAGGCAGTGTCATTCAAACACCTGTGTGCATTTGCATTCATCAAAACCCCTTTTAGACTTTTCACATTTCTTTGTATTAAGCCTCAATGTGCTTTTGGAAAGAGCCAGTGTAACCAGTGTGTGGCTACTATACACTATGTTGATCTGTGCTACAATCTGCACCACTGTGCTGCATAATTAATTTTATTGCACAAGAAGTAAACCCTATCACTCTTCCACACAATCGCAGCCTTAGTAAATGTGTTTATCTTGTTTATTTCTCTCTCTCTCTCTCCCTCTCTCTCGAGGTCTCTGGGGTCCGAGCGGCCCCTGTCTGCTTCCTGGTGGTGTCTGGGAGCCCAGGTCTATGAGGCACCAGGATCATTTTCCCTCTGTAGCTGTTGTCACTAGCATGGACCCAGCTAATTCATCTTGCTAATGGCAGGTGGGTCAGTTGAGCGCTATAATTGTGATTTCCTTTTTTTTTTCTTTCTTTTTTGTAGCTGCATTTCCTTGATCTAATAAAAATAGCAAAACCAGCTTTAAAAGAAGACAGCTCTGCCTGCCATCAACATGTTCACCCTCTTGTTATAACATATCTTCTGGTAGATATGCAAATTCAATTGTGTTTTCAGTTAAAAGCGAAGAATCACAAATTGTCAAGATTTGAAGTTCAGTGCTTTTAAATGTTGTAGACATTTGGCCTTTGGTTGAACTGATTATTTTATTGAATATAAAGACTTTAATTCCAAACTGAGATCACTGTGATAAAAAAGTGAAGTTGTTTTGTTTCTACCAAATTAGAGAAGGATTTTACATAAATTAATTTTGTTTGCATTTTTGAGAATTTACTTGTGTTCGTCGACAAACTAATACTATTTTTTTTCAGAATGAATATAATGAACTCAATGCTTTTTAAAGAGCTAACAGTTTTGTTTTTTTTCCAGAGTTACCAGAATGAAGTCAGCAGTCAGTTGGAGTCACTGGGGCATGAATCTCCAGAGAGCAGTGGACATGGAATGAGCCCGGGCTGATTTCAGTCGGGAGGAAGGTCGTCACCACACAAATGAAAAACATGAGAAGTGGTTCAAGGTCTAATCAAGTCCTCAGACTGCACTCACTGGGAGCAATTAAGTTCCTCCCTCTCCCTCAACATAGGTAACCAGATCCTCCTATTGACATTCTCAATAAAAGGTCATTTATTGTATGGATAAAATGATCAGCCTCCATTGCCTGAGAACCTCATAGCATAAAATGAACTTGAAAATTGTGGTCTGAGCTACGACCAAAAAACAGCATGTATTTACAAAATTGACAAGGACATAAGATCAATGAATTGATTCACATAAAGGAACAAGAGCAATACATTTAAGAAGTGGTTCAACAATAAATGATAGCGCTGGTGTATTTGGAATCTACATGCAGGATCTTCACTGCGTGAATTTCAAGACCTTGGCACAGAGTCCAACCGCAGGAATTCATTACCATCATTGCTAGTCTGACACAAATTAAGTCCTGGTACTTTCTGTCTTGCCTCTCAGACCACAATACTTCATCATAAGTCATCCTTAATTTGTATGGTTGTCGCAGGCACTTGTTGTCAAGTCTGTTAGCTTGCAGCTCCCTTTGTCAAAGCCTGTCAGGGCTGCACAGACTGGCAGGGAGAGAGCAACGTGATTTTCACACTCTGATCCCACCTACAATATCTGCACAAAACTCTTGTTTGCCTCTGAGCCAAAGCGTAAAATATAGTCGTGCTGTCTCCCTTCGCCTCTACAAATTTCCAGGAAGTGTGACGTCATAGGGGAATGTAAAGTATGTACCATTATATATATGATACCACTACAGACACATTGCTTAACTGAGGGATTTTTTAAAAACAAGATTTGTTGGTGGATAGAACATGTTTCCTTTCTCTATCTTTCACCCCCCAGGAGAAATCAGCCTGTCTCTGTTTCTTTTCAGAGCATCTGGCTTTTTACAACACATCCCTGTTCAAATTAAATGTAACTTGGACGCTTTATAAGGAATTTCCCAGTAAAACTGAATAAGGGTGAAAATGCTAATTATTATAATAAGTATATTTTAATGTGAAATTATGCTTGGTAATTGTTTCAGCTACAGAAAGTACACGGAAATACACAGATTTAGGTGTGTCTTATGAGTCCGATTCTTTTGCCAAGGTAATAATGAACAGATATAAATTATCTTAAGCGTGTCTAGATCATCTTAAGCTCTAACACAGTGAAGCAGAGTAACACATATAACGGCCTTTCTTGTGGGCAGCTCTTGAGGGTTAACAGTCTTATGTCCCTAGTCAAGCACACATGATGGAAATGTGATGAGAGGATTGGGAAATCATCCCTTCTGTATTTTGACCAAAGAACGGACACAGTCAATTCTTAACATCTGAGAATATTAATAAGAGTCTGAAGCAATCTAAAAAAAAAAGCTTTTCACATCATACAGTAGGTAAAGAATGCTGTGCACTCCAGGAAAACGGTAAGAGGAAATACAGAAATCAGCAGCAGAAAAGAAAAATGATAACATCTGCTAGTGGGGAGTCAGCTGTCATTCCACTTGAAATTATTGTGCTGCCACCCCTCCATCTCTGTTAATTACTGCCACAGCAATACACAACACATTCCCCTGGGCTCTTTAACAAAAAGCAATAAACATTGTAGCACACTGACTCACCAATTGGCAAACAACTGCAAAAGAAACAAGAATAAAAGTAACCAATTAAACAGGAAAAGCCATTTTCCATATTGCTAAAACTTAAAATTTTCTGACTGTATTTGACCTCAAGACACCAAATAAACGCGCTACTCCTTTCATTTTCATTCTGCTGCTACTTTGTGAAAAAGAGCTTTGATATTGGCTGTTTATAAGTATCCACGGTGATTAAAACTTGATACACATTTGAATTGTAGTGTCTGTTCACTTATGATGTACAATGTTATCTCATATTTTACATCTCATTATGGGCAATATGACACTCTTAAAGCTACATGAGAAGATCAGTGCCACTCTTATATCTGTCCATTACTGTTAATATAAGGCTTCAGTCAGTATCCTACCTTCGCTGTTTACCTTCACTGATGGTACATCTTATTTGTTTAAATCATCTATACAAAAGATTAACAACTGCAAAAATATCTGGTTCTTTGGTATAAAGTTGAAGGTACAAGCCTGTGTACATAAAAAACTTTGAGGTAGACTCCCAACATGCATCTTGGCAAGAAACATTTCTGTTACAGACGGGTAAATGCAGGCGGAAGCTAAAGACTAGCATGTTGAGAAAACTGAAAACACATTCTGGAGCTTAATACAATTCACTTTTTGAATTTGTTGCCACTCTTACACGTGCCTCAGACTGGCTTCTTCTCCACAGCAGCCAAGGTCGAGGTTCATGGGAACTGTAGTATTTTGAGCCGTTGGTGCCAAAATTACAGACAAAACATGATCTCTTTAGAAATTAAACTGAAATTATTAAAACTGGGGGCCATAACTTGAACATATATGGGAGAGTCTCATGTGGCTATATTAAGTGACACTGAGAATATTACTGAAAGAAATAATTGAAATGGGATTACACAATGGTAAAAAAAAAAAAAAAAAAAAACTTCCAGGACCAGACGCTCCTCCAACCTCACCACTCTACTGATCTTCTCATCTAAAAAAAAAAGCAATTACGCTCATTTCCAAAAATGTCAAACTACTGCTGTAAGATGTGTATAACATCTGTATTTTGAATTCATTTTGACATGGCAGTGTAACTTTTATATGTAGAGCAGAAGCTGATTGGCTCTATATAACTCAGCATCTTATTTTCAGTATATTAAATATACTGTACTGTCTGTCGTCTACCTCTGTAACATAATAGCAGCTTGTTACTGAAGTTATTAGGCATGTAACTAAATCTCTAATTCTGTGGAGTGCAGTTATCATGTTTTCTATGAAAATGATCCACACTTGCCTTGTCCTAGATTATCCTGTTTCTTCACATTTCAAGGTTGTTGTTTTGTCTTAGATTTAGGTAATACACAGGCAATAGGGAAAACGTGAGATTCATTTTTTACAGACTATACTACACATTTCGGCACTCTAACTCACGTGGAATGTGCAGAATCTCACAAAGCATTTATTACATTAGGGAAAATGGTTTCTAGAGCAATAAAACACATTCAGCGCTGCATGTATCTGCCTTCAGTTGTTACATTAGTGGTGTTTTACAGATACAGCTGTTCGGAAATAGTTAATCATTTACTGATTTTTACAATGAATTCACTTGCATATGTATGCTTGATTTTACCAAGTATATCAAATAGAAAACCAGGCATATTAAATGAGACCATGCAGACTTGGAATATGGCAGCAAGTAAATGGCAGATTTTCTTCATTGTTTTCTATCATTTCAAAACACAACCAGCAGCCCAGCAGTCAGTGTTGGGACTAATACAGAGATATTGTGTACTTTTGGTCTATAAGTGAATTTGGTCCAACTTTAACATGCAACACGCTGTGCTCTGGCTTGGTTTTGTGCGGTAGCACTGTAGCAGAGAAATAAATGCCAAGTTACTTGTTAGCACTCTGCTGTTCCTAACATTTGCAATCATTCCAGTTTAATCACTGTTTAAGGGCATGATGCTTGTGTGCGTGGGCTGCGGGAAGATTGGTCATAATGCAGTCAGAAGGACCATAATCACGAATTTTGTTACCTTTGGACAGAGCCAGGCCAGCTGTTTCCCCCTGTTTGCAGTCTTTATCCTAAGCTAAGCTAACCATTACCTGACTGTAGCCTTATGATTACATTTTCATCTAACTCATATTTAAATTATATCTTATAAATAAAGCATATTTACCAAAATGTCAAACAATTCCCTTAATGTTTTACCAGGCATTTTCTCATCCACATCTCACAGATATTTTTTTTTTTACTTAGCTATGACTTGTAAGTATCAATATCACCACAATGCCTGTGGTATTCAGCAGAGGAAACAATGAGGCTGAGTCTTTTGAATAAGTAAAGAGACACTATTACTAACACATTCATGTTGGCACTATCAGCAATGAATCATGGATGTGGTGAAGGGCTGTATTTATCTGAGAACAGGACGGGGAATAAAGAGGGTTATCAACAGTTTCACACGTCCACTGATTCCCTTTGAAGTGAGATGCACCATAAAGTAGTCGAAATGGGAACAGCAACCAACAAGAAATGCTGGCAAAATCCTTATCCTGTAATTATTTATGGAGCAGAGCCTTTAAAGTAATTACTGAGGGGTTTCTACAAAACAAGCCAGGCTGTTAGGGCTTTATATTTTTATCGTCCACGTCAACTGGTTTGTTCCAATGGCTTCTACTGAAAAGCACATTTCAGCAAAAGGTGTCACACCCATACATCTTGTACGTGTTTGTAGTGCTTACTTGCAAAGTGCCATTCTTATTCATGTCTGAGCGGGCATATGCCACACAAAGGGCCCCTCGCACAGCAGTGATTTCACTTAGAGAGTGCACGGTGAGTACAAGTAAAGTAGTTGTACTGATGCATCGACATGACATCAAAGCAAACCTCAACACTCCTTGGCTATCTTTGGAAAGTGATGATGATCTTAGCAGTGCTTCTCATCAACAGTGAGAAAGATTGCAGTGTACAGCCGTCTGCGGGCTACATCCATTTGACATGTTGACACAGTAGGTCCTTAAAAGTGCATGTGTCAGGAACTTGGAACTAATAGTGCAATGTCTAACTTCAGAAGATTAGCCAAGCAATGACATAAGCTGTGTGGCTGCTCTGGTGTTTAGAAGCCCGTTTTTTTGAAAAATGTTTGTGGCACTCATACGTGAGGAGAGAGAAATGAAGGCGATGCGGAAGGCTCTGCAAGAGTGGAAAATAAGTGAAATGTAAGTCATAGGTAGCAATATTTTGATAAAGTAATCATGCTTCAGGAGCAAACCTCGGACTCTGATATCAGCCTTTGGTGATTCCGCGGAGCTCCTCTGAACATGGCAGCATCAGATTTACAAATTGAAAATCATTAATAATTCTAACCAGGATGTGATAAATCTGGAATCACTCCCGATGAACCTGGACACACATTCATAAATCAAAAAGATTACTTGGAAATTTTTTAAAATCTGACGTCAAAGTGTCAGGCTTACTAATGGTTTTTGTAGATCCCTTACTGTGATATATCATTAATCTGAGATACATTTGAAGTGTGTCACCGGGGCAATATGTGATCCCTCTAATATTAGGAATATGCTGGTCTGTGTCAATACAGGAGATAGAGCGGATAAAAGCGGTAGGGGGAGTTGGGGAGAAAGTTGCCGTGGGTTACATTTTGATAAGGCAGTTCAATGAATATTTCAAATGACCGTACACAGCGCGAACTGAATATTTTTATATTTGAATGTAAAAAGCAGTGGTGGTGGTGCATCATGATGACAGTGATAATGGTGATGATGATGATGATGATGATGTATTACAATCAAAACAGAAATGTAACCTATTGTAGAGGTGAAATGCTCTCACATATTTTAATGCAGTGCCAGTTTTCCCCTCCTAAATCCTGAAAATATCCACACAATAAACTCTGTATCCCCAAAATCCACATCACTGCTGAAATGCCCTCTTTATTCCGAGAGCACGGGTTTGCTGAGACTTAGGAGTGCTATTGTGAAGAAGGAGGTATTGACCGTGATGGTGAACAGGGCACCTCTGTAATCTAAATGTCATTCACTGAAAAGCATCTCCCACACAGCCAATAGCTTTCATCTGAATGTGCCTCCAAAAGATTCAATTACTTTTTCTCTCCTTCTATTTCTTTCACCCTCTGATCTCCACCCTCCTTCCCATGCACTAGTTGCTTATCTGCTGTGATTATAGTCATTATGAAGCAGCCGTGTCTGTAGTGAGATTTCATCAGGAGCAGACATGCTCAGCCAGCTGCCTCTGCAACCAAGTCCCCGTTTAGTAAAGGAGCCGCACAAAGAGCTGGCTGGAGATGTAATAGTGGATATTTCAACTACACTCTATGGCTTACCATGGATTCTTGCAGTCATGGCATAACAGCAGGGGGAAAATTACAAATAATTAATTATATTCTGTAAATATATATTCACATGAAAATGACTGACTCCATCTATAGAACTGCATAAAGGTTATGTGGTGTTAATGCATAGCTCTGACTGTATTTCCTATCCTGGCGAGGCACCGGGAGAAGTGTGGCAGCCTGAGGATAGAGGGCTGTATCAGACAACACAGCTGCTCTTTTCATGTTCAAAATCTGTTCCTGGCACGTCTCCGTCTAGGTTTCAGCAGAGGGGGTGGAGTTTAAATGCGATGGAACAAAACTCATTTTTTGACAATGACATCAAAGGAGATGGCTGCTTTTGTGTTTGAAGTGAAGCATGTTTGAAGTGTTCTGAAGACAGTGGAGTGGTAGGGCAAGTTCATTGTTGCGTCGCTCTGGGGATGATTATCAGCTGCTATCGGCACGAATCTCTGAAACAACTGTCAGCATGACATGCGAATAATGATCTCCCTTTTTCACCTGCTGACGTCTAACCAACTCTGACACCTAAATACCTACAGTACTACTAGAGTTCAGGGATTCACTTTTTTTCTTTCTTTCTTTGTCTGCAAGTAGACAATTCATGGAAATTATTGAAATTTCAACTCCCCTCCTATTTTGCACTTATAAGTACTGTATAAAAACAAATAAGTGGTTTTATAACACAGAATAACACACATAATAAAGTTTTAAGCAGATATAAGGATATTTTTAAGTGTTTTCTAACTTGTGTTAATAACTTTCACTCCTCCTATGTAGCTTTTATAACTAATATATAAACAACTGACAAATGCTTGATAACACAGTATAACAGCTGTAATCATATATCTTCAGTACTTTTAAATGCATCGATATACACATTTAAACTTACTGCATGTGTACAAACAACTAATAAATGCTTTACAACACAAAATTGTTATAAGCCAATATATTTTATACACATCACCTCATATACTGGAATTGTTATAACAGTATAACAGTTTTAAGCTCTAGATCACATGGATTTGTACATGTGCACAATCTCTCTATAAATGTTGCTTGACCACTAATTGCTGTAAGCTGTAAGGATATCTGCTGATCCCGGGACTCATGTACAAAGTGAGAATTTGTGAGAATAACTCTGCCAAGTTATCCTGATAACTCAGTTAACCTGATAAATCCACTACCGAATAGTTAGTTATGTTGTAATAACATAGTTTTTAACATTTTTTATCCTTACAAGGGACTTAAACTAATGTGTGCACTTAAAATGTTATACAAAAAATGCTGTCTTTTGCTAAGCATGAAGGTGCATCTTATAATGAACTCTATGAGCTACGATAGAATCATTTCCCGATGCAAACATATTCATCAGGTTAGTACAGTCACCAATGAATATTTAATAATGTTGTATAAACCTCTTTGTTAACCATTTATTACACTGGAAAGGGGACATAAAGTAAAATTAAACTACTAATTAAAGTCCTTCACTTATTAATTAATATTAATGATGGCCACAGAATGTTAACATTGTACTAGATTACTAGATTATTTTCTACATCTTTCCAAACATGAATATAAATAGTGTTTATATACTGCTTATATAAATACTAAATGAGGAGGTCAAAATAAACGCCTTGTTTTCCTTTTCTCTCTGATAATGCTGTGAGATAGTGAGCAATGGCTGACAATGCCCTAAAATATAAACCAGACTTTTAGATTAGCTCCCGTCATATAACTGTGTGTCCTTAATGGTTACATTAACCTGGTAAAATAGACAAGTTAACAGTCCTCCCACTATGTGTAGTGAGCTCTAGATTTAGTTGGGCCTCTAAAATCCTCCTCCACTAACTATTATTGTACATGGGTTGGCAGTCTATAGTCCAGCCTGTAAAATCTTTCAGGAAGGGTCATTAAGGATATTTCATTATCTCCATATTGCCAAGGTCAGGTTGTCCATATATCCACTTTACGGCTGCTAGGGGAATATGCTGCGACTGTAGTATAATAGACCAGAAAATGTCCACACCAGGAATGATGGGAAATCAATATTGGGCCCAGCTCATCAATACAAACCCCATTTTCACAAGCAGGAAGAAGGTACTTGGGAAAAAAATGTTGAGGAAAATAGATTGAATCAGAGCAAGAAAATAAAATAAAACAATGTTTTATTGGTAATAAAATGTTTGTTTTTTTGGAGTACAATATGCTGGATGACTCGTCACAGAAGAGGTTTAAACCGGTTTGGCTTGATTTTGTTTTAATCTGCCAGCACTGGATCAGGCAGTCCATAAATGTCCCAGCACAGTCATGTAACCACGTTAAAGGAGAAAGAAACATGGGTTGTGACAATGATTTGCCCCATTTGTTACAGCAGTGGCAGCCAGGGGCCTCAATCTGCCTTTGCTTTGTTAGAAGAATGTTGATGCCTTCAGTTTATTGCGCGGTAATGGCAGGAAGAAATGTAGGATGCCGACAAACAAAGGAACGTTTATATCATTACGACTTAGGGAGGATATGATGTGTAAACCATTCAATCATTACTAAAACAATTCCACTATCATCCTCAGATGATATTTGACACATTTTTATGTCTGCCATTTTGACTAATTAATTAAAGCCTGTACATACAAAAACACACACAGTCAAGCAAACTCTTTCTAACATACACTCTTCTAAGGTGCAAGGTGTAAATATTGTAAGTTGGAATTGTCAGTACATGTAGGCTATTTGTTAAATAAACATAGCGGAGCATGTTGTGGTCCAACAAGGAATTTACAATGTGCTATGGTGGAGAAAAGAGAAAACAGCCTGTGGTTGTTTAACCAGCCAGTGGTAGCCTTGGGCGTTGTTTGTTTATGCAGCACAGCTTCCAACAAATGAATATCACACTGGCAAACTGATGTTGGAAAAAGGATGCTGCATAAAAAAAAGCTTCTCCCTCCCTTTCCAAACGACCACCAGCATCAAAATAATCCAAAATATTTCAAGTGATGGTTCTAAGTCATCTTATATATTACAATAAACTGTATATTTTTTGCCCTGTATTATTGTATGTCACAAACACTGACTCACTACTGTTACTGTACAGTAGATACATTGTCTTTGTGTGAGTGAACATTACACATTGTCTGCTGCATGTTAATGGCTTATTGACCATGTATGGTGTAATGAGACCTTGGGTGCAGGGGCAGCCATGATATATGAGGGTGAAAATTGGCCTCTGCTGCACTGATGACCTAATTTCAATATTCAGGGACTTGGGGATGGAAATGACACTTTTCACATTTAAGTGCTTTATATTAGCCCCTGGCTTACTGTACCTCTGCCTAATCCCAGTCCACAGACAGAACCGCACGCTGTACTGAGAGAGAGCGCGGCTGGTACGGACCCACCAAATTACAACCATTCATTGCAGACACAGCAAGGTGTACACCCTACAACCACCAGCAGCGTGCACAGAGAGAAAGCATTTGACTCGTTCTAGGAGTCACCTTCATCTTTTCCGTTCAGCTGACTTGATGCATGCATTCAAGAAAATAAAGCAGAGGCAGATTCCAAAAGGGCTCTGTCTTCAGAGATAACCTTGAGGATGTATGGCATTTAGCATTCCGCTCAACCCTGGTCATGGCTTCCTGAGAGCGGTCATGGCTTCCCTTAAGCACATATTTTGATCCCTAGCCTTACGTTGGGAAACATTAATACTGTACCTTTTCATGCTAAATGGAAGAGTTTCCTATATTTTTTCTTAGGGAAGTGGCTTCAAACGGAAATTTAAAGACTGTCATTGCATGTTAGGGCAAAAGGGGGATGAAGCTCAATGACCTATTTGCATTTCTGTCTAGGAGAGGAGAGGAACGTGAGTGTGGGGTGTAGTGGAAGGTTGTGAAAATGCAGACTTATTTATCATTCATCCTTTATTTCTCTTGTATTAGTGAGTGGAGGTGTCATGTTTGGCACATTGAAACTCTGCGTTCTGCCAAAGAGATGTGACGCCAAGAGAAATAGGTGTTGTTTTAACCTTGAGCCTGATTTAAGCAAACATGAATATATTACGTGCAGTATCCCTCATCCCCCAGCTGACGTGCTCGCACTGTATTCTTGCTATGATACTGTATATTAAGTGCAGTTTTTACTGCAGACAGGAATATGAGCTGTCAGGTCCTACACAAAGGACGGGTGAACCACAGCATGGCAGCTTTGCTTTATTTTTTGACAAGAAAAAAAAAAATCTGAAAGACGCTCTGTAAGCTATAACAAAAGTTATGCTTAGATAGATAGATAGATAGATAGATAGATAGATAGATAGATAGATAGATAGATAGATAGATAGATAGATAAATAGATAGATACATAGATAGATAGATAGATAGATAGATAGAACAGACAGACAGATTATTTATTTTCACATACCTGAGATGCCATACAACAGCAGATGGGACAGTGTTGTGCTGGCCACAACTATTGCTATGTAAGGATAGATTGTTTGTAGTGTGTGTTTGTGTGTGTGTGTGTGTGTGTGTGTCTCTGTGTGCCATGGGGACAGTGCAGTAGCTCATGGTGCTCCGACAGGTCCACTGTGTGTGGTGTTCTGCAGCATCAGCAGCCGGACAGGGGCCAGACGGTGGATTTATGATGCCAGGGAACGGAAATGACCTGCTTCTGTCATTGGGTGTGTGCCCCATCACGAGAGGCCCTAAACTATATTGGCACAGCGCTGACAGACATGTTTGTCATCCAGTCAGTTTTGAAGATACCAAGCAAGGGGTATTACTCGTTTGACAAGCCCCTCCACTAAACCTGTGTGTGTGTGTGTGTGTGTGTGTGTGCGTGTGCCTTTTCTGCTCTGCCTACTTTTTTCTCTGGCTCTTCACTTTCAGAGCTGTTGTTTCACATCAGCTGCTTGTTAGTCAAATCAGACTTACTTCCTTACAAATACTAACACTTACTACTAAGATTTATATCACAGTGTTGGTATATTAAATTATAGTAGCTATGTAATAGTAGTTTATAGCTCAAAAAAGAAAATATGTATGTATTTTATTGATACATAAAGTACCCATTTGTAATTACTTTAAGGCTGTAAGTGTACTTCTTTAAATCAATTTACCTAAAACAATTAATTGATTAATCTCCAAATAATATATCAGTACCTTCCAATATGATATTTTTCATCTTTCACTGTTGTAATGGAACTCAGTTACAAATGTGATTCATGCACAGTCTTTGCAAACTGTACCAGGAGGTTGCTTTCAACTTCCCAGTGGAAGTGAGGAAGTGTTGCATGAACAGTGACACCTTCTGGCATTCTGAAAAGGCCAAGTATGACTGGATTTAAAATTTCTCTCACTGACTATTTCATGTTGAAAACATGTTGTAGTCACACAGGCAGACTTTGCATCAGGGCTACAAAGTAGTAATTATCATTAACTGCTGTACCTCTATCTTCACTGGGAGACAATTCAACCAGCCATTCACATAATTCAGTTACTGCTATGTGATTGTTACATGTGAATCAAATAAGGGAACTCTGACTAAAAGTTAGAAACATGTTTGCATTGAAAATCATGAATTATTAGCTAGTTAAGGCACATGCAGTCAGAATTAGACTCAGATTAATTTATGCTCATGTGTGCTTTCATGATAAAGTAAATTTGAGAGCTTTGTCTATCAGCCGTCACTTACACATGATGTTGGTGTTATGTTAGTTATGTGATTATGCATAGAAGCTTTTAGAAATGCTCGATTGATGATTTAGGGTGTAATTTCATTACATTGCTACGGTAACAACTTTCATATGCATATGTTTTTTTAAATGTTTTTTTTGTCTTTGCCAGAGATATACCTGCATATCCATGCCAGCAAAAGACAATAAATCTAACAGCAGGCACTCCTGAGAGGACACTAGCTAATTGCTTCAACGTTTGTGTTTTAAAACCTCATTACTCACCATTCATTTTGTGGGCCAATTATCAGATCAACATCTGTATTGAGCCCAGTTTGGTAATATATGTATTTCTTTATTTTTACTTGTTATATAAGTCAAACAGAAGGCCAGTGATGGGAGCACAGAATAGTACACTGTTGTAAGACATATAAGAGATAGTTGGTGTGACTTTAATTACTACAGGAATCTCACCAAAAGGATGTATAAACTTGAAGAATATAAAAAATGCCTCAACTAACATGGGCAACCCAAAACAGACACTGCCAAGTGGGTAATAAAAGATCCAACTGGAATTTAATCATGATCATATCTTAAATCAATCTTTTGTCAGGGTAAAATGGATGAAAGATGCTGTAACAAAAGCCTCTTCTGTCTGTGGCTGATTCACAACGGTAAATCACTTGATCAGCTCATTTACTAGATGCACATCATTTATTAAAAAAAAGAAGGACGCACTTCATCAGATACTTTGGACCATATCTTTGACATGGTTACAAAATTACAGTGATTTTAAGCAGTTTTGGCATTTAAAATATCTGACCTACTTATGTGATTTACACAGCAGACACCAAATTCTGTTTCCATCCACTTGAACTTCCAAAGATTTCCTCCATCACCAAGCAACCATCTACAGAGCCTTGCCTCACCCATCCACTCCGATGAATATTTTATAAAGATGCAAAGATTTCCTCCTTCTCAGTGTGTAATCAAATGCACACAGTGCTGCAGGGATTTAAAGAAGAGATATAAAGTCACATCTTAAGGAAGAAATCCATTTTTCTCTAGCCTTGCATTCATTTAGGAATCAATGTGCCTCTCAAGAGACTGGCTATTTGAATCACACACATGCACACACACACACACACACACACACACACACACACACACACACACACACACACACACACACACAACTGGAAACCTTTTTGTTATTATTCTGATCTTCTGGGCTTTAAATGCTTTCAGACAGCGAGCATTAGTGGACTGCAGGTACTTAGTTATCAAAATGCTATCATGTAATGGTGCTTAACTGAACACTTATGAAACATGTTAATAAGAATTTAAAAAACAAAGTGAAAGCAGTGAACAAAACATAAGACTTTAACTTAATATATACAGTTTGCATTCATACTCTATAAGTAATATCTTTCAGGAAAATCTAAATTCATAAAGTGCTGTGCTTTGTAGAGTTAGGATCTCTTTTTGCCACACATCTAACACCAAAAACAGACTGATGTTGCATGTTAAAATGTGCTAATGACATCTGATTTTCAATTTCTCATATAATAACTTTTCTTTGCCTTAATTCGCAGCTCAGAGTAGATTTTTGTGACAGAATCTTACAATTAGTTTACAATTAGTTTTAACTTTACAGATGCCATTAGAGAGGGGAAACAAGGATAAAGGAAAACTACTGAGAAGTGATTGATTTAATACACATATATTTCTATAATTAAATTTTTTTGCCCAGCTGTATTTCCATTAGAGTGAATTCAATGCTCTTTGAATATCTGATACAATGTTTTCCTTGGAACTATTGGCACAGTGTGCAATCCATTTGAGTCCTCTTGTTATTTTTATTGTCATGTTTGAAATGCTGTAATGCTGAACAGTTTTAATTAGTACTCTGCACTTTATGGAGATCATTGTTCACGCTTGCCTAATTATATTTAGATGGCCCAAATCTCCATCAAAGGAAACCATTATCCTACATCGATGGTGAAGCAACGGGATTCCATCTTCACCCCCTAGACAAGGCTATTACTGCTCTGCCTTGGCTTGGACACGCTAAATAAACACATCAATTTCATAGGTCTGGAAAGTTAGAGATTGAGGGGAGATTGTAGTTATCAGCTGCATATGGTTGATGATACAGATACTGTACTGTACATCACAAGTGTTTTTGCACTGGCTGGATCAACCAGCACAGGCCTACGCTCTGCAATTTCTCTAACCTCTGTTTAACCACAAAGCCACACTCTGATGGGAAACCAGTAGAAAGAAATTAGATGCTATACTTCCATTACTTACATATATTCATTTGTAATGCCTTCTTAATGGTGGTATTTAAGAGCAGTGGGGGAGGGGTATATGATTGGTGATATACTTTTTTTTTTTTTTACATGCATCCTTGCCTGAGAGCCTAGTGAATGTGATGGTTTCAGATTTGATTAGGCAGCCCAGGGGCCTCAGCAGTCCAGCCCTGCAATGGGCCGGCAGGGGCCTTGTACAGGCGTCTCATTGCTCACCATGCCTCAGTGGTGATGTACACATCGAGTGTGACCGCCCGCTTGATTTAAACAGCAGTCCAGCCTCGATGTGGGAGTGCGCTCACTCAGTGCAATATTGTGGCCCATTCATCCAGTAACCACTGGACATTGGTCTCTGCCAAATACATCGTGCTTGCCACCACATTTATGTTTGGAGTGAGTGAATCGATGGTGTACGAGCACTGTGAGACTTTACATTTCTGCGCCTTGCTCCCTAAAGACCAAGACCAAACCAATTTTAACACAAATATTGACACGAGCAGAAGCTGTTCAGTGTTACAGTGTCGAATCCAATGAATCAACACTTTATTTGAATACGATCTTGTTGTCTGTCTCTCTTGTTGAAAATCTGCTTTTATCTCTTCTATGAAGAAAAATGCCTGACTGTATATAGCAAGTGTACAGGGCTATTATGTAGCACTAGCTTGTGAGACTGTAATTTTTTTAAAGATGAAATAACACAGTTTCTCTCTTACAAAAGAAAAGTTGACTTCATAATCAATAATATGCACTGTTTCTCAACTCAACACAGACAGGCAGTTTGTTGCTACAGCCTTGTATGAACAGTAGCTTATGGTGGCTAGTATTAGCTAATGTTAACTAACTTTAAATAGATATTTATGTATGATTGACATTACCGACTCAGTTTGATGACTTAATGACTCTTCTTTACTTGTGCTACTTTTACACTGTTTTAGCATTCACCATTATTCCTTAAATGTAAAAAGTACATTGGTTCACTTTAATGTTAGCAACAGAAAGTCAGCAAAAATAGCTTAGCAAACAGATAACATACCTTACAATAAATTGCTCTCTTATGTGTTGTTTTACTCAGCATTTTTATACATGCCACGGAGCATGATTGGATGTTAATTGCTTAATTGTACCATGCAGTGCACCCGTGTGGAAGCATCTGCATTTCTTATGTTTCTCCACTCGTTTATTCAGGGTTTTCTTTTAATTTGTCTGTATGTATTTGGGTTGTAACAATTCACAAAATTCATGATTAGATTAGATGACATGTGGTTTTATGATTCAAAACATTCTTAAAGTAATAAGTGCCTGAGAGTGCGCCTTACATTTACATACATTTTCAGTTCATTATAACATTCAATAACAATAACATTATATAACTTTAGAACAAAAAAGCTCTGCCTGACCCATTTTTTTTTTACTTTACCTATTTACATATACTTTTTCTATAATATTTTTTTATTATATTATTTTATTACTTTTTATAATATAATAACACTACTTAATTCTGCTCAGTAAATCAAGACCTTTCTTGTAGAAAATGACAGTGGGATTCGTGATGATGTTTGACTGACTGACTGACTGATCTGCTGTACAGAAACAGTTGAATTTGTCTCCTGACAGCATCACAGCATGATGATGAAAAGGAAGATTGTGTGGCTCTTGACACCCACTGTGGGTGCCCACAAGTTGCATCCAAAGGGCTAAAAACAACTGAAACCATTTTGGGGTGAGATCACCCATCCTTTCAACACTTGCATAGTCACGCACAGTAGCTTGTAATCTGCCCATGAAAGGATAATGAGGAAAAGCACAAGGAAGTTTTTCTTTTTTACGTTTTGATTTAAATCTCTTATTCATTGCTTTGCACCAAACAATGATTCTATTTGCAATTTAGTGGCATTGTAAACTAGCCCATCACAACATTTCTTTATATGAGAGCGCTGCAGCCTGTGAGCACTGAAGTTATATTTAGAAATTCAATTCTTTACTCAGAGCCTCCGCCTAAAGGCCTTTGCTTTACACAAAATTAACAAAGTTATTTTCATTTCCTAATGGTCACCACAGCCAAGCAGTAATGAGCAGGGCCAAGGAGGATTGTTATTTTCTTAAGGACCAAATTAAAAAAAGAAAGAAAGAAAGAAAAAAGACATCCTGAGTAGTTCCATCATTACAAAGGGAAGCCTAGAGGAGAGTTTGCAGTTCATTAGTCTACACACTTGGTCCTCCTGGTCCTACAGGGTGAGGGAATATGGGTGATAAATTGTACATTCATTCACTTCTACAACACAAGTTGTCATTAAAGGCCCAGTCTGGAGTTGGAATATAGTGCCACCTTTGAGATCCACCTGCTGCTGTAGCTCTGTTTGTATCTATATTTAGGGCTTTTTTATAACTCCCAAAGAGACTTTCCTGAAATAAAGACTCCAAGGTATGTAATGGTCTTTAAATGTATTTTGAAGCTGCAAATGATTTAGGTTTTTAAAGTTTATACACAGTTTTCTTTTAGTAATGCAGTGGATATATAAATAACAGGAAGATTACTTTCACCTGCATCTACACTTCAAAATCCTGTGTACTTTTGTACTACACAACAACAATATATGTACTGTATGTATGCATCCTTAGGGCTTCAATATGCAAATGTACTGTCAATTTTGGGGGTCTTACACTTCCTTTTGATTCTGGTTCAGTGCATTAATACTCATAGAGACTGTTTTTAGATAAGTGATGCTCATCTGCTTGATTCATAGGTGAGGCCAAACACATCACACACATCAAATGGAGGTAAAGCTGCCAGGTGCAGTTTTCACAGTTTTGGGCTCTTCACTGTGCAGCCGTAATGAAGATTGACATGTGAAGAATGACATCATGCCAGTGGGCAGCTTTTTTGAGCTCTGCACCAGTGAGGTCACTGGTCTTCTAATGACTTCCTCAGGGTTCATGACCGGCTTCCTTCTCTGCAGCCCATAGGGTCTCCCCCTCCACCCACCCAGTGCACGGCCCACCCAACATGGGCAGCTCAACGCTTGGCTAGCCTCTCTGCTCATTGTTCTTAATCAAGAAATGGAGGCATAAAGATGCAGCAAGTCAGTTCATGCATGCCCAGTGGGGTCCTTTTTGTCAGACAGTCAGATGAAGCCAAGTGGAAAAAGCCTCTTATACTGCACACACACACACACACACACACACATGTAGGGCAATGATGGTTACCACACAGTAAGGTCTTACACATGATCTATTATTGGATACAGTTGTTGTACATTGTGATATTACAACAGCTCCTCCTTAGATCTTCAAAGCAATGCATCTTCAGCACACTATATTCTGCATCCAAGTAATGGACCACAGGCCTACAGTGATTTTTTTTGTACTACTTGTGCATCTAAAGGCAGGATGAGAGGCATGTAAATCAGGCGGCCCATGTACTTCTTTAATATTTAACATAGGTTATTAGACAGGGCAAAGATTTGACCCCCGAGCGCTTCTGCACATCACATGAATAACTAATGTTGGCTGATTATGTTAATCAGTAGTACCAGGCAGTGATGACCAGGAATGTAGCACCACTGCTGCAGGAGAGGCTATAATCTCAGATGCATCACAAAAACACAGCCCGAGCCCATCATTAGCTCTGAAACACAACCACTGCATACTGTGTGCATCACAGGGTGATTTACACTTCACATGCTCAGCTTGAATTTTCCTTTAATATGTATCACTGGAGATAAACATGCTGCATTTGTGAAGGTACTAGCTGTGATCTCCCTTAACAGATAATCAAATATTTGCATAATGATAAGAACACTGAAGCTACACCAGGCTGCTCTGGATGTCAACAGCTCCAAATTGTAGTGAGAGGAAACTGAAAATGTTACACTTCGATATCTAGAAATCATGTAATGTGACTGCAGTAAACCCAAACACTCCACATTTGATGCTTTATGCCAAATTATACCAAATACACAACAACAAGAACATATTTGGACGGTCCAACACTTGAAAACAGTACATATTTCACTAATAACTTTATATTTGTGACTAAGTACAGTAGATAGGGGTGCATCCCAATTATTTTTTTTAACCTATCAATGGGTTTACAAGTTATTCTGAAGGAAAGTTCTTGAGTGTGTGTTATGTGCGTTCAACAGCCCTCCCAGCTCTGACAGTTTTATCATATGAGTGAGTGAACTTTAGGCACACTCTAAGAAAACGCCTACATTTCTTTCAAAGAAGTGCAGATTTTAAAAGCTTATTGCCGCGTCATAAAGTGAGTGTCTGTCTTCTCTCCTGTTTGTTTTGAGCCAAAGATAAAAACATACTCTTGGAAAACCATTTAGAGGCAGAAGCGGGTTGATCGTGGCTATATTCCATCCCCATCACCAGAGTTCTTTGGCCTCCACCATAAAGAATTCCAACGAGACAATTTTGCGCAGTGTGGGGTGAGCTGACAGGGAGTGTTATTAAAGCACAGGGTGCTGACCGCTCTCAAAGTTATTAAAGTGCTGTGAGATTGTGTCTGTGATAGCCCTGCCGGTCGGGATGTCCTTCACACACACAGGTACATTACAGTGGGGATGCGGTCATCGCAGGGAGAGGGGGTGAGAAAGGGTGGGGGAGGGGGGGAGATAGACACACCAGGACCTGCTATGGAGCACTGTCATTGTCTTCATTCCTCCATTAATGATAACGATAGTTAACCCCTTTGCTGAAGATTCCCTCTAGGCTATTATTAGTGTAAAGAATTCAGAATTATAGCCTCCGAACATTTCCAAAGTTAGGAGATTAGTGTTTGTACAGGACATCAAGTTAACATCATAAAACCTATTTTGAAATACAGTGTGTATACTCAGTTTAAATGGAATGATTTGAAAATGCATAACATTTTAAAGCATTATAATGAATGTTAAATGGAAATACTTTGACAGTTTTCTTCTTGGCAACATAAAAACAGCAGTGTATTTTAATAAACGACACAGCCAACATTGTTTGGTCTATTTCTGTTTGAGGAATGTTGGGAAATATGCTTATTTTCTTTCTTGCCCAGAGGTAGGCTAAATGAGAAGATTGATATGGTAAAAAACTGTAATGGTACGTTAAATATGAAGCTACTGCTAGCAGACCATTAGCTTAGCTTAGCATAAAAACTAGAAACATGGGGGAACAGCTAGCTTGGTTCTGACAAGTATCAAAGTCCACATACTGAGACTTCTAAAGCTCAATAATTAATATTTTATATCTCATTTGTTTAATTCATACAAAAACCGAAGTTGAAAAACTACACGTTGTGGTTTTACATGTGCTTAAGTATTTCCTGGCCAAGTACAGTCACTTCTACTTCCTTTCTTACTAAGCCAATAGCTAATCACAGTGCTGGCCATAAAGTCATGTTTAACAGACAGTGTGGTATCAATCTTCTCATCTAATTTTTGGTAAGAAAGTGAATAATCCTATTTCCCAAATGCTAGCAATTCCTTTAAAGTTTGAGTTTCTGTAGCCTAAATCCCAGTATTGTGTTTTCTTGTCTTATTTTCTTGTGGACTGAGCCATGCTAAATGTTCAATTCTTCTATTCTGTGCTTCCTCAAATTAAACAAATTAACTACAACATCTCCTCCTTTGTGTCTGATATTTTTCTTTGGGAAGATCTATCCAGCATCAAGAAGCTAAAGGTCACATGCAGCTACAGTACCTTTAGTTTGCAGGGAATCATAATTTTCCATAAAAAATTAACAATTACTGTAAATAAAAACATATTTCATTTTTTTTTATAAATACCAAAAATAATATTTACAGAACTAAGAAAGCTAAAGACTTAACTGGTCTGCTTCGTGTCTTTGGTTCAGCCCCTACAGTAGGTGAGTCTATTTGAATGTGGGGGTAGCTGCTTGTGTAAAATGAAAGGCAAATGGGAGGAGGGCTAATGGACTGATTTTGTGGGTTTTAGAGGAGAGGGAAGAAGCCTGGAACATCAATCTGCTGTCTGCTCCCTCTCAATCTGTTTCAGCTCCACTCTGACATGACAGCATGGAGGACTACAGCCCTCGATTCATCACCGGGTCTGGAAATAACAGGACACCTCCAGTTTGTCATACTAGATTAGTCTGTGGCCCGTAACCACTGTCCTTAATAGAGTCTCCAGTGTTTCATCTGAGGTGTCCACTAGACCACCACTGTAGACCTCAGGGGGAACACAGAGGGTGTATCGACATTCCTTGTACTGGTTTACGTGTAGAGACCGCTGTGGTGTGTCAGACTTGCAATTGTGCAGTGATCTACTGTCAAATCAAAGACAAGGAACCATTAAAAAAATTCTACTTCGAAAATTTGGAAGAAGCTTTTAAAGGTAGTTTTAGTCTTTAATATGAGTCTTTTCATGGATTATCAAAAGTCAAGTCTGACCTGTATGCAGGATATTCAAAGCCTCAGAGAAACTCTGAAGCTCCAGGCATAATTCTCTGGGGCCCATAAGTCTAAATCCTGCACATAAAATCAATTGATTGTAATCCATAATATTTCTTAATCGGTGATTAGCTGTTACATTGTGGACCACAGGTCTTGGCAGTGGAATTAGCCTTGGTCTTTAATAAGTGCTTGACCAGGCAGTGGGGAAGTGTAATGGACAGTGCAGGGTTAGGCCAGGACTATGATAGCTCCTCACTGCCTTCCCCTCTTGACCTTGACTGGCAGTATGGCTCTTTGAAAATCTAAGTGCCCATCTTACAGTATGCCTGAAGCAATTTAGGAGTCCATACACATTCATATAAGTCCCACTTATTGATCCTTTTGCTGCTGTTCACACATAGTCTGGCAATGTAGAGTTTCAATTATCACTATGTGACCTGCCATTGTCTGGGAAAAATGTGATCTATAGCCAAGGAACATGAAAGTTTGCAGAAAAAAATAAAATCGACAGCACGAGCAAGAGATGTTTTTGACCTTGTAGATGTAATATAAAAATAGATTGTAACTATTTAAACACACAAATGATGTCCAGGCTTCCCCACAATGGAAACTTCGACTTTCCAAGTGTAGCTAAAATTCAAAAAGACTAGTTCATGCATCAACCAAAAACTCAGTGATTTCTCCATGTATTGTCATGTCATTTTTGCATGCAGACATACTGTATATAGGCAACAAAGTCAGGACCTCTGATGGATACAGGTCTGCAGGGGGTTGCTTATTTAGTCTGGGATGATGTGCGCTGTCTCTGGCTCCAGAGGCTGCCCTCTTACTGTTTACCTGGGAGTCCTTTGGGGTGAGGTTGAGCTGAAAAGCCCAGTCGGAGCCAGTCAAAGGGAGCGTGGCGCAGTCTTGACCCTGGCTCTCCACTCATTGTGTAGTGCAGCGGTGTAATGAGGCCCTGTGTGGATATTGATATGACAGAACAAAAGGCCAAGGTGCAGTAAGGACAGCAATCCACACGTTTCACACCATTTGTTTTTCACACCGTATCCATCACATTAATGGGTCACCTTTCTGTGACAGCTCATGATTACCTGCTTACCCATGGAGAGAAAAGGGGGTGAAAGAGAGAGAGAGAGAGAGAGAGAAACGGGTAAGTGCAGAGAGAGAGAGAGATAGGCCGAAAGATAGGGAGCGAAGGTGCTCCAGTACTGAGGGTAAAGGGTGAGTTGGGGTTGGAAGGGGGCTCAGGGAGTGGGGGATGGGAACCTACTGCCATTTTTTTATTTTTTTTTTTTATTCTTTCATGAAGATTGGCTCCGGCCCTGTCATCTTCCCCACAGAGTGAATTTATGACAGGTCAGCTCTCCATGTAGTCACCTGATGGATGGAGAACATCCAAGTTTATTTGGGGCACAGTGGAAATGGCCGAACAATTCCCTTAAGCACCAATAGATTTATTTTTTTTAAGCTAGGGGGACACTTACATCCAACTACAGCGTTACAAACAAAAAAATATCAATTGTCAATTGTATGTCTTTTTATTATTGGGTTTATAAGTAAATCTAAGAGCATAATAATAATAACTTTATTTGTATAGCACCTTTCTTACAAAAAAATGCAGCTCAAAGTGCTTTACAACAGAAGAAATTACATTCGCCAAGTGCCTTACATCAATGCATTATGTAATGCATTTATTATGTCTGCTAAGTGAATAATTATTGCCAACATAATACAAGAGAGCAACATTTTTTCTCCCATTGATCACATATCTTGATATGAAGTTATATTTGCTCTGTTTTTTCTCAATCTCTCTGTTGATTATTGTCCATGCATGGCTCATTTACTGTAATGTCCAGCAATTTCAAAGGCTGAAATTCTTGACTTGGATATATTTTATTGCTGCAACAATGAGTCTGCTGCCGATACTTTGGAGGGAAGATTTATACAGAATATCAATTTTTTTTTCTAATGAAGGCTGTTTTGACACTCGCTCTGGCCTCACTTGAACATTTCAAGCTATTGCAGAGGTATACTTAGGTTTGATTTCCAAAAGTTAGTGCTCAGTCTTGCCTTGAAAGGGGTCAGAGCATACTCTGAATACAAAAGAGCGCCCTTTGTTCTCGGCTACTCACAGTATTTTATGGTGTTGTTTTGCTTGGATCTTGCAAATCTGTTATGTTCTGCTTTACTCAACAGCTATTGATGCCTTCCATTCCCAAAGCACCACTACCCGTGTCATCTATGAAATCTTAAGTCACTTAAGACAAGCATTTCAACTTACAGTCATTGCGAGGAAATGGCAAGATCCCATTTTATGATAAAATAAGACTACAGCTATGTTTCTTTTGAAAAAGGCCTTAGCTCAGCATATCAGGTGAGAGTCAGGGGAGGATGAAAAAGGAGAGAGAGATCACTTTGTCCCAAATTAAAAGTCAGTGTGTCATCTTTCGGTCTAATTGCCTGGAAGCATTATTGGACACTGCAAAAATAGTGTCTGCATATGCATTTATTCTGTAATCCATTGATGTACCACACTCTATGCGTAGTCTGAGGGGATCAAACCCCAGGCATGCAAACACGCTCTTTTTGTATGAATGGGGGAAGGATTGCAGCCTATACTGCAGAGAGACAGTTTGCCATATGTCATAGCACCCAGCAGATATGAGGTGATGGTGTCAATACATCTTGCATCTGCCCAGTGGAGGCTTACTCTGCATTACACTAAAACATGAATTATATGAGTGGAACAACGCTGTGTTGGGCCGGGACGTAAATCAGAAGGGAGAGAAATTGCTGACAAGTTTTGCTATTAAAAGATAATTGTAATCAAGGTGCAAGACGAGCAATGAAGTGGTGATAGCAGATAGATAGACAGCTGCGAAAGATGGATTGTTTTAATTTGCACCAATTAAATTGAAGTTCACTGGATCATCTTCCTCAATCTTCATGAATACTTGATTTTCTGGCCGCTACAAAGCTATTAAAGAGAGTGATTGGACTCTAAGACTTGGTATACCAAATTTTATATTTTCATTAACCCTTTGAAATGATACTTAGTACAATGCATATGCATCTTATGTACAGTTTATGTATATTGCTGGCTGTAAATGCATTGTTCCATGGTAACAACTGATGGCTGGGACAGAATTTGGAAATTAGTCATTATTTGTGTTTGGGCCATAACTTCTGTTTTTATAGAAACTGTATATTCTCACTGTGTTTCATCACACCTCAGTCATTAATAAAGCCATGAGCAGTTATTGCCTCATGACCACTATTTCTGTTGAAAGACTCAGATAATATTATTTAAGTTCAGGTTCATAAAGGATAAGGTAAACATTATTCTATATTTTGCTCATTGTCATCAAAAGAGGCCAAAATCAACAATGCATCAATTACAATACAAAATTACAATACTTTCTGACATCCCCACCTGTCTGCTGCACTCAGCAACAAGCCCACTGGTTCCTACTGAAGATGTAAATCTTAAAAACTCAGTCACAAATATATAGTTGCATATTTTTGGAACCTAGGTAATTTCCTAAGCCATTTGATGTGGGGTTTTTTTAGCAAATGTTACTCCAACAGGAGTAAATAGTGCATTTGTTATTCATTTGTGGATGAATACACATTTTTGCCCACAGGCTGTCCTAAAGTGCCCTAAAACTATATATATTTACTTCAAATGACAGAAACCCTCCATTGGTCGGGGTAATTATGACTGGGGCAAAGGAGGATATCAGGTGACTTTATGATATAGTAACAAAGTTCACATAGGGAGGTCATGGATGGATCAACCAAACATTGGACTTGAACACTGGAGATCGCTGTTTATTTCCCATATTCCAACAGTGATGGATGGTTTTTAAATTTGTAGTAATTTAAACTCAAACCACAATGTATCTCTAACCTTAACAAAGTACAGATTTTAACTCAAACTATGATCTTTCTTGAAACCTAACCGAGCTGTTTCTGCACCTAATCCTGACCAAACCTCAACATAGCACTGTCACATCATAAAACCTGTTTATTTTTCAACTGTGATTTGTAACAGATTTGTGAGTCACAGACAAATGATGTTGTCTTGCTGATAACTGCTGAAAGCGGTTTCAGATCAGAAAACGCTTCCATGTGTAATTCTGGGTTGCATGAGCCAAGGACATTTTTTGTTTAATCTGGAGGATTGTTGGTGCTCATGTTCATTGTAATGAAGGAACATGCAATCACCCAGTGTAATAATCACCTGGTACAATGGTGTAGCTCATTGATGTGCTTTTAATAGTTTTAGGAGAAGAATAAACTTTATCAGGTTGGCAGTACAAGTAGGAATGATCCATTATTAGGTTTAGTCTTTTCATGGGATTAGTTGACAATAAGAAAAATACGGCATATCACCAGACCTATTCCTTAACAATGAGCAGTTTCAGTGTGTGAACAAATTACGAACCTCATCAGTTGTTAGGAACATTGCTTGAGGGTGAACCTAAATGGTCATTATACAGTAATATCTTCCTTATGGTTATCCCACAGATGAAAAGAACTTAAAGTTGCACATCCATACATACAAACAGGCACACACACACATACTGTACAAAATGTACAGCGTATGAAAACATGCATATATTCATATGTACAGTTATTATTTTGATACTTCCCAGACTGAACTTTCAAAGAAAGCAGTATTCAGTTTGAATATATATTGTTTTTCTTTCTGAAATGCCAATCTTTTTATTCAGGGTGAATACATTTAGTGATTTTTTTTTCATGATCAATTTTCAAAAAATCTAAACAAAGAAACAGATATGTGCATATTTTCAAGTCTGAAATATATCACTGTTAATTGATGCTGATCTCCTGTTGATGGTAATGTTGTAATTTCTAAAGGTCAGTGATCTTCATGTTTGTTTAGGTCTGATATATTTACAGTATATGTTTTAAATAAGCTCAAATGAGAACACAGACCCTTTGGAGCAGAAATTTCATGTGTTTAAGGAAAAGTTATTTGGTATTGGCAGATGTAAATTGATGTTGTAAATCACAATTCCATACACAGGAAAAGGCAGGGAGAGTGGTTGTGAGAGTGGTGAGGCATTTCAGCGGGGGCTGGGAGCAATGTTCCACAGTGTTTGCTTCTGAGCCAGACTCGCTCCAAGGCAGGGGTGATTAGTGCTTGTCGGTAATTTGGCAACCTTGACCATGTAACCTTGCTAAAGCTGGATTAACATTTTACCCTGGAAAAGCCAGAGATGCCTTAAAACATGTTCCATTTTCTGCTGCTTATTATGAGACAACAGCCTACAGAGGCTATTCAAATAAGTGCCCATAGTATGCTGCATGAGCACTCAAGGAGAAACTCTTATTAGACTTAAGCATGCTAAGTGTCAAAAAAATGTTGACATATCCATCTGATTGCTCACCGAAAACATCACATGCATATCACTTTACATATTGTAGCACATGAATCCCAGGGGTCAATAGCCAGGGCTACTAAACTATTTCAACATTTATTCTATAAACAACCAAAAATGTATTTGCTGTAATAAACCTATCTAAATATGAAATTGCATTTGTTATTATAAAAGAAAATACAATTTTCGTTTCAATTTCGTAAGACAAAATCAACATTTCAGCCTTACTGTACTTCATTATTTATTGTTAAGGACTGTGCAAAAATTATTAGGGTGTGGAGAGGGGCTGAACATAATGTTTCACTTAAAAAAACAAAAAAACAACAACAACAAAAAAAGCATTATTAATATTGTCTTTGGAGGAGAAAAATTACAACACCCTCCCTACAATATCTCAAAGTAATTTAACACCATTGATTGGTTCAATTAATTTTTTCTATTAATAACTAAAAGTGCACAAAAAATCAAGATTTTGTACTTCAATTAAAACTATAATATGCTAATGGAATAATAATTTTCACATAGCCACCAAATTGCTCAATAGAAGTGGAAGAAGCAGTTACCAAATTTTTGCAAATATAATAAAATGTTGCTTCATGTTTATCAAATTTTCCAGCCATTTTTTTTCATCATTGTTCTTTAGTGTAGGTCTGCTTTCTGTTAAGATGCAGAATAAAGTGAAGGTGGAAGCTGCTAAAGGATAGTGACAAATGACGTGATCTCTGGAGACATAGCGTTCAATCACTAAAGACTCTCCCCCATTCTCCCAAAAAATTGAGACTACCCTTCCTTAATAATTTCCATACAGTCCCTTAAGTGACCAGTTCCACACCAGCCTTTTGTATTAATTGTTCTCCATTTCGCTTAAAGCCTCTTTTCCATTACAATACAAGGTTGTTTCCTAATTTCTAGTGCAGCCACTGTGTTTTTGTGACATTGGTGTATCTGAGGTAGGTGGTACATTGCCCTCCTACAAAAAGCTGTGGCTTATTATTGAGCCTCTTTATCTTTACTGAAGCTAAGTTGTTAATTAGCTAGACCTTGAATTAGATTATTTGCATGTCTGAACAAGGGCTAAGGTATTAATGCTCCCTTAGGACAAACTGTAATAACCTCTTCGGTGGCTGCAAGATCCCTGTGGAGGGGGCTCCATGGACGCTAGCCCCTGGAAGGAGGGAGAGAGCACAGCCATTTCATCCAATTAGCTGTGGATTATACTGCTCCTCTCCCTTTGAATCCTATTTGCTGTGATAAGGTGTTCTCCTACAGGGACAGAGCTGAGCTTGGCTATCAGGAAAAATGATTAATTCACAACCCAATATTAAAATGCAGTGCCTTCCATTTCACACTGTCTGACACAGGAGGAAGAAACAGCTCAGAAATCAATACAGGCACTAAACAACCACACAGGAGAAGGAGAGGTTGGCCAAGTAAGAAAACACCACTAAGAATCTCAGAAGCAAGCTGCATTTCATTTCACACATCACACTTATAGTGCTCTCCATGGTATGGTGTGTCCTTGAATTATTCAGAACCTGCTAAACTGTGGGAATGGTTTTAAGACTAATGTGGCACAATATCATGGTCGCTATTGTTATTGCATTGTACTGTGCAATTTTCACAAATATTTATCTCTTTCTTCTGATCTCCCCAAGGGCATGTGTTTTAATGTTACAATTCCATGCTCCTTGCACCCCGTTGAATAATCAACATGGTCACATAAAGGATGGAGTCAAAGGGACATTTTTACAGGATTTTCTGTCTTGCTTGGACTGTAACTGGGATAGGTGTGGAGAATCCAGAGTCCAGATTTATATTTTCCAAGCCCTCCGACGCCGCACAAATGATGTTTAAACACCCAGCACCTAGGGTTTAATTAAGTCCCTCTAATCGTGTTCCAATCAGAAGCTTGGACTGATGGGCTGGAATTCCTGATGTGCATTTCTGTCAGTCTTAATTGGATAATTGATTGCCAATTTGAACCTGGCCACACACTGCATACACAATAAAGCGCCTGGCCATGTTCCTTGAGGATTCATTTTCCATCCGAATAAAGATGCTGCTTCGATAGGCAGAACTCCAACTATTGGTCTTGCTGAAAAATAATCTCTGGCTGCTGATGTAGGCTGGAAGTCCAGTTATGAATGCCTTTTGAATTTTTAGTGCATGAACACAGCTTTTGTCTATAAAAATGCATTTGTATTGCTTTAACTCTCCTTTTATTTACACTTATGCTGCATGCTACATGGTCTAGACCATGCATTGTAGCAGGTCCTCTGAAAATTCACTCGACATATATTGTGATTTTTAATGTTTTGTAACAATGATCTTTCATAAAATATTTTGCTTGTCAGTTTGTTTATGACACACTTTTTGCACTTAATATGCAATGCTGTATATTTAGCATAATAGTAATTTAAATTACTATCTACAGACAACTACAAGTTCAAACACAAGTAGCTAAATTCTTCAAATAGAAACCAGTGCAGACAGCCAAAGTGAACTCTCCTGTTTGTTCAGCTAAACAAAAGGCAACATTACAGTCATATGTACCAGGAAAACAGTAGGTGAGAGCAAAAAGTGAACACCAGCATTTATGCCAAAAATGTTTCACACTAAACTCAATATGTTTGAATGCAATTTTCACAATCTATGGAAGTGCAATTTTTGGACATGCACTGTTGACCTATGTTGACCTTCAACAACTGGTTGCACTCTTTTACTCCTCCACATATGTAAATGTAGTAGGAAAGTATTAAAAACATCATTTAAATATGAGGCGGTTAAACAAAATTACATCACTAAAGCCTCAGACTGTACCATGGAGTGCAGTCAATAAACAAGTAATAAAGGTAAGGAAGTATTCATTGCAGGAATACTGTATTGCATTGTATTGCATCACACTGGTGTTTCTGTTTTCCTGCTCAGTGTGTTTTGTTGTTGTATTTGTGTATTTTGTTAACGCAGCGATAGCTCAGAAACAATCAAAAGGTGATGCTGAAAGGCGAAAAGGTGATAAAGAAACACAAGGAGAATATTAATATTTATTAGGTATCTGGAAGATGGCTGTGAAAGGCTTCATGGAGACAGACACACAATATCTGTTGCAGACAGATATCCAGGCATGCTATCTATACCCAGGCCATACATGAGCATCTATAGTATAAGATATGTGCACTGGAATCTGCTGTATACCTGGAGGATATATACAGTTGAACCTTTTCATAATCACTAATAATCACATAATTATTGGATGATTGAGGGAAAGAAGCTTTTGATGTTGACATCTTTTTTAAAAAGTCAAATTTTGTATTTAAGTTTTGAGAAATTTTTATTTACTTCAGTTTCATACAATATCTTAACAGACTTTTGAGAAACTGTAATTTTCAGTAAAGTTTTGACAAAAAATCCAAATAAATGATCATATTATAGAGTTTTATATTCGCTGTCTTTCATGTGCAGAAGAAAGCAGTAATTGGTGTAAATTCTACATTTTGTAACATATTGATTGTGTTAAAATTTATGTGCTATAAAACTGCAAACTGATGAACAGGTAGGTCTGTGAGTGTTAACGGTGTGAAATAACACATTTGTGAGTCAAGTCCCAGAGTGATAACAGGCTATGATAATGGTGAACAGATTTCTAAATATCTGAACGCAGTTATACACATTTTCCTTGTCAGAGAAAATTTCTCTGAAGAATCTGAACCACAGTGGTTTGATGGGAAACAGATTTGAGGAGTCAACACAGAACCAAGCTGATCTCCTCTGATCTTACTCATCAGTGACCACATTGCTCTTTTCTGAGACAACAGTGCATTTGGTTCCATTTAACCTTCCCAGCTAAAATGTCTGTGTTGATGGTGTCCTTTGCTATCAAAATGTCACCAAACACACCACAATTTTATAATTTGTAAGAATAACATTTTCTCAGCTTTTTACTGTGGAGTGAAATCCTTTAAGTTGAAGGTACCAAAATGTTTTGACATGCCAAAGCGAAAGTCTCCGGAGACCTAATTTTGTGTGGACAGCCACAACTGCCCAGGAGTCCCACTTTGGGTGGGCTTGCACTGAGTTATTCTAGTCCCTCTCATTTACTCTAGATTCCCTGTCCTGTTTTCTCACAAGAAATTGCTTTTTTTCTTCCTCTAAATAAGAATTCTTCCAAAGAGCCAAATGGTAAAGCAAGAATTCTCCTGTTATAAATGGCCTTTCTCAGCACCGTAACCTCGCTACAAGTTTTAGCAGTAAAGTGCAACCCTTGGTGGGATTAGATATTTTGGCCACCATTTGTACAGACTGAAGTTTCTTTGGAGTCTCCTTGAGACAAGTGACCAGTGCAGGGCAAAGTGAAGGCCTTATCAGTCACCCCACAATGGTGCCACCCCATGAATTATATTAGGGACGGATGTGGCTCGCCAAGCCACTGCATTGTGGACCATCTGGGTGACAATAAACATGTCGCCACATGGTTTCCTCCATCATTCAAGTCTAGATAGCAGATCTGGACCTTAACTATAGCTCACTATCTCCTGGATCTCGGCGTGACCTGTTAGAGAGATGGAGGTGAGGCTCAAGGATATCTCTCAGAGAGTGTGCTCCAACACCAGGAGGTTATTATAGCCATGCTGGGGGGAGGCAGTCCGTCGGTCTAGTGTGCTGCTCTCTCTCTGTTTGTATGTGTCTATATGTTACACAGAGAGGGGAAGATAGTGACAGAAAATTGTTTAAGAAACATGTAAACACAGCTGAATATAAAAGGAAAGGCGCATTTGCAGTTGAAAAGTGAAGGTTTGAGAGACATCAGTCTATAGCTGATACAAAATAATTGAATTCAATAAATATCAATTATTGATTTTTTCAAAATGTAGGTATTTAAATTATAAAGTGCATTCTGATCAAACATTTTCTGATTGATGATTCTGATGAAAATTAAACAGTAATTGCTCAGAACTGTAATGGAGTGTAGCTATAAACGTTTGTTTGATTTGGGTCCTAGATGCATTTGACTTAACTTTATCAGCCCACCACTCGCTGTGGCTTAACAAATATTGGTGTGGGTCCTCATTTTCCCTCTGCTCTAATGCTTGTCACCAATGAGCCAACAATTGGATTGTTCTGCAGGCTTAAAGGACCAGTGTGTTGGAGTTAGTGGCATCTAGCAGTGAGGCTGCAGATTGCAACCAACTGAAAATGCCTCCCCCTCCCCTTCCCTTTCAAGCGTGTAGGAGAACCTCGCGAAAAATGCGTAACACCCTCCCTAGAGCCAGTGTTTGGTTTGTCCGTTCTAGGCTACTGTAGAAACATTGCGGGCTCCGTAGAAGAGGAGCCACTCCCTGTGTAGATATAAAAGGCTCATTCTAAGGTATTGAAAACACAACAATTCTTATCTTCATGGGAAATATTATACACTATACACATTATACACTAATTAAAACATACTTATCATATTATTAATATTAGATGCCACTAAATACTACACACTGCACCTTTAAATGAACAGAAACTTTATTAGTACACGTTTTTGCTGTGGTAAATCCACCTGCTTCAGCAACTGCTATGTTACTAAAGCTTCTTTTTCTCTGCTGTTGTTACTGATAGAGCTCTATGAGAACCACACAAATAAATCACTCACAAGCAAAATTATTCAGTAGGCTAAAAAATGCAAGGTTCCACAAATCTGGCAAGAGGAATAATTGGTTAATTTGACTTAACATGCTAACGCCTTGATGATGAAATCTGGAGTGAGACTCAAATGAAGCGTGCTAAGGGCAGGCAACAAAAAAACAGTGGAAGACCAATGAGGAAGTGAAAAGTGAGGCATAAACAATGGCATTTAATACAATTTCATAAAACCACTTATAGCACATGACAGGGGTTCACATGTAATCACTGTAAGTGGAGACGAGGATGGGGGCTGCAGTGTCGTCGTCATGATGCCAGAACACTTCTCCATGACACGTCCCCTGCTTCTTCTTATTAATCCCCTAAGCTACATTCATTAACGGTCACTCCCTCCGTTCAGCGAGTCTGCACACTCGAGTGAAGTCACACTAGCCATCACAAAAATAACCTGCTGCTGAAATGCAATGGGATAATTTGTTATAGCTTTCCAATCTTAATACTTCCAATTTAATTAATTAGTAAGCACAGTTACTTTATTCAGTGTTGTAAGATTTAAATGGAAAAGGGTATTATGCATGGCTTGCATCCCGATAATTTCAGAGCAAGCACATTTAGACAAGTTGGAAAAGTGCTGGGAAAGAAAATCATGTCCCTGTATTTCACCAGACAAACTGTGAAATCCAGCTAACAGCTGACACTGAAGGACAGTTGTGTAAGGATAGCAGTCAGGGGGGAGAGGTACAAGAGGAGATGATAAATACAAGAGATTTACAGGTCCTGGGAGTGTCAGATGCACTGTGGAAATAGTGCTGGGTGTGCTGTTATCTAGATGGGCCAGTTAGTGGCTTTTGGAGGATCCCCTGTTCTGAATAGGGCTGTAGTTTCGGAGGGCAGCCTTTATGGCTCACCAGTGCACTGACCACAGCCCATTAACTCAAAGAGCCTCCACAGGAGCACTGGAGCAGGGAAAGGGGCCGTGACCTGCCCGAGACCATCTTATTACTTTAACACATTATGTCTCCCACTGCGATCTTTTTATTTAAGTGACTTCAGCAGAACACATCATCTCGGGCCAAGTCGGGGACAGACAGGGGCTTCTAGACAAGAGGCAAGAGGAGGGGTCAAATGATTTATTGGAAACGTCTGCTATTGGGTGCTATGGATGGGGAGTGGAAGGATGGACAGTGAGCAAAAGTGTGGGGGGAAACAGTTAGTGATGAACGTGACTGCGATGGGAGCTGTTTATGGCGTGGAGAGGCCGAGCTGACCCCAGAACAGCTCCTGGGAGGATTCTCAAGTTCTCACTGATGAGCTTTTGCAGCCCTCTAATGGCCACATGGCCCAGACAGTAAGGAGTGAGGGAGGGTGGATGGTGGGGGTCTGAGGTCGAGGGGGGGGGTGGCGTTGTGATTTATTTTACCACCATGTCACTCTTTATGGGCCACACCACTAGAGATGGCCTCAAATGTTACTGTCCTCAGGAGGAAGATCAGCGCGCTTTGCCTAAGTGTTACAGCAGCTCAGACAGACTTACTCACTTAATGTGTGCTCCTCCTGGCTTTGTATGTTTGCTTCAGCCGGAGTTCACCGTGTAAGGGCTGCTGACACAATGTGTATCTAAGAGATGCCTGAAGGAAGGTTAAATTACAGAATTGTATTTACATCTTGAGATCTTCTGTCATTACAAATAGAAAAGCAAAAAAATAAGATGCATGCCAATAACATTTTTAATGAGGTACTTGTGTCACTGATGTTTTTTTCTCCCATGTTAACTTTGATGCTGACGGGAGTTGATGTTGCAAATTTATCAGCCTAGTATCCTTTGGAATTACATCCATATTGGTTGATTCTACACCTTATGAATTACAATCCTTCCAATGCCAACTTTCAGCACCAACTCAGGAAGTGGCAGTTCTTCTAAGTAGCGAAGGAGCTCTGATTTCATTCCTGGTGACCAGCGTTTGCATCTTGTCACAGACCTGCAATTCATGTTAGCATGTTTATTAACAATAGCCATGATCTTTTGCTAAACCTTAACCAGGTGTATTTAGCGACCTAATCGTAACCTAACCTTGAAGAAACAGTACAGCATTTTTGGAAATAGTGTCATTCACTTTCATGCTAAGAGTCTAATGAGAAGATTGATAAAATTGTCATGTCTGTACGGTAAGTGTAAAGTTACAGCCAGCAGCTGGTTAGCTTAGCATAGCCCAAAGACTGGAAACTGCAACAAGTCCTCCAAATTAAACGACCAATGTTTGACCATGCACTCCAGGACAATACACACTTTCTAATCAGATTGCCAGTGATCCTATTGTCAGTAATCAGCAGGACAACATCATCTGTCTGTGCTTTCCAAAATCATTACAAAGTCCACTGTTGGGTTTATTCCCCCATCAAACCCTCCTCTTCTGAATGTGGAAATTTTTTGATGTATATATACTTCATCTTAACTGCGCCACTGCTCTGGGTCATAATTACAACGGCCGCTAGATAGCACCTGTCACTCCAATGTATCGGGTTTGTTTTTCTTGGGAGGACACGCTCAGAAACTGCTAGCCTGGCTTAAAGGTAACAAAATCTGCCAACAATCACCTCTAAAGCTCAGTAATCAATGTTATAGCTTGTTTGTTTAAGCAACACTTTAAGACATATTGCACAAGCAACTGACACATATTGAAATTAGTCCCCTACAATATCAAAATGAATTTTTATACCAGTCACATTCTCATTTCATTGCAGCCTACAGTCCTAGAGTGCGTATCACCCCTAGAAGTGCAGGGAATATTTTCCTTTTTCTGTTCAGAATCTTACAAGGCCCCTTAGGTTGATGACATGGGTCATGGACATTCCACTATGGCTGATTTATTTCAACCCATTAGGATTACGGAGACAAATCTGCAACCCTCCCATTTTCAGAGGCTGTCCCCTCTTTTTCACCCAGCCTCCCCGACAACCCACACATCAAAACTACCATTACGTTCTTGTTAGTTCACACTGTCGATTAGAGAAGGGCAACATAGATTCATGCCAAGGGCTAAATGTGTTTATTCTAATTCCTCCCCCGTCTCTGCTTTGTCAGAGACAGACACCCACAAACATAGAACATCTGAATGGCACCAACAGCTCACATGAGAAGGACTCAATCCTTCAGGAAGTGGAAGTAACCGATTAGATTATGTCATTGCCACAATCTGTTACGAAAAATAAACACTGGGCCTTTTCATTAACCTAATGAAGACGAAGCACGTTGATGAGCTCTTAAGTCAATTAACGATATTTAAAAACAGGCGGTGCAGCCCCAAGGTAAATTAGCATGCAGAGAGTGAGGAGGACCCAGGTTCAAACAAATTGTGTGTGGAACCCTCTGGTTCAAGCCGCTTGACTCTCTCTCCCTTAATGCACACCCCTCCTCTTCTGTTCAAACAAGCTTTCATTAGCCATAATTAACTGCATGCTTTCTGTCTTGGCAATACCAAGAGAGTCCAAGTTGAGACGGAGGGTACAGATGCTAGAGAGAAAATGCAAAAAGTGTGCTGGGATGGCCCTTTTCTACTGACCAGTTATGTTATTCTTCAGTGTGGTAAAATGTTTTGATGAGAGAATGACATAGTTCAGGCTTAATCTATAAGATATCAAAGAGAGCACAATAGCATTGAAATAAGAGCATCTCTGGTTGCTTTGTTTTCATGGCTTTCTTCTCTCCTTCTCTTTTTTTTCCAGTAAACTTATTTGAAATCCTCCTGGGTTTTAAACCTCTCTCTCTCTCTCTCACACACACACACACACACACACACACACGCACACACACACATACACAAATACACGCACACACACAATACACACACATGCTCACTTGGTCTCTTGGCTGCAACAAGGTGTCTAAAAAGATTGCAGTTCATTTCGACCCACACTGGATGGAGGCCTCATTTAGTGGCTGCTGGCAACTCAATCAGCCTGCCTCACACTGATGAGTGAGTGACTACTTTCAGAGCACCAGTCAATATGTGTCTGCTGTGATAGAATGTCAGCACCCATGCCCCGTGTTCTCCTGACCCAATGTTATGGCTTTTTTATTTTGTCTAATCAATGATATATGAAACAACACGGACACATTTCAACAATACATCTTTTTTTTCTCCCTCCTCTCCACACATACACATACTCAGTACGATTTTTGGTCATGAAACTGCTGTGATGCTCAGGATTGAATAAGCAGTTTAAATTTTTTTTGTAGCTTTTTGCTGGCTGCCTAGATTCAGGCAGAATTCAATATAGATAGAAAACAAGCAATAAACAATGTACCTATAGTGATTCAAATAAATGAAACACTTGCCTTCTCTCAGTAGAGTTGCTTTAGCAGTGATGGCTCGGAAAAACTAGTGCCTCCTTTTTCACTGTTTAAACTCACACATTTTGAAAGAAACAAAACCATGACTAACTTAATATTTCTGAAAGATAATCCTCAAAACTACATCTTTGCAAACACAATACCCTAATAATGGTCAATACAACACCTAATATAGAACACCACAACAATAATAATATACGTAATTCATATCTTTAATGCTTCAAACCTCTAACCAAGAGCAATGTCAGTGCCATGTTGTATCCAGTGAAATACACTGTGTACATATTTTCTTCTCAGGTTTGTTTATACTGTTTTCTGTGCTGTGAGTAAAGAGCAGCCTATATTTTGAGGCTGGTCAGATGAGCCGAGCTCACTGTCCCCTGTGTCCTTTATTTCACACAGCCCACTGCACATGCTCTGCAGTCTGCTGACCTCTTGACCCGCCTGTCACTGTGATGGCCTCTGTTATCTGGAAGCAGTTATTTCATATAGATGGTCTTCCTCACTGCTGGTCTTTTATTGAAAATAATCATTAAAGAGATTACTCAGAGAGGAATTTGAGCAATCGTCTTTAGAGCAATATTTTTGTTAACATTGAGGGTTTTTCATGATCTATACGCCCTTATGAATCCATTAAGACTCAACTATCACTGCAGATGGGAATTTAAAATCTTGTCCGATGACTTAACTTTTTAATCTTTATTTGATTGAGTAGAAATTATGATTTCCCATTTCAAATTGTACACATGAAATAAATAAATTACTGTAGGACTAGTGGTCCTTTGTTCTCATTGACCTTTTTTTCTGAATTATTTCTTTAATTCTTTGACCTTTGGATAGTAGGGTTTGTTACTGTATACGGATATTGTCGAAGGCATGAACATCCGTACATTTGCCCTCATGTCATTCTCATTTCACCAAATTATGACCTTTTGATAGTGTTCATGTTTTACAGTGTAAGTGTTCTCTTTGCCTAATTACCTGGATGACAATGTGTGTATGTATAATTATAGTGTTTCATGCACAAATTAACCAAATTTTTGTGGTCCCGTGATTGGATAATTTACCCAGCATTTATGTGGATGTATACTGTACAATACCTAATGAATGTCATGTAGACCAAAATAAGTGTACCAGTATTAAACAAGACAGTGTGTGTTAGCTATATTTCATTTCTATTTAGCTGTGAAAGGCTGATATTAAAATGTATTATACTGCTATTTACTTTGGGACAGTTAGCAACTTTTGAAGTAAGAATAACATTTGTGAGAAAACATAATTTTTCATTTACACAAAATTGTTTACATTTACACACATATGATACTTTACTATTGTAAAGCCATTTTTCTACAATAACCTGTTATAACACTATGACAACAGTCAGCAAAAATCTATTCTCTTTTACTGCAATAATTTAGCAAATTCACATCATCAATTTTTATAACCTCCATGTTTACTTGTGGTGTGGCTTTAAGTTTAATTTTCCGGCCATTGACCTTCGACATCTGGGGTGTTGACGCTTCCCAGCAGAACATGAAAGCTCCATAAATGAATGCATTGGTTTTAAATCACTCTGTACTCTCTTAGCTGCATTAACACACAATAAAGTAATGTTGACAAAAATAAAACAAGACTTATTTGAATGAATGGAAATCAATGGCTTCTACAAGGTTTACTACAAAGTTATTTTAGTCAGCAGTAATGTAAATAATTTGTGATTTGTTCTTCTAAAGCCTTCAAAAACACTGGTATAGTCTTTCTGCAAGATAAGCTATTTAAAAGTCACTGTCTGTAAACTTGCAATATTTTCTTCATAAATTAATATTTGCCGCAAACTAAACTGCCAACTATATTATCTACTAAAATGTCACAACAACCAGACATGTATTAAGGCATATATAAATACTCAGCTTGGAACAATAATGTATGTCTGATATGGTTTTTTCATTAAAAATTCCAGATTCTACGAATATGCAAATAAATTCATGGAAGCATGTTGCAGTGCAGCAGCTTCTCTGGTTCCCAGTTATGCCTGATTTATACTTCTGTGTTGAATCTATGCAGAACCTACACCGTAGCCTACACAAGTGGCCTACTCTGTTGTGAGCATTTATACTTGTGTGGTGGTGTGTCTGCGTGTAATTCTATAATTACACCACATTTCTACAATTCTACAATTACACCACCAAAACGCTAGTCAGTGCCACTGTGTTGAATTTCTTCTGGTTTCTTCATGTACTTCAAACAATGGCGACTGAAACTGAGCGGATCATGTTGGAATTGGAGCTATCAATGTTGAACAATAAATGTTGGTCAACAGTGGTTGTAATCTGCCGGGAAGCGGTGAGGTGAAGTGTTATGCACGGAAGCAAAAGAGGGGTACGCAGGCCGGTCTGTTAGCCATGCTAAAAGCAAATGGGACCAGTCCAGCTATTCTATTGCTCTTTCTGGTCAACGTTTGCTCACTGGATAACAAAATGGATCTGATCTGACTGGGCAATCATCAGGAGATGAGGAACTGTTGAGTTTTTTCTCCTGACAGAAACTTGACTAAACTGCAATATGGCAGACCTGGCTTTTCAACTCGATGGGTTACTACTCTTCCATGCAGATCAGAATCAGCTGTCGGGGAAAACCAGAGGAAGTAGACTCTGCATATAATTATCTTTAATTATAAATGATTGGTTCCTTAGATTTGTGACATATGAAATCCTGCCTGACTGAATCATTGTTTTGAGTCTGTCCCTGGTACACTGCAGTTTCAAAGTAGAAATGCTCAGCCATGATGCTTATTTTGCTCCTGATATGTCTTGTAACATTAGAAAAACACCACATGGACATGTTAACAAAGTTAAAAACTTGATTTTCACTGGAGGGGGTCTTTAAGTTTATAACATGAGAAAAAAAGGTTCCATAATGAGTAGCAAAATCAAATACCTATACCAATGACATACAGATTATGTTACTGTAACTCCTCGTAGAGTTAATAGTGAGAAATGTGGTGTGGCTCACTGCTTTTTATCAGAGGTTAAAGAAATTAATAAGTCATTTGAAGAATTGATATTGGCTATTAAATAAAAAGCCATGAATTCATGTGAGGCAGAGGTGGAAATTACATAACTAGAGTTCAAATACTTTTTCCCAGTCTGATTCATCCTGTAGACCTTTAGGTTTAATTGGGTATTACTGTACCAGTGCCCAGGAAGCAATGATGACTGCAGACATGCAGGATAAATCAGAATGAAAAGTCAAAGGTCGGAAACCTGCATGAGGTAGACATATGTACAGAAGGAGAGCAGCCGACCAGTGGGACTTATATCAGTGTCCAGTAAAATCCTCAGGTTGCATCAGTTAAATAAAAAGATGTTATGTAAAGCAAATATACTGTAATTGTGCATGTGTGAGAGATGGTTATTAAGATATTAAGGGAAAAAACACTAATAGATAGAAATCAATCAATCAAAAGTCTTCAAAGGTCTTTTTATAGATGCCTTGCCTTCATAGCCTGTCTCTTTTAGTGCGTCTATCAGTAGATGCATTCAGCAGAGATTTTCAATTTATTTCTAATCAAGCTTTATCTAATATTCTCCCGACAGGCAATTAAAAATTCAAACTACCCTGAAAAGCCATTGCTCACTTTTCACTCTCTCCCAGTGTTCATTTAAGGATGTTATTTCATTAAAAGCTCTTGTTGATGAGTTTGAGGTAATTTGCAGGCACATTTGATTACCATATTCTGCATTAGCAATTACCATGTTCCATGGCTATTGTTGAGATTTTTGTTGTAAGAAAACTTTTAGTGCTATAATTCATATTCAAGTAGCTGAAAAACTTCTTTTATGTAAGTTAGAAGGTGATTTCTATTCAGCCAAAACAAGGACAGCACTTATGTCCCATGTACACTATTGCATTTCATCAGTAATGTTGCAGTTAGAGAGTATATCACTGTCCAGCCTCATGCACTACCTCACCAGGTTTATGGCCAACCATGCACAAACTGAATCCTCTCTCCACAAGATAGAGCTTTGAAATGGCAGCAAATAATTGCAAAGGGTGAATTTGTCATTACGAGTCATAATGAGATTCTCCTGGTGAGAGGCTTTGTTTGGTGGTGTGAGATGCTGCTTGGTTTTAGAGCCTCATAAACAAAATGCCACAATGCTTTTCTCTTCCAAAAGGATCAGCCACACACTCTTTTATTCTATACATCACTTCAACTTGTTTATTTAGAGAATAATTGTGTCCTTGTTTATCCTCTCAGGAGTGAAATAATGTGGCTGCAATTAAATTAACAATAAGTCTAGAGAGTTAGTTTGGATTCATATGAAGTAATCATTGGACGTTAGACCTTGTTAAACTCCAGGTTTTACTCAAGATGACATTCTTAAGCTGTGTTTTGTTTTTTAGCCCTGAATTTAATCAGACATAAGTGAACGGGTACAAATGTCTATGTGGAAAACACTGCCAAAAACAAATAAACCGATGGGTACTCTAGTCTATACACCACTACAATCTCTTCATATCCTAATAATGTATTTGTATTCACTTAAATTCCTAATAGATAGATAACCTAACCCTAACCCTACAGATAGATAGATAGATAGATAGATAGATAGATAGATAGATAGATAGATAGATAGATAGATAGATAGATAGATAGATAGATAGATAGATGTGTATTTAATGGGAGGAGGTTCAGATGAAATTAAGTTGGTTGGTTTTCCATCAACCTATTTTTGTTCGCATTTTTAATTTGTGCATAGAAAACCCAAGTGGAAATGCAGAAAATTCAAAGAAAAATTCCCAAAATATCACAAAAAAAATATCATCAAAAAGGTTTTGAGCCAAAATAGTGGCAGAAGGGGAAAAAAAAGATCTGTGTGCTCTGTGAGCTTCTCAAATTAATACATGAAACAAAAATAAATGCCATAGTTCATAGTTCATGGTTTGACTGGCATTTTTTTAATTGTAACATCTTGTTGCACACTTTTCATCTGCAATAGTTTAATGGCCCCTAAGTGGAAAATTGTGGGACAAGCTGTTTATCTCAACGATATTTGGCTGTTATGCCAAATATCCGCATAATGGCAATAAGTAAATTTTCTTTTGCAGATTTTCTGGAAATTCGATTAAAATTTGTGTTAATTCTGGATAGAAACCTTTATAAAAAAATGAATAAGCTATTAACAAAAAGAGTTCTCTTGGGCCTTATGCATACACTTTTGAGTTCCTAAGTTCAGCTCATCAGTTTCTTACCTACTGTTAAGTTACACAATCTACGTATACCACATGTTTTTAGCCGACAACCTACATGTTTACACTGATCCTGACATTGATCCATCGCTGCAAAAATCCAGATGTTGTCCTGTTTGAGTCTGTTCAACGCATATCTTTGTATAATGAAGGAGACAGGATGCCATGGTGTTAAGTGAACAACGATAATTTACAGTTACCCGGAAGTCCTCACATTGCATTATGGGTACTGTAGTCTCTACTGCTACACCTCCTCTTTTTAGCTCAGCAACAGACTTTTCAAAATAAGCCATTCCTCAGGAACAGTTTTATATCACTTTGTCAAGTCCTTTTAATTTTTTTCCTATATGAACTCAGGTTACATTCACTTTTCCTTATAAATCAAGTCTCTCAAGAGCCCTAGAAACTCTGCTTGATCTAGTGACTGGTGGTTGTTCAGGAGGATTCCCTGTGGCTCAAAGGTGGACTCTGTTTCTCTTTAGAATGTCCTTGTCAGTCTCTACCAAGTATGACCTTGGCATGTTGGCAGTTCTTAATACAGCCCTGGAGCTTCCTCTGTGGTGATCCACACTTTCTGTCCAGAGGTGAGTTCTGGGAGTGCTCTGGAACAGTGGTGGAGGTTGTAGTGTGCAGCTTGCTTACGCCTCCCTTCCTCATCCTTCCTGCGAAAATCCTACAACTCTGGTAATTTAGGATCCAGCCCACTTGGAGGCTGGGATACCTATATGTGCAGGTTTCTTTTTGAGAGCCCATGCTCCAATGGTGTGGCTCTGTATGCCTGTAGTGCTCTGATTTGGTCAGTGTCTTTTTTCCATAGACTCTTGACAGTCTGAACAGTAATTTCAGCCTTGATATCTGCCTGTGGGTAACAAGGACTGCTCATGATGTGTGTGAAGCTGCTCTCTTGTGCGAATATTCTGAATGTCTCTGACAAGAACTGCGGCCCGTTGTTGATGTGACCCTAAGCTCTGCTACCTCACTGTACCTCGAAAAATAGTCCACAATAAGCAGGTATGTCTTTTGTGACCACTCAAACAAGTCCAGCTCCACCTTTTGCCATGGCCAGTCCAGGACTGTGGTCTGGATCAATGGCTCTCTGTGCTGTGTTCTGTGTTTCTGACATATTTCACATTTGTCTACTGTCTCTCTGACCTGGGTAGAGATATGTGGCCGCCATACTGATTCCTGGGCTCTGGCACGACATTTGGAGATCCCTTGATGACCTTCATGGAGTTTATTCATTATCTCCCCTCTGAGTACCTGAGGTATAACAATTCTCTCCCCTTTCATGAGACGGTCTCTTGCAAGATACAGCTCCGTTCTAACCTTCCAGTAGGGTACAACATCTGGTCTCAGTCTGTGTTCCTCTGGCTATTCTGTTAGACAGTAGTGTGCCACTGTTTTACATATTTCATCTGTTTGTTGTGCCTGCTTGATTTCCTCCAACCATTTGTCTGTTGCAGAGAGAGAAGTCACAACAGCATCCACAAACACCAGGACATCTTTTTCTAGTTGTAGGTCGTTGGACAACGGAGTGTCACTCAGTGGAGCTCTTGACAATGTGTCTGTGGTGATAAGATTTTTACATGGGACATGGACAATGTCATAGTCGTATCTTAAGAGTCTCAGACGGCAGCTCAGAACTCTGGGTGGCAGATCATCCAAACTTCTGGTGCTCAACAGTGGGACCAGGGGTTGATGGTCTGTCAGTAGTGTGAAATGCTGTCCCTGCAGGTAATAGGTCTTTTGTACACCCACATTACTGCTAGCACTTCTTTCTTGATTGGCGCTTAGCGTTTCTATGTAAGAACAGCACCAATTCCGTATGCCAATGCATCAACTGCTACTTTTGTCTCTTCTGTGTTGGAATACTGAGCGAGTGCCTTTGTTAACCTCAGTCCCTACAGACTGTTGTGGTTCTGCCCAGACCCACTCATTTTTCTCTCTCAGTAGGTCATGTAGTTGCATGGTGACAGTAGCCAACTGTGGCACAAACTTGGCCAAATAGTTGCATGATCCATACATGTTGGCTCTGGCATTATGTAAAACTACTTTAACTTTGTTTGGATCTGGCTCGATGCCTTTTGTAGTAACCTTGTGACCGACAAAAATAATGTACTCCTTAGTGACTCCCATGTTTTCCATTCTATCCAGTTCCTCACGTACTTTCTCTCTTAGAGGTAGAGGAACCCATCTAGGTGTTGAGAGGGCATATGGTGTAGCCCCCTGTTCTAGCTCTATGTGGTATGGTTCTTTCAGCTTACCAAGCCTTTGGAACAATGCTGGATATGCTGCCATAAAGTCTTAGTCTGTGTCACTGTCACTTCATCTACCCTGTATACCAGTCCTGTGGCCTCTATTGTTAATAGGCCCAATAACGTTTATCTGCAGAGTGCCCTTTTGCCATCATTCTGCTCTGGAAGCAGTCTTTTACGTTCAGTAGATTGTGACCTGGTCCAAACAGCCTTTTAAGCAGTCTTCCCAGCTCTGGTTTGAAGACAATTTCTGGTATGGATGTGACATCTGCTCCCATGTCATTATTGAAATGAATGGCTTCCCCATTCAGATGAACTTTTTCATCCATGGCCTTGTAGTTTGTGAATCCACTTCACCTGAGAAAGTGTAGTCCTGAGCATCACTGTCTGACAGGTCTTGTGTAACTGTGTGTATTGCTTGACCACTGCAACAGGCTACAGCATAACATCCTTTTTTGTGACAATTTCAATATTCGACATCTTTAGCTGGACAGATTTTCCATGCATGTTTGCATCCTTCTCCGCATTGGCCACACTCCTTTTCACCTTGAGTATCTGCCTTCTGGCCTTTGTCTTTTGTTCTGTGTGCTGGAACTTTTTCCATTTTGTCATGTTTGTCCTAATGGCATCCACATTTGTTTTGGGGTCTCCTTTCACTGCATTGCTGTGCAGTGTTGTCTGTTGTCTCTTAACTCAGGTTGGGTACCGCACTCAGTACTTTTAAGGGTACTGACCCTGCTGTAAAATCCAGCTAGAACCAGCTTCAAACTTTAGCTGGTCATTAGCTGGTCTTGCTGGATTTACCTGGTGGGCCAGCTTGTTCAAGCTGGTTTAACTGGTGATCAGCTGGTAGACCAGTTTTGTGTAGCTGGTTGAGAGGTGAGCAGCCAGGTTGGTAGTGCTGGTGTAACTGGTCAGATGGTTTCAGACCAGCATGGCCATGCTGGTGTAACTGGTCAGATATTTTTAGACCAGCATGGCCATGCTGGTGTAAGTAGTCAGATGGTTTTAGACCAGCATGGCCATGCTGGTGTAAGTAGTCAGATGGTTTCAGACCAGCATGGCCATGCTGAACATAGAACATGCTGAGCAGGCTGAGCCAATAAGCAAGCTTTGTGGTGGCATAGGGCCCCATGGCCAACAGAGTGCCCCAACATATGAAACAAAAAAGAATAAAATAAAAAGAAATACAGCTCTCTATACTAAGCATAATAAGCATAGTGGTTATTCATTGAGTTGTTTATTATGACAAATCAGCTGCCCTGACGGCTCAGGATCAGACTCTCTCCAGGCTTGCCTGATCCTGAACTGCTGTGCACGTGTGTCAGTGTCAGTGTTTGCATTGTTGCTTGTCACAGGCTCAGAGACTCTTACAATGTCTGCCAAAACAAGACTAGGTCAAAACCTGGATGGCTGGACCTTGTATGAAACGCTGAAGGGCTTTTAATTTGAAGAAATTTGAAACAAAGCCTTTTAATTTGAAATGGATACAGGAAGAGGTGGCAAGACTTCGTTGATCAGTCAGTCAGGGACATCCAAGGTCACGGACTTTCAGGTTTATAGGGCTGGCAAAAATAAAATATTTGTCTGGACATGAAGAAAGAAAAAAGAAGAGGTTCGAAGAAGAGAAAAGGCAAGAAGATAAAGGTATGTAAGCCTAAACCACAGGAGAGCATTAGCCTCTTACCTTAGCCGCGCTTGTATACTAAAGTTGCTAACATGCTACCAGCTGTCAAAAACCTAGCTCAAAGCAGCTGTCAAAAACCTAGCTCAAACTAGCTACCAGCTGTCAAAAACCTAGCTCAAACTGGTTAAGCTGGTTGCCAGCTACCAGTTCAAGCTGGATTTTTCAGTAGGGGACCGAATTATGTCGGCACTACCAAGTCTAATTTACGTTAGATCAAATCTGTGCCAAATTTCAGTACCTTGTGGGACTGAGAGTGAGCGCGGCCCCAAGTACAGCTTACTCTAAGCGGGACTGAGAGTGAGCACAGCCCCGAGCATAGCTTACTCTCAGTGGGAGTGCAGCCCTGCAATGAGTTTTAAAAACACACATTTACCATCTCACAAGGAGGCTACGACACTGACAGGACCACCAACCCGTGGATACAAAGAGAAACAATGGATTCAATTTACCAGCCTGCACAGCAGCTAGCAGCTAGTTAGCATAGCTAGCATCATTAGCATAACTATGCCGTGGTGTGTGTAGCCCATGGACTGTATAAAAATGAGGTGGATCTGGCACCGCTATGTCTCCGGTTTAACAGGACAGTGCTGGGCAGGTGACAGGTGTGTTTATGGTGTTTGTGTGCTCTGGAAGACGGTACGCTATGAATATAAAGTCACACAGCTGACGGACTGTTAGCCTAGCATGCTTATCTCAATAACAAAGTTGTTACAGAGAGAGCAAAGTACTGAAAAAAGGTACTGTTGGGTACCTGTACCGAATTTCAGGTACCAGTAATGGTATCGGTTCAAATGTGAACGGTAACCAACCCTACTGTTAACAGTCTCACTTTGTCTCACTTTTTGCATTGCCTTTGTAAAGGTTAATTCTGAGTCCACAGTTCGGTCTCTTATGAGTTCATCTTTAAGCACTTCAAAGCTACAATGTTCCGCTAACTTGTGCACTGTTGTGATGAATGCTTCCTTTTTTTAATTTTCATCAGTCATTGACAAAACTCCCACGAAATCTCTCAAATTGTCTGATCCATCTTGACCATTCTAACAGATTTGAGAAGTCAAATGGCTTTGATCTGATATTTGTACAGCTGCCACTGCCATTTTGTCTTTCCCCCCGTTGTTTTACATTCAGGAAAAACTTTTATGCCGCTCCGTTGTTTCTCCTCTTCTCTCCTCGTGTGTGTATCTAGCCAGGCTCCGTTGCCTAGCACCTCACAGAGTCGAGCAGACTCGCTGGCTTTCTCTGTCTTTGAGAGCATGCATCGTTCATCGCTGTTTCTGCACTTATTTTGCGCTACTAAGGTGCTCCCCAAGTGTCTACTCACTGAGAAAAACATTTGCAGCATTTAGCAGAGTAGAGCACGGAGATTTTGAGTTCTTTTTTTACTCTCTGACACCATGTATAATGAAGAAGACAGGACGCCATGGAGTTAGGTGAACCACAACAATTTACTGAGTCACCTGGAAGACCTTACACTGCATTATGGGTACTGTAGTCTCTATTGCCACAATCTCTTCATATCCTAACAATGTATTTGAATTTGTTTAAATTCCTAATAGATAGATAACTTAACCCTAACCCTATAGATAGATAGATAGATAGATAGATAGTTAGATAGACAGACAGATAGATAGATAGATAGATAGATAGATAGATAGATAGATAGATAGATAGATATCAAGCAGCCTTGCCATTCAAGGCCAAAGTTGGTTAATCACATGGCTTCTTTGATTTTCATGCATTGCCTCCATTCAACTGTGATGCTGATGGGTACGAGGGGCATGCGCGGCCTACAGCTAATGTAAAATAAATGCCTTAAAGGGCCTTGATCAGTATGTGCTAGAGGTGCTTGAAAGAAGAAGAAAAAAAAAACACATGGAAAACAAACCACCCTTGAGTGCTGCACGCTCTTCGCCTATTTAGGGCAGCCATGTCCAGCAGTGGATTTGAATATGCATGACTATGCCAGCTACCCTTGCAGCACTACTCTGTATCCAGGCACCAGCCTCTTTTCAGAGAAAGAATACACATGCATCTCATTTGAATATGTTACAAGCCCTGTCATGCACAATAAATACATGTCCATGAAAAATATTTATCGAGCAAATGATGAAATACCCCAAAACTACTCCAAGTGACACTGGGGTCCTGGAGCACACAAGTGGATGACTGCCATTAGCTGTAATTTGAGGGTTTGAGAGTTAACCTACTTTCACCTACTTCACTGACAATGTTGAAAAGTATTTAGGTAAGTGAATTGCCATTGATTTAATGCCTTTCACCATATGAGAGATTACCTTAGCAGACTGAAGTATTAGTAATACAGACAATATAATTATCTATGAAGTCAAGTCAGTCATTTCCAGTTGATTGAGGTCATGACTTGATGAGTATGTCAGCATCGCCATTGCCTCAAATCCCTCTTGAACACTAGGCACAGATGCATCTGCATGATAGCAATGAGCTCATTCGAGAGAAGCCAAGTCTGCACATTGTATCTCAGAGCCACGGGGTTTCTGCAGAGAATCCGACTCCATTCCAAGCAACAAGTACTCGTATAATACACTACTTGTAAGCCAGGGAGCAGGAGACCTCCAGTTTACATCTTGGAGACTTGGAAGGTGGCAACATAGTGGATGTGAAGCTATCTTCCTTGGTCCCTGTGCTAGACTGGCTAATTAAATACTAAGGAAGGAATAAAATCTTAATGAGAAACACAAGCTTGTTGTGGTGTTTGGCACTGACCAGCTCCCTCTTATTAGGTGTACTTGCCCATATGTGCTTGGGTGAAGTGCCCATTAGAGCCTTCCCTAATGGATCTTCATCCATGGCACTGAGATGCTAGTGGAATGTACGTTTCGGCAATTTCCAAACTTGGCAGATGAGCGGGCCGTGCTATGAAATTTCTTAGCCACAATAAATATTTTATGCAAATTAAAATTAAATTCTTTGCTTAGTTTAAGCAATTTCTCATGTAAGTAGTGTATCTGTGAAGGAGATTACAACATTTGCTGGTTTGTTTATAATTTAATTTTTTATGTTGTGGCTGGCGGTGGGGAAAGACAGAACACCTGTGAGTGTTTATAATGTCCCATCTCCCTCACAGCTGCTCCTTTTCAAAACACCTCACTGGTGCAATAATTTCATAAAATTTCATGATTTACCATCTGGTAGACTGAGCTATAAGCACATGCAATAAGCATTTGTATGGCGCCGGTCCCAGAAAGGTACAATAACTGTATATTTTAACTTAATGGCTTTTCGGGGCATGCAAATTTCCACAGAGCAGATTGCAGAGATGCTACAATGTAAGTCTGGCCCCGTCTGTCTGCCTCTGTCTCTCCCTCCCTCTCTCCCTCACATTCCCTTCTATACAGTACATGCCTCCCCTATCATGTGCTATAAAACATCCACACACAGCAGCCCTCTATTGCTTCTGTCTTTGACTGTGAAGCAGTCCATGTCACAATCTAGATATCAAACTCTGGAGAATGAGAGACACAGTAGGAGGTACAAGCAGATTATTTTCCTTTTAGCATCTAATGTCTCTGCATTTGGGTAATTAAAATGATTACTACAACAATTACACCAAGTAATTAGAAACTAATTACACTGGCATTTTTTGTGATTACAGGAGCAGATGAAAATAGTGTTCAAAATTAAATTCATTGCATATTCATGGAAATGAAATTAAATAGTGCTGGGTGGATGAGATAATAGAAGCTTGGAGAATGGCGTTCTAAGGGTTTTGGGGAACCGTCTGTGGCTAATGCTCTGAACAGGCATTTTGTTAAATCAGTGATAATCTTTTAATGGCCTTAAAAGAAGTTCATATTTAGAATACTGTCAAATGCACTAAAGGGTGTGATGTTTTTCTTTTTCTCCATTCTCCATGGCGCTTGGAATGATTAAACCTTTCAGCTGTACAGCACAATAGAAAACATTTAATCATTATCTACTCAAATGAAGGAAGAAGCAAGACTCTTTATGCCTCCTTTATGTTGCTTCATGCACAATGATTAAATTAAATATCCATTCCTGAATTCATTTTTTTTCTGTGCATCATCTTCTTTCTCTGCAAGCCCTTCCTTTCTTTCTCTCTCCACCCACCCCTCCCTCCTCCTACCTCCCATCTATCGACAATAGTCAGGGCTTTAGCTGCTGCCATGATCGTGTAATGAGATTCTTCAGATTAAATAGATTTCCTGTTAAACTTGGGGCTTGGTAGATAGGGTGTCAGGAATGAATGGTTATTAACATTTAAATATATCACAGAATAAGAGAGAGCGGGGTGTGAGTGAGTGAGATGAGGGGAGAGAGAGGAAGGGAGACAGAGAGGGATGGGGGGAAAAAAAACAACAATATGAATTTTTCATTGTTATCGAGTATGGATTTTCCTCTTCACCAGATTTCTGCAGGACCTGATGAAACCAAAGTAATTAGAGAGACACAAGTGGGGCACCTAAGAGCCATTACAACAAAGAGAGCTCATTGTTTATGGAGTAATGCCAATACATCTCCACATGTTGGAAAAATAGAGAGTCTATGCATGGTTTTATCTGCTATCCCAGACCTGTGCTGTAGATTATTACACAATATTAACAATGTAAATTTAACTGACTGATGTGCTTGTGAAGGGACTCATCATAAAATTGATGGTGTTGTGATCTATCACCATCTTGTCAGCCTGGTCTTTTTTTCTTCATATTTTACTATTGCTCAAAGACAGGACGAACCTGGAGAAGGAAGTCAGAGTGATCATACTCAATATCAAAACCTGACTATGATGAAGAATGACAGCATTTGTCTTTGTTAATACCGTAGTGAAATCGTAATAGGAATTATTATAGCAATACAAATGATCAAGTAGCAGCACTAGAGGTTGTAGGTTATTATGTGTCCATCACACATACTAACATCAGAACTATACAGGCTGACATACTGTCAACTACACTATATTGATTCAAGAAATAAGTTTTTTTTTTTTTTATACAACAGTTAATCAGACAAAAGCAAAGTTATGCTTGAATGTCAAAGCACACACTCCTTTATTTTCACTTGACTTTCCGGATTTTCTAACAGATGGTACAAACTGTTATGCTTATACAATATTCCAACTCTAAAAGACAGATTTTTCCATATAAGCCAGGCACGTCAACGGGCGGACAGGTGTGCTATTTACATAACACTGTGACTTGCTGGCGAGCAGTCTCTGTAAGTAAATGTCACATATCCGCTTTCACTTGAAGTCGAGCGGTCCCAACTGACATCCATCAAAATTTAGTCCAGTCCAGTCTGTGATGTGTTGACGCCCGTTGACATTGTTCACTGAGTACATAGCAGGTTTGGTATTTGATCTGAAGTGGTCAAAAGTAAATGTTACCTCTCTATTCTTATACATCATTCTGCAGATGACTTGAATTCATTTTGTGTGAGTGTGTGTGTGTGTGAATGGGGGGGTTGTTTATGGGGAATGTAATGTTTGTTTATGTAGTTGTTCTTACATGTAAGATCTCATATATAAATATATTACACAATTTAGGGTTTCAGTCTCAGCAAACAGATAACTGAGGTAGTATCTTTCATACCTGTAAATGTATGTGTGTTTTTGTGTGAATGACACACAAATAAAAATTTTACTCTTGTGTTTTGTTGACATTGGCATTTCTATCTAAAACTGTGGTAATGTGGCATCCACTTTTGAAACACTGTGGTTTCCTTTACAATGTGTAGGCTATATAGTTTCCATTTTACATTGAGAAATGTAATTTCTGAGCTTAGATATTAATAAAATGTTCACATTATATGTATGTAAGATTCTATGTTAAGCAAGGCTGTAAATCTTAAGATTTGTCTTCCTTTATAGTGTTTGGAAATACACCTCAGATATGGAGGATTAGGATTTTTTTTTTTTTTTTAATATTTGTGCATTATCCTCCAGGAACATATGTTCAGTATGTCAGAATACCTCACATTGACTCAGACAAATCTGGTATCTGTTCTCCAGTGACATTAGCTACAGTACTGAACTGCAAACTCAACTGTAATTGTATTGTAGCCTAAAAAGCTCCTTCTTAAATTCCTGCGCTTGCTTTACTGATGGGAATGATGATGACAAAGCTGCAGAATTCAGCTGTTTTTGTGGTACTGAGCTGTAGACTGTTGTCAGAAACTCTTGAATTATCAAACAAACAAGACAGGAGAGGCGGCTTGCTTTCCCTGGAGTTCAGCACACTACAAGTCATCCTTCATGTTGGGCCAGCACTGGCTCTGTGAATGTGGAAGCAGGTGTGGTGGCAGGACAGTGGAAGTCCCCTCTCCGGCTTTGCCTTCACTGCTGCCCACTTGTTAATGACTGGGCTGTGGGAAGCTAGTCCTTTGTGTACGCTGTTATAAAGCACTCAAAGCTTCCAGGATGGCAGCAAGCTCACTCCTTGGCCCCAGGGCACTCTGTGGAGAATAAGACACACCTCATGCTTTGTTTTCCTGCTCCACGGGATCCCACACCAGAGGAGAGCCAGAGTATAAAAGGAGCAGTATCTCAGTTCTTTCTATTAAAAGTACTATAAGTTATATCTTTGCTTACACATTCTCTCAGGTAAAGAAAGTTTTCTTGTTTTTTAATGCACTGTATCGAATGTATAAAGTCATACATAGAAAAGTTATTTTACCAGAAATGTTGGGGATATTAAAACATTAAGCAGAATTCCTGGTAACTGCTTTCTGTAAGTTTAAATTGGTCCTGACAAGCCACAATTTGTCTAATAAATTTGTGCATAATTTTGGTTCATAACAGAGATTCAAGAAAGTCAGGTAAAACGGGATGGAGTTTATATCACACATTTAATCTCAGTGATATCATGACTTTAAGGGAGTAGTTCAGCATTTTGGGAAATATGTGATATCACTCTCATGTCTGTCTGTTATATAAATATATCAACATCAATATCTCTTTTGCAAGAGAGACCTGAGTACAGCAGAGAGAAAGAAAACAAGCATAGGCAGGCATAAATATGAGGCTACAGCCAGTCGCCAGTTAGCTTGGCATAAAGTAGGGAAGCTGCTAGCTTGGCTTTGTCCAAAGGTAACAAAATCTGCCCAGCAGCACCTGAAAAGCTCACTAACTAACATGTTATCATTTTTTCCATACATACATACTTACCCTGTAAGCAGCTACATATTTACTGTACAGACATGCAATGTTTCTATCTAATCTCTCAGCAAGAAAGTGGTTTTGCATATTTCTCAAAATGTCAAACTGTTCCTTGGTTATTAGAAATATTATATATGTTAAACTGTTCATATATTCAGAAAATGTTTTGCATGTTTTTGGATGTCTTCTGCTCATTGATACAAAATACTTACTCTAGTTAGAGCCAACCCTGGTAACCAATAACATAACACTTCAGGAAACAATGTTCAGGTGCTAACAGTGCGTGTGGCCTGAATTTGTACAAAGTGTGATCTCATATGATTTCAAAACCCTGTGTCCCCCTTCAAATTTTCTAATTTTCTGTGGATCGATAGCAGCTTCTGTACAAGTTCATCAAGTTCAGTTCTGGTTTGGTTTGTTAACCTCCTGCTTTTCCATCACAGACCATCTTCCCAGAGTTTATTCAATTTATATTTAGGCTCTCAGAATTACACCCATACATTCATTTGACATTGTTATCAATATTTATCGCATTTATCCCACAAACATACAGGATTTCACTGGTCAGTTACAGAGACAATAAGACTGCAGACCAAGAACTCATAATATTTTGGTTCCAATTACTATTGATTTTACAATTGGTTTGCAGCAGGATGTTGTTTTATTACTAATATATTTAATGTGCAAATCAATATGAACACTTGCTTGGCTCATTCATAGGAAGGCCATAAAATCAAAGATGTGGACTTCAAACAGCAGCAGACACTTCTGATCCTTCCAGTAAATGACTGCAGCAGACGCTTTAATGCAGTGGTTAAAGGCATGTTGCTGGGAGTCCTAAATAAAAACAATGAGGAATCATTTAACCACTGGCTTATGAGAAAAACACACACTTCTGCCTACTATTATCCCTACATTGTACACACAGCAGGTAAAAGATGTGCATTTGCCTTTAGGTCGGCAAGTTGTCACATATTTAAGAGCGTTGTGACTGTATTGGCCTGTAGCAGGGGCTAACAGAAAGCCAGCTGTGGGGTTTATCTCAACAAAAGACCGTCAAATGTAAGTGCAATTACTGCCACAAGCAATAAAACAGCCACTGCATTCCATAGCAACGGTGAGAGGGCGCCTAGGAACCTGAGAGCTCCGCCGGCCTTCCCGTGTGGGCCTCAGTTTGAGTGATGATGGCACAACATGATGGAGTAAGGCATAGAGAACCAGACCGTGTGGAGTACATTTATAATCTGTAATTGATAATGTAATAAAGGCTGTGAATAGGCTCAGAGTGACTTCTCTCCGTTTGCAGTCACTGTCATGGCAGGCTTGTGTTTTTCATGCCTGGATGGAGGTTGCTTGGCAATGTGGGTTCATTCTACCAAAATTACCAGCGTTTCTCTCTCTATCGCTCTGCTTTCTGTCAGCTCACTCTTTATCACAGACCACCTCTACCTCTTTTTTCGCTCCGTGGACTGTGTGACATGGAATTGACATGTAGGTTTGGAGGCAACATGATGCTATTGAGCTGTGATGTAAAGGTAGCTACCAGGCTTCCTAAATACATCCATGCTAGAGCGGGCATGGAGCAGGGGAGCAGGCAGGCCTCACCGCTGGGTTTAGCTCAGCTGTAGGCCTGTTAGATCAAATGAACCGCTCCATGCATCTACAACAGCAAGGTCAGGCTGGGGATCTGTAGTGGAGCAGGTCACGTGACCATGTGGGATTTGAGGCTGCTGAGATGGAAGTCAACGTTTATGAAAGCTGACAATGATTAACCACGTAGGGGTGTTTTCACATGGAACTGAAAATATGGACTTTCAAAGGGTCCATTGGAGTGACACAATACATGGCGCTGTTATGTAATTGGAGACATTTGGATAAGATGCGTGGGACATATAAATGATCATTAAAAAGAAACGGTGCACAGCTGTGTGAGTGAGTGGCACACATTGCCAGTGGACTCTTCAGAGGCTGCTTGCTACTTGACAGTGTGTCTCGCTAAAGTGCCGAGGTTGGGGGGTGTTGGTTGTAGGGCTCTAAAGTGAGATGGAGGTGCACATTGGTCAAATCGAAGGGTAAAGTGGTAGCTTTGGCTGCACTCCTTCCTAATGCCCTACGGCACCTCCACCATTAGCATTCCCCACTGCGACTTGAGTTCATAAGACTAATGGAGTTGCTACCTGGGGACATTAATTGTGCGTGACACCACTCGGGGGCTTTTGTGCACTCACACTAATATCACTGCGCCTGCCTGACAAAGCGCCCGAAAAGATTACAAACAAACCCCAAATAACTGCCAGTGTTGTGTTGCTGTTTGACAGGAGAGTATGTGTGAGTTTGGTATGTGTGTGTGTGTGGAGGAATTTGGGGGTCGAGGAGGCTCAGGTTCACTTACAGGATGTTGTACAACCTGAGGAGTCAAGTGATATGTTAAAGAAAAATAAGTGTCTCGCCCAAGTGTAAGGATGACTTCATCATCACAGGACAACTCCCCGACAGTGTTACGGCTCACATCAAATTTCTCCTTCGCTGTGACACATGCATGACATCATGCAATAAAAATGCAGGAATGGCTGTAAGCAAAGGCTGTATGTGAAGCCCCCAAGAGGGTCTTCAATTCACTGGGACTAAACAGGCGGGGGTGTAATGGAGGGGCTGTGCAGAGAAGTGCCTCTCTGTCTGTGAAAGTTAAAGCATATTAATGCATACTGAGCTATCTGTTTATTAGGACCACCTATACAATCTAGTTCAATCCTTTATAACAGCTTGTCGTGTTTAGTTATTGTTGATACTGTGTCAATATTGATTCGACTTTTGTTTGTTCCTTTCTTTGTACCGAACTGCATTACACTGAAAGGTTTAATGCTTTGTCCACCCCATTTACATATTTGAGGGGGACAGAATATTAGAAACAACTATTGCATTGGACTGCATTAGACTGTACAGGTGTACATAATAAACTGCAAATAAACAGTTTAGATTGAACTCTTATATAAATAAATAAATGCAAGAATCACAGTTTTGCATCCACAATATTCAGCATAGTATATTTTGCTTTGAAAACATTGGTATGTATGTACAGTATAGTATAGTATTGTATGATTTATTTTGTTTGTTTGTTTGTTTTGGGGGTTTTTTGCAAGGGACAATTACATTAATAGTTAAAACACCAGTATTTATATAGTATATACGGAATACATGCATGCACATATTATACTAAATACCATGCACTTTACTCACATGTATTTTGCCAAAGCTAATTTCTAACTTTTTGTCCCTTGATGACATTAAAATTCAGTACATTTTATATATTTCATTTTGAATCAAACATAAAATTCACACTAAACTACTACAAAAATAATTTCAGCCTCACTTTGTGGAACTTTCTAGCATTTCTTATATATTTCCCAGTGGAAATTTTCATATTGTTGCACCTCCTGAAAATGCAGTGGATACATTGTTGGATACAGCTGAATGTTTTCTGTCATATGTTGCATCTTAATTATAGTTTAATAAAGGGGATGTTAAAGTTACTACAAAGAACTTTTAACTGGTTATGAAACAGTCTCACGATGCCTCTGATGCCTCTGTATCACCTACATAAGCAAACAAGACCATCAGTGAGTAGTTATTCTAAATGCCTGCTGCCGGGTCAGAAATCAGACCAAACAAGTTACAGCAGGAAGACCGGAAGAGCCTTTGTTTACATTACATGTAGCATGAATGAAGAGAGCAAGCGACAGCGTAATGAGACCAAAGCAGTGAATCTGAGAAAAAAAATGTTATTTTCTGATTGTTTCACAGCAGTTATGCTCTAAAGCACTAATGAACACGCCCACACATCCGCACAACCCTGCAGGAAAGTGCCACAATGCCGGATTTGGTGTGAATGCAGCCTTACATGTAACCTAGGAGTATGAACAGTACTAAAACAAAGTTTACTTTGCTTCACCATCATCATATTATAATTATTAATCTTACATAGCCGCAAATAGATACATTTCCTCATCATTATGCATCCTGCAAACAGCTGTGTTTCAAAAAGAAAAATAGTATTAAAAATAAGTAGCATCTTTCTTTCACTCTCTTCCAAAACAAATACATGCACTAGCCATGATCTTTATGACACAAGGCTGTCGTCATGGGAAATGCAGTCTTCATTCCTGGAAAACACTACTGCTTTTGTCCACAGGGGCTGCTAAATTATACACAAAATAAAAGTTCCTTGTAGTAACTTTAATGGCTGGATGCTGGTGCTGTTGAATCAGAAGGTGAATGGTATGTGTGATAAAGTCACAGTATGCAGGGACATCAGAGGTTACAAGTTAAAGGGTTAGCATTTTCTATTTAAGAATCACATCATATGTTAGAGTAGTTGAACTACTGAACATGAATACAACTAAACTACTGTTCAGGTACATGAAAAGAAAACACACAGCTAAGAAAACACTGAGTTATATTGGCTACAACTGTAGGTTTCTATGATTTTGCAGGTGATCGTCACTATTTTGAATCCTCTTTACATATTAAAACTAATACAAATCACAGTTAAATTGCGATTGTGCTGAAGATACATTAAGCTATAATCACAATACGTGGCATACTTAGAGGCTCAGCACAAATATTCCACCATCATTTTCACAGTAATTAAAAATCTTTGATTAGACTGCAGCTATAGAATATCATCCAAAGTGTTCAACTCACTGTGGGTCTTTAAACACAAAGAGTAGGTAACAAACCTAATGAGATGTCTGAGTGCCTATCAGTAAGATTTTTTAAAAAGAGTCGCATGTTGTATGGATTTATTGTGAGGAAAGGGGTAAAGGGTAGCGGCCCCTCTCCAGGGAGTCAAACCAATTTACACTTCCATAATTACATTTGTATTTACATTAGGACACTGAAAGTTTGATTTGTCATTTCTGATCCTTTTTTTTTTTTTTTCATGTCCATTCTCTTCATTGCTGGCTGGAAAATCATTATCCGTTTTTGTCATTGCATGTACTAGCAAGCCACAATAAAGCAAGAGTCATGTAATGAATGTCAAAACTATTTCCATCAGATATTGTGAAATATGGGTTCAGAAGACCCATTCAAAGAGATAATATGATAATTTGATTTCTCAGATAGGCTGAACGGAAATGCCTTGTCTGGACATTTTGAAAAGCAGAATCCATTACTTATTCTTAATTCACCCTGGCATAAATTAAAGGATTTCTGCAGGCCATTAACTCATCCATTAATACCCAGGGTCAAGATTATTGAAGCCCAGGGTAAGGCAATATGAAGGGCTATTTCTTCAAGACGTGTCATCTAATGATTACAGTAGGGTTCTGAATCCTCTGCCATTAATTGTAAAATTATCCCCTCCTTTTGCTCCAGATAAACAGCAGGGAAAGATAATAGTCGCACGGGTAGATAATCCTGTTGCAAAAAATTAATTTCCATTTCATTTGTTTTGTTATGTTTCAGGCAATTTCAGGGCCGCGGTTGATTGTTTCAGAGGATATGAAGTGTAAGAACAGGGGAAACTACTGAAAGGAGGTGTAAAATTAGGTTTGTGTCAGCACAAAATTGAAACCCGCTGAGCTATTTTTAATTTGGAGTGTTGGAGTGTATGATGAAGGTGGTTCCAAATGCAGAGGAGTATGAAGAGATAAAAACAGGGTGCAGAGGCTCGGCATGTGCACAAATTGCTGTCCCGCTTGCCACCGCAGACATAATATATATCGTCCTAATTTGTTTCCTGTGTCCCCGCAGTGAAAACACAATTGTCACAGAATGTGCTTCTCACTCCGGTTTACTAAAAGCTGGAGTTTTTTTTTTCTTGCCAGAATAAATCCACACAGAGACTAAAGCTTCTGTAAAACTGATCTCTGTAAGCTGTAGAAATATGCTCATGTGCTCAGCAGCTCTCTGCCGATTTGGGACCTGTGCAAAAGAAGATGAAATTAAGGCAAATAAAAATCATATTAAAGAATATTACAGCCTAACAGCCATTAGTCTACAGCTTCCTGTCAGCTTTTGATGGATTCCTCACTTAGTTCAATGAATGGTCTAATGACATTGATAAAATCACACGCAACCAAATAGAAAGCCGGTGTATCCCACTGATGCACGTGTGATACAGAGAACAAATTCACTTAAAATGTTTACAATTATTCATGGTTCCCAAATTTTTATACAATATTTACATCTTAGGAGAAAATATATAATGCAAACAACCCCCACAGAAAAGAAAGAAATCCTGCATGTGCATTAAAGCAGCTTATAACTCTCAGGATCCAGCCACACTCTGACATACTAAGGGGAATTAATTTTACAAGCAGGGAGTTCCTCCTTATTGCTTCCTGGTAGTGCCGAGGCGTCTGGCTTCAAAAATGATTCTGACATACACATGCACAATAGATGAGCTGTACGGATGCTCACAGCCCATGAATACAAAGCCGGACCTGCAGCCAGCAGCAGAGTTGAGTGGACTGGAAATCCTTCAGTATTCACTGACCTCTTTGCTATCTCATCCTCTCTCAACTATTTTTCTAGTTTGGGGAAAACACTTTCTATCACTGTCAGGTTGGGCAAGGATAAAAACTCTCTACTAGCGGATTAGCTGTCTGCCTGCTCCGCCGCTGTACTGCAGCAATAAAACACAGGCGGGCACAGATCTTGCACAGCTCCCTTACCTTTAGTTTGAAAGCTGAATTGGGAATTGGATTTATTTTGTTTCATAATTTTAGTAGACAATGACTTCCGCTGTGATAGATTATCAAATTGTGACCAAGGAGGTTACATAGACACACATGGAGGATTTACAGTGGTAGTTTATGGCCAAAAAGTATAGGAATTTTCTTTGTGAGAAGAAGCCTTAAAGACAGAAAGCTTATAACCATGCCTTCCCTTTTATTATCTCTGAACTAGTGCTCTTGCCTTGTTTGTCTTTAAAAAAAAAAAAGTTGTACTGAAATGTGCAAATAAGATGGCATTTCTCTGCAGGCTGCAACGTGACAGTGCAAAAAGATATGAAACCGTTCAATCTATTTAATTAAGACAGCTTAGTAGTGGCACCCGGTTGCAAGGTGTTTAAGCTAATTACAGTATTAATTACAACATTAATTAAATGACATAATTGCCTTTCAAAACAATGACTCCTGTATCCCTGGTAAGGTAAAGGGTTAATTTACTGTGGAACCAGGCATGCATTATTTACATGCTCGGATGAATAATACATTTAAGAAGTGGGCTTATAAATTTACTGGCACAAAGAAAAGCAAAGCTTAGTAGCTAAGCAAGGCTGATTTAAATATCTGTCTTAAATGAATATTTCTTTGAGTTATGGTCACACCACTGTGGGGTAAATCTGTTTTGGTGGTATCTGTGGCCACTCAGGGGAATAAACTTCACTGTGTAAAGAAATCAAATGTGTAATTTCATTATTCTCCACTATATTCACTGCTGCATGATACATTAAAATATTATTTACAAATGTAATCACAAGTGTAACTTTTGTGTTTGAAAAGAAATTCATATTACTTGAATATGTTCAGGTAAGGCATCATCCACCATGTCTCATTATATTTTCTGCCATGTTTAGTCCTAAATGAAGAATTTGGATTCTCATATCCACAATCCATCCTGCTAGTTCTTATTGTTCAATAAACTTTTACATCTGGTGTATTTGTATCTTGTGTATTTTTGATTTACAACATAATAGAGCAGAAAATCTTTACATATGTGTACCCGAGAGAGAGCAAGAGCATGTATGTTTATGTCATTGTTTTTGTATGTGTGTGTGTGTGTATGTTTTTTTTCAACCCAGCGACTGAAGAGGTAAACACACACACAAATGAAAGACAAGGAGTAAAAGGTAGAGCTGGGAAGGTACCACGCTGTGCCAAAAACACTTTCAATTTCCATGGACCAGACATATGAAGAAAAAAAATTACATCTCAGTCTGACGAGTGACTAATCAAGGCGAGCGAAATGGTGCTGCAATAAATTACTCCACTGTGAAATAAACCACACAAACAGACTGATGATAATAAATGTAAATTATTTCTGGGGAGAAATTTTCCTGGTACATGAGTAATATGAACCATCAGGAAGGAGTCTTCCTTAACATTAATTACAGAAAATGACAAGTGAGCTGACAAGTAGGAAGGCTCATTATCTGAAAACATATTCACAACTTCGCAATTTGCGCAAGATGGACTCCAGCTAAATTAATCTCCTTTCTTTGCATGAGCCCCTTCTAATTTTCATGTTATTAACAGGTTTGCAGTATCACTCAGTGCTTGTCACCCTAATCAGGTTTTTCGGCGTGTTCGGGAAACCGTGGAGTCATTTGAAAAGGATCAGGCCTCATAATGTGCTCTCCATCACGCGTCTGAATCTACAAGGTTGCTTTTAATAAGGTTCCTTAATCATTTCTCCTTTTTGCTCAACTTTTGGCCTGGTTGGCTTCTATTATCACTCTTTTCATGGAGAGGGACCATTAAAAGAAGAGCAGGCTTATCTAAGAACAGGAAGTATGGCAAAGAAATTCATTGGGTCATTATGGGATAGAAATTTCACATGACCTCCTATAAGCTACTTGTAAATGTGATTATGTATTGTTTTCTTATTTTTAATTGTTTAACAAAAACATGTGAATTACTCTCCTGCAAAAACTGCAAACCAGAGAAGTTAATCTTTAAATCCCGAATCTGAATCCCGTGATAATTTTGAAGACAGTTTAGAGTCATGAAACAGTGGTTTTGGCTTTTACCCCCTAATGAGTGAACAAAAGCTGTGTATTTGTGTCCATAGTCTACCAACAAAATCAGTTTAATATCTAATTGAAAGGAACCCTGATATAATTTGATTACAATATTAATTAAAAACGGCTACAAATGTGAGTCATATTGCAGTTTCAAGCATTTGTCAGCTATAAAAAAAGATCTGGAAATCAGTATTTTGATATTTGGGCTTTTGAAGCAACATGAGGAAATTAATAAAGCTCCACAGAAAACAATCGTATGCGTCTTCACTCATTGGTCAAAAGCTGCCAAAATGTTTATTATTTCAAAGGCAACAGCTTTGACAGTTTTTACAAATCAACCCTGTCTCTTCGAAATTAAGTTTATATACTACAAATTTGCAGCAGTAAATACCTTTTAAAAGAAACGTAATGCCACCTGGATTTCATTTTCAATCAACATAATGTTGTTGATCCACATTATGCCGAGAGACACTAAATGTTGATACTGAAAGTATCTGTAAAATGATAAAGTATTAATATCAGCTTGTAGCAACTAAAGCACAACACAAAACATGGTTATGTTGGTTTGGTATGATTATGAATTTACACACTTTTAAGAGATAAAGTTAAGATTAGGGATAAATCATGGTCATTGTTAAATATTGACTAAGTTCAACATGACTTGAAGCACGACTCACAATGTTTTCACTTTATCAACATTTAACTGAAACAACAATCTTTCCCTAATCAAAGTGCTTTTGTTGCCTAAACCTAACCACACATGGATGTGACTTTGTCCATCCACCCCAAACACCTCCCTAAAATGTCTGTGTGGTACATACTGTGAATATAGCACTTCCTACACAAAATATATATATATAAAAAATACCAGTACCTGGCATGTAACCTAATGTGACCCAGTGTTCGGTGTTTGCTGTCCTTTTTAATCAAGTGCAGCATTATTTTGTCTCCTTTCTGTACTGCAGTTCTCTAGATTTTAAAATAGAGAGAGGTGGTTACAGTAATGCAGCTGCACTGAGCTATTCATTTTTCATTATTCAGTCCTATAGGAGATGTGGATCTGGAAGAGGATAATACCATATACCTGTTATGTTGCCTGAATGTTTTCCTGATCCAATGGGATTTTAAAAGACACCTGTAAATGTTTGTATTACTGTGGCTATTTTTGAGTTCCATTCATACATTTTTTCTATTGTTTTAGAATTTTCTATGTATCCATCATCCTAACACCTCTTACCCCTCTATCCATCTAATATCTTATATATCTATGTGCACAGGGCACCAGCAAAAACAATTGTAAGCAATGTTGTGAGTTTTGTCTGCCTTGAATTAATAAATCATAGCAAATATGAGATACAGTATCTGCATGTCCAAAATGTAATCTGGAAATTTGCTGTATTGCAAACCCAGTTTAATTCACAGGTATCCTCATGATAGCTGAAGCAGAAATGCAATATGTCATGCAAAATTAGTTCAGAGAGAATAAGTTTCAGGGGGAAGCAAAATGTTATGAGGGAGTCCATAATGGCAGAGGCAGCTTTATCTGTGCTGCTCTCTCACACACACTCTAATTACATTTCACAGATTGTACTACAATAGCTGCTGGTAACCTTTAGTGGATGGGCTTTTCAATAATGCAAAGTACACATTTTCATATCTATTTTTCCCACTGTGCTTCCCATTTTTTAATTTGCTGAACACAATAAAACAAAGACTCGTCGTAATGTGCTCCTTTGCTCAGAAGGCACCCAACAAGATAAAAATACAAAGCCATCTCTCTGTAATGAAGAATGAGCTTGCATGCAAACCAACAGCATAATGTCTGACGTTTCCAATTTGAAAGGCCATTTGGTTAGTAACTGTAAAACATTCCTTTGTTTCTGAAACTTCCTTTTTATATTTATCTCCCAGTTCAAAATTCATATCATTTGCCACAATTTAGCCTGCAAACCCAAATAAAATACTGCATCATACACAGATAATACTCGAGTATACATCAAGTAGAAATTTTAAAACAAATATGTTTCAGTTATTGTACAACTTGTTTTGCTACCTGTTTGCCCATTGTTCTGTAATTTACAAAGATACTGTTATGGATGCTATAATGGTATACTGGTATTGCATTAGAGGTTGGAGGCAGAGTGAGGATTTAGTGGTTATCCAGATATGTGTCCACTGTCTGTGTTACACATGACTTTTTAATGCATACTCTACGTGTGCAGGATGGGGTTTTAGGTCCTAGAAACAATTTCTTAATGCAGGGTGCTCTGGATACAGAATTGAAGCCCCAACTCATTTACAATAAAGGTGCAGTGTGTAGAATTTAGTGGCTTCTAGCAGAACGGACTTGGCAGAAATGGAATATAATATTCATAAATATGTTTTAATTAGTGTATAATCCCGTGAAGATAAGAATTGTTGTGTTTTCGTTACCTTAGAATGAGCCCTTTATATCTACATAGAGAGTGGGTCCTCTTCCACGGAGCCCGCCATGTTGCACCGCCATTTTTCTACAGTAGCCTAGAACGGACAAACCAAACACTGGCTCTAGAGAGGGCCTTTAGTGCTTTTTGTGAGTTTCGTGGCAACTGTAGGTTATGTTTGGAAGGGGAGGGGGAAGAGGTATTCAGTTGGTTGCAATCTGCAACCTCACTGCTAGATGCCGCTAAATCCCACACACTGGTCCTTTAACAAAATCAACTTGAAAATGTTGAATGAACCAAAAAAGGGCAGCTTTCAAATATTGCTTTCTTCCTTTGAAATGAGTAACACTGCCTGCAAACTAAATGTAAAGCTTAAATTTGGGAATCTTCTGCTTTTAATGTCTGTTCATATTCAAAGCTGCATGGATAGATTGTAGTCAGAAGAAAGAATAGGCTAAAACATTTGTATTGTTTAAATTAGGGAAAATATGTGATGACAACACTTCTTTTTAGTGCTTGTCAATATGGAACCAAATGCAGCCACACATATTTTAGTCTGAGGGTGGTACCAGGAGAAAAGTCATGTTGTTACCGAAACAAATCAGCTGTACTTTGATAGGCTCAGCTGTCCTTTTTATGCCTTTGACAAATTTGTCAGACTAGTCCAGAAGCAGCTAGTCTGTTTTCTTACGTGAGACTGGGTGACAAGAAAAAGAATATATAGAGTAGACAGGTGTCATTAAAACAAGTTAAGAAATGAGAAGTGTCATCTTAAGCAGCAGCTCTGCCTCCTTTATATTCAACATTCTGCAACTTCTTTCTCCTACTTGCAGATAATAGCAGAAGCAGCAGTACAGAGATGAAACTCCCTTTAAATCAGCAGTGAGAGGATTAGTGTGCCATACTTCATGTGGCAAAAAGCTCATTTTAACTAAGAAGTGAAGATTCATTATGAGAATTTCTTTTAATGATGCTGTCTGCAGGTGGAATTATATACTGTATTACGCTCTGCAGAAAGTCTGGATTGTGGCCGTTTGCCTCATACACAAATAACATGTTCCTTTGATCCAAATCAACTATGGCAGCCGCTACAAGGGATTTTTAATTGAATGATTATTGTATTAAATAGTTGCTTTAATGGAGCGTGCACCTCTGCAATTATTTCCGCTTTAAGAACCTGAACCCTGGGCAGGTCTTTACAGCCACAGGCATTTGGTACGCTTCCAAATGAGTGGTCACTGTTGGTGTGAAGTCCGTCTTTCACCTGCAACAGAAACATACAGTGAGGCCAAAGTAATATGCAAATTTCTGTAGAGATTTATATATGCACATACTGTATGCAACAATTTATACAGACAGTTTGTCCACAAATGCTTGGCTGTGACTTGGGCCTGGCAGCAACATCACTGAACATATTCACCACACAGAAGGCACCGTTCAAGTCTCATCCTTATTGCAAGTATAAAAAAGAAGTCTAATATTACTAATAGGACAAATCTGAGTAACTTCTTTAATCCTGTGATATTTTTCTCTGATAGGATCAATATTTACCAGAATAGTTCCCTTATTCACACAGTGTGATGAAATATTGAATGTATCAAAGAGGTGATAATGTTAGCCATAGTCTTTTCTAAAGCCAAGCACGATCCCAGATTATGGGATCATTTATGAAAGATTCTTGTGTTGTCTGAGATGATATTTCCCTGGCATCAGAGAGATGGAAAGCCCACATGATAAAACACCAGAAATGGATTCTTGCACTATTGTAGAGGCACAATCACTAAAAAAAAAAAGGCTTCAGTGTTGAGGCTCTCTTCATGTTGACTACAGTATAACTTATACATACAAACAAATATATTTAGAACAATACAGATGGGTGTATCTGCTGTCTCAATTCAAATTTAGCTCTCTGACATACAAGGACTTGACATATTGAGATACACAAATGACTCAATTCAGCAACATCCGAAACAATTTTTCCACATGTTCCCGATCAAAAGGTTACATGTGAAAGTACAGAGATGAGATAACTGCCACACATGGCTCAACATATTTGGGCCAAAGCTTCACTATATATGTTTTGCCATACATTTATAGTTGGAGGGAATTTTTCTCTTGGAATGAAGCTAGCAATGAAAGAAATGGCTCAGATAAGAACACATAGCTGAGGGCTATATATGGCTATATGGCACAACATGGAAACTTTTTAAATTCGAGTAGACACAGCAGTGCTTTGAGCTAAGAGCTTACATCAGGATACTAACATACTCACATACAGTGCTTGCATGGTGATGTTTAGAAGATAGAATGTTTACCGTGCTCAACGTCTTAGTTTAGCGTGTTAGCATGCTAACATTTGCTAATTATCACTAAACACAAAGTAGCTGAGACTGATGGGAATGTCGTTAGTTTTGGAGGTAGAGGAAAGGTGAGGGGATCCTGTAAGGGCCATGAATGTGTGTACCAGATTTCACAGAAATCCATGCGATAGTTGTTGAGATTTTTCAATGAAAAACAAAAATGTCTCCTCCTAAGTGCCATTACGCCTCCAACAGATCCCAGCCACAAAAATATTTTTCATAGGGCCCAGTTTTGGGCCACAAATACGTTCACTGTTAGTGACATTATATTCTTGTGTGCTTTGTGCCAACTGTGGACCACAAGCTTAGCTGTTTATTTGGCCCACATCTCCATTAAAAAACATTTGCTGAATAGGTTTTTTATATATACACACTGCTGCTTTGTGGATTATTATAATGCATTTAATTTAGGTATTGCCAGGAGACAGCCTGTATTATTTTAATTGCCAAACAGTTATTCTGAGATGGCCAAAAAATCATATTTCCTTTTGTTTTTCAACATCGACATCAAAGTGGTCACACCAGACTACCGCCAAGTGTTGCCAGCTCAAACAAAGCTCAAACAAAGGTTGATTAGACGCACCAGTCTATAAAGGAGAGTGAATGGACTCTACATTCCAGAGATCTGCTTAGCAAAAAGCAGCACTCTCTACCTACTGCAATACATACTTTCACAAATGATTTCATGCTTGCTAAATAGCATTTTTCAGTTTGTTGATTTCTCAATTAAACATGAATATTGTAATAAACAGTACCAGTATTCTGTGAAACACTGCCATTCATGTAAATGAATCAAAAATTCTGTTTTTCACTGCACCATCTGTGCTGGGCGATCGCCAGTGTATTCAACATGTCTGTGAGGCCATTGTTATGTGCAAGACCTTACACATCTGCAAGAATACACATAGATGGGACACACAGTGCTATGGCTGCAGGGCATGGAAATCTGAAGGTGGTGGGCAGAGGCAAGGGGCATCAGTTGTCAGCTTTTTCAACATTCATCTGATGTGCTTTGGAAACTACACACAGGACCACGTGACCACAAAAGCCAGGGCAAAATAAAGACCTTGGGGGCATTACGATGCTCAGCGAGAAAAATAAACAAAGTCAACATGCAATCCATTTAATGCGTTCATCTAAATTTAATTTTTTAGTCAATGGTAAAATGTGACTGCAAAAACATTTTGAAATTCATATTAGAAATTTAAAATGTAGAAATTAAAACTTAATTATGTGTAATATTTAAAAATTCAGTTGTACAACAATGAGAAATGGATTAAAATAAATGCAGTAGCCAAGTGGCCATGCCAGGAAGAGTGGCAGTTGGTGGAGCAGGGGTAACATTAAGCACAGACAATATTATTTCCTTCCTACATATCTTTGGGTCAGACAGTACCCATTTCTCATTTCACTGTCTTTGATTTAATAATTCACCCATACTCTGGAAAATGAGGAACACGAGTGATCGCTTTCTTACTTTTCTCTGAAGTTAGCTTGTCATTGCTTTCTCTCCTCTTTAACAGCCGTACCCAAACTTAAGTCCACCCTCTCCCCCAGCCACTCTGAAATCCATCACCACACATCTCTGTCAGTGCTGGAGAGACTCCGAGTCGGGAGCACTGAGTTGTCCATGCTCACCCAAGCACCAGTGGACCTCCGATGGGGAAATGCTTGGCTGCAGAGAAACCTGCACGAAATTAAATTCTCCACTTGGCTGACTAGGGTGACTCGTCCTGGTCTGCCGGCCTGTTCCTTCATTATTCCTGGGCTGATAACTGACTGAACGGGATGTCTTGTCTGTTTAATGCCAGCTCAGCTGCTTCATGGGAGGAACGGGCTTGTCACTCTCCGCTATAACGCACTGTATTACCATCTCCACTTCATTTATTTGACTCAGATTTCGTACGCCCGTCAAGCCACCCGTCCCCCAAAAGACACTTGCAATTCACCGCTGCTCAACCCTCTGCATCTTTTAGGAAACTATTCAAAATAACCTGTCTAAAATTTTCATTAAAATGTCATTTAGATGTCACACAGATGATTTAGATTGGAAACAATAAAGGTGACCTTAATTGTACTTTTTCATCCCATCGAGTTTTCTGTAGAGATCATTGGATGCTTGATTCTTCTTAATGTGTACTTTTTATCAGTAGATAAACATTCGATTAATGTTTTATGGCTTTATGCGCATTGTGCACAAAACAAGGAAAAAATACCCATTGACCACAACAAATGCTAGCACAGAGGTTGCTGGTGGAGGATCAAACAGTAAGCTTTGCTTCCCTGCATTTATGAGCATTGAGTTAAAGGTTTCTGCATGAGGGCACTGTATGATTGAACGTTGTGATATGGAAACACAGGCAGGCAGCCACTGTCAAAGACACGGCTTGCACTTGACCCCGCAAGCACTCAGCCCGTGGCCCCCACCCACTTTAGAGGTTCTAGAAATGGCTTTCTCTCCTCAGCTAGCTTTGTGGCATTTGCAGAATTGAAATGAATATATCCTTTCCTAATGCACTGGTATGTAGCATGCTAATCATAATTCATAGCCTTAATGTAGGCTTTTAAGTGCACATGGTGGTGTTGAGCCTTCGGTGCTCATAAAGGCTAATCAATGTCTAATGCTATTGTTGTATTGGCACACAGTCACTCAACATACAGCATCAAACATAATCAAAGGCTTGCTTTAGAGCAGAACCATCTCAGAGTGAATGGTAATAAGTGTTAGGGGAAAAAAAGAGAGAAATCAGTATTTGGAAGTCATTAAACATCCAACGCCCACTCCTTCTGTGTAACCACAAAGCCAATAGCATTGTGGGACAAAATGCTTTCCAATGTGACAATTGATTGCTTTTTGAGATAGTTGTTGGTTGATTTCATAATTGGTATAATTTTTCACAAGTACATGAGTGTCATGCCATGATGGGCTTTAGAATCCTGGTAATGCAATGGCCCGTAGTTCAACCTTAAGATCAATAATGTATTAAAACCAAGAGCTTATTGAAATAATAAAAGGGTTTTCGCCAGGGAAGAAAGGCAAGGAAAGAAAAATGCACCAAAGAGAAGTACTTGATTCTACGCCAGGCCTTCACTGTGAAGTGCATTGTTTTCATGCCATAGCTTTTACTCCAAGCAAAAAAGCAAAACATGACAGAGAAAGTCTTAGTGATGTGAAAACTCTGGACTCATTGATGTACAATATAATGTGTGAGCAGCATAAAGCAGCACTTGATAATTCAAGAATCCAAATGTCCAAACCAAAGTTGTGAACACACACTGTTCATTTTTTCATATTTGGATAGCAGTCATCGTGTTGATGAAGCAACAATCCCAGACCGTCTTGCCTACACAGGTCATTATTTGCAGTGCGTGATCAGTGTATAACATTTGGCAATCTGTGGTTCCCTGCTGCTATCTCTTCCTGTTGGATCTTCCTGTTTTGACAGTGTTTGAGAGAGGAACACTCTGTGAGGTGTCAGGTGAAGACTATATGTGACAGATTTGGAGGGGAAATCAAGAGAAGACAAACAGGCAGCTAAATGCCTGGGAAATGCCTCAGCTCTCAGACAGAAGGCGATAAGTGCTGTTGACGTGGACATGACAAGCTAGCAACAGTAAACCTCAGGACACGCAGTCCCACCGGAGGCCCGGGAGTGGACACAATTCTCGATGACTGCTGAATGTGCTTAACAGCTCTTATGAAGAGAATTAACAAGAAGTGCGAAGCCCCCTTCGCCCCCCCCCCCCCCCCCCTCTTCCCTCACCACCACCACACACATCCAACTTCAACCACCTCTGCCTTTCCACTGTAAGCTCTTTGATGTTTCCCTGTTTCTCCTCAGCAGTCAGCTTTGGTTTTGATCAAGGTTTGATTTTCTGTGACATATCTGATACATATCATGAAAGCAATACAAGCCCTCGTAGAGAAGCAGGGTGTCTCTAAACTTTAACTGTTGCAGAGCGGTATACCTGAATAGGGCAATGACAGAAGTACATCTCCTTTTCACACTGGCTGCAAAAAAAAAGGTAAATCTGTGCCTAAGAATTTATACAAGTAAAATGAATGTGTAAAGTTTCCTCACACTGGTGTTGATTTCTTTTTAAAGTGTTTATGGCTGTACACTGTCATGAGAGTTTGACAGAGGAAAGGGAATATTGCGCTTTCATTTCAAAAAATATCAGAGGATCTGGCCTTTCTATTCTGAAGACTACAATGCAAAATCAGTATCATGAGCTATAAAAAAAAAAGCCTACTAAGAAGTTTATATTACCATATAATTAAAAGGTAAAACATGTGATGTCATCAATGTACAAGTAAATATATCTTCTTTAATGTTTCCGGTGGTGGAAATGATGGAATTTATTTGACAGTTGTTTTATAGTTACTTTGCACATAAGGATTTTACACATAAATGTACAGTGAGCTCATAAAATGTGCATTTTTATTGATTAACTACCCATCAGTATATTATCTCAACCTGTAGAACATCTAAATGCTAACATGTTAATGCATCAGTGATAATAGTCCAACAGTCCAATATAGCCAGAAATATAATATAACAATGGCAGGGGCCATTCTGCTGCATGAGTATTTTTATGTTTGATACTTCAAGGTCATTTTGTCTGATACTACATAAGTACTTTTACTTAATGTGGAAGTATTTTAACACTGGTATTGCTGCTATCACGTAAAGCTGCTGTAACAGATTTTTGGGCCACTTAAGGTGCAACAAGTTGTGAACACATCGACATATTATCAACTTTTAAGTTCTTCCACCGCTGCTAGTTTGGGCAATAAAGCAGATGCTACACAGCTAATCACTGACCAGTTTTCCTCAACTCGAAGCTTTCTGAATAACACCCACATCTCACAGGATCCACCTCACTGGTCCATCTAAATCTGTAATGGCTAAAAAAAAACTGATGTATGTCGTTGGTTTGAAATGTTCACACAGAATTGTATGGTGAATCAAAATTGGGATAAAACATTTGAATTACAGAACACAACTGTGATGTCTGCCCTCCTGGACTGCCAGATCATGAATATATATTGCATTATGAAGATGTGATGACATTTAGAGCAATCACATTTAACCCTCTCTCCTCTTGTGCCTCTGTTTCTCCTCTCTCCACTAATGCATTTTGCAGCAAGGGATGCATCTTAAAAGATTCAGGGAGAAATGTCAGCCGAAGCAGGCACTGCTTGAGAGCTGGGGTCATTGCAGACTGGTTTCTGAATTCTGGAGAACACACACATACACACGCACACAAGGGTGGTCTATCCTTCACCCCCCCCTCCACCCCCCTACCCCCCACCACCACCCCCTTTCTTTTTTTATCCTATTCCATTCTGTCTCAGCCCCCTTCCACTCTAAATATTCCTGTTGGTTTACCCTTGTCCATGTGACTGTGTTGGAGGCAGCACAGACGCAGTACCACGAGAGAGAGGCTTTGGGCGCTGTCTCCCACCTCATTACCAGATGCAAATGAAACGGGTACACATGTTTAATATTTAGTGGCAGCAGAAATGTCAGGCTGGCACAAGATGGAATTAAACAGCACTGTCAGCGCAAGTGAACTCAAGGCTTTCTCAGCTATTTCACTTCATATTGAGTTACTGTCACAATTTATTTCACAGCGGTGGGACGACTAGTGTGAAAATGTTCTGTGATGCCTTTAAGGATGGAAGGGGAATCAAGGAAGAAGTGTGAAGGGTATTGTTCTGAGGAGGCTTTGTATTTATTTCTGAGCTCTGTGACAAAGCTTTATTGTCTTAACAAAGCTCTACTATTCATCAAGTTTGTTTTTTTTTACATTATTGTGACTGCATTTCTGTTTCATTGGATAGTACACAGTCGACTGATTAAACACAAAAGTGAGAGCTGGCATGATATAAGAGAGAGCCAGACGCAAACTCACAGTGCTGTTAAGTACAGTAGATAATATTATGCACATTGGACTGCTGAGCTGCAGACCTCCCAAGAGATGGGTTTGGTTTAACTAATCCTGATGATCCATACCCGTATCAAATGTGTCAGCTAGGCCACACCAATAAGGCATGGAGGATTTCAAGCAACGTGGCTTTGCTTTCTGCTATACTATGAAACTAATATTCCTAATAGCTCAAAGAAATATCACATTCTCGAAAACAGTGGAATATGTTGTCTGCGAAAAGATGCCAATTGGATTTTGCACTCTTGTCAGCACACACCAATGCATATTATCAGAGTCAGGGCTAAAGCAAGTTAATGTTCATTCTAATCAGCATGGCAGATAACACCGGGACCCACAGGGACCTAATTAAAGATACTGTACATGAGTGGTTTATCTTCACAGCACTGGAAAAAGTCCCCACATCAGTTTATCCCAGTAAAGAGGCTGGAAGTAAATTTCAGTATATGTTCAGTTGTTATTTCAAGTATAGAAGCAAATTTTGACTCATACATTTTGCTGCCTATCATTTTTAAATGGCCTGGTGAGCAGTGAGGTGAATGATGGTAGGCAGATCAAAGAGAAAAGGGGCCTTGGAAAGAAAAAAAAAAGTTGTCCTCTTAATTAATTGAAAGAATTATAGCACTATATTGTTTGAGTGAATGGAAAATGAGAAAGTTTTGCTGTGGACAGGCAGTCAATGAACTCCCACTGCCTTCTAAAAAAAATAGAACAGTTTCATTATTCCAAGGTGAGGGCTTTAAAACAGCATTTTAAATGTTACCCCGCTGTTCAAGATCATGAAAACCTTTAATTTCATGCAAATGAACAGCAAGGAGCATGGAGCTTAATGTAAACGAATGCTTCTTTTGTACTGCTGTAGAAGTGAGCTGGAGAGAGAGGCCAGGACGAAAATTCCCAAGGATTCTTTAATTGCTATCTGAAATTATGTAAATCCCTCTGCTAGGCTGAGTGCAATTATCCAGCGCCTCTCGCTGCCAGCTTTACTAATGTCTAACAAAATATCGGTGGCTGACATTTAGACGTGGTAATGCAAATGAGAATTAATTTTTCTTCCAAGACAAAGGGCAGTCGAAAGATCACACCATTTTATACAATAAAGTAGGGTTTGCAAGATGACAAAAAATGTTGATCAAGAAATGAGCCAGGTACTGAAGCCCATTTTATATCAGTGCAGCATGGTACAGAATAAGATTATTTTCTCTATTCTGCACTATTAATCTATTTCTACTGCCACAGAGAGGTATGCTGCAAGCAGTAGACATTCATTTAGGGCTGGAATTAATTGCAGACTGTGCCTCATTTTTAGTAATGATATGGGGAACCCTCCCCGCTCCCCATTGTTAGAACACGTCCCTGCCATGGCTGTGATGTTAGACTGTTTGGGTCACATTTTTCCATTTATCTCCCCAGGTACAGAGATGGATGTAGGCCAGGCAATGCAGCCTGGTGAGACTCCCCTGTGTGCAGCTCAGAACACCTGTCCCGCTGTGCGTCGGCACCCCCAATCTTTACCAGGCCAAGGAGGAGCACCATCTCTCTCCGTAACACTTTCCCCAACCCATTGCCTCTTGGGACCCGAAGGAGCAAGATGAAGGGGAAACCTAGAGACCGGTGTTCACTGGGAGATCTGCCGCCCAAAACTGCATTTCTTAACCAGAAATCAAATTACAACCTGCTGACGTGGAGGAAAACTGGCTATTAATATTTTAGTATGGATACTGTGTGCAAGACACCCCCAGCTGCGAGATTTCTCAGATAAAGGAAAAAAACATTGTGATACACCAACAAGTGCCTGTCTACAATGCTGCTACCATGCCGGCATAATGTATCAAAGTTACTACTGTGTCTGGTAGCAAAAAAATAAGCAGTCTAATGATGCACTGCACACGTGGAGTCAGTAGTAGCCAGTTTACATCATGTGTAGCTGTTGTGGGATGAAAAGCAGTGAACACATGGGATAATGATCTCAATAACTATTTGTGATTAATCACGTTAATAAAAATGGAATTCTGTGATTAAAAATCTATCATTAAACACATGACTTCCAGAGTCATATTGTTTTGATTTTCCAAACCACTTCCTTCACCAAAATAATGCCAGCAGTTGTATATTAACATTTTTTTTTTTTGCTTCCTATAATGTTAAGAAACTACATACCCATTGTATTGCATAATGTGTCAAACTTTGACGTACAGATATTCAGATTTTCTAAATTACTTTCAAATGGGCTGTTATCATCAGTCTGTTTCATGTAGGGAACAAATCATCCCAGGTCACAAGAAATAGGCTTTGAAAATTCAACACGAAGGACCTTTATTTTGTTTCGGAGATGGCCTGTCCAATAGAGAGCTTTATCGTGCATGCTAATGTTATCTCGGGCTCTGCACCTACTGCTAATGTGTTGCATTTGTAGGTATTTACTATTGTATATAACCCCCACTGCACCTCATATCACCCTCCTTCTCCTCCTCATCTCCAGTCTTCTAACCTCCATCTTCCCTGCCCCTCCACCACCCGTACATCCATCAGAGTGCTGTCATGGTAGAGGGGCTTCGATGCTCCTTCCTGATGCGGCCATCAAGGCCCTCCATCTAACACAAGCCGACACATCATAATAACAGTAAGAGGCCTTTCCTGTCCAGTGTCATGCTTGGAGAGATTAGTTCCCCTCCACAAAACCCAGGTAATTTGCTTTTGCTGAAACACATTTGTAGATCGTATTCTTTCAGGTTAACTAGTTCATGAGTGGAGATGAGACACTTGCTGCACAGTGTTTGCTTCTTTCTGCCATTATTCCTCTCAGCTGCTTTAAGTACAAACCAAACAGCTTTTCTTACCTATTTGCCGTGTGTCCTCTTGCAGGTGAATGTTGTAGCAGTTCAAATTGTTATCAGTGCTTTTGCTTTAAATTTATGCTTATTATACCCACATGTATAATAGTGCATAAAAACTATGCACTCAGTACAAACCTTGCACTAACTTTTTTGAGCATCTCTTAATGGAAAACAAGATCATAACACAAAAGTGCTGCAAATTGTCTGTCTGTTATACACTAAAACATTTCTTTTTTTCCCAAACTTTGACTGTAGAGATACATCTGTTTTACTTATCATACTGTCCATGTTAAATCATACACAGAAGAGAAGATGACCACTGGGGGACAAGTCAGTAAAGCATAGTTGTTTTATGGGTGTCATTATTTTCTACTGAATTATTGGGCGGGCGGGTTACAGATAGGTATAGAGTTTGAATATGTCACTGACTTAATGGGACATTAATCCATCTGTAACCCTTATGTCAAGTCTCAAATTTGGTCTGGGCTTTTAAAAATATGTTTTTTAAAAGGACACTAACACTACAATTCATTTTCTGAATAAGCTGAAAGAAAAACAAAAAAAAAAAAGTCTTGGAGCAGGAGTTAATTTCTGCAGGTCTAATGTCTATTTCATTCTTTATTAATCGCAGAGGGATGCTCTAAATCCCCTCCGTGTATGAATGGGCTGTGCTCTGTGTCTTCTCACATTTGCTGCATGATCATATTTCATAAACACTGCATTTGAATTTTTATGTACAGAGTATGCAATATTCATGATAAACTGAATATGTAAATAGGTAACCTTTATTTATGAGTCCCTGCCAGACTCATACTCTTAAGTATTACTTTGGATGATAAGATGGATAGACAAAAATGTTAGTTAGGGGAATACTTGTGTGGCCGTGGAATGATTGATAATTAACAGCTTAATACATACAGGTTGGAGATCATAATTCTCCTGCTTTTTTTCTAACAGTTTCTTTTTTCAAGCCAGGAAAAATAAATGATGATATTTGTAATTCTAAACAATGACAAAAAAAAATTACTTTTAATAATTCCACTGAAACAGAGACTTGCTGACTTCTATTAGGATGTATAGTACCACCTTACAGAGCTGAGATTATCTACAAATTTATTTGAATGGATCATCCAGGAAAGGGCCCAAAAATAGTCAAGTCTGTATCTTTTAGTCACACATTTAATCCTAATGCTACATTCCATTACATTTCCAGCCTGTAAGTGCCTTGGAATTACCCGTCCCATCCTGAAGCAGTCCTTTTTCTTATTGTTTAGAGTGTGGTTAGCATGCCGGAGATGCTCCAAATACGATTTTACATCCACTTATGGAAATCCATTGTTCCTTGAACATTTTCCACATACAAACCAATATATGCTTTTCTAAGAGGTCTAAGACCTCAATTACATCAAAGGCAGTTTGTCCTGCTGCTGAGCTGCCTGCTAAAGGGCTTAAACAACTGTGTCAATGCTACCCCCTTGTGACCGCACAGCAGCAGGAGCATTTCCAAACAGCCGTCTTTCACTGCAAGAAACACTGGAGAAATGGTCCACTTCAATAACATAAAAGACAATCTACATATAACATTTTAGCTTGTGTGAAATATCAAAAAAGACTTATATCCTGCACATAGTTTCAACAATAGTGTCCATTATTCTCCACTGGCATTTCTATGTAACACACCTTTAATACAACAGAGCAGTAGTCTGTGTGGTACGCCTTGTTTTGAAGGGCAATCATCTGACGTCTTTACTGTAGTTTGAACTATGAAGTATAAAAAAAGAATAATAGAATAATAAAGATGAAAAGAAACTCTGAGAATCTTTATTTGCACAATGGAATTGAAATGTGTCATCACAGCACCTATTGCATTTGTCGCTCCCAGATCTCTTTCATTAAAAACCAAAGATGTCTACAAAGTTGCTATGCTGACGTGCAGACAGATGTGCATGTCAGAGGCATGAGAGGGAATATTTTGGAGGGCACTCCTCCTGCTGTCCTAGCCCTGGCAAGAGAAAAGCATGCAGTCTTTTATTGTATGGACTTGAAAAGAAATAATTAGACACACAGATGTATAATTCTACAAAGCTGCATGGCTCACTTGTCACATGTGGCAGAAAGAAAAATAGGGCTGAATTCTCTGAAGTGCAGTTTGCCATAGGCTGCCACTTTTATTTCCCAAGTTTGCTCTTTGCACAGAATATTTTTAAGGTCATAAAAACACCAAAAGATGCTGCACCGGCATTTTTTAAAAGTATAATAATCATGTTAACAATGATTATTGTAAATTTCTATTACAAAATATGATCCTAGTTGAGGATTTCTCAGATGATGAGATGACATTTCCCATCAACTTCAACAAATAGTGTGAGGGAGTAGATCATCAATCAGAATGAAAACGTCAATACTAATAAGCATGTTGCCGCCTGAAAACTAAGTTGTCTAAAGCCATGCCAGGGAAAGCATCACTTTTCTTACCATACTTTGCATATTTTTTCCAATTTCATAATATTAAGAAAATAAGCGCATGGAAAACAAACCTACGCAGTTTAAATGAAAACCTATGATTGCCCTGTAAAATTGAACATAGTGAAGTAGCTGCAGGTTAGGTCACATAATCCACAGTTGTTGCTCATAACTCACTTTGCTCCTATGAGGCGACGTCAGCTGAGGCCATATTAGGGGGCTGCACTATGCTGACATCTCACACAGCCCCCCAGGTTAGGGCATGTCAATCACAGGACATGTGATTGCAGGAGTCCCCGCCTGTCCTCTCATTGACACCTCCCATTGACTTTCCTTCACGCAGATCAGTGAGCCTAAACCATTTCATTCAGGGTGACCCATGGTCCCCCCCCCACTCACCCCCATCCACACACACACACACACATGCTGGACAGGTTGATTTGTGCCTCGCTGGCAGCTTTCAACACAGCTCTGACTTTTATCCACTTAAGTATGTATATTTTACCTGACTGTATGGTTTCATCTCTCATTAATAGTCTGTGCATGGAAAAAGTCAGCACACTGGAAAGCATGACTCCTAGCACCATGTAAGTATGCTACCAAAACAATGTTCACTTCAAAAGAAGAGAAATAGTGTTTGAATTATTTTTTCCTCTGACCTTAGGTCCATATATGTAAACATGTGACCTAATACCATGCTACAGCGCTGTTATTTATGTCATATAATCATTTCAACTCCCTCAGGATGCAGTCGGCACACAAACATGACCAAAATACATATTTAGATTTATTTGTCTGCAACTGTCCAATAAAACATATCCTTTGCATTTCCATCTCTGGGCTTTAGTCCCAGTGGGAGTTGCTGGCTGAGAAATGTTGTGCTTTCAAGCTTCAGGGAACAGCGATGTGAGCAATGTTCAGGGTGGGAAAAAAAAAAAAAAAAAAAAGTGGTACGCTGCCTAAGTGTTGTACTATAAAGAGAGAAGAAGTAGGTTTTCACATTCCAAAAGCCTCCAAGGGGTTTTAGCTCTGCAGTGGAATGTGGGTGCAATCATCATACTCATCTCAGGAGAGACTATAGCAGGCTCGACCACTCACTCAATCTCTTTGTCTCATTTTCCTTTTATTTCTCAGTCTGTAGCATCATTTTCATGCTTCTTTTTGTCTGTCCATCTCCTAATGCTCTCTCTCTCTCTCTCTAAAACGAGCCATCTGAGCGGCATGTTTTCTATCAAGGAGAAGCATTTTGAAATACCCAAATGAGCCTTGGTTATGTCACTCCCATTCGTGGAAATAAAATGTACAACTTTGTAATGAAACAAGTCGATTGTAAAAGGAGAATGAAATATTTTATGATGTGCTTATGAAGAAAAAAAAGGAGGGCTTGATGAAAGCTATGCCCTTCAGTGCATTGTGGATTTCATCCTCATGCCATCCACACATGTTTTAGGGTGTTTGTGGCAGGAGAGGCATCCCCTCTGTGACCAGAGTCATAAATGAATTACTATAAAAAGGGTTACTCAAGGGCTAGATGGCTTTTACGTAATTGTGCGGTGGTGAAAGGGGGTAAGGGTCTGTCCATAAAATTTCAATAAATTGTGCATTTTCTCAATGACTTGTTGCCCCAGTGAACGTACAGTAAGAAGACCAGACTGGAACAAATGGGGTGCAAATGCTGGCAAAGGTAATGCACTTTTGGAACTGTTAAAAAGGTAGCGGTGTTCTTTAATAGCATTTGCATATTTGGGTTTATTTTAAAACAACTACAATGTCATCAGGGGTCACTGACATACCTTATGTGATATCTGTATAACAATTGACTGCTAAGTGTAGCTCATATTCACACAATCTTACACGGCTAAATGAAATTCATAACCAGCCAGCCTTTCTCCCTTGAGTAATACAGCAGCTTTTCTTATTTAACACGCCTTTAAGTATAACACCAAGTTAACTAAGTTACAATATAAAACATTTGGTGCTTAAATGGTCTAATTTTCCACAGAAAATGAAACTAAAGCAAATTGAATCAAATATTTTTTTTCAAGCAGACTGGTGCTGACACACAACACAGGTGAGCTCTAACAATATGATAATATGATAATACTACTTAAAGTTGTACATGTAGCTTCAGTATAATGTACATCATTTTTCAAACTAACTGATATTAAACCATCCTGTCCTACCTCTCTGAAATGGTTGGCAGCTGCTCTCTGGCTATCTGGAATATTGGTTTCTCCCACTTTCTGTAATTAGCAATGATCAAGAGGAATTATAAGCGGCGGTTAACAACATTGGACTCCTCAATGACCCTGATAGATGGTCAATTATAGTGATCAGGTCATGGCGTTTATTGGATTTAAAGTGGCAGTGATGGGCCCTCTTGGCCTAGTGTGGGTAATTATCACATTTATGCATGATTTAAGACGACGGTGTATAACGAGAAAGACTTGACTTAAATTTAATCATTTTCTTATCTATGTATTTATGCAAGAGTTAACAATGGATGGCCATGAGTGGAATAATGCAATGAGACTGGGATTAGTGTGATATTCACGTACTGTATAGCCGCTGTGCAGGATGTGTCATATCTGAGTCTGGTGGAAAATTTACTGCTTCAGACATCTTGTGCCAGAACTGGACTCATCTCCGGATTTTTCATGCTTCGCTAATGTACAGTATGTGTGTAATTCACTTCAGTGTATCACTGTTATGTTTTATATTACACTTTAACTTGTCTTATAGCTCTGTGTTTTATTGTGACCTCCTCGAGGAGCTACATGTTTAAAGAATGCTCAGACTAAAACTCATCTCATGGTCAACAGCCTCTAGTTTTGCTTGCAGGGGAAACATGCCAATAGAGAGCAGATGCTATACACTGATCACAGTTGTCAATACGTTTTTCTCTTCCTCCCCGTCATCCATTATTCTCTGCCTGTTCCACAGAAAAAGGCATTTCGCCACTCTTGCTTATAGGCACCCACAGACAGCTCTCTGAATCCAGACACCTGAATATGATCAACTCAAAATCTGCTGCTCTGCTCCTCTGGTAACGGAGGGAATACATCAGTGCCTTGTTTATTTACTTTTTCCACATGCCAGAAAAGGTCAGAGTCAGAGGATTATACTGCATGGCCCAAGTAGAACTCAATAAAAGCTCAGCAATGAAAACAATATCATCCATATTTTAAACAGCTGGCACCAAACAGAGGGAGCCTTACACCAGGGTGCCAATTATTCTACTTCTCAGGGTTTTGCAGCAAACCACAGTTACTCAGGTGTACTTCCCAAATAAATCCATTATTACATACACTATAGTTCCCAAAAAAAATCTGAGATGAGTAAACAAGTATGATAGCTATCTTTCACATTTAGGTGTATTTTCATCATAAACCATCAACTAATACTTAACACTGGAGGGAGAAAAATGCAGATTTATTGGTGTTTAAATGCAGATGTTTTTCAGGCAGGGAGTGTGGTTGTTTTCATAGTCTGGGTTTGTTTTCCCTCCATGGACTTATTAAAGTCAGTGCAGCACAGTCTGTGCTCTATAATCCTGATGTATTATTAATCATGTCTTCCTGTGCAACTCCAAAAAACTTCCCTTTTTGATTTTTAACGTGAAAGTGCTCTGAATTTGAAACTGAGCCAGGTCCAAGGTGACAGGATGCTTTATTTTTCTTACTGTTACAGAATCCAAAGCAAGTAAACACAACGGCTGCATTGTTTGCTGTTGGAAATAGTTTTGGCACAGGCTATGTCTTGTCCATGTACAATGTAACATGTGCATAGAGCATGGTGTTTCTAGCATCTACTGTTGTGAGTTCACAAGCGCTTTCATGCTATAGAGATAGCTGTTGACAGGTCAAAAAATGTGGTGCATAAACAAGAAATGTCATTTCTCTGGTTGTGTCAGGATTTTCTAGCGTTAAATTGTCATGTAAACAAAAGTTTGGCTCCAATAAGACCTTCACTTCTCATCGATTTAAAGAACCACTGACTTGTCTCATTCATGTTGTCAAATTCGTCCCTTGGAAACTTTTCCAAATGCCATCAGCTATGATGCTAAATGCCAGTACTCTTTTTTAGTATTGTCAAAATAAATAAAAGTGCGATAAAATTTGATTTAAAAAACTTTTTTATATGACACTCTGTCTCAGTGAAAATTGATGAAAGAGATTTTTTTTTTTTTACCAATACTAGTTCACAAATGATGCAGATGTCAAAAATGACAAATATGATTCTGTTTCTTTTATCTGTCATATTGTGTATTCCTTTATCAAATTTTCACAAACATTTCAAGAGAGAGTGTTAACCTGTGCCTTTATGCTTGTGATTCCCTTTGTGAATATTCATGTAAGTGAGTTATAAACAGGATGTAGGGTGATAAATAGTCTAGATATACAACTCTACAACAATGCGGGAGTCTATACCACCGGGCCATCACGGCAGGTGCTCATGGCATTTTTTTCTCTCTTTTTTTTTTGCCTCGCTTGGGTAAGATGATAATCCAAGCCTAGTCCACTGACAGACTGCAACATGATTCACTTGGACAGTGACTGACTGCACATCCAATTTGTTTCAACTCCAGAGCAGCAGCTTATTATCTGAAATGCATGAGATGTCTGTGCATGAGAGGCGTGATCAGCTGGGGCATGCGCCGGGGCTGCTGGGAAAGTAATCAATAAGGGATTGTCTCTTGTAGTTTAGGCCGACACATTATGACAGAGCTGAAAATTAAACAGGCAGATATTAATAATAATGGAAATCAGAGGCTCATGGGTGAGAACAGGGGGAGGGGTGAAACTCAAAATATGTATCATGTTCAGCTGTGGCTGTATGTGTACAGGAAGGGGGTGGGGTGTGAGTCTACTTGGTATTTTGTTTGGGGGGTTTTTTTCCCCCTGAAATATGTGAAATATGAGATACATGCAACAGTGATGGCGTGGTGTGTACCTTTTAGAAAATCATCTTACATGAACAGCATTGCCAAATATTTCACAGGCATAAATGTGCCTTTTTTAATTAATAGAAAACATTTCATTAACCATATTTTGAAAAGCTAATTTCTACTAGTTTTATGATGTTTCAGGTCACAAAACTGAACTTTTTGGCAAATGTTTTTCCTTGTGGGTGTGGCATGTAATTGATCAATAAAAGTTCATTTGAGATTGATGCTCATAATAAGCAACAGCTGAAATGTCACATGAGAAATCAGACTCATAGTGGAGAACACAATGTGACTGTAATGCATGCATAAGTTATTATTTAATATGGACTTAATTACTTTTATTTTCCATTTGTCCACCCCATGTACACTTCTACTGAGAAAATATGGGTACGTGGCGTATCCTATGAGCATCCACTAACGGCTCAAGATGGGAATCTACACAAAAAGGTATCTTGCTGCATGATATAACAGTAGTCGTGGGCAATAAGAGAAACACTGAAAGAAAGTGAGACAGCCAAAGATTCCCCTGCCGTGTCAATTAGCCTTGGCAATCCGTTTCTATTGTTTGAGCAACAAACGCGCCATCCTGGGTGGGGGTGGGGTGAAGTGGGGGAGTTAACAAACTGCATTACAGGCTATTACAGATGCAGTGTCATTGATTATTTATACCCTTATAAAATGCCTGGCTCCCCAGTGGACCAGGCTTGTTTGGCTAGCTCTGATAAAATGTTCCCTCTAAATCACCGCACCCGGGCAAACAACACATCCAAATACATAAGAGAGTTGAGTGACAGTCCTGTGTGTGTAATAGATGTGAAGATCACTGTATCAAAAACAGGGAGAAAAAAAAGAACTGACTATCGCTACATCTTATTAAACTAATAACTCTTCGTATTCCCTGTTTTTCTTTACGTCTTTCTGATATGTGTGATTTGAAAGTTGGACAGTAGCCTAGATCACATCCCTCCTGCAGATTTGTTCACAGTGGTTATTTTGCATTAGTTAGCAGGGGAGCAGATGGCTGCTACTAGTGAGCTCATGAGGAAGTCAGCACTTTTTTGAACTTTCATGTTGTAGGTGTCTGTGCTGGAGCAGGGCCTTCTTCAACCAGTCACCTCGCCATGGGAATATCCCCTCTAAGATATTAATGGTCGCCCTTGCCGAGCCGACCACCTCAGCATGCCCACTGGGACGCAGAATAGCAAATGCCACACCTTTCAAAGCCTTGCTTCTTAATGACACTACACTGACATTGTGGCACCTTCGAAAACTACCTGAATAACATATATCAACCGCTTAGTCAACTAAAACACCCGTGTAGTAGTAATTTGACACACTGCCCTCTAAATATTTGTTATTATTAGTAAGATATATTGCTGCTCATGAAATGCATCCTTTATCATAGGTTAAAGGTCCGAACGCCAGATGTCTTACGGCACAGCATGTAGGAAAAAAAATGCAAGACATACACAGTATGTCGAGATAGTGACAAACGCATGCCAACACAATTGCAAAGAGGTAAAGTAAGTCCATATTGGATACACTTCCCAGAGCACGGAAAGTATGAAAGAGAGGACAACATCTTGTATCATCTATCTTCCTTAAATGCTGAAGCCGTGACAAAGTGGATGGAGAAATTATGATAAATGATAAGACGTATTTAGTCAATATCTGTAATTCTCTTTCTTCACTCTGCTGTGTTTTTATCCTCACATTGTTTAGTTGAAAAGACACCCGGTCATTTAAATAGCACTTTGAAGGCCAGATTGTGATCAAATTGAAATGGGCATTGTACATGTTAATATCAATATCTCCATCTAGGAGATAGATTGTCAAGGTGCCTTTTTGTGAATTTGTATCTTATTTACACTGTGAGAGAACCATATCTGGATGCCACACACTGTAGGTGTTTTTTTTTACCTGGCTTTCCCAGAAAACACAACTCTGGACTATCAGCATAACAAGCATTTTTTGTGTGTGTTTTCTGTTATTTGACCACATCATGAACTCAGTTTGAGAATGAGAAAATGTTTTTCAGTTAAAAAAATTATATTGCACATATATTAACTAGTTTAACACAAAGAAACACTATCAGCATACCAAAAGATGCGTTCACTTACAGCGGAAAATAAAACTTCACCATCCTTAACCAGCCATAAACAGAAACTGATATCGTAAAACCTTGGCTTCATAAACATGATCTGCTATCACATATTGGGTGGTTTTCCCCTCCAGATGTATTGTTTTTAGATTTGAGTACATACTTACAAGTTTCAGTGTTGACTTTGGGTTAATGTCATAAAATTATCCTATAACTGATTATGAGGAAGGGTTCAGGGATCAGATTCTGTGTCTGCATTTTTTGATCTGATTCTTCACATGTGATTTATTAGACACCACAGATTGGATTCTGAGGAAATTAAGTAATGATGTGTACCAGCAGTTTCATAATTCAATCGTTTATTAGGAGAAGTAATTTAAGACATCCAAGGTTCCAGAAGTAAATAAAATGGATCCTTGTTTCTGCACAAAATTAGGCATCTGGATGTTGGAGCACTTCTGAGGCTTTGATGGACTTGATACTTTCTGAGTTAAATCATCACAACAAAAGCTTTGAAACCACATTGGAAAAAAATGTTCCCAAGGAGCATTGCAGAAAGAGACATCCCATTACCAAGTTTAGAATTCCTTTTCTTGTGCCACTAATGGCAGACTGAAGACAGAGAATATGCATTGTTCAGTCCTGTTAATACATTCAGCAGTTTAAATCAATTACCTTTCACATTCTGGGTCAATTGTTGATTATTTTTTATAACCTTTTGAAACCTTTTTGTGTTTTTTCAGGAACGCTCTAATGGCAAATATGTTAACACTGTAATGTAGGAATTGTATGTCGAGAACATTAGTACTTATGGCATTATAACAGAATACCAAATGATTAATCTTGTTATTCATGTTAAGTAAAAGAAAAGTTGAAGACCTATCAAATTAAAAAACACACAAAAAGCAAGATGAGAGCCCCTTAAAACAGCCACATGGGTAAGATCAAAACATTGAAGTAAAATCCTGAACACTAGTCCAAAAACTGATGGGTCAGGAGAAAGATTTTTAAGTCTGTCCTCAAGAAAAGCCAGTGAAGTTTGAAAAGGATGGGGGCAATATGTTGGTGGTTCCACTGTCTTAGCAGCAGAGAACTCTTTAGAAACCTTAGAAACAAGTCTTATTTCTTGTGATTCCAAAAACAAGAGCATAGCAGTAGTCCAGCACTTTCCAGTCCCTTTGCAAAGAACGTAAAGCTTTGTTTGTTTGTTTTGTTAAATAATTTAATTTTTCCCCCCATGAATACAATAGTGTATGCAAACACCTGCAGCTGGATTTACGCTACTTTCCCAAAAACTGTCACCTTACTTGCAAATTAGCTTAAAGAAATCTTGTTTTAAAAGAATATTGTGCCCGACTCTGAAAACTTTTATATAATCTTGAAAAAACAGTGTAAGCTAAAATACACTTCTTTTTACAGCAGATATTTTGACATATCATAGCAAGCACAACACAGCACAGCACAGGTGTAATTAATACTATTAACAATGGCTGCATACCATTTGGTTTAGCCAGTTCCAGGGCTTTGGCTTCCTACATGCTGGCTCACTGCTGGCATTGTTAATGTTAGTTACACCTGTGCATCTCCTGCAATGACAAATCAGTCAAAACGTCTGTGCCTCCTACACAAAATGTAAACTGTTAACTTGTGACCACTGGTGTAATGACACTGGAAAGTGGCCCCATCTAGCCAGTAAGAGGACGTGCTCTAAGCTGGCAATGAATTGAGTGAGATGTGTGTCAGTATGAGCAGCCCAGGGAACTGAGAACATGACAGGAAGATGAGTGAAAAGTACTATGCAACACAACACAACATCCCCTCCAAGGAGAAAGTGGCTGATAATGTGTAATGTCTTGTTACACTGCACACACCCAACCCAACTATTCAGAATCCACACAGAATATCAATTTCCTACACTAGATGAAAAGCATCTAATTACATGACCGAAGGATGACTGAAGGATGCAGTAATGGAATGAATGGTGTCGCTGAGAAACACCTTGTTACATACAGTTTCCTGGATGCCATCAGTCATACTGCAGTGGAGAAATACTGCAGCAACAGGTAGCCGACTGTACTGTCAATAGACCTCAAACCTCTCTGTGTGCTTTAACACACAAATCCAGAGAATCCAAAAGGCAAAGGACGGGGACAAGAGAAAAGGACAAGGGAATCATACTGCCCAAAAAATGTTTGCAGAGTCGATATTGAACACCGTTGTTGAGGTTACTATTTATCTCATGCCAGCCAAGTTGGCACGCACATCTGGCGCTGGGTACTTAGTGCAATTATTTATGATTTCCTCCAAGATTTAAAAGCTCTTCGCCCGGCCTTGTAATGCAGTAACTGATTGCACTGCTAATGTAATTAAGGGGAGATTATGATGTCCACGTGGCACACCAGATGGTGGCATTCACAGCGATGGGGGAAGGCACAACTGGCACACCACTGCACAAGGGCAGTGAGGCGCAGTCAGTCGGAGCAGTCCAGACTCCCCACCAGACGGAGGAAAGTATATGTGTGTATGCATGTGTGTGTGTGACGTGCATGCACGGATGCATGAGAGTGTATGGGTGTGTGTTTGATGATAAGTTGAGCTATAAAGTGTAAGCTGGTATGAGATGAGATAAAATACCATGGAAGAAGCCAGACTGACCATCTCTAGATGCGTGAAATAGACATGCACTCTCAAAAATGTAGCATATAGGTCAAACAAAGGTCTTTTGATCTTGGGAGGTTAATTATTAAGGAACCTATTCTTCTTTTGAGTGCGATTTTATTTTTTTTATACTAAAAATGTGATGAATTACGGAATGATTCAGACAGTTCCTTCATTTTCAACTTATGCAATTCACTGCTTTAGCCAAGAAAACAGACGGCATAAATGGAAAATTAAATCACATTTGGCAAAGCCATCATGTTTCAGGAGATTTTTCAGCCGAGGCAACAATGAGACTAGACCAAACTGACCTTTAATTAGGAAAAAAAAAGCATGATAGTGTAAAGCATTGCAAGGCTGTATCCTATGGGGGCACTAAGGGTAGGCTTCTTAAAGCATGTTATTATAAGCTATTCAGGAGACACAGGGTTTTTTTTATGTGTAGACAGAAAAGAGAGGAGGAGGGGGTGAGGGTCATATATGAAATGAGACCTGCAGATTTCTACACAGCCCATAATGGGTTCATACGGGTGACGGGGACATTGGGGCGCAGTAGATTTCCCAAGTTGAGATAGGGATATTATTACTCTCGGGGTGGCAACACAGAAATCTCCATCTTCAGTCCCCAGACTAGTGTCAGCAAATTACAAAACACAGTGAATGACCTTTACACACAAAAAGAAAACCTTTGCTGTTTTTTTTTTATCATTTGGGTGCAAAGTCATTCACTGAGGTATAATTTTGGCCCAGGAGCTCTTCTGTCATCCACTGATTACCTCTCACAACTATACAACATTGTTAAGACTTACCAGAATATGCGTATGATATTTTGTGCATGTTAGGATGTTCCGGTGTTTATGGGGTCGACTTAAACTGAGATACCTCATAAAGTGTTCACGAAACAAAGCGTGAACAAAGAAATCACAGTTTTAATGAACCTTTTCAAAATGCCAGCTGTAATGCTATGCATCCTACGTTGGTTGCTCCCCCACAGAAACCTGCCACGGCCATCATTCATCTTACCCCGCAATCCTCAGCATGTGATGTGCCGCACATTAAAACACTGTAATAACTGATGGCTTTCACAGTTAGCATGTGTTGCTGATATCTCCAGACTCTCAACGAGTGTTTCATCACTTATTCCATAATTAGACCATTACTTTAGCAGGTGTATCTCTTCTCAGCCGGATGTGTTTTTTTTTTTTTTTTTCCGCTGACACCTTAGATTTTATCATATCGACTTTAGCACCGCCACAAATTCTACATAAAATTAGTATGCCTGTGTCAGGAGGTTGTCAACACCTTGATGTGAAAGCATGTGTTTGTAGGTTGTGTGTGTCTGAGCTTGGTTGTGTGATGGTGAGGAGGGTGGGTGTTAAGCCTACAGTAGCTGACGAAGTAAATTAAAAAACAACAACAACAAAAAAACTTCTGCTGTATACATTTCTCTGCTAGAATTATTGTCTCTGATATTGATAAATGCTGCAAACTTACTGCTATGGTACACAATCTTAAGAGCACAGCAGGTTGGGATAGCCATTATGCTATCATCCATTCATTTTCAGTTTTGATGACCATCACTTTCTCATTGGCATACATACAGTACACACGAAGGCTGAAGAAACACCCCTATGAGCTATTGCAGGAAATTTAAAGCCAGTTAGTCAAAAATAATAACAGAAGTAAAAGAGCCTATAGTTTCCCTATGCTTACCACACCAGCACTGTCAATTTAAATACTGAAAAGTTTAGGAGGTACGCAGTGAGGCCTACATTTTTACAATTTCAGTTACTACTACTTAAAGAAATGGTTCAACATTTTGGAAAATGTGCTTATTTACAGTCTGGCCACAAGTTTGATGAGAAGATTGGAAACAGTGAGACAGTTAGCCTGGCTCTGTCTGTCTGTGACAAAACCTGCCTCCCAGCAACGCAAAAGCACACCAATAATTTTGCTTGACATCAACAGGTAGCGTGGAGGTGGTGAAAGATCTGGTTGCATGAGACTGTCCTCTGAATGTCTTCCCTCCAACTATAGAATCATTTAGGACTTGCATTTTTTTAAAAAAAATGGGAAAACTGATCACGTCATGAGCAGCCATGTAAGTATATAAATATATAAATACATTTCACTGTGTGTGGCCCCAATGAAGATACCCCTCCAGCATATGGCACCATGTTACAAAATAGAGCAACAAGTCTTTGATTTGAATAAATTAGGATAATAGTTGCAAAATGAAATCATTTATTTGACTGGTATGATGGGGGGTAGAAATGATCAACTTAGCGATGGGAAAGCATCTGTCACCCCTCTGTTTTTAGGACAGTGTACAAAGAGGCTTTTAAGTTTTGTACTCTGGGAGATGTACAACCTAATGTTACAGCTAAGTTAATACATTGCTCTTTATCTTACTTTTATTTGATTATAGTAATGACATGTGATGATTAGAGAGACAACTGACTGTCAGAAGGCGTGACCGGTAGATAGATCCATGTAATGATATACTTAGTGATGCACATCCTTAATTTAGTTACCATGGCCAAATTAGATCTTAAAAGTTATTGCAAAAAGAAATACACCCACGAGTCAATGTGGCATTGTTGGCCCTGGCCTTTATTCTCTACTTATACACTACTCACACTGACAAAGTAAACTGCTTACCATTTATATAGCTTTCTGATGGTGCTTTCATATTCTGTTCTCATTTGTAGAATTAAATCCATTGCTTCTGTGTAACTCATGATAGCTACAGTATAAATAATAAAATAGTTTTTAAAAAGAAACTACACTGAGTAAGTTTGTGACTGGGCCCTCAGTTAGGTTAAATTAAAATTACTTACCAAAAGAAATTGTGCATGGCAGCTTACAACATACAGAGCACTACAGTAACATACTGTAGGCCTGTTGTCTATTAAACTAGGGAGGAAGTGAGGGCTGAAAAATATCACACAGTTAAAAGCTATACACGCTGATAAATAAACAGAAATTGAAAATGGCTATATTTGTTGTTGTAATTATAAAAAAATAATTTAAAAAATGGAAAGAGGGACTTTGGTTGTTTTGGTTAATCATTTACTATCAGTCATACCCGGAAGCATTACCTTCCGTCAGGTTGGCGGGGTGAAGTCCGAAGTCGAACAGGTGACAGCAGTCAGGAGACCGACACGTTTCAACCAGGTAAATAAAACCAAACGACGCCTACTGTGGATTTTAGTTTCACTTACCTACGGTTGAGACAATTTCTGGTGGGTTTAGGCTATATTTATCTGCCAGGTAGTTACACAACAGATGCACAGTTGTAGCTACAGTAGCTAACAGTTCACCGGGAGTCCTCATGTGGACCTCCGTAAGACATGTATCACAGTCATTAAGTCAACTTACCTGAAACCAAGAGGTTTTCTGATCAACTTCACAAAGGTTTGCTAACATTTAAGTGTAGAAAAAATGGGAGATGGTGTTTGAACTACCATACGAAGCATAAATGATACCATTTTAAGCTAAGATCCACAAAATCCTGAGTAGCGTTAGTTAAAAGAATGAGAAAGGAACAAATGAGGAACTAACGGCTCATTAATTAATGAATAACTAAGTTTCTAAATGCATGAATAAAGAGAACAGAGAGACTATGCCAATAAACTAGTATAAATTTTTAGTCTGCTGTCAGACCACTCTTTCATGTTTAGCTCTTATTTTATATTAGCACCGTATCAGCTGCTAAAGCTTTCTGCTAACTTACCATAATACATTATGTAGCCACACTAGATGGTAGCTAGCTTCCTAGCTAACTGATAGAAACATATTGTGACAAGGTATATATATAATAATACAATGATATAAATTGATAATATAGATTGATTATTCACAGGTAACATGTTAACTCCTCGCTTTTACCAACTTGCATTTATTCCACCTTTTCAACACTGAGGCGATGGCTGCTGCTAACATTTGAAATGAGACAGACTCAATATTATTATTCCCACATACAAATTTTGTAACCGTTAATTAACTTATAATAAGTAATACAATACAAATCTCACAGATAGTATCATACACATGCATATCATACAAATATAAATACTTAACATATATCACAATATCATCATTAACATTCTGTTTTATACAGTAGGCTAATATACCTTCACTGCTTTATGGTTAGAACTTTAAGTTCAATACAGTCACCATAAGAGTGATCAGAAGAACGTTTAGTCGATTAATAGATTAGCTGATAGACAGAAAATTAATTGGCAACTGTTTTGTGAATTGAATATTCATTTTAATAATTTTTAAAGCAAAAATCCCAAATATTTGCTGGTAGCATCTTCTGATGATTTAATGCTTTTCTTTGTCATAGAATTTCTTTGGATTTTGGATTGTTGGTCAGACAAAACAAGACATTTGAAGACAGTACCATGGACCTTTACTTTGTCATTTTTCACTATTTTATAGATTAAATAATTAATCCATAAAATAATTAGCAGTTTAATTGATAACAAAAATAACTGTTAGTTGCAGCCCTGGTCACCATAGACCATTCAACTATTCAATATCAGTTTCAGTTTTCAGGTATATAGCCTATACCATGTAGGAACACTCTGAGGTTTTCTTTGGGAGACGGAAATAAGTTTGGATGGATTTTTCTTTGGTCTGCCTTGATGAGTCTCTCAGCCTTGATGTCGTGCTAGAAAACAAAGCTCATTTTGAACAAATTAATGTTACAAAGAGATCCTTCATTCTATTAGCTAATTTGCTATCCTGTTTCATTTGAATAAGTACAGCTATCTAACATTTGTTAAAGAGACAGCTGTTTCTGGAGTAAACCCCCTAATTTGATCAGCTTAATTGCAATAGATTTTGTAAACATCAAGATTGAATGCAGTAACTTTGTCAGTTAGTACAAGAATGCTTTAAACCTAATCTAATAAAATTGCATAGGGAACCTTTGCAAAGCCACTTACCCTGTAAAAGGCTTGCATACCCATTAGGCAAAAATTCCCTTAGACAGGAATAGATAGCAATTGATTGGGACTTCCTTGAAAATATGTGATCACTCCCTCTAATTTGTGATTTGGTGAAGTCATTGGGTGGTCTCCAAATGCTGTTTTGTCATTGGTTTCACTTGTCATTTTATCCTGGATTAGAAGGCCACTTTTTCTTCTGGATCCTAATAAGCCTCATCAAGAAGTCAATACTGTAGTGTTCTGGTCATTTCAGCCATGAAAACCCCCTGTCCATTCTCCATGTAATGACCCCTAAGGACGAAATCCTCAATGTGTTTCCGTAGCTGCATTTTTGTATATTTATATTTGTATATTCAAAGTCAGATTTAAATCAATGTTTAACAATTTTTTAATTGTCCTGTATGTCCCAAAGTACAAGAATGTTTTTGTACCACATTGTTTTCAACATTTACATGCATTATTAGCAAATCTTGCATTGATTCTCATGATGGATCTGAAATTCCTTCTCAGAAGTGAAAAAACTGTGGATCAGTGTAGTAAGAGAACTCTGGTGAAATGCCAGAAGCGTGCTGAGGCTCTTCTGCTTTTCTAACAGAGCTTCGACATGTCTGAAGTAAGCGACCAGCTGCCTACAGAGCCCATCTCTGCAGTTGGAGTAATCACTTCACTCAGCAAGGCTCCTGATGGCTACTATGTTGTGAGTACTAATTTTGAACTGTAGGAGACTATTCGTCATGAAACACATAGGATGGTTTAGTAGGATTGGATCGTGCATATGCATTTTTTTTAATCTCCTTTACTTTAAAAGCCACGGGTGATTTTTTTTTTTTTTAAAAGAAAGAGAAACAATAATTTACTCTTATGAGGCTCCTCCATAAAACTTAAAATGTTTTTTCCAGCATTATTACAGGGACACAATCTAAAATGTCAATCAGTGACTTCTAATGCATTCATTTCTGTAAGGTTTTTGTGTTTTCTCTCCGCTGTCGGTTGTACACATAATTGTTGTAACTGGCGTACAGTATAACACACTGCTATGATGTTGGCAGCCTTCCAAGGTGTTGGTGATTTATTTTTTCTTTTGTTAGAGCTGTTAGATGACTTATTCATAAAGTTTACTTTGATGATTAGGAGGATTCCCTTCCTGACATTGTTATCTTGCCACCAGTATCACTGACACACCAGAGGCAGAGGTTTAATGATGGTTCGTTTATGCCACACAGAATCATTTTAAGTTTGTCCCTGTGTTTTCGTTATATCCAAGTATACCGGAAAAAAACATCAAAAATAATAGGAACGTGTAAAGATGTAAAGTAGCGCAGGATCCGCTGGTTTGTGTTAACTTTTTTCTTTGTGAAGGAAGAGTTTAAAAAGAGAAGAGTATGCGAGTTTAACAAAGCACAAAACAAGCTTAAGGGCAGATCCCTCTTCCTCTCTCTCTCTTCCTATCTAGTCTTCTTGTTGTTGCTTTCACCCTACGCCCCCAAACCCTCCCTCTTCCCCCAGTTTTTATCTCTTCCTGCTCCACCCTACACACCCAGCTTGTTCTAATGTCTGGCAGATGATGGTGGGTTGGCATCTGAACGAAGCCACTGGCAGGGAAACTGCATACACACCACACGGTAGTGACAAACAGAGAGAAACCCCGTCAGACTTCCTCCTCAGCTGCTCCACTGCGCCAGCACGTTAATGTTGATGTGCAAGTATTGTGCATGAACCGGAGGCCTAAGACCTAGACTCTGACTATACATTGCACTAGTTTGCCACTGTAATAGATGCACAGTATATGGTAATATTTTTTGTTAACCATCATGTAGTACACCTGGGTGGTATTCCAGAAAGTGGGTTTAGTGAAAACTCTGAGTTTGCTATCCCTGAGAGGAGGGAAACTCTTTGTTTTCAGTTCCAGAAAGAGAGATAACTTAAACTCGGGGTCAGTTTCCATGGTAACTGGCTCTGTGAACCTAACCTGCTTGCTGGCAGGTTTTCTTCAACAAACCCTGAGTTTCTCTTTGTATGCTCCCTCTGACAGAGCCAGACAACCTCTTCATTCATTCAGTCCATATCAAAGCATTTATTAGTGGAGGTTTACTGTCTGTCAGAATCAAAATCCTGGCTGGACATTAGTTTGTTACTCAAGGACTATTTAAAGTTACCACTTCTATGTACATCAGTCATTTCTTTGAACAGCAGTTTTTGCTCTCGCACTCAGATATTACACAGCGTGAATTCAGCCTGAGCTCAGAATAAAACCTCTGCATGTCCTTCTGTTATAACACTGACTGCACACAAGACAATGAAATCTTTATTGCACATAATGTGCGATCTCTCTTTAAATTTATAAAATTGATTTGACACTTTATACATGTAGGATCAATGAATAATTATCTCTATCACTCATGATGTGATTGGTCGTACTGATGGAACATCATTCCTATAATATTGGAGATTATATGTTAATATTTCTGAGTGAGCAGGATCGAGCAGCATCACCGAATGTTGTTGAGCCAAGATATAAATAGATCATAAAATCTACCGTATTCTAACCTTGATGCCTTTTCAAATGCAAATCACCAAACACATTATTACTGGATTGTGAGCTTACAGTCCTGTCTCTATGTCTTTGATCTATATATTTTTTAAATCTTTAAGTATATTTTTCATCTTCAGTTGCTGCCTCAGGTGTTTTGCCCCCATAAGATTAAATATATTTAAAATGTAATGTAGCTACAGCCTGATACACAGTCAGATTCCACTTTATCATCCATTAAGGAAATGTAAGTCTGGTAAATGATGAATAAATGGACAACACTGAATAAAACATTATTGTGTTAACTTATTGACACTTTTCCTGCTCCGACTCTCTACGTCTACAGGATCAAAATGAAGGCTCTGCCTTTAATTTACCTGTTACCATGGTGAATCGTGGTATTGGAACTCCATTGGTGATGGCTTTTTCCATTCACTATGCATGCACTTAACTCAGAGTGAACATACTCAGAGTTGATTGAACCGACTGATCAGCTGTTCTGGAGCCGTTCATCAGCTCAGAGTTCAGGTTAGAGTTTGTTGAACCTACTTTCTGGAATACCACCCTTCTGTCAGACATTTGGAAGTAGTTTGGGCTCAAAGCTTAATTCAGAGAAAGGAACACCAGGAAACTATTACTGCAGTCAAGTGCAAGAATGAAACGACTATTTTATGTCACCTTGTGTCATTAGATACATCAGTTTATGTATGTTTTTGGATCATCATTTGGATTATGAACTCTGACTGCCACAAAAAATAAGATGACTGGGGCATAGTGGAAACTAGCCCCAGTCTCATGTATTGGCAAGCTTACATTTGGGTCTCAGAGCTAACTCATCAGTTTCTTTCAACAATAATTAACGAACAATGTTTGAAAAACCCAGAACGTCATTTGAAAACAATTACTACTGTTCTGACGGTATTTTCTGAATTCTCAAAGACCCTTCCAAACATCTGGATTTTACACAATACTGAACAGTTTTAGATGCAATCAACAGCATTTAAACCCAACTGCTTATTATGGTGATTTTTTATGGTTATGGTATTATGGTGATTATGGTGAGCCACTAGTGGTGGCTGTAGGGATGCCAATATCAGCTGGTTGGTCCACCACTTCGGTCCAGACTGAAGTATCTTAACAGCTTTATGCCAAAGTGATCCCCTGAGTTCTCCTCTAGTGTCATTGTGAGGTTGACACTTTTGGTTTTTAGTGAAATGTCTCACTATCGGATGGATTGCCAGGAAATTTGGTACAGATATTCGTGGTGCCAAGAGGATAAATCCATATAACTTTACAGATCCTTTGTCTTTTCATTTTGCACCACCAGTGGGTCAAAGTTTTCACTTATTCAGCAAAATATTTCAACATCTACTGAAGAAAATGAATTGGCACAAAACTTTGTACAAACAGGATGGATTGCTTTGAAACTTGGTACAGAAAATAATGTTCCACTCAGGATGAATTGTAATAGATTTGCACTGGCAAAACTAATAAAATACCCATCAGCCTCATCTGTATGTTGTGTTTAGTTCTAATTAGCAAATGTCAGCATGCTAACACACTAAACTAAAATGATGAACACATTAAACATTATACCTGATAAACATCAACAATTTAACATCGTCATTGTGAGTACATTCTGACGTTAGCATTTAGCTCAGAGCACCACTGCCTCCTGCCACCAGTGTCTAATTACAGCCTCACAAAGCTGCTAGCATAGCTGTAGACTGTTAGTCTTGTATGTGAACGTATCATTGCTTCCCGTCTGTCATGTTTGTCCCTGTTAGGATATGCTGGAATATATTCATGGGAAACCAAAGTTGCACTCTAGATATTGAATCTTACATAGTGTCATTTTTAGTGATACATTTCAATCCGTGTTAGCTTCCTTTTGTAAAAATAAATAGATAAAATGAAAAAGCATGTTCTTCAAGGTAATTAAATATCAAAATCATACCTGTGAATAAAAAAAGTCAAGTACAAGTCAGCCTCTAAGATAACATTCAAGGCTTTTCAGACGCTGAAGCTCTATTTCAAATGCATTTGTCCCATCTTCAAGAACATCTTTTGAACATCAGTATGTGGTCTTTCATCTGTAGACTTGAAATACAAACAAAAATATCAACACTTCACATCAGCGTACTAATGCAGTGCTGAGAAGGGGAAGTCTCAGGATATTACACTGTATTGATTTTTTTTTCCCTTTCATACAAGACTTCTTTTCAAATTCCTCCTTAATACTGACTGCTTACCATACTTACCATACTTTTTATACAGCAGATCAAAGGGCTGATTAACTCTTTTGCTCTCTGATACGATGCGCTCACATCTCTGAACTTGAGCAGGTTGTTCCAACACAAGAGTGCACAGGCCCAGATCAAACACTGTTCCACTGGGATCAGGAGGTTTGCTGAAGCACCAGCAGCCACCCAATATCAAACGCCACGAGCACACTCACACACATTTACACTCTGTGCAAAGGGTTGCAAAGGGGATATGTGTGCATTTCAGATTCACCTGAGCGTTTGACATGTTACCCTCATAAACTCATTACAGAAATCTAAGTGTATTTGAAGAAACATAGTACTAGCTTCAGATTGACTTAGGGTTTAGAAATCCAAGCTGCACTTTTTTTTTTCTTTTTGAGGAATCATTTGTGCTTTAAACTATTCACTCTTTTTGTGAATAGCTAAAAGAGTTTGAAGAGAAGATAGGCACCACTCTCATGTCTGTGCATTACCGTGAGTATGAGGCTAGGGCCAGATGGTGATTAGCTTATCTTAGCATAAATACTGGAGGCAGGGGGACACTAGCTAGCCTAGCTTTGTCTAAAGTTAAAAAAAAAAGCAACCGGCACCTCTAAAGCTCCCTAATTAACTTGTATTCGTACACAAACAGAAATTTGAAAAAGACAATTTGTGGTATTATGAGGAGTGACTTAATGTAACTATTAAATGGCAAAGAGCCGGGAGCAGTCACTTCCCAGAGTACTGACTCATCAGCTATAGGTTGCTGGGCAACCAGCAGAAGTGCTGCACAGAGGTAAAGGGCGGATAAACTGTTGTTTGTCAAGACAACATGTCACCACTTACAGTAAGTCCATCTAAAACCATAAATTCGGAGAAAGTCAAACTAGCTGTTTCACCCCACTTTAAGGTTTTCATTGCTAAGCTAAGATGAGAGTCAGTCTTCTCATATAACTCTCAGCAAGAAAACCAACAAGCTTATTTCCCAAAAGGTCGAGTTATTACTTTAAATCAAAGAGTGTTTTCTAAGTTTCACAACTGCAGTTTTTAATATATAGTCAGGAGTCAGTTTGTCTATTTTCAGTTGAGAGATAAGATCTAAAACAGTTTCCTCCTTTAACTTTTTCTTGTCTTTGAACAGACCGGTTTCCTCTCTTATGTATTCCCCAGGTGGTTTCACTCTCCAGAGATTCTTGATTGTATGCCTTTATATCCTTTTATTTACAGCCGAGCGTCTCAGTGCATCACACTAACTCGCTGTCACTGTCTGTCTTCCTTCATAGGAATATTCAACCCCCCAAAGTGTCTCATAGGTGGGCTTTCAGATCACTGTAAGCGTAAGATTTTAGGAAGTGGCGGTTGAATCTGTCATTTCGTTTCAAATCAAATGATTGCAATATCAGAGCTGCGACATCTCTTATCAGACACGCAGCACTTCATTGATTGAGTTCTGTGTAATAACGAAGCCGTACGGTGGCGGATTCGAAAGTATTAGAGAAGAGCCACTGCAACTTAACGCATGCCTTTCCCGCCGTGGCTCAGCAGTCGGCGTTTCACATTCAAGCTGCGTCGCATCCTTGCTGCCGGCGGCTGTGGCAGGATGATGCCTGAGGTGCCTCCTAGGAGGACCGTGCCCTCGTTACTCCTCAACTTGACTTTGGGTTTCACAAAGCGAGCCCTTTGTTTACGCTGACAGGATGCGCTGGCTACTGACCTGGAAAAAGTGGCCAAGACGGGTTGTCTTGTAAGGAAGAGGGAGGCTGGTGATGTATAGGCTCCTTCTGGGACCTTTCATGGAACTGCTGTTGGAGACGCCCCGCAATCCCTCTCTCTCTGCTCATCTTGTGCTTTTTTTCTCTCTCTCTCTCTCTCTCTCTCTCTCTCTCATCCCGCTATCTATCTCTGCTCCCCACTCTAGTCTCCGCTCTCATCCCATCTAGTCAGTGGTGGTTTTGCATGAATCTCCCCATGCCATGTTTCCCCCACCCAGCCACCGGGGTCATTCATCATTATTGTCAAGGGGGTAATGTGTGTGGGTGGGTGCAGAGATCTATGACTTCTTCATTTGAATGAACCTCATTAGATTGACTCTTCTTTGTAAAGGATCCCTTTAGAAAATAACTCTGGCAGTTATTTAGGTGATTCTCACATGATAGCCAATGGAACATGACGTTTCAGCCAAGCATATTTGCTCGAACGATGGAGGAGTCTCTGTGATGCAGTCTGCAGGTTCTATTTTGCTTTATCATTCTGCCCTGCACACCTACATTTACATAGCAATGTAGTGTAGGACCTTGAGCTTGACTTGTGGTGCCCAAATGCTGTCAATATGATGCAATCTATTTTTTTTTTTACCGACTCCACTGATCATTTACAACTCCGAATGAGCCTATTGTACAAGGACACGCTGCTTAGGTGCTTGAATTTAGACTTATTTAGGCGCACACAAATTGAAATTGCTTTAAATCCTCAGTAATTTATTCTTAGAAGACCTGTCTCGTTAAATAATAGAAGGGTGTAGAGCAGTGAAAGCATTCAAGGTGCATGTGCATCGTTCTCAGTTTACCTGTGTCTCACTCAGGGGATACTACAGAAGGTTTTTAAAAAAAGATACATTCCACATTCACCCCAAATATAATCTCTGCTTTCCCATAGAAGCACACTGAAGTTTGGTTTCCTTATTAGAGCAGATCGTTGTCAGGGCATCTTTAATCAGCCTGGTCCCGAGGGATGATATTTTTAGCCACCTTTTTTGGAGGCTAAGACTCCTTTACCCACACAGAGCACTAATGAGATGGAGCGCTAGTGTAGGCAAGCGTTAATTAAGGCTAGTATGCAAGGGAAGAGGCAAAAGCAACACGCTCATGGCATACATACATTAACTTTATCCCACCTCCTGCATTTTTTTTTTTTCTCTCCTTGTTTTTTTTTTTTTTTTTTCCTTCTTTTTTTCACGTAGGTTGCACAAACAACAGATGGCTCTGATGCCGACCTGTGGAAGGACGGCTTATTCAAATCCAAGGTCACTCGCTACCTCTGTTTCAACAGAAAAACTGTAAGTGTGAATGTAAACTTCTCACTTTCCCTATGCATTCTGCACTAAAACCTCATCTGCAGCTCCTTTTTTTTTTTGTTTGCAAGCGGTTATTAGCTCGGTTTCCTGCCGCCGGAATATATTTATGCACTTTGCACTTTGATCAGTGAAAGTCTCATTTAAAAAGGCCAGTGTTGGCAGTGCAGTTTTGAACTTTTACATATAATGGATTTGCATGCATATTCCAGTTGAATAATACCTCAGTGAGATATTTTTCATGTTGTAGGTCCTCCTGAGGATATTATTTATGGTTATTCATGAAATAACAATGAGCTGTATTTTAACTATTCCTAATTATTCAATCAACAGCGTCCCTGTAGAGAAAATGGTTACTAAATAGTGATTCTTGAAAGGTGATGCACATATAATTGTGAATATAAAAGTATAATCATTTTCAAAGTAAGAAATGACACCACAATAGACACTTTCATTAGAGTTGAGCTATATATAGAGCTCTCAATCTGAGCTCTTATGTGAGGGAAATGATCTTTGATTGGTTCACATATTGCTGTTGGGTCATTTTGGACTGTGTCTGCTGCCTGTAGCCTCTACAGTTGATGTGTTGCTGCATGGCTGTCAGCTGCTCTATGGCCATAAATACACCTGCTGTCTAAACTTAGTGCACGCAGGTTGCCATTGGCTGTCTATTAATGAGTTCTTCTTGGTTGCAGGAAGATAATGCAGACAGCATTGTAAACAAAACCTGCATTTTTGTTATTATTTTGCATCAGCTCAATTTTTAGGACTTAATCAAGTCTCCTCTTTACAGTATGTCCTCTAAAAGCCAGACAACTTGGCAGCCTCATGCCTGAGCTCAATCTGGTCCTTAGTTTAGTATATAGCATACAAATAGCCTTCCACTAGTTCCTGTATATTATCTTAAAATGTGTGTCCACATTGTTTTGAAGACTTTGACACAAATAAAACATGACGGAGCCATCAACAAAGGCTATTTTGTCTGCCAGTCAATGGAGCTCCCACTGTAATTGTCTATGACAAAAACAGATTCTGTAAAATTAGCCCCTGAATTATGTGGGGGGAAGTAAATAGTTTGTGATTTATCATACTCTAGGTTGGAGGTAGAAAGCCCCTTTTGTCAGGTCCTGATGGAAAAAATCTCCCCAGCAAAAGGGGAAAACACTAAAAAAGGTTCCATGCATAGTAATAACATTCATCCATATTCCTCCTTAAGTCAGTATAAAAACTATGAATAAAAAATGTCTTTAATGGTAATGACTGTCGGGCAACTGTAGCAGTGGAATCCAGCCTTTCGGACGCATCAAGTCACGCCTGGCTCGCCCCACTCTCTACTGCCGCTGTGTATTATTGCAATTTATTATGGCAAAAAATGAAAATGTAATGGGAGGCAGGGAAGAGTCATGCTTGAAAATGTCAACTACACAGTCCCTGATTGTTTTTAACCAGTCCCATTCTGTTGATCAGACTGCCTCCTCTGTCTCCCATCTTCCCACAGCTTCTCGCCAAAAGGTTGAGAATGATTACAAGTTCACAGATGCATTCTCTCATTGAAAAAAAAAAAAAAAAAAAAGCTATTAGAGAGTAATTACTTCAGCTATTTTGTCAACCCTTCCCTTTAGAGACTTCCCGAGCTTTTAGTAAATCATCGACTCTATTATCTCTACATTTTCTTTTCCGGAGCCCACCAAAAAAAAAAATGACTAACCTTTTCTTTATCTTGCTCTCTGTCCTTTTTTTGAAAGTTGAATTTGCATACACGACTTTAAATATTCCGCCTTGTCTTTTAGGGGCCCGACGTGGTAGTGGACATGAAGCTGACTGACATTAAGGACACGTTGCCAGAGGGCTTCGCACCTGTGCAAGAAACAATGGACACAAGTAAGTAAACAGTCAATAGCAAGCACAGGCTCACTCCCCCTCTTCTTGTTTTCACTCTCCGACCAGCTTATGCAGAGGTCCTCAGGGGCAGCTTTGCTTGAGATAGTGAATGTTTTATGGGTGCAGGTTAGCTTAATTTATGGTAGACTGTGGGAATAAAATAAACATTTGCCCTGGAGGTACAAGAGAAGAGAATCATGAGTCATTGTTTATCTCAGCTGGAGCTGTGCTTTTCTTTATGAGGGGCTTATTTATTTATGTATTTATTTGGGGAGAGGACGAGTGGATGGGGGTTATCTAATATTAATGAAATGCATTCCCCAATGCTTTAGTGCTTTTTGAGTGCTATGTATTTCCCCTTCACTATCCATTCCTTGGAAATGTAATAATATTTTGGTGTGGGGAGTGAGGACAGCTTGTTTATTATTTTTATTATCATTGCATTTACACTGTACTTTCTAGTGGTGCTGGGGAAATAAATGAGCGAGGCACAGATGCAATATAGGAAAGCATGGCAATGCTTTTTTTCTTTTTTTTTTTTGCCAGAATGAAGAAAAGAGATTATGTTTTGTTTGGCTACGGTGTAATTTAATGTTTTATTACTTTATGTGAATCCATGTTTAATGTATACATGTGACATTATGTATGAGCTTCTATCTAGAATATCCAGTTTAAATCCCTGTTGTGCACTAAAGCTGATGGAGGATTCACTTGCTTCTGTCATTTTACCTACTAAAATGATAAAAATGATAATAACGTATGTGGATTTTGTGGCTTTCCACTGTCCACTCATTTCCCTTTGAGCACAGCAAGTCACCCAGTAACTGATATTAGCCCATCGCTTATTCTGGGATGGGTAATGACTAAATAGCAAAGTATAAGTGGAATTTGTGAATACATAGTTCTCCTAGAGGTTTGAAATGTTTATAGAATTTTTTTATTTTTAGCTTGAAACTCACAGACAGAACTAAATACGCAACCGCCAATTCTTGACTGACACCCTCATGTGTACCTGACTCATCAGAGGAAACTGCCATGAAGAAGAGGAGGCTCTGTGTGAAAATCAGCCCTCGCGCTGCTGCAGAGACGGCTGTATATGACATCCAGATCACTACGAAGTCCAAGTACCAGCTTGTTAACTACACCTGTATAGGGTGAGCTTTCTGGCACTGGAAATAAATGAATTGATGATTTGTATCTTCTGTCAATCACCATACTTTTTCTTTTTTTCTTTTTGTACAGTATGAAACATTTTCTAATTTGCATGAAGGGTTACTATGAATGACACATCCTCTGTATGTCACTTCTTCCTTAAACAGCGAGGTTAACAACATGGGGGTATGGTGTCGTATGGGAGATGTTCCTAAGCATCAGTCATCTCAGGAAGAGTCCAGCAAAGCTACCAGTGACGCCCCATCCGACGTAGCGAGGTAACGTCACGCTGTAATATTTAGCGACGCCTCTCGAAGTTCAACTTTCCTCCTTGCTTCTTTTTAATTCCATGCTCACTTTACTCTTGAGCTGTTGTTGCGTCTCCGTACCATATGTACAGCAATGAAGACACATGCAATTGATCACTCCCGAGCAATCTGCTGTAAAGGTTGTGGCTGGACAACAAGGTAGTGAGGGTGAACCGGAGAGACAGGCTAACTAGACAGGATCCCCTGAACAAGAACATGAGTTCAGTGAGGGCTAAACTCCTGCTATTTGCGGTGTGTCCCAGGAGGCAGAGGCAGGTCGCTCTCTGACTGTGGTGACAGGAGTGTTGTACTGTGCAGACAAAGAGGAGGAGATGTAGCCCGGAGAGGGAGCGACAGCTGCAGAGGAAGGGAGGAGAGCTCCAAGATCTCCGCCATGCTGGAGTGCGTGTGTGTCTGTGTGTGTGTGTGTGTGTGTGTGTGTCCCTCTGCTCATGCTGCTCAGGCATCCTCCGCCTCAGGCCTCACAGAAAACGGAGCAACCCTTTGTACTGTGTCCAGATCAAACAGCTCAATTATTTATCGCAACGAAGAACTGGGGATTTCCACAGCAAATTGTAAATAAACAACTGAGACTCCTTCGGTGTGGCGGGGCTGCGGAGAGGGAGGCTTGGCACCGGGCGCTGATGGGTTTGCCAGCTTGAAGTGCTACGCTTTGCCATCCTGCGCCGGGCTGAGTAAAAGCCACTTAAAAGCCACAACAGGCCAGAGCGACAGATGCCAGCGGGCTCATTCAAACCAGAAACCTCTATTCATACGACCACTCAGCGGGACGAGAACCATAACACGGACAGCCGTGAATTCAAAAACCGAAGTTCAAAATTCAGTAGAATCGCGAATCGCCCGCGTTTTGGAAGTCGGTGGTCAATAATCTTTGATGTGTTGAAGTGATGCGAGAGCTCAAGCCCATGTGCGCCTTCGCAACTCTTACCGGTAATCCTCAGTCCTTTTGAAGCCCACTTTCAAGTTGGTGAGGCCCAGAGGTTGGAATAAATTGCACCTCGAAGCTACTCACACCCCCCTCCTGATGCCTGCTGAGATCACAGGCTGCTGTTTTTGTATTAACATTAAAATTCATTCCACAGTCAGAGAGTCTTCTTTTGAGAGTATTTCCATCCATAATGCACTGACACATAAGGACGGGACTGTGGGCAATTTAGACAGTGGCAGTTCTTTGACTATTTATCTGGCATCCTCTCTGTGCTGTTACATGCACTTTAGACAACCATACATACAGCTATGAATATTTCTGTGGTAATTTGAAAGCCACAGATTAGATGGTTTGACACAGTGATTTATAAACAGCTCTTCAAGACTCACTGATTGCTCAAGTAAGTACAGTACTACAGTGTAACTGTCTGAATAGTATCACCCCCACTATACTTTATTCATATTCAGCAGGAGAATATTCTCTCCTCCATTCCTCCTTCGGGCTATCTATAACAACTTTATGGCCTTTGGAGAATAGCACCTCTTAAATTTAAGTGCTCTTTACAGTCAGTGGAAAAGATGTTTTAAATACAGTCAATAATGTGTACATTTTTAATGACCCTTATAATTTTGAAAGCTGCAGTGATCTCTCTCAAATGTTACGTTGCCTCAGGCGGCGAGAGCTTGTTAGAGTTGTGTACCAACGTAAAAACCACAAATCAGGTTTTTTTTTTCAGCAGTGCAGAGCTGCAGTACACAGTAACTGCAGGGTGTTGCATCATGATGCGATACACACAGTCATCGCATCAAGACTGTTCTGTTTAAATTGTTTTGTCAACTGAAAAATCAAATATTTTTTAAAGTGTTGTATTAGTTTCTTAGAAATTAGTAAAGGATGTACAAGTAAAGATCAAGGAGAAACACCAAAACTGAGATTGTTATTTCTTATTGGCTCAGGCTGTTGCACCATATTGAGCCACTAAAACTGTTTAGGGTACAGGCCTGTTGAGCAGTCTGCTGCGCAAAACTGCGTTTGAACCTCGTGTGTTTAATGCCTCTTTAACAAGTTTGTCTAAAGCATTTCAACCAGCAACGGCGCTCTGTGTTTGGATTCATAGCTGCAGCTTGATGTCAGCCACTTCGGGCTTGTTCTCTGTCAAGACAGACCATATCAGCCACTCCCCTGACTTTGTAATGTGAAAAACCTGCACCATCCGGTCAGCCTTTAAACGTGTCCAGTAAAGTATCCCTCCTCCTTCCTTCTCCTGGCCAACGCTGCCATTTGTTCTCCTGATAAAACTGTCATTGCTGAAGCTGATATCTGACCTCTGCAGTGACTGCTAGCATAAATTAGCCTTGTACTAATATTGCAATTTCTCTCGCTTCACTCAGAATCAAGGTTTTTGACATTTCTCTTAGAATAATAGGTTATTGTACACACAGACACTTTTTAAATCAAACCGTACAGTGATAAAAATGTCAAGGCCAAATATCTTTCTTTTTTTTCTTCTTCTTCTTCGTTGCATAGCTGGCGTTTTCTTTAACACCTAGAGAGTCATCAATGTCAGGATTGGCATGCATATCAATACGTTTCGGATTGCTCTGTCTCCTGCCTGTGACACTCAACACATTGCTGCAGCTCTGCAGGAGTATTGTATCAGCTTTCATTGCTCGCTGGTTAACCAAGACTTCCCCACTGCACACGACTCCTGAGAGAAAAAGAGACACCGTGACTGTCAGCGTGTCGCCTGACAGATCTCCCATCTGAAGTGTTGGAAAAACAATCGTTTCCAGCTCAATCTCACTCATTACTTTGTTGTGTTCGGAAAAAGTTGCAAAAAGTAGCTCAGATCAAGGGACGGGATTCAGAACGGTGTCAGGAATGATCGAGTGATCAGCTAAGATCTGATGGGCTCAGACTGTTCAGTGATTTGCCACCAAATTCAGAGAGATCCTCTTTTCAACACCTGACACCGAGCTTAAAGGAGGATAATGATGGGTGAGAAAGCAGCTTCCACAAAGCAGCACTGTCGGCACATAGAGGAAGGTGTGGAGATGTTGTCACGGGAAAGGCTGGATGTGTGTCAAAACAAGAGCTTCCAGTTTTCTGTATCGCAGCTCTGGCTCTTCAGTGATATTACTCTCATCCTCATCTTACCTCTCCACTGACTACCACTTGTCTGTCCCTACTGTCTCTCCCAGTTTCTCCTCTCCTTCTCTCTCTCTCTCTCTCTTTTTTTTTGTTGTTTTTACACAGACAACTCTTTCCCTTATTCCACGTGGAACAACATAAAGAACACCGTACGAAAAACTCTGAACTGTAATTCACGTCGTCAAGTAATCCTCAGCGCCATGTTTTTGCTTTGCAACGCTAATATGATTTTAACTCGGACAGATTTCATGGGAACATAAGACTCTTGATCTGCGTTGTAATTGTGTAAATCTTTCAGGCCGTGTTCCCAGTTTTACTATAATTTGATGAGGAACTACACTATAATTGAATATTCAAATTAGGAATATGTGTCAATATGGCTCTCCTTGCCTGAAATGAAGATTAATTGTTGTCAAAACTCCAGTGGCCAACATAATACAAGCCCCAACACTGCTGTTGATTAGCAAATGCACTTGCCATGTTTTTGTTTTAAGAATTAGTTGTCTAATTGATTTGCCATATGTTACCCTCTCCAATGCACCTAAAATTGTATTTAGAAATCACCAATTTGGATTGAGACAGTTTTGTGTTTCTAACAGATGGGAAAAGCAACCCCGGAGGTTGCTTTTTAGAAAAGCATTTCATGAGCACATTTCCCTGCTTCCACATTTAAGTACCACCTTCACTTTCTCCAATAGATAGATAACCAGACTTAATGCTTTTTTTTTCACTTTGTTTATGGTTCCTCTGTGTATTAATTGAACAACATTAACGCAAACACATTTAAAGCATTTCCCACCACTTCAACAGTTTTTTTTTTTTTCCTGGGAGGTCTCTGTGCTTTGAAAGATGTGTACCTTTCTTTCTCAGCAGTGGAATCAACCTTTGCAAGGTAAAAGAAGTCTGCCTTGAATATGGCAATCGTTCCCACAAGATTGATGCCAACCTTTTAAAAATTCACCATTGGCCTGGATTTAACATGGCCAAATGCTAATGTAAATGAGGAGAAGAAAAGTCGACCCTTTCATTGCAAATAAATCTGAGTTGCAGGCTTCAGCTCATAAATACCACAGCCTGTCAGAAGTCTTGTTTTATTGCTCTTGATGGAAATTATTGCATTTATTTATCTCATCGGAAGAGATAAGGCTCTGAAAGCCACAACTCATGTGCAGCACCGTCACCCTCAGAATATGCAGATCTGCCTTTTGTCTTAAATTTTAAGAATTTAGGCTTTACCAGCCCTCCCTCCAGTAAAGATTGATGATGTTATCCATAAACAGACAAATACAGAACGTGGATACACAAAACACACACTACATTATTTGCAACTTCACACCTGCTCACTTCCAAAATCTTTTTATAGTTCAGCAGCAGGATCCTTGTCTACCTTACCTTACATGTATGTGTCCTCCAATCAGAGATTTCCCCTTTTAATGATATTGCCAACTACTTTGCATTATCATTAAAGGATCATTTGTTTTATAATACCATTCTGGAGCTCATTTTACCTTCAAAGTATGTCATGTTATGCAGTTTTCTTGAAGCTGTGATTTTTTTTTTTTTTTTTTCCCCCGCTCGCTGCGGATTTATCGATCCGTAGGGGTGAGTCACAGGGTGTAATTCATGATAGCTTGATTGATGAGGATTTCAATCTTATATGGTTTGTTAACTTCAACTGCCCACAAAGTGCATTCTGTGCTGTTTTCTGTAATACAAGGCCATGAAACGTTAAAAACAGACTTCCCTTGAATAATAGAATCTCCCAGTTCCTCCAGAATTAACAAGATCCTGCTCCAAGCCCCCGTTAAAGGTCTGTTCAAACCCCTGGGCAGCTGATGCACGCTTTAACTTTTACTATATTTTCCCCTTTTAGTTTCAGCCTGGTATTCCAGATCTCTGTTTTGCCTGTAGACGGACATAAAAAGTCTTTGTACAAGTAGGGAGTTTCCATGCTAAATTAATACTCTTGGAAGGTCTTTGTCATATAAGTTGCCACGCATTTTGGATGTTTTTAATATGCCGATCAATGAAATAGTACTGCTCAGCTGACAGAGCGCTGTTTCTTTCTTTCTGCCAGCCAGAAGACCACAAGCAGGCCGGACTATGTGAACCAGAACAGTGGGATCTACACCATGACAGGTAGATAGTGTCACACTTTAAATATATGCAAGTCAGTACCATTCATGACAATCACCGTAAACAATAAGTTGCTTAACTGCAGATCTGTTACTCTTAAAAAGCAGCGATTTGGCGTAAAGGTTCATAACTTGGGATCAGGCTGTCTATGTTGCACCGCATGTCTTTCCAAACAGTTTATTCTCCACTTATATGTACATAAAGCCAGCTCCTCTGGTACTTGATCTACAGCAATCTACATCTAGATCTCCTCACTGATGGATACTGAACAGAGCTTTCCTTATCTGAGCAAACGTGACTTCCCAGAGGAGCTCCGCATTACACTCAAGAGAACATTTAACAGCTGTCAAAGATGATCCATCACATGCCATACTTACATATGTACCATGCATGCACTGGACGAATTCCCTTCTCTTTGTCAAGGAGAAATTCAACTACAGTACAATGCTCCATGACTGAAACAGAAGAAAGGCTAATTTGTTTGGAAGCAGAGCTTAGATATGACAGCCTCAGAGCCACAGAGTCAGAGCCGGCTGAGATGCTCTATCTTTAAAGAGCGTGTGATCCACACATGGTGAATGAGGCAGGCAGGTTTTTATCCAGCTGGAGAGAGACACCATGTGGTGAGGATTTCTCCTGCTGCTCCAGCAGAGGCACACCCAAGATCTGGACATGTTACACCCTGCTTTTTAAAAAAAAAACAAAAAAAACCAAAACCCATCTAGCTATCAAACAAATGATGATTTAGAACTTAATAAGAAAACGTTAAAATACATAAATTCATTTGAATTTAAAGAATCTAAATTTAACACAGTTTTGTTCTTTTTTTTTTGTACACAAACAACCATTTTAAGGAAAAAAAAAAAAGATGAAAAACAGTAAGCAATTGACTCTAAAAATGATTAATACATCATTGTGTAGGTATGACAGTCACATTATAAGTTAGTCAAGACAAGTGTGCAAAGTGTGGCCCTGAAGGAGCAGACATTAACACACAGCTGAATGGTTTGTGGCATTTGGTGTGCGATTCCTCCACTGGGACGAGGTTTGAGTGACAGTGAAGAACATGCACATACTGTACAGCGCACTGCCAGCAGTCATCATTTACCTCCAGAAAAAAAATGTCCTTTGCAAAGTACACAGAACCCCTCTTTCTTCTACCTTTACGCGTCCCTTCGTGAGATTTTAAAAGAAAAGAAAGATAATTGAGTTAGCCCGAGACGGTTCTCGCTTTATTGCCTGAGACTGTGTACTCGTCAGCCTTACAGCATCACACTGTGAATGTGAGAGTACGCAACTTCCCTTCATTAACAATGTGATAGCCTGCAGACCAAGTGTGAGGTCGTAGCCGACAGCCTATTTGTGTTAATTGTTAGCGTGGTGGTAGCTGGGGCGTGTGTGTGTGTGTGTGTGCGTGGGTGCGCGGGCGCCTGTGTGTGCACGCGTGTGTGCGGGCTGACAGCTGGCCAGGTTCGAGTTGGTCTAAAACCATGTGCGCTCTGTCAGGGTTGTACAGGCGCCTTCTTTAGGATTGATGAATTGCCTGCTTTCTTGATTAAACCCTCCGTCACTTCCCAACAAAACAAAAACCCCAACACAAAAAAAAAGAGCGAGTTGAGGGGAGGAGAGGTAACATGTCTGGGAAATCTGTCATCTGCAGTCACATCATGTACTGATGTGATATGCAGGCGCTTTGACATTTATTACCAGAATATTAAAAACTAATTCACATTTATTTTGCAGCCCTCTTTCACTTGACAGTTCAAGCTCATTTGAAAAGTTATCAAGTTTTCATAGCAGCTCCAACCTTTTGCTTTTTCTACACCAGCGTTGCTTTGATCCATGCCAAGTCCCTTTGCCAATTAGGTCTGTTATTCATACACTGACAGAAAAAGCAGGATATTTTAAAGGTAATTAAACTTGCATTCTTGAAATGTGTCTAAAAAGCATATGTTTGATAAAAATAAATAAATAAATAAATAAATGCAAAGGAGGTGAAAACTCTAAAATAAACCCGTGTGGCATTCAGGCTGTTGCATATAGTATTCAGCAGACATCCACCTGATAAAAAGGTAAACGTAATAAAAAGTAATACATTTACATATCTATCGCATTAATCAAAAATAAATCCTGACATTGGCCCTGATCTAACGTAATATGGAGAGCAATTATTTCCCTATCCATTAGAGGAACTTCAATTAACAGACACGAGACAGTTCATCCTTCAGAGGAGGAGGAGGAGGAGGAGGAGGAGGAGGAGGAAAAAAATAGGAGGCTCAAAATTAACTTGGGTTTGCAAAATATCTTGGCAGGATGACAGTGATTTTTGATTTTCAGGAAACAATATTAGAATTCTTATTAAACTATGTGCATCTGCTTTTAATTTGCTGCAAATAATTGGAAAATGCAATGGAGCTTTCCAATTAAAGCTCCACTTTATGCTGTTTAATAATACCCTCATAATATTATAGCTTATGAAATGACAGGTGAGTTGGTGTATGAATAAAACATAAAGCCCTGTAATAAGAGACAGGAAAAAAAAAAAAAAAAAAAAAAAAAACGAGACAGTTGTTGGGGGGCTTTTAAATGCTCGACATAATTTGCATATATTAATCTCCTCTTTTCAGCCTTATCAAGTATTCCACTGTATTTGAAGTTAAAATAGTCGTGACAGGCAGGGGTACGCTTCGTTTTTCCAAGGATTTATTACTTGTATAATTCTGGATCTTTAATAAGCCAATATGACTGATCCTCTGAGTTCTGTGGAATTTGGTTAATTGTTCCAGATGGTGCTCACTGATTATGCAAAATTACTTTCTTTCTCCTCTTTTTCCCCCAACTACACCATTTCTTGATTGACTAACATGGAGAAAAAAGATTATTTTTGGCGCAGCACTTTCATTAAGAGGGTTCTCATCAGGTTTCAAACAAAAGTTCCATCTTATCTCCCTGTGTAGTTCTGGGCGAGGCTGTGCAGAGGGAGGAGATCAGCCGACTCTTATCTCATACCATGATGGATCTCAACTGCTTCTGCACCGCTGGGGTTATATTTTAGAATAACACAATTCTTTAGGCTGAGGGATTAAAAAACACGACCTCTGTATAGTGACACAAAAGTTATTATTAGTGTATGCCGTTCTGTTCTTTCTCTTTTCTCTTCTCTTTCTCTCCCGGAGATTGATGAAATTACTAAGCAGCAGGGTTGGTCCTCCACTTGCAGCTCGGGCTCCATCCACAACTCACTAACATTCTGTTTTGCATCAGCTAAACTGAGCTGAATGAATCATTTATGGAAGTGTTATGGGGGAGGTATGGGCAGATTTACTGCCGAGCTTTTACTTTAGATGGAATGGGATTTCTATGAAACCGATCTTGATGTCTGAAGTAATGCCAAAGCTTACATCAAGACATGAAAGGAACGCTCTTAAAACCCACGTTTTGCTTCTTAATTCCCCTGGTCAGCAAAAGGCGAAACAGAGAGAGAGAGAGAGAGAGAGAGAGAGGTTCAGCAGGAGAATAGTATTTGCACCTAATGTGTAGTCACACACACGTACACAGATTGTTTACTACTCCCAACCATGAATGACATGTGAGTGTTGAATTTCTTCTTTATAATTTGAAGCTTTTTGTAAATTACACAATGTTTAAATTTGCCTTAATTCAGATTTTTGTTGGAGCTCTTTCTGCATTTCTCATATTGAAACAGCAGCATGTAGTTTCAGTGTATTGGGGTAAATACTGCAGAAATGAATCAAACCATTGGCTAAAAATCACACCAGCATGCATTAAACTAATCTATGTGAAAGATAACTGTGAAAAAAAAATACAAACAAAAGGTAAGCAGTTATGAGAGAGTGTGTTAGTGTCATAATAAAGTTTTAGAAATTCAAGTTTATGGAAATGACAGAAGAAATATTTGTTACATTTGTTAAATAGTTTTTTTGTGATTCTGGAAATTATTAGTGTGTATTTTCCATAAAACAAAATTTAAACAAACATCCTGACACACATAATCTCTGGTTTTATGTAGAATCTCTAATCTTAGCAGCAAATGTTATGATAAATATCTGAAACATCTATCTGAACTTGTAGCCCAGCGTTTGACCAAAGTACCTTTAAATCCAATCCATTGTGATTTGTATAGACCGTGTATATCTCCTCAATCATAAAGCTCTTTTGGATTCCAACAGATAAAACAGACTTCTCTGAGGAAACTCTGTGAGTGTTTATCCTATTGATATGTCAAATATCCTATTGGTCCGGTAGCAGAACATGATCGATCCCGGAGTGATGGTGCCATTAAGTATTTGGGGATCAATCCTGTATAAAACGTAATGGGATTTTTGACTGGAGCCTTGAGACCCTCAGGCATTTTTGGACCTTTATTACAGTCAAATAAGAGACTTTAAATGGCTTTGCATTTGCAGGCCAGACTGGACTCTGGAGTCTCATCCCTCATTGCTTTCTATCCATCCCTGAGATAGAAGCAGTGCTCCATTAGTTTCAGTGTCCAGACGTGGACAGCCTCAATGGATGGGCCTGTCACGGCTCCCTCATTTGCCCCATGTACAGCAGGGTTTGTTATCACACATCTAATTAGAACTTGATAAAAAATATTTCACAAAAATCCAGTCATTAAATATAGTTTAAGGAGATTTATGGTCAAATATGCCTTAAAGATCTTTTAATGGCTCTGCTGACTTGTTAAGTTTGTAATTAATGATCTTCTAATACATACTGTGGTGTGATTTAGAAAGCACAATGAGATTCTGGGAATGAAGTCGTTTTGGAAAAGGGCATCTGGGGCTCCCAGAAGCTATATTAAATAGTTCTGCTCAGACTGGTTTGCTTAGAGCCATGAAGTCTGCTGTGAAAAAGTTCAAACACATCAGCTTCTTTACATAGATGGGGCCATTTCTGTGTTAGGGTGCAAGGAATAAAGCGTGGTTAAGAGACAGTCCTTTTGTCATTTCATAATGGTCAATTAGTGTGTACAGAAAAGTCCTGGGCTCCTCCGTAGTGGGTGTTGGCATTTTTTAAAGTACGTTGTATAACAGTTTTATTTAAGCAATGGAAAGTTTTTTTTTTGAAGTCCACTAATCCACACACAGTGAAACTAATAAGCAAATGCATGTGTATCAAACTGTAAAAGCATTATACTAATAACAGTCGCCTGTTTCATCAGGAGAGTAATGGTGTCCTTATTAGCATAATTAATGACAAATGGCAGCGCAGCATTGGTGGATTGGTTCTAGGGGATGATAAATTGGTGGATGCCCAGGTTAGTGGCTGCCAAGGAGGCCTCTTTGGCTGTCATCCCTCCTGCTTCCGCTCTGGCACAGTTCATTACTCACCGTGTGAGATGCCACTTTACATTGCCTGGTACTGTGAGCATGGAGAACTTAATAATGCCACCCACAACCATGCAGGGCCTGCTGCTTTACCCACAGTCCAGAGGGCAAGTAGCTCAGCAAGGGCTAGGGGTTGTGGGGAGCAGGGCAACATGGGAATCATCTCCTGCAGCTGCACTGATCAAAACAAATCATGCGTCAGTCACTACTTCGGGGGAACCAGGGCCATATGACCCAGTCTCCAGTGCTGGTGAGTGTTTCTTGTTAGGATTTCTGGGGCTCGCCACATCCCTCGCATCATTACTGGTTAGTTTGCCCACAGAACTGCTAATTAAGAGGGGATTTGTGTAATTGTGCCTTCTGCTGTGTCCCATCCGGCACATGCAATTTACTGTCAGCCCTCTGCCAGCTTTTACACTTGTCCAGAGAGGCGTACCCCATTTATACACACATTCTGCTGCACATTTACCAGCAGCCACAGCTGGGGATCAACGCCAGTGCCATGGCAGTGTCTTAAAAGACACTGTGCTGCTGATTAAAGTCTGATTGTCCATTTAGTTTCATGAGATTTCTCAATAGCTAGCCAGAGAGAATGGCTCTCCCAGTACTTTCCCAGTACTATGTGAAAAAACTGTTAAAACTGGTTTTGTAATTATACCAAATGAGCAAAGAATTTTGGTTCTTACTTGACCTTTTTTTACATATAGGCACAAAATAATTCGACTTACAGTGTCTGTATTGGAGAAGTGATCACACTTTACACACCTCCTCGGAGCATTCTGTGTTATGCAGCGGTGTTTGTGGCCAACTCACCGTAGGTGTTACTGGCTCTGCCCACTTTCTGGAAGACTGATGGACCAGCGCCCGACTGGGACTGCCTCCTGGCTCCCTACCCACAACCAGATTTCAAGGACTGCTTGTCACAGATGGAAAAGTAAGTGGGTCATTCTACATAAGCTTGCCATTTTGCATCCCTGTGGTAACAAAAAAAAAAAAGTTGAATTTTAATATCTGTGAATCTGCAAATAAACCTGCTAGATGGCATTTGGAAAGTTGTTTTTTCATGCATTTGTCACTAAATATTTAACTCTTCAATACTACATAAAAGTAATTGTACTTAGATTGTACTTAAAAGTTGTTACATACAGTCATTGCATTTAGCTGTACATATTTTAGGAAAGTAATTGTGTATTCCATGCATTCTCAAATATTATTGCAAAAAGAGTAGTAAGAAAACCCAACACTTTGTTAAACCAAAATGATAAGAATAATTTCTTTTTAAAAATATTTGTGAATGTGGACAAACAGGAAGCTTGTGTAGAATGACCCAGTGCTTCTCCTCTCCTTTCCCTCCTCATTTTCTCTCTATAAACCTTAAAACCACTTTTTATGCACCAGATGCCACGCATACTACTTTTAGTATTAAGAAACATTTAAATTAGTCTACATTTCTGAGCACTCGGATGAGATGAGATTAATATTTTAGTATGAAGTAACTGACTTGCTGTCAGGAGAATTGCACCAGAGGCTTGCGTACACCACAGTGAGACTGGGGAAACGCGCTGCAAGAAACAGCAGGCAGAAACAAATAAAAATAGATATCAGAAACCCTCAACATCATTTCAGTGTGTGATCTATTTTAGTATCGATGTTATACGCTTTTTAAAATGTTAATTGACTCCCCAGTAAACACTTAAATAATTCAAAAGTTACACTTCCACTTTTGTAAGTGAGATTTTTAATATATCGAAGAGTTGTTTTTTTTTTTCACTCTTCTGTCTAGAGGGCTTGAAAAAGCGGGAAAAAGATAAAAGAAAAAGAATGGGTTTCATAGAGCCATAGTCATTAAAAGAATCTGAAAATAGCAACTCGCTATCATCTGTTCTCATAGCACGGGTCAGGAGCTCTGACACCTCCAAAATTCCTCCTGTCAGGGTAGGGGGCCATTTGTATTCTCTCTCATTAGGCAATTTGACTAATGACCTGCCGTGGCTGCAGAGCTACTGAGGGACCCGGAGCCTCGCGCCCTCTCTCTTGCAGCAGCCTGAACACACACCCTCTATTGGAATGGCACAGATGGCATGCCCGGGCGACAAAATAAACTACAATATGTCTCCGAGATGCTGTCAGGCCTGGGCACTATTTCTCATGTCAGAGCGGGGCTAAGGGCTGTGAGTGGGCATAGGGGGTCCTCCTCCAGCTCTCTGTTCATCTACTCACCATTATCTGCAGAGGTGACAGAGAGAGGGGGTCTGCAACCAGAATAGCATTTCCATGGTCTGCATAAAGAATTTGCCTCAAATTGAGAGTCACACCGACAGGAAAGGTATTGCGACGTCTAGCCTGGCTACACATGGAGGAAAGGCAACATCCAATTGTTTGGAATATGAAATATAGCGGCTTCCAGATAAAGCTCTAACCTGTTTTTGAGCAGCTTTACTTATTATTTCTTCTTATTTTAAGATGCTAAACAATACATATCACCTTAATCATGAGTAAAAAAAAATCGTAATAGATGCTCGTTGCCCCGACTGTGACTTTCTCACCTAATTCAGGTGCGAGACAGATTCAGCCAAGTAATCACACTAGACAGAGATCAATGCAATTCTGCTGAATTAGTGAAGTGTAAAATAAAAGTTCATCAACATTCCTAAAGTGTTACTCTTGAGTTGTGGTTCAGGTAATATGGGGTATGCTCGATCACCCACGCATATTTTTCCATCAGTCAGTGTCTGAGCACAACTCGGTGTGGTTTATGTGTGTGTGTGTAGGTGTGTCTGCGCTCACGCCCGTGCGCACGGCCGTGTCTGTTAGAGCCCTGGAAATGCAATGTATGGCGCCGCTGAAGTCCTGGGTGACAGTGCATCCAACAATGGAAGAGTGAGGGATTAGTGCTCAGCCCAGCGTACGAGGGAGCCCTTCCCGCCCTGAAACAGCCATTCATCTGTGCCCAGGGGCTGGAGATGACAATGCAGCCATTGCTCATCGCACCTGACGGAGCCATTAATAAGGCAATGATCCACACGGGGCCTGTGCTGACTCCGTTCTTTACACTACAATCACTCAAGCCACAGGGTCCTCCTTACTTAACGCCACCTCTGTGTTCACCGCTGCCATCATCATCATCATCATCATCATCATCATCATCGTAGTCATTGTACCAAAATTCCTGCCAGATGTTTTCATATTGACTGCACTCCACATACTCCAAATGCCAAATAACTACCCAATCCCCCATATTGCAATACACCCATGAGTTAATGGACTGTAGCCTGGCCATTTGAGCGGCTGGAACATGTTTCATAGCGGGATTCCTGGTCAGAAGATTGGATTTACATTATTTTTGCCCTCTGCACCTTCGGATTTCTCCATGGTACGGTATCCATTTCTTACCACCAAGTCATCTTCAGCACCTCTCCATTTGTCTGGATGTAAGATAGCCTCTCTAGTATAGATGGTGGAGGAATACAAAGTGAGATCTGGTTTTAAATGTAATCCTTGAGCAATAAAGAAACTCTCTGGCCTTCAGCACCGCACGTTCATCTGTCCGTGCCACACAGATCCATCAGCAGCTACAATCTCTGCTTCCCATTGCCGACTATTGATTCAAATGTATTCTCCCTGCCTACTTATGCCTGGTTGTTGGCGCTCCCAGCGACACGGCGGCGTGTGTGTATTCACTTGATTTTATGAGCTTAAACAAGCCATCATGCCCACCCAGTCGCCTCGGTTTGCTGCTCCAGATAGCCACACATCCGAAGCTGCCACAGCGAGGAGGTTGTCAAAGCCGGGGCAACCAACAACCTTTGGGTGAGTGGAAAAATGGGGAGTAAGGGCTAAACCGTTTCACTCCTTGCACTTTTTTTTTTTTTTTTACTACTACATTTTTACTGTAGGAGATGATGAGAAGTCAGGAAACTAAATAAGCTTTCCTGTGGTCATGAGGGTGAGGGTCATGCTGTGATTACAAAGATCACATTGTACTACACTTTGCGTGGTAAGTGCCAAACCATAGCTCTGCGTAATAACCGAGAAAGGAAAGCAAGTCACTTAAGTGTCAAAGCGAGGGATATTTTAGAATTTCATACTTTTAAATATTGCTGCGAACAGGAAAAAACCAAAAGGAGTGTCAGCTTCAAAACGGTGACTCATGAACAGCTTCGGCTTACATTTATGAGTTCCTGTTCCTGTGCCAGCGGCCTGATGGACTGTGGGTAAAAGAACACCAGTTGGAAGCTTGGCCTCTTGATATTTGGGGCTCCTGCTGGAGCCAACGGCTGCAAGTTTTGCGCCTCCAGATTTTGGAGTTTTATAATGAAGCCGAGCAGCTGCAGTTTTCCCTTCAGTCTGGAAACGAGAGGCTTTGTGTCCCTTGTCACCCTGTGTTAATTTGGGCCCTAATGTATTTTATAAACAAAGGGCTGCTCTCTAGCCTGACAGTCGTGACACCTTGATTCCAGTGCAGGATGCATGCAGTATGGGGTTACACCATTAATAATCAACTGGCAGCCATCACACCATTTTAACCACGATCATTATGATAAAGGGCATACACTTAATTACAGGCCTGCTTAATTATAGCTCTGTTGAAGCTCGTTTGTTTGGTCAAATGCTAATTATACCACCATGCTCTTGGCAAGTCCTCATTTCAATCCACTTTTTGCCGGCTGAACAGTGCGGCTTATTTTCATGCAAATTTGATATCTGGTGAATGTTTTGTCTCTCTTCTTTCTGCTTTTCTGTGCCTAGTGTGAGCGTGTCTTTGTTTCGGAGGTGAACATCTCTCAGACAAGACGGAATCGGGAATAATCAAGAGTAATTAAACTGGAAGAGGGTTGGGAAGGGCTGGGTTGGAGGAGAGAGTGGAGGTGCTCAAATACAGCGGAGAATTAAAAAAAAAAAAAAAAAAAAAAATCCTTTCATCTTCTCTCCATAGACGGAAGGAGGGGAGGCGCCGGGGTGGCTGGGGATGTTGATAGCTTTGCTGTTTTATAATCCCACATTTAGTCTTGTTGAAAAACGCAGGATGAAGAAAGGGGAGTAATATATATATATATATTTTTTTGCATAAAAGTCAAACTTCAACATTGTTTTTGCTTACTTTTTTGCAGCCCTCGATGATGTGCCCTTTATGATCTCTGAGCAGTTCTTTGAAAACCCCAAAGAGGTAAAATATGTTGATACAATGCAGAATTATTGCAATATTTGCATGCAAAATTGGTCAATGAAACAATTCAACAATTATAGTAGTATAAGCCACATTACAATCATGATATTTGGTCCTTTCTCACAGTATGCAGCCTATAGTCCCTCTCTTCACTGCACCTCCTTTCCTTTCCTTTCCTTTCCTTTCCTTTCCTTTCCTTTCCTTTCCTTTCCTTTCCTTTCCTTTCCTGTCCTTTCCTTCCCTTCCCTTCCCTTCCTCCTCTCCTCTCTCCTCTCTTCTCCTCTCCTCCAGACTGAGTGATGAATGCGTGCAGTCAGGCAGAGCTGGCTCAATGCAGTCCATTTGGCTGGCTGGCGGCGGTTGTCACTATAGCCCCGTTTGTATTGACACAGAGAGGGAGAGGATTAAAGATTTTAAGCATGCTTACTTAGCCATGAGCCTAACCACCATGTTTCTTGTGTGTTTTTTTTTTTTTTTTCTTCTTCTCTTCTCCCTCCTCTCCCTGCTTTTGATTTCAGATGCAGCAAGTCAATTTAATGGGCATTACGATCAAATCCCTGGCAGAGATCGAGGAGGAAGTGAGTAGAGGCTGCAACGCTCGGCTGCCGCTGACGCCGCTGGGCCAGAATGCAAAGCAAACGGTGTTGGGGTTGTAATTAAGTGTCTGAGACAGCGAGGCCCTGTTGGCTCCACTAAGCCCCAATTGAATAAAAGCATGGCCAGGCTAGGCAGCCATTCTCCCTTAAAAGCTTCGTCTCCTGTTCCAAAACACTTGACTTTTATTCCCCGATTCTTCTCTCAAACAGCTCAATCTAGCATCCCTCAGAGTGCTGTAGATTCTGGAGCCTTTCTGCTCAAAAATTATGACCAGATTCTGCAGGTTTAACTTTTTAAATTCCTAATCAGCTTGGTCTTCAGTGAAAAAGTTAAAGAGATCGCGCAGAGCAAGTCAAAGCGCTACAAATTCCTCCCCATTTCTGATGAAACACTGTAGCCTGCAGGCATTCACAGGAAGAAAATCATGTGTGTGCAGCTCCTTCTTAAGAGCCCATGTGTTTGTGAGAGCAATAGAAAGGAGAGTGTGTGTGTGCTGTATTTGTGTGTGTGCGCTTTAAAGAGAGTGACAACCCCCCTTCTCTCTCATTAGCACGGTATCTTGGTATCAGAACTGCCAGGAAGTGACAGACCACTGTAAAAGAACAGGTGCTGTTGGGTTTGAGATGTGTTACAGAGCAAACACTCCCTCATCAAACTGGGTGTCTGTTCTGCACTCTGCCTCTGTCTTCTGTCACATACTATCCAAATCACACAGAGTCGCCATCTTGTCATATGGTCATCTGAATGAAGCTCATTGTCAGCGCAGGTATTAATGGCGTGTATGTGTATGTGTGTGTGTTTGTGTGTGTGTGTCCAGGGTGGAGACAGCCTGGCTGCTCATCCTATGTGCTCTTGTGTTTTTCTTTTTTTTTTTTTTTCCTTCTTCTTCCTCTCCTCTCCTCCTTCCTTTCTTCTCAGAGAGTGTGATTAGCAGGAGGACACATGGTGAGCTGAGCTGGGGAAGGGAAGGGAAGGGCATGAGAAATCATTAATTACAGCCGCGCTGGAGCTGATGAAGTAAATGTGAGATAGTGTAACACACAGGATTTAGTGAAGTGGACGACAGCACAAGATTAATGGTGGGGCCAGGCTGATGAGGATGAAGTCACAGCTTAGCTTGATAATTAGTTTCCAAGTGGAAACATCCCTCACCATTGTGTTATTTTTACTTCTCTCCTCTTATTATTATCTCACGATGATATCTGCAGAACAAGGGGGAAATGTAGTCAGTGTTATTCTCACAAACATGCCGTACAAGGAGTGCTTTTTTACAGAAAATGATGCATGTCTGTAGTATTGGGCTCTTTTCTTTGTCTAGTTTTGGTTGTTTTTCTCAATCAATATTATGCTATACATTGAATCTCTTCAGAGTTTCTGTAAAAGTGGCGCCTCATTCTGGGTGTGATATATATATAAAAAAAAAAAGGATTGAGATTTAGAAAAAACAGTTCGTAGTATGAAACTACACCCAGTTTTGACCCTTGACCACCTTTTTTTAAATTTTTTTTTAATGTTGTCGAGCATCTTCTCCTTCTCTTGTCCAGAAGAGGTCACTGTCTGTGCTTAAAAATGCAGAGGGGCTTTTTTTTTTTTTTTTTTTTTTCTCCCCTTCCCTCTTCAGAAACTAGAGGCGCTTTTAACACAGACTCTAATTGCCTCGTTTCTAAACCCATTAAAAAATATAGATTCATGAAAGAGATGTACTTTCTAGAATTATACATACAGTATGCACATGTAATTGAGGAAAACTGTTGTAATCACAGCCACAGTTGTAGATAAGACCATTTCCTAACAGGCATCACTTAAGCCATGTCTCAGATGATGTTGGTTCCAGCAATTAGGCATTCTTTTCATTTCCCAAATGACTCGCAAAACTTGCGGATATTATAATTGCTTTTAGCCACGCATATCTAATTTGTGTCTTTTTAAGTGTTAATTAGTAAGCGATTTAAAGTGACATCTTTATGTAGTTTGCTCTGCTGAAAAATGTTGTTGGCGGCTGGCTAATGATTTTCAGAGGGAGTATGCTAGAGTGGAAAGAAGTGTGTATGCACACATGACAAGATTTTCATTAGCACCTATGTATGATGGGTTTTCAGTATTTGTAGGGAGTTATTCGTGTGTGTGTGTGTGTGTCTTTGTGTGCTTGCGTATACTTGTGCTGAGCTGTGTGTGTGTGTGTGTGTGTGTTTCCATGTGAATGTATGGAGGGACAGTAGTCTACAGGGGTATGTGAAAGGTGTGAGAGGGAGAGCTCCAAATAGAGGTGGAATTAATGAAGACAACATGTCACATATTTTTGGCAGTGGAGCAGGGACAGGAAATGAAGCTCGGCTCGTCGGGGTGACTGCCGCCCATGTTCTAGTGTGTCACTGTCCTGTCAGCCTGTGTGTAAAACTGGCAGACATTGATACATGCTCTCCCTGATAACACCCCATTCCCCCATCCATCATCCACACACACACGCACACACACACACACACACACACACACACACACACATACATGTACTCGTACACAGGATTATTTATTTACTGTGCCAGATGTTGAGACTGAATTTTTTTTTTTTGTGATAGCGGGGCTGAATTTCTTTTCTTCACAACTAACAGGCTTGTGATATGTGACAGGTTTTGGGTAACTTGCAGCTTCCGTCAAGTAAATGAAAATCAGGGTAGGTGGTATTTTGATCGAGGGAACCCGGTTTCAGCCGTTGTGGTACAGCGACTTCTGTTGGAGATTTGGAAACTTATTTCAGTGATCATACAGCATCACCTAGTGCTCTGTCGCAGTAATACAAGTGTCTAACACGGTGAAGTGAGCTCTGTTTTGTGCCATAACATTTGACTTTTCTGTTCTTTCAGCTACTTCACAACAAAAATAAGAATATCTTTTAAAAAGTTTCAACCTAAACTTGAAAAATGATAGTGTTTGTTATAGTATCAGTTTTGTTATTACTCAGCAGCAGTATTGAGAGATTCTTGAAGTTTTTTTTTGTCTCTCTTTCAATCTGTTCTTAATCATTTGGATCTATTAAATATAATGTGGAGAAAATGGATTTAGTTACGTTTATGTCCCATCTGAACACCGCTGGGACCCTCACAGAAGCCTTGTTACTTCTGTGTCATATATTTGGCTCGGGGTCAAGCACCAACATTTGATACGTGTACTAAGCAGCGTACTTAAAGTAGAGGGGAGTTAAGATAATGATTTTGAATAAGTGATACTGAACAGAAATTACACGCTTTCCTGCATTTTAATGCCACATAAGCCAAGAATGTTTGGAGCCTTCCTGCTCTATAAAGAGTCATGTCCATGCCATGCCAGAAGGGGGCGGTGTGTGTTTATATTCTGTCATCCTCCTCACTCCACATCACCATGATGTCTCTGCTGTAGGGTAATTGAATACCTGAAGTTTCCAAGAGGGAGGTCAACATTACGTTAATAAGTTTTTAATCTATGGTTTTGTTAATATACATTCAGTAATCTGTGTAAATGAGTCTGCATTTCATTGTAGTATTTGTGATAAATGTACAATTTTGGTTGCTTTGCATCAGTTATTAAGCTAATACAGGTTTGTGATGTTTTTGTGAAAATGTGCTTTTATTCATCAATGCTCGCTTCCTCTTCTGTCTCCTTCTTTTTCTTCCTCTCATGCAGTTTTACTACAACTTCAGCGCAGAGAGAAGCATCGCCGTGTAACTTCCTTCTCAGCTCCCACGAGTCGACGCACCCGAAAGGAAAGAAACACTGCTGATGGACAGAAGGGATCTAAGAACGGACTAATGAGAACAAACAGAAAGTTTGGGATACACAGCAACTGTATTAATTTAAGACAGAAGAAATGTTTTTACATGTAAATTCTCTGTTCATGATTCAGTACTTTTTGTTTGCACAGAAAATGTTCTGACTAATTTATCTTGGAAGTGAATTTTTAAGATTTGTGTTCGCTCTTATCTTACTAGTCTCACAAGAGGTGTTCAAAGTACTGCAGAGCTCAAAATAAATCTAATTAATATCCTAAAACATTATGAGTTATGTTAGCAGTGACTCATCTGTGAGAAGCAGTCAGGGGGACAACAGGGAACATGGAAGCAGCCTCATCGCACACAAACAGGCCTGTGACATGCATTTTCCAGCAGAAGCATCTTTCCATCACAAAGTTCTTCATGAGCAGCGTACAGCAAGAACGAGCAGAGCTTTGAGACATGGGAGCCTTTACCCCAGACGCCCACCCACATCAGCAGTGACTCCTCTACGTAGTCAGGTTTCAAAGAACAGAATCTAACTAGAATTAAGTTTCAGCTTTGAAATATGTTACTTTTCTCACAGCCCTGTGCAAAGTGATTTTGGTTGATTTTTCTGGGGAGGGGTGTACAGTTTATGGAGCAGAACTCACTGGGAAATTGCTTCTATAATATGAAATTCAGTATAATGTAAAAGTTATTACAAACTGTATGAGCCTTTAGAGTCAGTCGCTTAATTGGTTTCCAGTTAGAAGTTGTTGTTGTGTCATAGGTTGGATTTGTAGCTCTCTGGATTTGGGGTATTTTTTTATATTCACCAATCATAATTCTGAATTTCCAAAACACAAGAAAATCTTTGTTTATTAAAGTTTTTTTTTTTCTCTTTAACAAACTAAACAACATCGTGCTGCCAATTTGCCGCTAGACTCATTCAGAAGCAGAATTTACACTTGGATAGCAAAACATCACTTTCTCCTCACCCCTGCTCACATGTGTCTAATTAAATTGTCAGAATCCATTTGCACATTTTTGCAGGTGTAATTAGTATTTAGAAACTCATTAATGGATTAATGTCCCCGCTGTTAATTACACTCTCCTCCTGCTAAGTTTGTGAACTTATCGATTCTGCTAACAGTGCAGGTATCTTTTTTTCCCCCCTAACCAAAATTCCTAATGACTTTTGGTATTCACAGGTGTTAAATGAAGCATACAACAGATGACAGCCCTCTACGAGCGTTCATGTTAACTCCTCTGTTCTGCTGCTGGAATCAGAGCGACGGTCTGAGGAATTCTCTGCAGAGGGAACAGCTTTCACGCTCCTTCATGAAGGTGACACTCATGTCAGTGATGCCCTAGAGCACAGTGACAGGCTCTGACAGCACTCCTCCCCGCTGTGCATAAAGTGCATATACTGTATGCCATATGTATCAATATTCATATGCACACTGTAGAGGCAAAAGGAGTGTTAACTCTCCATTCTCCACCATTACAGTCTCACTCTTCTTACTAATGTGTGTGAGAAGAACTCTGCGATGATTCATAATATAGTGATTACTTAATACACTGAAGTTTTTTAGGTTATGTTTTCACTTCTCCCGGTGTTTAGACTGGATGTAATTCATAGCAGATACTGTATGATGTCCTTTCTGGTGATGTGTAAGATTAAACAATATTTAGAGTGAGTGCACAATTAAAGGAAAAGTCAGATGATATTCTATATTTTGTATGTATATATTATATGTATATATTAACAAATCCCATGAAAAGACCAAAACCAACAATGAATAACATCCATAGTATTGTATGTTTAGCCAAAGCCTGATATAGCTTATTCATCTGTGCCATAGAGCTCCATTGTTGTCAAAAACCACATTGATGAGCCACATCATTGCAGTGGCTGACATGTTCCTTCATTCTGCATTCTGATTAACACGGGTACTGTGGTTTATTTTGAGTCAAACCCATATACACTGTCTTGCAGCGTTAAATGCTCACTACCACACCAAAGGCATAGCTGAAATTAGTCCCCAACAAATGCAGTATTTGCCCAGCTGTTTCAGGATATTATTTAGCCTTTTTTAAAAATGAAAGTGTGTATTCTTGGCCCGTTTTAAAAGATTTACGTTGTCAGTACAAACAAATAGACTCGGGGCTGAGTGCTACAGACAGGCTAGAGAGATTTGAAAGTATTCACAGGTATACTAGCACATTGTTGGTTTTGCTCTTTTCATGGGAAGTGTTGACAATTATAAAGATGCAGAATATCTTTTAAACATTTTTAATGTGGCCCCTTTTCTTTGAAACCTACAACAAACATGGGGTACTATATATGAGCAACATTCAAGGTTTTGCTGTTTTCGGACATGGACACCAGGAAGAGTGTGATGTTAGCTCTGCAGTTGAGATGCATAGTGGTTAAAGTGAAGCTGATCACGAGTTGGAGTTTTGTGTCGATGGTGGGGTAAAGAAGTGTAGCCAAACTCTCCAGATGGGCACAGAGCAATGTCGCTCTCAGAACCACAAGTCCCTCTTGAACCCTGCCCAGCATCGCCCATAAAAAAGCTGCCTCACATGGTTTCACTTTTCCATTTACTCCACTTTATGATATGGAAAATAATGATGATTTTCAGAGACCACATTTTAAAATTAAAATTCTTTTTTGGAGGGGGGGGATGTTAGCCGTGGAGCAATTTAAAGGCTAAAGAAGTAATTTGAGGCTGTTGTGTGTCTATGAGCATTTCACATCTGGCAGTTCTGTTTCAAGGCATCTTTTAAACTCTTTTGCTATCTCTAACCTACCAGGCTCACTTCAGGCTCCTCCGCTGCTGCGTTGCTCTGAGGATTTGGCTCGCTGAAGTTGAGCTGAACTGCAGAGCAGCACATCAAAGCCCCACCCTCTGTGAGTCTGCCAGATGTCCCGTGGTCATTTTTAAACTCACACCCCGGCGCATGACATGGAGCGGTGTGTAAGCATGTAGACAGAGGTGGATGGGCTGCTTGGAAATTGGAAAAGGAAGCCTATATTTATGAGGTGGTTTGAGGTGCTGTGTTAAGACGGGCTTAAACTGCCACTCTCCCTCTGACAGCCCTGTTTCCCCTGAGCTGGGGTGACCAGAGACAGAGAGAGGTGAAGGAGTGAAGGCAGGAGGCCTGTCAAAGCAGGTCCAGACCAGACCTGGACCCACAGTGCACAGCCTCACAAGCAGGTGATACAACAAATCACATGGACACAACAGCTATTCTAGAAGATATAAAGCCACATAATGTTCACTTGAGTGCGGTTTTGTTAACAAGAGTACGAAATATAGGGTGAAGTCAGGTAATTTGGGACGCTTTTGGTAGATTACCAAGAAAACCATCTAAAATTCTGAAGTGTTACTATTAGAACTTGTTATGGATCTCTGATATGTTTCTATAAAGAAAATATGTTGCTGAGTAAAATACTAGAAACTTTGAACCCTCAAACACATCAAGAACCTCGACCTCACTCCAATGACGTGTTCAAGTAACAAGTCACAAAATTGGCCGACTGAAAATTGTAGGCTAATTAGGCCTGTAAATTCCTTACAGTCCTAATTATCCTACAATTTGCAATCTTTTTCTAATGAATAGTTAGGTTACATTAATGATTTGATGAATTGATGACTGAACTGATTAATAGATTTAACCATTTAAAAAACAAATATGAAATACAATTGTTCCAAAACCTGTAATATGACAAGGTGGCACACAATAGCATAGTAACTCTAACTCTTAACTCATAGCAATTTATGGCACCTGGTAGCCTAGAAACATGCTGGTTTCACTTCAGTCCCATTTCGGCTTAATTTTTTGGTCCCAGTTTACCTAATGCATTGAGGTAAAATGGGACAGTCACTCAAAACCCTTTCCCATAAAAAGTAAAGTGTATTGTGATAATATTTTGATTATAAGTAAGTGAACACTTAATAAAATGCAACATCCTACAACCATTTTGGTGTTATACTCTTATTGTTTTAGCTGCAGTACCCGTATTACCAAAAAGAGAAAATCAACATGCCACATGGCCTAACTTTTAAGTTCTGGGACCAGTGATTTTTTTTAATCTTTGCTCCGCCCATCCTAGTTATCTCAGACCAATCAAAATGATGGTTTCATGTAAAGGACATTTGTTGCAACAATGCAATAACATGACAGGAAGAGATTTGGTGATTGGCTGCTAATATTCAAAGAGCCCAAGATGCAAAACCTTATTTGTCCCATTTTACCTGATGTCCCAAATTACCTGACTTCACCTGATACTGTGCTTCCTAATGAGATGCCTTCCACCCAGTGCATGCTGTGACAGGCTCAGCTTCCCATGACTAGCCCGAAACAAGTCCTAATGTTCACAAGAGACACAGCCACACAGATTGAATGCAGTGAAACAATTACTGTACCGCTTACAGGTTAACTCCAGCAGTCTCTTGTCTCTTTGTTGCATGCTGACGTCATCACGTGTTGGAGTGTCCCACTGAGACATAAAGCAGGAGGTTAGACGTGTGGTCTTCTCTGTACCGCCACCTTAACAAGCCCCCGGGCTGCACTCCGAGGGGAGCTGCACATCAAATCTGTCTTTCCTTACCTCAGCTAGAGGTATGATGAGTGATCTCCCAGAGCAGGGATCCCCCTCTCCTCCCCCACACAGCGACTCCCCTCCCATCTCTCTCTGCCACGGCGGCCAGCCCATGTGAGTCAAATTATTGTAATTGAGCAGGGATGTAGTCGGGTGTGAGGTGATCTCTCTCTTCATCCCCTCCCTCCTTCTCTCTCTGAGATATTTCTGCACATGTTGTGAAATGACCAGCAAGCATCTTTTTTTTTCTTCCCCCTAACACTGCCTGTAACACAGAAATCAATTAACTCCTTTCAAGTCAGATCAAAGGCCCAAATCGCCGTCCAGGTCTTTCCACAACCTGTGGGACAATTAACTCTCCCTTTGGACAGCGACCAGGCTGGACAGATGAAGGGAGGCTGTTGCCACTGTTCACATACGTGTGAAGTAGTCATAAACAAACAGGAAGTGATTGAGTAACATTACAACTAGCATCACCCCGATGTACCGGTTAGTTGTGCGTTCATACAACAGGATAGTAGGTTTTACCTCATCTGCAGAGGACTTCATGGTAAAAGCAAAATGTACGTAGACTTCTGCATATGTCTAGAGGATGTTTGCACTACAAGCTGCCATGTGACTGGCACCGTGGTGGCACAACATGGAAGTGTGACATCAAACTGATGGGACACGGGGGGGGCGAGTGGAGCTTTCGTCCACAGACAGGTGCACTGACCCTGTCCACCCCTGAAGGTGCCACTTGCATTTTATTTGACATTAATGGCCGGCCAGCATTTTTTAACAGCCACCTGGATGCAATAAAGGGCCAGCTCCTGAGCTCTGGCTGCCCAGAGGATTTCCCAGCAGCTCCCGTGGGACCTCTGGCTAGTTAAGATGTTTATTAAGCTGAAAGTGGTCCAGTGGGAAAACACAGCACTTCTGAGAGATTCAGGCCAGCAGTTTTCTTGTTAGTCGGAGCGCTCCCCCGAGGATTGGGTTTCTTTTCCTTTCAAACCTCGGAGGGAGGACAGGGTCAGTTCACGGGGCCGTGGGGTTGACCAACTGGTAACTAGGCGCATGAACCCAGGAAGGGAAATATCTAGAGACCATCAAGGTCAGCTCGAAGCGATTCCCACAGTTCCCAAACTGAGCGCTTTAGATAAACACAACCTAGTTAGCTTCGAAATACAATTGTGGAGCCACTGTAAAAATTGAATCGTCAAAATTCCCAGGAAATATCTTGTGGAGATATCAGCAATAACAATATAAGGGTTGCATCCATCTGTGAGGAGGTTTGTTCTCATTAAGACATCTGAACCAGAATCATTGCTCTTTCAGAATGATTGATTCTATGAAACTTAAAGACACCCTCCAGACATGTTTCAAGACATATAAAAATACTTTGCTTAGAATATTAATATGCAGCTTATGTGTTTTTCCACAACAAGTTTACCTCATCAATTTTTTTTTTATTACATCTCCTCCTTCTCCTTCATTGAAAAATCCCGAATCTTTGAATATACAAATATTGTTCATTTCAAAAGTGTAACTACAGACACAAGATGTCTCCTACTTCACTGAAAAGTTCGTTCTCAGTTTACGTGCACCAGAGACTTCATGTTTCCACATCACACGTGTACATTTCATGCTGAACCAGGATCGGCTCCAAACCGGTTGTGAATTCACAAATCATGATCATAGATACACGTCTTTAACTCAGAGAAACTTTCCACTTCCAGTCAGATGAATATAAAAACAGCCTTCTAGTGTCAAACTCTGCACATTGAAGCTCAAACGTCCAAGTGAGGGAACAATAATCGAAACACATTTTTGAGTTTAGGGGGGACTTCAAATGTTAATAGCAGTGAGGGCTGTACAATTAAATGCGTATTTGTTTCTTTCCATCCACTGCACAACTGAATTCTCATGAAAGGCTTTGGGAATCTGAACGTCGCCGCCGTCCAGATCATCATCATCATGTTAGTTCTGCCCGGAGTTTGACAGATCTTGACCTCACTAAGTTCTGGTGGACCTCTAGTTCAAAGCCCCGGTCTCTAGCCTCAGGCACTCTGCCCTAATAACTCCAGTTAGCCTGTTAGCCCTTGTTTTGTTTTCTAAGAGTTATCACCCGCATTCTGCTTAAAGGAGAAGAGTTGAGAAGAAATCATTGAGGAACAGTGGAGTTAAAATTGCATCTATACCGCTCAGCTTGATAAATATTACTTTTTTTTTTTTGTTCTCCTTTAATTTTAAACTTTTCTCGGGGCCAAACTGCAGAGCCTGTGGCGAGCACATTTTGAACTGAGCAGCACGTGCAGCCGGTGATGGGTTTTTAGTGCTCTCTGCCTAATGTTCAGGACAGATTAGAAATGTTCGCCTGTGACAGATGCTGTCTAGATTTTCACTACCAGATCCACCCAGCTGCAAAACATCTGGTGGATTTCTACCTTTTCTCTGAAGTGCAGCCTATTAATGACACACTCACAATCATACATGCGCACACACACACACACACACACACACACACAAAACACATCCAGCGTGTTTGATTGAAACAGAGAAAAAGAATAACACTTGTGCAGCGTTTCCTTATGGTCAAGTCAAAATAAGAAATGTCTGATTATAATGATGTTTTATTGCCGCTGGCCCGTGTAGCCGCATTTTCTGCGTGTTTCCTTTGAAATGATTCGCTTCTTATTTATCATTTTTAGTTTCTATCAGACAACGCATGTAACGTCTGGATTAATGCCGGTTACAGGTACTGACCGATTCTACAGGTATGTCATCCCATGTCATGCCTCTTGCAATGAAAATAGACCCATTTAACTCCAGCTCAGTATCACAGCCAGTATATATATGTAGATGTATTTAGAATATCTTTCAATACTTCAGCCACAAAGTCTGCGAGCACATGCAATTTATTCAGCAGACACAGAATTTATGCATTCCACATGAGGAGCGGGTAGCGAAGGCCTTCGCTTGTTGTTAATGGCACACATCCTAAAATCATGCTCCTGGCCTCCTGTAGCCTCCACTTTTTTCTTTTTCTTTTTTTTTTTTTTTTTTTTTTGTCAGAGGAAACATTATTTTTGCGGAGACAAATCCACTGAATAACATGATCATCTGATGAAAGGAGCTGCAAATCTTGGCCGAGCTGAGACACTTTTGCTAATGATGAAAACAGTCACGCATGTAACAACAAACGTCAGGTTTCCCGCTGTGACGGCGACATACAATATCAATTGCTTACATGCACACGGGCCAAAGTTTTTCAAGTTTCTCAAAGGGCAAACCATTGTTTTGTTTCTGTGCGGCTCCTCCACTCAGCACCTCCGGGTCGGTTATTGGATGTTCCGTTTTGGAGAAAGATTTAAGATTCTTAAGGCGCTCATCAACAGTTAGAGAAAGTCACAAATGCACGCGGGTGTGTGTGTGTGTGTCTCATGGAGACATTTGGAGCCCAGGTTTTAATTTTGCTTGAAATTACCCTGCAGTAAGTTGTTCCTCATGTGTCTGAACAGCTTTGGCTCACATGCAGACTTGTTTGGCCATCGCCTGTGCGTGAAGTAAAACAGAAGGGAAGGAGAGATCCCCACATCACAGAATAAAAAGATTTTGTTATTGCTGGGTTTCATAATGCTTCATCTGTTGCCATCTGCGGTCCAACTTTGAGCAACTTTTTAAAAAATGTTTTGGAGATAATCCTTTGGAAAAAAAAAGAGAAAAATATTCATTGGACTTTCAAAACTCATTTCTTTATATTGTTATTGTATGACACGATTCAGAACAGACCTAATTTGATTTATATTTTAGATGTTATTACTTCACTTACTACAAAAACAAATTGTATTGAAAGAAGAACTCCAACTTGAATAGAAAACACTCCAAAATCACAGGAAAGCAATTATGGTAAGAGGAAAAATATGTTATTGTATTGTTTTGTCTTTTTTGGGATGAAAGTATTTAAAAACACCAAATGTATTAGCTATCAGAGTCATGGCAATAATATGATAATAATAACAAAATGTTAAAAGCATAGAATTAATGCAGTGTATTTAGGGAAAGTCTGAAATGAATGAAAAACATATTGTTTATGCCTGTTTATCCAAAAAAAATGTTTTTATTATTACCGTAAATTCAGGATTCTGTGAAAGTGGTTGTCATCTTGCTGATTTAGCATTTAAATGAAATTGTTTTGGATTTTTCAGCTGCACCAATATTATGTATCACAACTTCTACACAACTACATATATATATATATGATAACTTACATGGTTAATATTGTTTAAATGAACAAAAACTATAAGGTGATAATATAATATAAATATACCAGACAGTCTTTCTGCATTTTTTTCCTTTTATTATTCATATCAAAAAAGAGAGTAACAGAATAACTAAACAGGAAAATTAAACTATTAAATTATTGCAAATGTTTTACAAAATAGTCATCTAACATAGTATATTTGTCCTCTTATATATAAATACATAATTCATTTCAAGATATGGATTTGAACAGACCTCTATTAACTCAAATACTGAACAAATCCAGCATGTACCTCATTGAAAGTTTTACAAATAACAATGCGTAGTGTTAATGTGACTCGACAGGATAGTTTGATGTTTATTACATTTAATAAATATATTTACAGCACTAAGCAGCTACTCCAGTACCAGAAGTATAAGAGTGACTGTGTTTTACTGGAGCATTCTTCAGTCGTGGCGTTTCTAAGACCATATCGATGAGACGCAGGATAACTTGTACTGCCTGCTTTCGTCCAGCAGGTGATGATGTTGTAATTCAGATAAGTGTGTTGGGGGGGGGGGGGGGGTCTCGGATAACATCAACATACAATTGTGAAGTAATATGTGTTTAGACTGAGCCAGGGGGACCAGGTGCATAAATCTGACTGCATCCTGGATCAGTGTCATCAGATGAGCCGCTCTTTCACCGTTTCTGAAGAAATGAAGCCTTGTAGCTTAGAATGATCATACGTGGTGGTTTTCTACTGAAGTGAATAGATTTAACAGAATGTGTTATTGCCATCATTTATATTTCACAAGATTTTGATGAAATATTTCTTATTTCATTTGATCTTATTATTGTTGATAAAAGTCCTGCATTATGTCATTTTTTTCAGTCATACAACAACTAAACATTACTGTGATTTTAATTAAAAACTGGAGATGACAGTATTTCTCATGTTTTACATCAATCTATCCATCTGTCTATTACAGGGACTTGCTTTTACTTTTACTTTAACAAGTTAAAACAATCAAATGTGTTATGATCTTCAATTTAAAATCCTAGTTTAGGTGTATGGATTTATTTGTATTAGTAGTGATGTTTCTATTAGTAGTAGTAGTATGAAAATGAGCATAATATTATTGTTAGTGTTGCTTTATAGCCTGTCAGTGGTTGGGGACCAGGCTTTATTATCATATTAATTTAATTACAGTACAGTTTTGCTCCATGTTAACAAACAACACAAAACAGGTAAACAGTTATTTTTCAGACTCCTAGTACATTTCAAATTTGTCTGTCAGCTCGCTGTCACACAGGAGCCTGTCAGGCCATCTGTCAGGAACTCAATAAATTTGTCAGTGGAAGAAAAAGCTGAATCCAATAAATCATAACATAAACAAATCTAGCCATGAGTTGACAGTGCTGCATTATACTTTGGCTTAATCCTCCGGGAGTTGGGATTATCCTGCAGTATCATTCTTTTGGCTGTCTCAGTAAGATAAAAAGGGCCATGTGGTTCAGGCAGGATAAAAGCAGAAATATGTGAGTGGATGAGATGAAGTGGGATGAGACATAAATAACTTAACTTCTCTTGTTTAGGGAGATAAAAATGAAATATTAGTGTGTAAAATAACACCTTTAAAAATATACAAATTTTAAAGTGTCACATGAAGCCGGATTTGTGATTTGCGTAGTTTAAAAAAAAAAAAAAAAAAAAAAAAATCAAAACGAGTTGTTGAATTTAGTATTCAGGAGCCCTCATAGGCCTGCGGGGCCCTAAATCTCATCGGCTGTTTGTTATTACAACACTGTACTGCTTCTCTGCTTGCTCTCTGTGCAATCACACTATTACAATATGCATCGTTTAAGCTATGAAAGCAGCTACCAAAAAAAAAAAAATTTGCAGAAAAACATAAAGACTCAGCAAAGGACAGATTCAAAGTTGATTCGTCGCAATCTGCCGACGTGCAAACCTTCAATAAGCTTCACTGTTGATCCACGAGCGGCAAAGCGGTTCCGTTGACTCAGTCCCTGAAAACGCTTTCTTGCAGCCAGAGTCAGAGATTTTTTTTAGACAAAGCGTCCATATGAAGGGATGGTGTGCGGGTTTCAGGGGTATAAAAATATAAAAAAAAATCCCACCCAATTCCTTGTCTGTGTTCAAGATCAGAAATCGTGTGCTGCACAGTGTCTGTTTTTAAGATGCTCAAGTGCAACACAAATTAAGAGTGCCTGTATGTTTTTTTTTTCTTTCTTTCATTCTAGCTTTTTTTTTTTTTTTTTTAAAGCATCATGGAGAGCTTAGAAACACTCATTAAAAGATCAAAGTGAGTTCATTATCAAAGTCCTCTAGCCCTAGCATTTTAGGGAGCCATTATGCTCTCGCTTTGCCGAGTTTCTCCTTTGAGGATGTGAAGTTTTTCCCCTTTTTTCACTGAGGAAGTTTGTTTTGAAAATGATTATCGACGCGCTTTTGTTTTGTGCATGATTGAAATTGTTCAGTGTCCAGCTGATGCAAAGCTGTGGTGGTATCCTGCAATAATAACAATAATAATAGCTTAATAATAATGGCGCTTATTAGAGTACACATTATCAATTAAATATGTTATTGTTTTAGGTTGCAGATAGTTTCTTTTTTTTCTCAGGCGTTGCAGTCATCAGCCTCCGGGTCTGCACATGCAGAGCAGGCCTGACACTCAGCTGGAGCTGTGAGTTATTGTCTCGGCTGGAAAATGAATGCATCCTGCGTGGCTTCTAAACGGCTTGATGGAAATGTAATTAAAATTAGAATAATTATGTTTCTATCTGTATTTTAGTTTGATTTGAGGCATTTGTTTCGATGACTTTTAAATTCACCGAAATGTTTAAATAATGTAATTTATTTATTGCGTTTATTTATTTATGATCAGTTTTGTTCTATTCTTTGGCACTTTTCAATCTCTTCGGGAATCTGTCCGCATTAATGCGTAATGACGCATTAATGTTAATGCGTAGTGACGCATTAATGTAGATTAATTAATTATTATTCATTCAATAAAATTATTACATTATTAACAATTATAAGTTTCGATAGTAGGCCTCTTTGTTTTTTTATGCACTTTGCTCCAAACTTCAAATCTGCCGGTTTTGAATTTAAAACATGTTTTTTTAAATTTTTTTACAAATATGTAACTTTAAGAATCATAATTTCGCTTTTTTCTAAAATCATTTATTCTTCTCCTGCATTCAAAGTCCACATCATTATTTATTTTATTTTATTTTTTTCCTTGATATCCAGAGTGGTTACACTTCTGGTCAAACCTCTAATAGAAAGCACATCAGACATGCAGCCTGCATTAATGTGCGCTGCTGCTCAGTAAAGGTGCATTATAATGGTCTCTTACCTTTCCGTTGGATGCAACAGTTCTGGTCGCTTTAAAGTAAATTGCTTAACTTTAGGGACCAGAGCTTTCTGTACAGAACACCTGCTGCAACGTTTGTTTTTTTTTTTGTTTTTTTTTTTCTTAACAGAAAGTGAGGGAGGGCTTGTCAAGTAGAGGCTCATTAAAGCACCGCAGGCTAAAGTTGGCGGATTGATTTATTGAATGAATGTTTGATGTCCTCATTCGCACAAGTGACCTGCATGGCCGATAACCGGAGAATGGATGGATGGATGGAGGTGGGGGGAGGGGGGGTCGTGGAGGAGGACGGGGTAGGCTTCTACTTGCTTTATATGTTTGTTTGTGTTTTTTTTTTTTTCAAACGTATTGATTATATTGTATTGATTCTCAGCTCATAATGCCGCTCAGTGGTAAGATAATCCAATATAGTGCGAAGCAGAGGTAATTGACCCCATGCTGATAGAAGTGATGGAAATAAAGGGGGGGAAAGCTAAGCCGGGGGTGGATGACTTCATGACTGGCATGGACTCACTTGAACAGAGCCAGTGTAGCTCTGTGTCATTCACTGAAACATAGAAAGACTCCAATATTTATATTATATTTCCGTAAACATCTCTGTGATTGTTATATACTTCTAAAAATAGGTGAAAATACTATCATCCCCCCCTTCTATATCTGACTCTCCTGCATCTCTCAGATAAGCTCAGCTATTCTCGCAGTGAACGGCAGAGGGCAACGCCAACAATCTGCTCTCTGTTTCCCCAAACTGGGCTACAGGTCATCGCCTTGATGCTTCACAAAGGACATCAAAAACAACACGCAGCCAGGCCTTTGGACTGAAGGTAAACACTGCGCACACTGATTGCACATAATTGTAGAGAAACATTTTGACATTTGAATCGCTTGTTCCGTCATTTCATAAAGTTATTTTGTAATAAATTGTGTGAAATAAAGGATTTTTTTTCACTATAATTTCCAGAAACATTATTATTATTATTATCATTATTATATTATTATTATTGTTATTATTGAGGACCAGCGTTGGTTTCGATGTTACAGGTTCACCATCTCTTCTGAGCAGCATGTAGTTGTTGTTTTTTTTTTTTTTTTTTTTTTTTACAATTAAAATAAAGCACATAACAGATCTGAACATACAGCAACAATGTTTTTCTTAAACCACATCTTATCTGTTATATGTATCCACTCTTTTTTTTTCCTTGCCTGGGCCTGTAGCTTCTTCTCCTTCTTCTTCTTCTTCTTCTTTTTTTTAAGAAGTTGATAACAATCAGCCTCTCATGCAGCGTGACATGGGAAGCAGCGCGCAATCTCATTAGCAACCCTGTAATTTCAGACAGGCCTCAGTGAAATATTCCTCAACACCTGCATGCAAATGTCTCCACTTTGACACACACGTTGATAAAAAGACAAAACATTATACTGATCCTTCCTGAATATTATTAGCTTACAGAACTCTCAACGCCCAGAATGATGCTTATTTAGATGCTATGATTTTTTTTAAGTATTGTATATAAAGTGTAGGTTGGTTCGACTCTACACGGGAGCTCATTCTCTCAAATGTAATCAGTTGTTGAATAGAATAGATACCTAAAGAAATACTTATCAATCTTATTATTATTGGTGTTTTTTTGTTTTTTTTTTTCTCCCCTGACCGAAAGATGGACAGCCATGGCTCGCAGTGGCCGCCTCAGAGCCGGACAGGCCGCTGTTATCACCGCTGATCGCCAGGTGCATCAGCTACTTCCACTGGAAACAATGCACAAAAGAGCAAAGAAACATGTGATGCTCCAAGACACACACAGAGCCTATCTGTGTTTTTCATTATGCAGAGAAATATAACAATTCCTGATAAATGTAGAAGGTTTTTTTTCTCGCTTTAATATTTTTAAGGTGAATTTCTGCTAAATAAAGAAAATAAATGTATCATTTTCTCAGAGGGCGCATGTTTTGTAGACCCTGGTAATAATTCAATTATGAGGTAATTACAAAATTATTATTATTATTGTTGTGGTTTTTATTATATCGCCCTATTGTTTTGCATCGCCTCGGTGTCAAACTGTGTAAAATATCATTTTTTTCTGCAGTCTTCTTTGCCTCTGCGTGTGTGTTGTTATTGGACTGTGTGGAGCGCACTGTACTCTGCTCCAATAGCATCCCAATGGCAGTGAATGAGGAATGAAAAAAAAAGTGCAGCCATGCATGCAGGAGTGGGAGGATCCACTCGCTTCAATCTCGATCTCAGACTTTTGCAGCGACAGGGGCACAACCAAGCAACCGTCTCTGTACTTCCAAGAGTTACTGCCGGGACATCTACGCTCTACCTTATCTTTGGATTTGTTGTCAAGCTTTTTCTTCCTCATTTTTTCCCCCCCTTCATCAGTGACAAAAGCAGTTATTTCTCGCCTTGAAGAATTTTTTTTTTCCCGGCTTCTTTCTTCCCGTCGGCTTGAGGACGAGAAGATCAAGCTTCCTCAGTCGTGATAATAACAGGTGACTGTTCAGAGAGTTTTCCACGTCTGTTGTTTGCTTTCTGTCTCTTCTTCGCTTCTCTTGACACATCAGGGATTTGAGTAGCCGCCTTAGACTGCTTATACCTCCTTACTATTGTGAGCATCAGAGGCGAGTCTTTTGTACTTCTGTTAAGTTCATTTTCTTTTTTTTTTTCCTCCTCCAAGCTGCAGGCTGTGTCACACGGAACTCAAAACGGTTTCAGCAGGTTTCTCGTCTGCGGCTCTTCCTCCAGACAGCTTTTTTTTTTTTTTTTTTTTTTTTTGCTTGTTGTTGTGCCCACATTCGGGATTTTTTCTTGTCCAGTCTGATCCGTGTTCTTATGGATATTGCAACAGGTCTGGTGTCACTGGAGCGCCTCTCCGCGGGAGAACAGTCCGAGACGTGCATCATGCTGGACGGCATAAAAATTGAAGATCATCCCCTGCGATCGGGACAAGCCACGCTCGGAATCATGCTCGGTGAGTTTTCTTCTTCCTCCACCTTTAGTGAAACCTCTGCAAGTCACTCTGAACTGCGAGCTGCAAGTCAAACACCAGACTGTTATTTATGTCTGGATGCCACTGCTTTATGCCCGCTGCTCTTTAGTTTCCTGACACGTTTCTCACCTTTTTTTACAATGCAAAACCGACTAAAAGCTCATATTTACGCATGCAAACGGTTAAAACAGCAAAGCTAATAATGGCAAGTGTGGTTTTATCCTCGTATAACTGTCAAAGAAACGCATCCTGAGTGATCCATGCATCTAAAAGGTTGGGTGAGCGATGTAATGAGCTGGTCTTATTGGATAGAAAATATCAAATCCAACCATTTAAAGCTGCTTTTTTAAATTGAGTCTAATATCACACACCTGAATGAATCTCTATGAAGAGCCTGTTAAGGCCTGTAACGCTTCGCAGCATTTTATCAGACATTGCAGCCCCGTGATTCAGGCCCTGTCTCGCTTTTCCTGGCGGGCCCTGTAAATACAACTCCTCTGCTGCTATTTTTTTTTTTCTTTTTTTTTTCTAGGGACTGAATGTCATCATCCATCCGTGTGTGAAGGATGCCAGCGTCCCATCTCCGACCGCTTCTTGATGAGAGTCAACGATTCCTCATGGCATGAGGAGTGTTTGCAGTGCACCGTGTGTCAACAGCCTCTCACCACCAGCTGTTACTTCAGAGAAAGGAAACTTTACTGCAAACACGACTACCAACAGTAAGCACAATTCAGAGAAGGGGGGACTCCCTTTTTTTTTTTTTTTCCTTTTGCATTTCTTAAGATGCTTTGGTTGATGTGTGCAGTGGTTCAAAAAGACACTGTGATGGCTTTGGCTGGCCTGTAGGCCTTTGTGTATGTCTCACTCACTGTGTTTAAAAAAAATACCGTCTGAGCAAGTCATCCAGCTAGTGTGAAGCCGTGTTTAAATTTGATAGAATTTATTCAAGTTTGTTTAAAAAAAAAAAAAAATGGAGACATGACACAAATGAACCTGTTGTCATGGATTTATTCCGCCGTATTCAAGATTGACATGTCTCTTGGAAAAGGGGAAAAAAAAAAGTGCAAGAGGAAGAAGCGTAATTAAATTAGATAATTTCACTTCAACATATTTGATTTATGAATCTGGAATATGGAAATGTTTGCAGAGCGCGCGCGCACTGGCTGGAGGACGCACGCACGCACGTATTAGTGGTCATATATATTCTTGTCATACGCTTTGGCTTTATTATTGTCACAGTGGCCCACGGTATTTCCACATTTGTCTCTTCAGGACGATTGCGTTTATCACGAAAAGCTGCGATCCCACTCAGGCCCGAGAATGTGCAGGCGGAGAGTCTCGGTTTTTTATTCCGCTGTATGTCACTTATTTCCTGGTTACATCACGAGGCCTTCCCCTACCTTTCAAAACATGAAAAACATTTTTTTTCTATAGATTTCCATTCAGACTGTGAACCCACAGCGCAGTTTACATTTACTTTCCGATCAGGCTTATTTTATAAATCTACCGCCTCATCAGGGTTTTATAAGTTTTATTTATCTGGACGTTGCATTTTTTATTTTAGTTTTTGGATGATTTCATTTTTTATTTTATTTAGTTGTATTTTATTTTATTTAGTTGTATTGGATATGATGGGTTTTTTAGCATTCGGCATATGCGACATGACAAGCATTTAACAGTTGAATGAAAAACATCTACATTTCTGCCTCTATAGGGAGTTTGTCTACCTGCGAGGCTCAACACGTTATTGTGGATTTAGAAAGAAAAAAATAATTCCAACTTGCACATGCAACTCAAGAACACACACACATAGCCACAAACACACACACACTCACACACACACACACATACACACACACACACACACACACACAAACAGGTTTTAATGGCATTAATTTATTCATTGAAGTGGAAGTTTCACAGTTTGAAAACATTTAAATCTTTTTTTTTTTTTTTTTTTTTGGAAGTTATTTGGACTTTAATTGAGTTAAAGCAGCAGAACAATGTAGTTAAATACAAATTGGTAATTTGATCATTTGTCCTGCAGAATTTACAGCAACAAAATAAAAATAAAAAATAAATAAAAATATATGAATTCTACTAACAATAATAATTTCACTCATTATAAATAAACAAGAATATTGTAGGATTTTTTTTATAGTAAATAAAGGCAATAACTAAATGAAATAAAACTTTAAATTGCAAATTAAACTTATTTTGGGAAGCATTTTAAATCCATTATAAATTACAGTTATATTTTCCCAGAGTAAAAAAAAAAAACATCATTACATCCATTAACTACAGAGTAAGATAAATGAGTAAATTGAGTTAGTAGATTATCACATAAAAGCAGCAGAGATGGCAGATATAGTGAGGCAAATATTGAGGAAGTAACAGTGCTGAGGGTTGCTGTTTTGGCCTGTGAGGACCCTGGGGTGCCCTGTGTTTCTCATCGCATGAGCGCTTTTCATGCTTGTCACTGAATTTTCAGCTTTTTGTGTTGGGCCTTTTTAACAATTCTACTTCGATTACCGGGACATTATGGCTCTCTGCTAGATACCTCGCCGGCAACAAAGAGTTACATCTATTGCCATGTGTGCCATTCATCCAGCTTTGTGACAGGAGTGTAGTCCGGCTGATAACAATGGAAAATTCATAGCAGTAACTATGGGATACCGGAGTCACGGCGTCACGGCTCAGAGGTGGCTGGAAGCTGAGACGGTCCGGCCAGAGAAGAAGGATCTCTTTCTCATGCCTGTTTTTTACCACAGTTCACTTGTAGTTTTCTATTTGTTTTGTGTGTGTAAAGAATGAAGACAGAGATAAACATACAGAGACAGACGGGGTCTATTTTGCTTCCAAATAATATTCTTTCCTGACATTTGGCTGATATGCCTTTGTAGAGCTATATTTGGTATATAACTGACCGTTTCCCTCTATACTTTGCTACCTTTGGTATTTTAAATGCTGTGAGCTTGTGTGGCACGTCCGATCGTTCCAGCCAAACACAACAACCCGCTGGGCGCCGTCCTGCTCTCACACACTGTTATTCATCACATCTTTTAATTCTTCACCTTCCGTCTCCCACTTTTTTTTTTTTTTTTTTTTTTTTTTTTTTTACCCCTCCTTCCTTAAAAACTAGCTGGAGGGTCCCTCCATCACACAGACAGAAGTATCCCTTTTTTTCTGTTTATTTCATTTGCATTGATGGGATACTTAAAGATGTAATTGGCACGTTTTTGACTTTTATGACACCCATTTAAGATGCATTTGTCAGCCCACAAACTGCTTTGGGCTGCGAAGAGAGCTCCTAGCCTTACAGAGGTCTACGTGCCTAATTACATTCCTACAGCAACTGATTCATGCCCCGTAATCAGCTCTCACTGGCTATAATAAATCAAGGAATTGGCAAGCAGTCTTTTTTCACACCTTTGGAACAGGTTTAAGTGCAGACGGGGGAAAACAATTGTGTACCGTGTTATTAAAACTCCCACCAACACAGTTCAGCCCATCTTGCTCCATATGGTGCAATTATATAGTAACAAGATTGGATTTTATTAGCCTTTATCCCATATGTTTTCCTCTTTTTATGTCATGCAGCTGACCCATGTTTATCGTCCTTGTCTGGATATGAATATAGAGCAATTGGTATTTATGTGAACAAGAAATAGTTTCGATGGCTTTCATTTTCCTGCAAGATTTAGGAAAAAAAAAAAACACACAGATGTACAGGTCAGACGTCAGATATATTTTCCAAATAGGAAAATAAATGTAAATATGTTTTTTGGAAGAGGAGAAATGACATGAATATAGCGCTGCCTTTTGCGAAAATGTTTTTAGAGCCAGTTTGATAAAAAATGAAGGCAAACAGGCAGAGCAGTCAGTTGGACAGGAGCCGTAGCCGTAGAGGAGGAACAAGCTTGAACGAGACGGGCGGTATGTAAAAGGTAGAGTGGAATTACACCACCCCGAGAGAGTTTGTTGTGCCCTGGTGTTTGGAGGTCAATTATACATCATTAGAAAGAAGGCGATCTTTTCCCCCAGAGGGACCTTTCCTCTAACCAAGCAGATGCTTTGAAAGGAGCCATGTAATAAGGCTATCACTTGGCCGAAGTGTTGGACAACACCCCTGTAATGGACTGCCTTGTTAGAAACTGCCATGGGCTCCATCTACAAACATAACATTAACTTACTATATTATGCAGCATGCAGCTTTAAATCTTGCATTCCAGAGTGGATTTCTTCTACACTTTATAAAGCTTTACCGTTTAGTAAAATGTTATTTTACAATATTTTGTTTGTAACTTATCCAAATACATCAGCATGCAGATTTTTTTTCCCCCAAATTTTGTAATTCAGCATGTTGTAAGCAATATGAAATTCAGGTCACGGTAGTGTGAGTAGTAGAAAAACACAGCGAGCGGTGATGAAGCCATAAAAGCGGAGCTCCCAGAACCTGTCTCACCTCCCATGTACGCCGGGCGATCCCCCGGTGTGCTGAGAGGTGCTTTTTAGAACTGTTTGGAGTGCCCTCCTGTGAAATTGTTGTTTTTTAATTAGCTGTGCTTGGGACGCTGCAGCAGTGTGCCGGATAGATGCTGACGGCTGGGTTTCTGTGTTAGCACACCGTGTGTGTGTATGTGTGTGTGTGTGTATGTGTGTGTGTGTTTTACTCACTCTAGGACACTCCCAAGTGGCCTGGCACTTTGTGAACACTCATACACACCAAAAAAAAAAACAAATACATAAATAAAAATGGATGTGCTTTGTGTTGTCAACCCAGCCGGGTAGGTTTGTAGTTAATTAAAGACTGTCCTCGCGCCTGCTAAAGTATTTCAGAAAAATAACCAAGCAGCTCTGTAGGCTGATCTGAGGGTGTACCTTCCTCTGTGGAAGACTTTCTAACTTTCAGCTATAGTATAGCATAGCTTATAGCTTTTTAATATATATATAATTCTCCCCTAAAAAGGATAAAAATGTGTCTTTAGCCACCGCTCTTGGGTAAATAAAAGAGGACCACTATAGAGAGACAAATCTAATGTTAGAAACACTAAGCCGGATAATATTGCTTCAGCTTGCTGGGATTTTTAGTGCTCGGCAAGGAGCTAGCTGAAGCTGGCCTCGTTCCTCTGTAAGGAAGTATTGGGTTTTATGTCAACATGGCTCGGCCTGTCCCAGCAGCATACTAGGATGCATCATCTGTCATCTCATGGTTTGCTAACTGTTCCCCCCCAACACCTCTAGACCCATTAAAAGACCTGTTGGAGTGGTATTTATTTGCATCACTAGCTCCATCTTCCAACTCTCTGTTTTTGCTCTTTCCGGTTCCCACATAGAGCTTCTTTGAGTGATAAATATTTGATTTAAGCGTATTGTTTTACATGAACTCTGGTATGTATATGAATAGCGCTGTCACAAATTTGATACCAGCTACATCCATAAAAGATCCAGTCTGCTATCTCATTTTGTTGCAATACTGTCCGTAAATCTTCAGTGAAAGCAGTTAGGTTATTAAATCAGGTGATTTCATTAAGGTTTATTTTTGTAAAGGCATTTCCGCTGTATGTTTGTGTGTTTAAGTGGGTGTGGAGTGTGTGTGTGTGTGTGTGTGGGTGGGTGGGGGGTGGGGGCTATAAGCATAGTAGTGTGTGTAGCAGCAGTTGGAACACAAAGCACTTTGCAGGACGCTATGGGAAGCCACAGAGGCTCAGCCACGGTAATGCCCATCACCACTTTAGAGGCCAGACTGGTGGCGAGGGATGTGGAAAGAGGTCTCTGTGGCTTTGTGTGGGGGAGCTGTAGTGCAGGGGAGGAGAAGGATCTGCAGAGGGATCTGCCTGGTGTGCTCACATTACACTGGATGATAGCAGAGGGGTGCAGAGGAACTCAAGCATGCAATTTGTTGGTAGCCACAATTTAACCTCATCTCCTAAAGCCGGCTGTTAGGCAGCCAGTGGGACATGTCAGTCAATCGGCAATGCTAATCAGTGACGGTGGAGAGAAAGCCTTCGGCTCGGCAACGCAGTGATTTTCATTACTGGCTCCAAGTCCTCGGGCCTTCAGGTTTATTTTCACAGCATGACAACTCTTCATAACAAAAAGGAAGGCAACCACAAACCATTAAATGCAATTTACAAATTAGATTTTGGCTAAATCTGTGAAATACTGTAATAGGCTTCTTAAAGTAGCCAGCAGAGAAATATACACACTCAGCAAATGTTTTCAATTTCAATTTGCCAGATTTACATGTTTAAATCAGGAGAATGAACATTTTTTTAGTGGCTTGATTTTTTTGCTGCACTGAAATTATTTATTCCAAACTCTATTTACGGGTCGTCGGTGAAAGTCGGACTTTTACCAAATAATTTCTGCACATTTACAGCATTTCTAATTACATTTCAGATGCATTTGTCTCGCTTTGCTCCCGTTAAACTGCGTTGGTTTGGAAATAGCCCACACTTGTTTCTTCAGGCAGCCTGGTCGAACGTGCTTGAGAAATTGAGACATGGCCTCTGCTGCTGGCTCACAGTATCGCTGCTGGCCCCAACTGTGTATATGTGATCCCACTCTGGAATGTTTTTCCAACACGTAGGCTTTTCACAGATACACTAGAGAGGACTGGCATCATAGTGGCAAGTGCTGCATTCAGACTGTTGTGTGCCCAAGGCTTACTCTCACACTCACGTCACACATTCTAGCTCTACACGAGAATGGGCAGAGCAGTGAGTTTGTCTACATACACCCCAGGTTTTTTGAGGGTGTGGGCGCATGTGTGTGTGTGTGTGTGTGTGTGTACACTTGCTTCCTCTCTCTTCTCCTTTCTTTGTTTCTAATCTAAGATCTCTTCTGTTGCCTCACGATAACTTTCTGTATTTTAAAGATACATTTCAGCACATCTTTGCTCGTCTTTGTTGCTGCATGTCAAATCTGATTTTCAGCAGTATAGATGTTTGTACAGATGCGACAAAACACATTTCTTTGTCTTGTTTTTCCTTTTTTTTTTTTTTACCCCTTTTAATCTTCATCAAATGAGATTAGCCCCCAAATACCGGTATTCCTGCCCAAAGTGACTGACAGAGATTTGCACTTTTATCATTAAGTGTGACACTAAGCTGGTCGGAGCTTTGTCTTGAATGGAGGGTCTGACGGAAACGGGGGCTCCTAATCCTTTTATTTGTGTCAGGCCCAGAAAGAGGGAAGAATGGGGCCGGGTGGGATGGGGCTGCAGAATGCCACGGCCCTTAGTCCCCTCCAGACCCAGCCTCCACAGCCAAGTGAGCATGAGACTCATCTTATGTGGTCTATGCACTCGAGCGGACGCATATACACTCACGCAAGCACATACACACACACACACACGTTAGCGCGTTTGTGCATCCGCGGTGCAGTATGTTCAAATGTTTGCACGAGCACATGCACACAAACATAAATACACCGTCTTAAATACAAATGCACATGTTTGCAAACACAAACACACGAGCGCAGTCGTTTTAGAGTTTGTACCTGCTCATAACAGATCATTTGCCTGTCTATGAGAGCACGGATTGCAATAGCAGGAGGTTCAGTCTAGGATGAGATTAATAAAGTTTGCCGGTTCCCTGGTCGAGGTCCAACGCTGGCTTTTGTCTGCAGCTCACATCGGGTTGTGGGGCTTCAGCTCCTTTGTGTGTGCACCCTTGTGGTAATCCATCTCCAGCGGGAGTCCCCTGGGGCACTTTATTTACTCATTCAACTGTTTGGAAGTCTGTTAGACTGCAGATCAGATGCAGTGAGACCAATGTGATTACTTTAACCAGCACTGCAGATTCCTGCCCAGCATCTCCTCTCACCCTGAGCTGGTGTGCTCTGCAGGTGGGAGGGAAGGTCCACACCGGCTCATCCTTCTCTGTCTATCCTGTTTACTAGCCTGGTTTTAGGGGCCTGTCCAATATTCTTGCAGCCTGTTATGAGAATTCTGCATTAGGTAGCGAAGCTCATGCGCCCACACGCTGTAGAGCTGATTATTTTATACAAGTTGCATTTCCAAAACCGGTGGCTGCATGTGTCAGGTCTCTTTCTCAGTAGATCATAATTCAGCACCACAGCAAGTGTTGTGTCACAGTGTTAAAACTAACATCTATGTTTTATTGCAAACAATGAGATGCATTCGGTTATCCATCCATCAACATAAACCCAGAGCTATGTATTTGGGGCTAATCCCTGTGTTAAACCACTGCAGTCTGTCAGGCTCTCTGAATTTACTCTCCGTCTCTCCTGCTGGTGTGACAGGGGAATATGGTTGAAATCAGCTGCCAGGACCAGCATCTAGCTCAAGAGCTCCCTAAAACTCACTGTTTAGAACCAGCTGCTGATTGGTGATGGCTGCCTTGGCAAGAAAAATAACCCCGTATGAAAACAGTGCAGATTGGGTTTCTATGAGTCTGACTCACTCCCGTCCTCTCTGACCGGCCCCCCCACGGCAAGCCAGCATGATTTGTGCATGGGGTCCCGTGACCCATGGAAGCTTCAAAAAGCAGCGAGGGGAAATATTTGGATGATCCTGATGGGGGAGTGGAGACGTGGGAGGGGAGGCAGAGATGATGATGGGGGGGCTTGGTAAGAGCAGGGCTAACCAGTGTAAGGCAAGGCAGATGTGGAGAATCTGCAGTGCAGCCGTGATGACAGGGTAGTGTGTGTGTGTGTGTGTGTGTGTGTGTGTGTGTGTGTGGGTAGAGTGCAGAGAGGATGACATCCTGAACGCCCTCCACTCAGGCACCACAGTATTCCTTAGGAGAACTGCAACACCACGCCGCTACATTCTGCATAAAAAGGTGGCACACAGTAAAGGTAACTGTGCACCGGGGGGGGGTTGGAAAGAGTTGAAATAGTAGAGGCATTTTATCATCAGGTACCATGCCATGATACTGATCGTCTGTACCCCACCCCCCTGCTGTACGCCCCAATCCTTTCTCCTCTCCCTTTACCTTTCCTCTGCCGGCTGGATATTAATATTTCCCTGAAAGCTGCTACAATACGTCTTCTTGGGAAATTCCACGACTCCTGAACGCTGCAAAATGATCTGGTGTCTCTGAAAGGGATGGATAAGGGGATAAAACATAAAGATTTTTCAAAGTGTTTTTTTGCGTATATGTGATTTTATAGTGCTCTCTGGATGGAGATTTCTATTCGGTTGCCTTGATAAGAAAAATGTGTTGCTGCAGGTGAGGGCTGAGTTGTTTGCACTATTCATCTAAATTTTCTCCTCTGGCCTATAGTTATTGTTTGATTCAACCTCATGGCCTCATAGCAACATTATTTATGCACAGAATCCGCCTCTGGGGCCAGTTCAGTGGAGACCCCATAGAACAGAAATAGCTGCAGTAGGCTGAGGCTTGATGCAAACTCAAACTCAGCACTTAAAAAAAAAAAAAAAAAAAAAAAAAAAGCAAAGCTGTAGTCTGAGGCCGCCCCAATCAGTCTTTGGCCTCTATGCTTGTCACTGCCTCCTCCTGAGAATGGGTGGGTTGCGTGGGCCCACTGACCCCCCTGGGTGTCTGTCTGCCTCACGTTTGGCCCTGCAGGCCCAACCACACAGGGGAGTGCCGTCCCAGCCCCGGGCCGGAGTAGTGCTCTGAAACCAGAGCTCCGACGTTGTGTTGTGATCCCAGCTGGAGAGACAGCTCTGGCTCTGAGCGGAGCCCTCTCGCAGCGTGCAGCCGGGGTCACCAGTGGCCTCTCAACCTTCATCACTCTGCTGTGCTTCTGCATAGCACCGACAAGGACTACATTATTTATTGACTCGCAGTCGAATGGTTCCAATGCTCTGTCTCGCAACAAATATCAGAGAGCTGAAGTTTTGATGAGGTCATGTTATCAATTACATGTAGCTTGAGAGGTTAAACTACCCAAAGTGTCATTGCTGTCTTCGCTCTTTTCTAGATGAATGTTTCACATGACTTTTAATGTCAGTAATGACACACTGGCAGTAAAAAATACAATGAGGCCTTCATCTGTTATGTCTGTGTTTGACGGTTTCACCCTCAAACTTGAGTCTGTAAAGTAACCAGAAAATCTGGTCTTAGGAAAAATGCCACTGTAAGTGTTTGTGGCGTGAACGTGTCTTCATGTCTGTGTTTTTGCAGTTTAATACCTAACCATGTTTATCTCATGGCATCTTATGGGTTCCAGCTTTTACTTTGCGTTTAATCGTGTTTTGTGCATTCCTGTGTGAACTGGCTCGCATGTGTGTAGCCGTATGTGTGTCAGCTTATGTGTGTATGTGTGTGTGTGTGTGTGTAGTGGGTCTGTCACTCGGCCAGGCATTGGACATGCTGTTGGCAGGCGACACAGTCTGTGGATTCTCCTCTTGGTCGTGCTGCTCTGGAGGCAGAAAGCGGTGCGTGCCACCCAAACCACCAGCCACCCCCGCCTCCCACTCTCTCTCTCTCTCTCTCTCTCTCTCTCTCTCTCTCTCTCTCTCTCTCTCTCATCAGCCGACCGGCCCTCTCCCTGCTCTCCTTGCTCTCCTTTCCTGGGCCCCAGAGCCTGGGCTGTGGCCTGTGGATGAGTGCTACATCCTGGCTGTCAGCACAGGGGTTAGCTGGGGATTGGCCTGTGGTGGAAGCGCAGTATCAGGGCCTGTCTGTCAGCTCCTCGTTCCACTTCCTCCCGCCCCTCGGCACAGGCTGCAGTCAGTGGCACAAACATACGCCGAGTCTTGCCGGAAAGCGGAGCTGTGACTGACTCAGATCTGCGGCTTGAAAATGAAAGGATCACCCTCAGAATAGGCATATTCATAGCCATGCCAATGAAAAGGGGCCGTTTAAAGCCTGTTAGTGCTCGGGTGTTGTGTTTTTAAACAGACCGCGAAAGCTTTGACAGATGGTTTACGATTTCGCCCCGGTATTTCATTTCAGGTACTTTTAACTGTTGCTCTCTGACTTCCGAGGAACGACAATTCACCCGCAGCGTGTATTTGCATACAGTTACATCTCCCTTGCATCCATTTTTTTTTTCTGGCAAAACCCATTCTCATTTATCAGATTGATAAATGTTTCCAAAATGTCACTCAAAGTACTTCATAAATCTCGCGGCTCATACTATATTTTCAGCCAACATATAGGATTTTGTGCGTACACATGGAGCAATACCTTCGCTCTGCGGATCACATTATCTCATACACACACACACACACAGGTACATACATGCTTACACATGGACACACATCTGCACTGCACATGGCCACAGACAGGCCTACACATGTCGGAGGATTTGCGACTATAATCAGATTAATTGGTCCATCTCTCCTTGGAAACATAGCTTTCAGCTGGATGCTGCTTACACTATCCAGAAGCCAGGCAGCAGGCGCAAAGGTCAGCAGGGTCACAGCACGCTCTCTGGCATCAGCATCTCTTTATGGCGAACATGTTCAAAAAATTACTACAGCACTTACAGCCCGGTTCTGTCTGACAGAGGAGGAATTTCTATCTATTCCCGTTGAGAGTTCTGACTCATTTAAGCTACACTCTCTTTTAGTTAAATTTGACACAGAGAAACATTTTTTTTTCACAAGGTAAACATGAAAGTTGGTGTTGCTTGGCAGAAGCCTCGGCCTCTTCAAAGACAGTGGCAAAACTCGCTTGGCCTTTGCTACGAATATCATAAGTACATTAACCATAATCCTTATTAACATTCTCCGAGCTGCATGCAGGTTCAGTGCCTCAGTGCGCGGCGTATGTTTTTCTTTTTGCCCACAAGTATGTCTATGTGAGGGACTATCTACACACATGCTGCCATTCATGATTTTATTATAGGCTTTAGCCTCACCACAACTTATACATAGGAATGAGCAATGCTCACTGTTTCTCCTTCTCCTTTTCAAATGGTGTAATCTCCTAATAACCACATTTACTTCTGTTTGCATATATTTTAGCAATCATTATGTCTTGAGGGCAACTAAAAGGTCGTCATTACTGGCAGTAAACGGTGGGAAGAGTCATGTCATGTTGCTGTAAGGGGCAGAAATATGATATATATGTACACAAGTATAGGATATATATGTACACAAGTACAAGGAGCGACTTCCTCTTCAAAATAATGGTACATGACTGGTTGGATGAATATTCTTTAGTGCCATTTTTTAAAATCCAAATTCAAATATCATTGTGTTGTGGTTTACCAAACTTCAGATAGTATTAGGTAAGCTGTCGATCACAAAAACACCAAATTGACCTTCACTTATTTTCACATGATTGTCCATATTTTCTGTCTGCCTGCACTTCCTTATGTGGTAAATCCCGCTCTGCTGGCACTCGGTCGGAGCGAAACAACCCATAAAAACATATTTGCAAATACCGTTTGACCCGGCTCTGTTTTTTTCACACATTCTGGCTCTAATAAGCTCTGACACACCCTAAACAACCATCCTCTCAAAAAGTATATCTAGTGTGGAGCGGCGGTTTGGTGTCCAGGGGAAGCCTGTGGTTCTGGAGCCAGAGTAGGAGTCGTGCCCTGCCGTCCCACAGAGATGACAGGAAGATAAGAAAGAGAGGTGGCCTCTCCGCACAAAAACATCCCACCAGGAACTAACCTAACCTGGGGGAAGAGATGGAGGCCTTCAGGACTCGTGTCAAAATCTATCCTCGCTGGAAGAAAACACACAGGAGAAAAAAAACAACATTTATTTCTACATCACAATGAGTCCTTGAACGAAGTCGACTATGGAACGCTAGTCATCCAGTAGCCGTCACGATCCGCTGTAAGATGTTCTCGCTGTATCACAAATATTTATATCAAGTTTATACTACAACAGCATGCCTCTGTATGTCACAACTTTGGCTTTGTGACATGGCTCCTCTTAACCAACAGCCACAGAAATAAAGAGTAAGGGGTGGGGGGGGTGGTGGGGAGTTGGGGGGGGGGGACTAAGTACAAACGGCAGACTCTTGGCAGACACAGCCCCAGCAGTTATAACTTTGAAAACCGCTTATAGTTTGCAATATTTGAGAAGGCGAAGTGAAAAGGTAGCCATTTCTCCCAGACGATGCGTAATGAGGGAACTGTAAGGAAGGAGAAACAGCGAGCGGTTTCTGGAAGCGGCACTAACACACGGATCAGCAGCATTAAAAGAGATTTACACCCCCAGCTCTTAAACAGTTTTCTTTTGCTCAATGGTTCCTCTTTTACAGATATTTCAAGGAAGTAATAAACTGCACTGACAAGCGTTCGAGTGGCTTTGAAACATCCCTCATGGGCAACGGAGCTCCATCGCTCTTATCTCAGTGCCTTAGCTCTGCGTCATTATTTCTGTAGAAGTCAGCCTTTTTCTCTCCGTTAACGGCATTTGGCCCTCGCCTGGATATTATGATCAGCTTGTTGTTGTTGTTTATATCAAAGAGATGTTGCGTAACTAACTATAATACATCAAGCATTACACTCTTCCCCAAGGGCAAGTCAGTTCAGCCTTTATCTAGTTGTGAGTGGTGCTGTTGCTGTGTGGTTTAGACTTTCAGACTGTTTTTCCTGATGGTTAAGTTCTTTTGAAGCTGTCTGCATGGTCCAGAATGAGGCCCTGCACAGTGTAAGATGTCATACTCCCACTGTGCTGACCAACATGCTCTGTGGGCCTTGATGTGCCCATAACATTTAATGGTGCTTTGGCAAATGCTAATGGAAACTCTTACTTTGCCTAGCAATCACATTTCATTCCCTTCTTTCTAGTTGCTGGATTTTTTTTTTTTTTTTTTATCTTTTTATTTACCATAATTATTAGTTTGCGTCTTTGATATACCCAAGTATGAACTCATGGCTGAGAGAAAGAGTGGAAAGAATATGCATTATCTGCTAATTATTAAGATTAAGGGTGGGATAAATAAACCAGAACAAAAGGGAACATTTGTCTTGAGTAAGGCACGGTTCCCTGCGTTATGCTACCCCACAGCATGGATGTTTGTAGTCTCGCTGGGATAACAGAACATCACAGAGTGTCCCTTCGGATTTGGAGCCGGGACCGGGGTTGGCGAGGTACTGAGGAAGAGAGAGAGGGGCAGGTCATGCTGTGGCACGTTCGTGTCTCAGTGTGGGATGAGGAAACATCTCGACCTCGAGCAGGTTCAAGAAGAAACAGCCTGCTTCTGATTAGTCACTCTGATTCGCAGTGATAAACAATTCCTGTGGTCTCCTGCTCACAGAAACATCACTGGCAATGATTGCATATTCACGGGTGGTTTGTGTGTTCGCATGTGTGCTCAGACATGCAGGGTTCGTGTGTGTCAGTGTGAATATATTAAAAATCATTACATAATTCGAATCTTAAGGATCCATGTTTTACCAATAATAGCGTAAATTTGGATGTATCTGGTTGGATGTGGACATCGGCTACAGTATATTTATACGAGCTTGAAATGGAATAATGTGATGTTTTTATGGTGTAAAGGCCAAAACACAGTACGCATCACAGTAAACAAGTACATATCATACGTGTATCATGAGAGTAAAGTAAAAAAAAAATTCCATGTTTTTATGTATGAAAAGACCCAAAATGAACACTGTAAGCAAACTACTTGATTACTATAAGTGAATTATTTAAACAGCATTTGCATAGGAATGATTCTGTCCCGAGCTTTTTGATCCATATAAGCTGTTGATCACTGTAACCATGATCACTATGAGCGGTTTCCACTGTAGTTTGTCGCTTGCTTTTCACTGTAGTTTTAACTAGTTTTATCTAGTTCACTTGTGCCTGTATCTACTAGTCAAAAATTAATTAATTGTTGATTGATCTGCTGCTTATACTGCTCAGATTATTATTTTTTCAAGTTATTAATCAAAAATAGACAACTGCAATGGGCAACCCATTGCACCCATGGCATTTTGTTGTCCCGTGCTGTACTCACAGTACTGGAGTTAAATCCAGGTAACTACTATATTGATGCACTGCAGCATGACACTTCCTATTGATGCTAGGGGCGGCACTTGACACTCATCATATGAAGTGCTGCGGCGGTGGTGTGTTTTCAGTTTAAAATAACATCTGAGTTGTAATTTGCAATCCAAAACATCAGGGCTTGTGGTGTTTTCATTAACCTGCAGTTAAGAACTTTTACATAGAAGTGAATCTCCGTTACATTCAAGCTCCCGCCAAAGGAGTTCACATAATTCTGATTTAAGCCTATCAGGGCAAGATAAATCTCTCTGCATTTCACAGTATACAGAGTTTTTAAATCTAATGTCGGGAGTGACATTCCCGCATTGGCTGTTTGAATGCGCACCCAGAGACTTCCACAGGCCAAGCCGGCTAGCCTCCGGTTAGCCCTCTGCTAACTTGAATGGGGATAAAATAATTGAATTGTGCAGCTCTTCTAGACTTTCCAAATGTTATCAGACCAAATGGATCAAATTCTGATAGTGAAATGAGTAATTTCACGGGGGGTTGTGTGACGCTCATGGCAATTTATCCACCGTTTTACAGCCGAAACGGTAGCGAGTAGGCTACAGCGTAGCCTATGACGTAAGCACATGTTGACAGTGTTTTTGTAGTGATGCTCTCCACCAGAAGGGGGAGACAAAAGTCCCCCACGTATATGTTGTATTAGCTTTAACTATTGTAAGATAGTCACATGTTTAAACAGCGCAACAGATCAAAAAAGACATGCATGATATCTCTTCATGCCAAATCTACAGCTCACAATAGTCCAAAACCACCCTGAGAGCGATGGAGGAGTTTAAAACATTTCACTCTGAGAGTCTGTTGTCCTCTTTGCCCTTGCTGGTAACTGTCAAGTTTATCTGTTGCTCCACTTCCGCGCAGATGCCTGGCATCAAGCCTCAGGGTGATAAAAATGTCTTCAGAAGGTAAGTGTTTATGGTGAGGATCCATAAGGTTAGCAGGATCAAAGCTCTGTTGAAAGGACATTAAGCAAAGAAACAGGAATAATAAACAAAACAGCCAGTTAGTCATACAATCCGATTTATGACATCTAGAAACCATGTCAGGGAGAAGCAGATTTCTGTCATGCTGTTCTTTATTGCTGTGAAAAACAGCCTCCAAGCACCCCCCAAAAAACAGGCCAGTTAAGTTAAAAAAACAATAGCAGTGAAGGAGGGAGAGGAGCATTTGAGATTTCACACCACAAATATACAGTAGATCTTTTTCTGGAACTTTATATTGCTGTTGTGTTATTTTCTCCATCTTGTCCAGGATTGAAATAAGACACTGATTGGATGAAAATTGTGTTTGACTTTTTCATTCTCAGTGAATTTCTGGGTTTTTGGGGGGAGGGGGGGAGGGGGGAGGAGGCTCAGCGGCCCTCTGTCTGTACAAGGGAAAGTATTTTAGCGTCAGACAAGAGCCTTGTGTATGACTCACTTCTGTCGCTCAGCTTGGGCTCTCTCTGGTGCTCGTCGACCAGGAACGGCTGATTGAGTTGACTGCTTTAGCTGGGTGTGTTCACAAACTGGGCTCCCACCTACCTCAAGGCCAGATTTCTCTCAGGGTAATGTTAATAAATATTCACTTATTCTAACCTTAAGGGATGTTAAATCATATATTTGTTTTTGTTTGGGTCACATCGGACATTCAAATCAGGTTTTCGGAGTGTTTTTCAGGAGGTTTTGTCTGGTATTTTCTATGGTAGCATCTCAGTGAAGCCTGTAGGAGTTCTGCGAGGAGTGGGAGTGGTGTACCACCCGGGCCTGCGATTCCCTTCCTGTCCAGTCATTTGCTAGAGGCTACAGCTTTAAGTGGGAATTATTACTGTGCAGATAAGTATGGAGATAAGCTGGTCCTCTCCTGCAAGATGTATGAGGTGTCTGGACACCGCGAGAGGTGCACCTGACCTGGAAATGAATGGTGTGAAGGTGCAAGTGCAGCACATGAACCTCCTTTTTCATCCGTCGTCTGTCTTGGAACAACGCCCCAGATCGTGACACAGATATTAGGAGGTGCAGACAGTTGTATATCTGGGATTATAAGATTTTATCGGACATTAAGGTTTGTCAGTCCTTTGTATATTTTAGCACTAAAGCTGTAAATTTGTATGTAATAACTAATATGTAATATTAATATACCTTATAAAGCCTGAAAAATATAACATTTAGTATCTTTAGCTGCACTAAATGCATGCAAAACATCAACAGAATTATGAACAAATACGCAAATAAGGAATTTTCTTTTTGTTTTTTGTTTTTTTTTTTTTAAAGAAGAAAAGTGATTAGATTGCCGCTTCACTAAGGTGTGTGGGAGAAACATTCCTCCTGCCTGGTATGTTAATTCACAGCTCCGGGGCCTGTACCATCCTTCGTTCTTTGAAGTTTCCCTTCACATTGCCTTCTCCCCATCAGGTGAACTTATGGCCTCTTACCATTTTTATTTATTAGACAATCCCTCACATGTAAAGGATGATAAAGTTGACATGTTACAGGCAGTCGCCGCGTTCACACGTTGAGAGGAGCGCTTTGTTCAACACCCCAACAAATTTGAGCTTTAAATTTGATGACACTTACATGCCAAAGGAGTTTGCTCATTGGACGGCTGCCAAGACACTAAAAGAAAAAGAAAAGAAAAAAAAAAAAAGCCAGACCAGATCATTATGATCTTACAAACAGTGTCAGTGAGGCAAAAGCACTTACGGGATGATTTTATATTTACTTATCTCTATCACTTTTAAATTTATAAATCACTTTAATCTATTTGATTCATTTGAAAAACTCGCTGTGTTGCAGTGTGTGCGGTACATTTCTCCTAGTTAACTAGCTGGAACATTTCCTCTCATTGCCAATATTGCTTTTTTTCCCCCCTTTGTCTCTAAAACTCTCTACTAAGAATCATTATCAGGCAGACAGCTAATGTCCAAAAAGGTCACCCAGCTGTTATGACTGAAGCGAACGCTGGTGCTTTGACCTGCTGCACAAAGAGTTATAGGTGGCTGGTCAGCTTGTCAGTCAGGTTGGGTGGTTTTTTAATCATTTCATCTTTGCTGGGGGGCTCTCCTGAGACCCCTGCAACGTTTAGCAGTCTGCAGCTCAGGACCCCGGGGCTCGTCTAAGCCTTGCCTGTATCCGAGCTGCCATTATTAGCTCTGCTCTCCAGAGCACGCCGCTCATCTCTCCCCTGAGAGGGCGGCTGAGAAATGAAGCACGCTGGCTGGGCGCGGCAGCAGAGGGCCAATAGCCCGACATGGAACAGTAATTACTCCATTGATATTCCTCACACAATAACACTGTCATCTCTCATTTGCATAACCTCGCTCGGCTCACCACGGCAGATGAATGCATATGATCCTGTCAAGAGGCAGCAGGAGTTTAGACGGCATATGAGTGGAAGGGGTTTTTCACCTCTTTCTAGGTGCCAGTTTTGTTTCAAACGCACGGGATAAACTGTTTGATTATGATTAAGTTTGCAGGGTGAAAGAGGAAACCATCTTACTACTGGTCTGTATATACAGAGCATTCTGGCTCAGCTGTCTTTGTGGTATTAAAACATAAACAACAAAAGGGAGAGAGAAAGGAGCTGTGGTGTATCAGGTTTGTAACAGTGTATATATGTGTGTGCGTCTGCCTGAGAGAATGAGAGTGTGTTGACGGGGTGGGGTGTCAGTGGATGTCATAGGGCCCTGTCTCAGTCCTTGGTTAATGGCCATTGGTCATAGGCTGTCTCCCCTTTATTTCTTTTGCTCTCCTGCTCTATCCTCCCAGGTCTCCCACTGGAGCAGCGCCCTCAGGCACCGCATCATTTATTGCTGTCAGGAGTCACAGGGGAGAGGATGGGGGGAGGGGGGGGGAGGGAGGAGGGGATGGAGGGGAGGGGAGACAGGGAGAAGATGTGCTGCAGTGAGAAGCCAATGGAGACGATGGGGAGAGGCAGGCACGCTAGACTGTCAAATCTCAGCCGTTGAATATTTAATGGAGCCTGAAGTGTTTATTTAGTTAGCCTGTCGATTTTTACCGCTCTGTCAATAGCGGCTCTCGTGTAGCCTGCTGATGATCTTTAGTGTCTCTTCCCCCAGGAGAGGCTAGGCACTAAATGCAATTATGGATTTCCCTGCACCGCAATGTGTTTGATATTTTTACTGATCTAATTTGCAATCTGGTAGTTTATTGTTTGGCATTTTAGTGGCGCTCAAGTGGCAAGGCAAATTTGATTTCCCCTCATAATTCTTTATAACTTCATTAATGCTGTTAGCACATTGGCACAGATCTTAAATAAAGCTAGAGAATCATCTCATGGATGAATGCATTCCTCATTTTATTGTCTCCATGCCCCATTCTTTTTACTGATTCTGGTTCTAATTAAAAATCATCCTAGTGGTGTACTGTCTTTGTGAAATATGAAATCATAATCGGATTTGAATGGCTCCCTTCACTGAGGCATGCATATTCAACCATACGCCCGGATCTGTTGTGGGCAGAACAAAACAGAATCAAAACAACTTTCTTTCAGTGGCATTCAGCATCTTCAGAGACAAATGAGGGTATTAGTAGCAGAGCAACAAAAGCAACAGAGGCAAAATAATATGGGTGATTGTCTCCGAGAGACAGTGTGGTTCCACGTGTTTCAGTAGAGCCGTAGGATTTCTAGCCCTATGATGGATGTGTTAGTTAGAGGGGCAGCATTAGCTGTAATGCTGTTAGCATGTAGCTGTGTGAGTGATGTGCTAGTTAGATGCCCAGCAGTAGAGCTAATGGTGTTAGCGTGTTGAGCCTTCAGAGGGATGCAATCGGTTAGGCTGTGATGGATGAGTGTCGTGCCGCAGAGGCCTGCAAGCCTCCTCATTCGCCAAGCTGTCAGCTTCTTAAGTGGACGTGCACAATTAGTGCTGAAATCAGAAACTGCTTAATCTGATGGTAGGCTTAACATTCAGTAGGAAAAAATGGCTCATGTAGCTGGTGATGAGTGAATGATGGCTGCTATAAAAACAACAGTCAGAGCAGGGTAAGAGAGAAGGGACTGATAGACATCTTTCTCATCCTAAACCATTCAGCATTGCTGCAAATGTACAGTAAGTAGGACATGTGACTGAAACTTGGTTTTGGTTGAGAAAGCGTGGATAGAGGAGATCTGTGAAGCACTTCAAAGACCAACACTACTTCCTCTCAGTCTCAGATAAAAATCCTCAAAAAAAGATTGAATGATCTGTGTTGACTGAATGACAGACAGGATGTCATGTGTCATTGAAGTGTTTACCCACCTGCGTTTTGTGAAGACCCGCCCCTACTTTGCCTCTGATTGGCTCTGATCCTAGTATTTTTACCCTAACCAACAAAGTCAACAAGTACTAGCCAATCAGAGGCAGAGTAGGGCAGGTCTTTGTGGAATGCAGGTGGGGGGAAAAAATAAGGTGTCATAGGCAGCTCCCACAGAAACTTGCGTAATCAAACGTGACTTTAGAAAAAAATAAACATGGAGGCGGGCTGTCATTGTCAGCTGGTTGCACTTGTGTGTGCTGTGTTTTGCACCAAATAAAAACAGGGGCTAGTGCAAGCTACTGCCACAAGCTAACTCACACTGTTCCCATAATTCCACAAGCTCGTCCTCCTTTTTCTACTGTCCACCGGGCTCGGGAGACAAAAGTCCTCTTTGCGCTGTTGGCAGCCATGTTTCTGTTCTACACGAGTGCGCAATATCCGGTTGGTGACACTTCCCAGTCAGCTCGCTCGCTCAAATTGAGAACAACCCCTGCAATTGTCGGGAGGGGTGAATGGGACCAAAAATCTGTCCAATTATCCTCTAGTGTGAGGCCAGCATTAGATCACAAAAGTTGTTCTCACTTGGCCGGGTGCTGCACACAAGACACACAGCTGTCATTACAGCCCAAATTATTGACTAGACTCTGCTGTTGCTGTTGAGAATAACCACAAATGACAGTGTTACGCATTTGTAATGTCACATTCATTATGCCTCGATCATCTGGTGGTAAATTGACAGGTGAAAATGACAACAACAAAAAAAAAACAATCATTTTAATTATTGAACTGTTTTCTACATTGATTTTTTTGGTAATTTTTTGTCCTGATTACTCTTCTCCCAATTACTACGCAATGAGAAATAATGATTTTTTTTTGTTGCGACAGATTCAAGTGAGAGAGTTAAATTTGAAAGTTGCAGTACAGGTTGAGTTTGAAGTTTAGATAAACAATAAAATGTACAATTATCTTGTTAAGAGTCTAATTACAGTGAAGACGCTCATTAAGTTTAATGTGTTCTGTCTGTATTAGCAATATATTATTAGTTGACAGTCTGAAATGATCTTATTTCAGATTGTCAATATTTCTCATTATCCAATCCGAAAAGATCTTTATGAAGCTCTCTGTAGTGTTACCATATGTGCTTTCATATACAGCAGAAAACATGTTGCTTGTATTTGCAGTAATCCCTGCAATTGCTACTGTTAAAGCCCAGTTTGAACATGGGCTCTTATTTCGTATAGACGTCTCTGACAGCAAATATCCCTCCTCTAATTGAGGACTGTCATCAAATCAGCTGCAACTCACACTCTTCTCCTCTTGCATCATTTGTGGTTTCAGAACACAAACCCTCTCGGCCAAATCTTAATGATACGAGCGGAGATGAGAGATGTTTGCACTCTAGCCGTGTATAAAATTCATTGCTCTTATCAGCTGAGATGAGAGGGGGAGCGAGAATGAGGAGGATTTCTCTCGGAGCAGGAAATGTCATTTCTCTGTAATAGTTTATGATTCATCCCTCCACCTTTGACTAAATAATGAGGGATGACAATTAGAGCGGACCATGGGAGTAGGAATCAAAGGGTTGAGATTCCCCTTGGCAGAGTCAGGCCTGTCTGAGTGTGCTCCCAGCAAACTGTATCCAGATGTCGAGGTCTGCGCTGCCATAGGCTGCTTCTGCCACAGCCACACAACAGGGTCTTTCTGCCAGCCAGCCGCTCAGTCAGCCAGCAGCTAGCCAGCAGCTAGCCAGCCAATCTCTCAACCTCCACGCTGCAAACATGACAGGAGACTCTCCCGGAGAGAGCCTGGGACAGAGGCCCCACTCCAAATAAAAGAATTCCAGCTCACAGCCCTCACAGAGCCAAGGGCTGCAAAGTATCATTTCTTTGCATGCTGTGATTTATCTAACCCTCGGTTTGTGTCTCTATCCCCTCTTTGTCTTCCCCCCGTCCTTCAGTTTGTGTCTCTCCCTGCTTACTGTGCATGTGGGCCGGCTGGTAGAGGCAAAGAAGAAGTCGTGTGTTTAAATACGCTTTTAGTAGGTGTAATACATTCAGAGGTTGGCATGAAATTGTTGAATAAGAGCCAACAGATATAAAATTGATTTATATGGTTGTGCCTTCATTATCTTCTAACCTCTTGAATGTTTCTTGCAAAAAAAAAAAGGACAGCGCTTGTGTAAGCCCATAGACTGTAAGCGATGTGATGTGTCTGTTGGTGGAGATGGGGGGGCGGGAGGGGGGAGGGGGGGTCGCATGTTGTCACTCAGCGTGGCGGCTGATTCAGTGGTCCAGTGTGGCAGAGAAAAGGCCAGCAGAGCGCTATTGATATGTTTAACAAATTAGCCCTGATGACGGCAGGTGTGATTGTGAGCACGGCTCTGAGGTCAGCTCGTCATATGGTGGCTAACAGACACGATATTGCTGCGTGTCCTGATCTCTCCATTCCCTCACAATGGCATTAGGGGCACCCCAGGGAAATAAAGTCCCACTCCCCTATCCCCAGTGCTCTTCAAATTAACTCCCCAGAAGGTTAAGCTCCCTGATTCATAATTATTCAAGCCCACCACCACCACCACCACCACCACCCCTTCCCCTCTCCACATCCACTTCCCAACCCCTCTTTCTCCCTGCCACTTCTCCTGAGTGGCACTTGGCTTTTTGTGGGAAAGCCCAGGAATTAGATTAGCTAAGCCTGACCTGTGAACATGCAGCCAGATGACGGGAGCGGGATTGGACTTGATCTCTGCCTGTCTAGCTGTCTCTCTATTCAATCTAGCTGTCTGTCTTTCATATTGTGTGTTATTGCTTGTGAGCGTCCCTATGGATGAGACATTTTCAAGCCTTAGTTATTCCGCAAATTGCATATATGGCTCTCCGAGGAGCGGCCAGTGTCGTGAGTACATCTCACTTTGCATGGACATGATTTGAATGATGTGAGGTGCTATCGGCCTTCAGCTCTCCCTTTTGGGTTTTGTGACAGTTTCAGGAGTGGAATCAGTTTGGTCTGCTCATTAAATACTCGCCAATGACAAACAAAACATAGTGACTGTTATTTAAATCGACAGAAAATTAATCTGCCACTGTTTTGATTATCAACTACTGGTTTAAGTTGTTTTTCAAGCCAAAACTGGATAGTTTCATGTTCTCGGAGCATTCACTGCTTTTCTTATATCATAGTACTGACATTATAAGACATTTGATGAAGTTCCCTTTGGCTCAAGGATATTGTGATAGACGTTGTTTTTGTGTTTTCTAGTGTTTCATAGACCAAATGATCAAGTGATTAATCGAGAAAATAAAAAGCAGATTTCATCGATAACAAAATAATCGCTAAATGCAGCCCTAACTACGCTCATATGATTGTAGCTTGAGGTTCTCTCCTCCCAGAGTATTATTTTTTCTTAATATCTGTGATCTAAAGGGGAATGTTGGTGGTCAGAGGCAATGCACTCAACTGCTTTTAAAAGCGGTTTCATTTCGAATCAAATGCACAACGATTATTCATGGTTTTTAAAGGAATTTGCTGTTCCTGAGCTCAATAAGATTCTGCATTTCACTGGCAAACAAAAATCTTTGTGTCTGGAAAGAAAGCCTTAAATTCTAGGTGGTTATAATGAGGAGAATTCAGATTGTCAACCGTTGTAAATTCACAGGAGAAGTTCATTAGCGCTTTGAATTAGTTCTGTACTAGGATACAGAGTCTGACTCCCAAATCACCACAAAATGACGCTTTTAACCTCAGCAGCTTGATTGTGACCTGCTGGAATTACAGCACAGCAGTGCTACCATAAAAGAGGTGCAAAATCCACTGTTAATAGTTGTCGCTGTTCTCAATCAGTGTAGATCTTCTGTGGATGGCTCACGGTGGAGGAGCTGTGCGCTTCTAAAGTCAATTGGGTTTCTCTGGAGGCCGAGATAATGTAATGAGGGACCACTCTGACTGAGGGCCAAGCTCCTTTTTCTACAATCACATAATTAATCTCCTGATTCGACCACTCACCGTGTCATGACAGATACGTTTGTGTTTGGTGCATAATGGTGAAGTGTTCTGCACTCCCGCATGCCTCTGTTTTGGAAAATGGTTATAAAGCCCATTCCTTTACAGCCTACAGAGGGTTACATACAAAACAACACTCCCTTTGGGCCCTATTAGAAGAGAAACATACACACTTCTCAAGCAGGTACCCTAATAATATGTCGGCAATTTAGATAATGACTGGGAGTGAGATAAACTGAAGTGTGTATTACAGGTAATTGGATCTGCAGTGTGTTGGCTACCTAAGCATCTATGGGTTGTGTATTGTGAGCTGGTTCTTCAAGGTGCACCAGAAGATGGTCTGTCAATGATAAGTATTCTAAGTTTTTCTATCATAAACAGCAGCAAAGGCCGATTCGAGATATTTTACACGCTCACACCCACGGACATCATCGGAGCCCGAAGCAAATCAGAGCTGGCTTCGGATACCTAACTCCAAACAAGGCAGACTTTACATCATTTCTCTTCAGGTCCCCGGCTCTTTGCGAGCACGTCCAGTTAGTCGGAGGATGACAAATACAACACCCGGGGCTGTCAGAATGATAAAGTTGAGAGAGTTTTTTTTTTTTTTTTTTTTTTCTCCACGGTGATGCCTAGAAAAGTTGGAGCCATAATGAGAGTTGTCAAGCCTGTGAGGTGAAGCGCAGAGAAGCAGGCAGTGGGAGCAACGCCGGTGCCTTTGGGGGCCGGCGCTCTGGATCTCCTTGGCCTTTAAAGAGATTACCTTGGCAGTGTAAGGAGCAGGTTTACCCAGAGGGTTTAGGAGGAGATAGGCCAACCAGCCCATTACCAATACTGCAGAGGACCCTCACAAGCTTCATTAATAATCTGATGATGAATCACTACTTTAATTGGACCTTTATAGCTGTTGTCTAATCCCTAGTCCCATCTTCTCAACTCTCTTCTTAATGGGGTTGGTAGTTTGTTTTTATTTCACACAATAATCTTTTTATTTAATTGATTAAGTTTTTCTCACTTATTTCATGAAGGATGGGTTCGATAAATCACGGCGAATGCTGACGACTCTTTAAAGAAGCGTTCCTTTCTTTCAAAATGGCTAATTTGAAGTGTTTGTGTGGATATGCCCATATGGTCCTAAGCATTGGCTGTTTTAAGACTACACACAGGGTCAGATTTCTCCCACTCTTAATTAGATGAGGGATGGTCTAATTAAATCAAATTCATTATCCTCAGCTCTAGAAATCAAGAGGCTCTATTGGAAATAAGGTTAGGCTCCCCCTCATCCATCATGCCCTAACTAACCAATTTACAGACCAGCCTTTTGCATGAGGCATTATTACCTTGTCATAAACACTTACCTTTAAAATCCACGAATCAAGTCGTGATATGCTAAGCTTTTATCACATTAGTTTGTGCTACTGTGTCAGCCTCTTTCTGCCTAAGATAAAGTAGGCTCCAAATAATTATATTAGCCACATAAGGCGGAGACAGTGCAAACGACTGCTATTTAAAGCTGGCTGATAATTCCGTATAATTAAGACATAGTACAGTTCCTCATACAGAAGAGGGATCGAGGGCTTTTCTGCGGTGAAACAATGAGAAACAGAACAAACAGAACTGTGTTCAATCGCCTTTTTTTTTGTTTGGTTTGTTTGTTTTTGCAAAAAAAAAAAAAGGCACTACACACTGAGAAATCACCCTGGCATCACCATTTGGCTGACACATTTATCTACGAAGGATTTTACCTCAGTCATGTCTTCTGCTTTGGCTGCATGTAAGTCCCAATATCGTTAACTATACACTTGCGGCCACAGTGTCTCATTCCTGCTGCTGTGAGTCATGGAGTCACACTGCGTCCATTGTCTCGGAAACACAAAAAGCTCCCATCATGATTATTCTGATGCTCATCTGAGCCGTCGAGCCGTTCATTGATATTACCGATGCCAAAAATGATTCGAATCCTGCATTTCAATAAACTGTTGCAGCCCTGTTTGGCGGGTTTGCATATTAATATCTGATTAGCGCAGGTTTAGCGATGTGGACAGTATGGTTAAGATGTGAGAATGCTGTTGCATAAAATTTATAACAGTCCACCATAGGGCCACAAGCCCTTTAAATGCCACTCGGTGGTGGAGCCATATTCTGAAACACATGAGGCCTGTCCTCTGATCTGTGTTGGAAAGTGAATTAGTAAGCTCCATTCTAAAGCCGGTGATAGCAATGGTCTGAGAGCAGTGATTTGTTGGCAGTGTATATTACAGCCCACGGTCAGGGAGGGAGGGATCAGAGAAGCGTGTGTGTGAGGGATAGGACAGGGGGCCTTATCACTCAGTGTTTACTCACAGTAAATTGAGTTGAAATAATAGTCTTTCTCTGAGGCCAAACAATGGAGCAGGCTGCAGGCCGAGGGCCCAGGCTGTGGCAGAGCTGGCCCGCGCCACTTCAAAATGAAAGGCTGAGCCCGGGGCCATGGGGAGGAGGCACGATGGGAGGGAGGGGGTCCTTTATGCGGACGGCTACACCAGTCGCAGAGCAGACACCCCTCTGACAGGCACCTGGATAGGACAACGGGGAGAGAGGAGCGTGAAGCTGAGAGTGCGGGGAGGGGGGGGGGCAGAGGTTGGCGGGGGTGGAGTGATGAGGCCTCGGGGCTCTGTCATTAGGTTGGTGGCAGAAAGGAAGATGACTGCCCCGAGGACAGGGGAGCGACAGGTCCCGGTGGGACAGCGACCACAACCTCTCTTTCCCCTGGGTCTGCACTGGGACTGGTGGGACGTGTCAGTCTGTTAGCCCCCCCCCACCCCCCCCTCCGTTTCAACACGCTCTCATAACCTCTGGCTATGGGTGAGCTCCAGGAGTCTAACCTGCAGAGAGAGAGAGAGCGTGTGTGCGTAAGCAACAGCGAGGCAGACAAACAGCATATCCATGTAATGCACAGACCCTCCTATGCCATTGTTCCTGCTTGTGTGTGTGTGTTTCAGCTGCAGCTCAGCTCTGCCTCTTCTCCTTCATTTATCATTCTGCAGCATAAAGTGCTGCCACAGCATTATAGAAACAGCTGCTTTTTTCAGACAGCCAGAGAGAATAGGCTGCTCCCCAGCACACAAAGACACTCCTGGACCTAAAGAGAGTGTAAAATTGGTGGCTGAATACAAACCTTTTTCCTTGCTGAGAGGGCTGAACACGGGTGTCAATGCGGCAGGAGACATTGTCATCGCATTCGAAGACAAATAAGGTTCCATATCGGCCAGATCATGTGTACAATGAGTGGCAGGGGCACCGGAGAGATCGTCCTTGTTCAAAGCCAAATTCGCATAACTACAGCTGCCGCCACACCGCGCTCTCTTGAGAATTCATATCGAGCTGTTTAACCGGGCCTCATATGTATAAATCATCAGAGCGGAGGCACCTGTATCTGCGTGCGCTTCAGTACAATACAATGTCAATTTATTGAGTCCTCAGCTAGAGCAAAGGGGAAAACAAACCCTGTCAGTGCTCTGTTAGGGGTCATAATGCAGTCACTAAAGGGCCTCGCTCAGACCACTGAGTTGACTCGAGGTAAGCGCCGCGGGGCCATGCAGATACACTGTCGGTTGGTTTGCGGAGAGACCAGACGTGCCGTGCCATGCTTTTGCCATTCCATTCTGTGCCTTGAAGGCTCCACGTGGAGAAAAGGGAATTTTGTCGAACCTGTTCCCTTCCAGCTGGAGAGATGAGATTTTACACTCCGCCAACCACATGACAGAGAAACGCTCGGTGTGCCTTTGTGTGTGTGTGTGGGAAAGACAGAGGAAAGTAGAGAGAAAGAGCAGTAAGGGCATCAGACAAGTCCTCTGCCAGACCTCCCGAGGCAAAATGCATGCTCGAATACTTTAAGACATGAACAAAATAGTTTCACAGTAACATTAGCTGCTGCGACGGGAGAGAGAATTTCCCTTTCAAGATTAAACACACAAACATGCACATACACAATGCAGGTTTGAGCACGCATCAGAAAGGCAGACAATTCATTTATTGTTCTTTTAAAGGTTGTTTGTACCTCCCGCGGAATGTTTATCATAGATAACAATGATAAATTAGGAACAGAAAACACTAACAGCAAAACAAGACGATTTTATGCAACATATTTCAAATATGACACAACAATGATTGGCCGGTGAGTACGCACGACTACACAAACGGGAAACCACATTTTTTTGCAAGAATTGAATAATATGAATCATACAAATAGCTTTCCTGAGAAGTCCTGGTACTTGTGCTTTTTTTTTTTTTTTTTTTTTTAAACCTTTTCTAGCTCCGTTTCGTGTGGCGAGTGAAGATGAAATGTTTAGCGCTTGGCATTTCGGTGAACACAGCATGATTCTTGTGAGGGGAGCTTTTATCATTTGTTCTATTCTTCCAATATAAATTCATCACTTTTATGTTTGACTCCGTTGGACATGCAGGCACTCTTAAATCAAGAAATGGGAAATGGGAAAGAATGTATTTTAAAAAAAAAAGAAGAAGAAGAAAAAATGACGATGCAAAATGACCTTTCTTTCCCTCGCGACCCGGAGATCCCTGGAATTTGTTGGTGGTCTCTATAATGTAGCTGATGGTCTTTAGTGAAACAGCAGGTTTTTGGTTTGCTCTGCGGTGTGTGTGCGCCCCTCTGTCTGTTTGACACATTCCAACACTGCACCCCTCTCCAAGGCTCCTAACTACCATTCAGTCGCCATGGTTACAGCCATACATCCATGCCAGCCCTTCACACTCAAAGACATATTTGTTTGGCTAGTGTAGCTACGTTCCGACAAAAAAAACACAGCTTTTTAGCATAACACCTGCTAATCTTGGGATTTAGCGCTTTGAAGAGGATTGCTGATCAGAAATTCAAATATATTATTTGAATGCTAATCTGAATGTTAATCCCTGGCCCCCGGGTCTTAAAGCATCCTGTCTTTCAATAACAATGTTTATTTTTCATTTGCTTTTGCCTTTTTTCATTTTCTCTCACACACCCCACCCTCCCACCCCACATTTAGCTCTGTAGTCCTGTTCCCTCAAGGATATTATAGGTGGACTCGTTTTTTTTGTTTTTTTTAAAAAGTATGTGGCAATTTGAGAGAGCGGATGATTTGGATGCATCTAGAGAGACTGATTATTATCGTTGGTTCTGATGAGAATTTAAGTTGACTGGTCTTTCTGTGAAGGCTGCCTCAGGTGAAATGCTTGGTATTGATCCTGTTTAATTAATGGATCCCACCACAGTCTATGAGGCACCACCAGCTTCTGATCGAACTTCAGCCGTGCCCTAATTTTAAAACTCTTGCTCGTGTGTGCTACCTTCTTATTGTGATTGTCCATTTGTCCTTTTTTTTCTATTTTTTTTCTGCACCCTTGAAATTGTAGTTTTTGTCTATTTTTCCTTTCTACCTCTTTTTTCTATTCTATCCATTTCTATTTCCATATTGTAGATGTTATCTGCATCGCTATGTGTTTGTATGGCTGAATGTTAGCATCTACAGGAGATGAGTGGGTGGCTGATTTGAGCGTTCTTTAAATTATGTTTTAGTTTGGATAAATAAATGCCAAGAAAAAAAGGTAAAGATAACGAAAGGCTAGACAAGACCAAAACATATACATCCTTATAAAAACTACTGTTGCTTGTTGACTTATCTGAGCAGTTAACATGGTGTACATTATGCTGTAGAGTATCTGTGGGCTCTGCAGTCAGCAGACTTCACCATGGTCGCTGCTCTTTTGATATCTTGCTTCTATAGAGCTGACTTTTGTCTTGGTTAAGACACAGAGACAGAGAATCAAGGGCAGCAGGATCACAAACAGATGAATCCGGATCTTGTGAACAACGTCTAATTCCTGGTCGCCTCACATTCTCTTCCCCCCCAAACTAATTTTGGGCTTAGACTGAATCTCTGTTAAGTAAACAGAGCCCCCTCATACAACCAGCCTCCATCACAATGATCTCCAGATCATCTCTGCCCATTAAAACCTGGGCAAACACTTTACTCCACACCAATATACTAAAGATTGGAGGAAGAGAAAAGGGGGGAAACACACAGGGGCTTTTTTTTCCAGTGTTTCCCAGATTGTCTCTTTCTTCATTAATCCAGTATCTTTCAGCCCTGGTAAACTCCTCAAGATGGACATTGCTTGGTTCAGGGTGGAAAGGGGTCAAGCTCCATTGGCCTCTGCACAGAGCTGTGGAATTTTTCATTAGTGCACAGCTGGGTCACAAGTGGCTCCAAAGCCGTCTTAATATTGTGTAGGCCCACAGATTAGGAGCGGAGAAAAGAAGCCAAAGCGTGATGCTCTCCACCAGACCCTGTCTTTGCATATTTGCAGAGTTGTGCTTTAGAACACCTCATATTACTGTTTGTTTTATTTCTTAGACCCAGAACCTCTGGGTCAATAGTAATTATAAAGCCCTCCAATCCAAATGTTGTTTTTTAACCATTCCAGCGCTGAATCTGTAAGATGAGTCCATTTATTTTCTTACAATAAAGAAAGTAAAGTATCTTAGTGTTGGTTGGGGTTTCTTCTACTTTTTCATTTCATGATTTAATCCACTATTTGAGAACTAATTGTTATTAGACTGACTGGACATGAGATCATAATTGTTTTCATTTCTCCTGAAGAGATATAAGCACGATGACTGCTCCTGAGTCCACCTTACAGTCACTCTCATTAAAGAATTTTACAAAAAAATGCACCTAGAGTATCTGTGGGCAGTTATAGTCAGCTATAGCTCTATAACATGTGATAGCCATTACACTTGTTGTAGCCATCACTCTCTCTGCTCTCCCAGCTCTTTCAGAAGCAGCAATCAAGTCCCGGTGGCTCGTCAAGAGCGAGGCTGAGCCCTTAATGGCGGGTTCTGCTCCACTTCACGCAGATTAGCTTGGAAGTGGCGCACAAACAGACACCCGGCGACAGAATTATTAAAAAAAATATATATAAAATGGGTGCAGATGATTTTACAGGTGCTTTTAATGCGAGCTATACAGACTTCTTTGTTCGGTTCTTGGCATCTTGCTTTAAGAGGGTTCTTGTTGTAAACATGTCACATCTCCAGCGGTGATGGCCCCTTACAAACTCTTACCGGAGTGACAAAAGGCAGAGCAAAGCAGTTTATAACAGCCTTGTAATTCACAAGCTCTTAATTTATTTGTTTAAGGATAAAGTCTGCTTTCAGAACAGGTAAAAAATATGCAGGGAAAAAAGCCAAAACAGAAGAAGAAAAAAAAAAAAAACGTATCCAATTTTACAGTCATAATTTCCTCACTGATGCTGTCGCTGCGACCATATTGTTTACTCTAAGCTCTAAAAACTGAGCCTAAATGCGATGTTGCACTCATTTTACATACTCGGGAACACCAGCTGTCCAAACAGCATCATGTGTGCCTGCCTGCTTACTCTTGTATTTAGATGTGTACTTAGCCTCCTCTGCTGCCCAATACACCGTCCTTTTCACTCCATGAGCTTTGTTCTACCTGTGTGGCTGTGGAGGATTATTTCCACGCAGAGAGAGAGAGAGAAAGAGAGAGAGAGAGAGAGGGAGAGAGAGAGAGAGACTGTTTTCCTGTGGACTCATTAGCAGTTACACGTGAAGGAGAAGCAGTGGATCACTTGATGCTGCAAGACAATTCTCAGCATGCCGCTGTTGCTTATGGAGCTTTGCATGGACACGCAGTATTGACTGTACGCAGTGTCATGTGTAGCCTTATCGTATAGATTTCTCTTATCTCCTTTACCGCACCTCCCAGCCTCGAGTAACACACATGATATATTTAAAGCAAAATAGGTGAAAACCTGTAACAGATATGTGCACGCAATTTGCATGTTTTTAAACCCTCGCTGTCAGTTAAAATGCACATGTGTTGAGTAATCTGTGAAACACACAGCCCCTGGAATGAGATCATTTGAATAACGATTTAAGGGTTAGGATTTCTTTGTGCAGCTGTGCAGTATAGCGTTCTGCGTAGATATGCAGAGGGATGTCTGTCTGGCCGGGGACTGGTCTGAGGAACTGCACATTCCTGCACATAGGAGCTCATGCTGCCATAGAAATAAAGTGGCCGTATTTATTTTCGCAATAGCCGACTTGTAGGACAGAAGATCCTGGAAGCACTTCACTCCAGACTAACTGTAACCGGTGTCTTTTTACTGATACAGTATAGTTCTGTTCAGCAGCTATTACTAAGTGCGCTCCCTCGGAGATGTAGGGCAGGTGCATATGCATACACTAACACGTTGAACATGTCTCCGCTATTATCTTTGCTATGCCAAGTGCAATCAGCTCATCTCATTCCTCCCCGGTGAGCTCGCAGGCAGCCGGTGCTGTGCCTCAGTGCGGGGAACAAGCAGAACCCTGTGGCCAGAGCTGTGTGATGAAGAAGGCACCTTTGGGCCATTAGTGGTGTACACATCTCCCGTTAATGTGTTTTACTTTTACCTGCTGGGAGTTTAATTAAAAAACAAAGAGCCTCAATTTAAAGGCCATTATTATGCTAATGTAGTAAGCACGGGATGGTGATTAAGCAGCTTTTAGAGCTGACTGGAGCTGGCCCTTGGGAGCAGAAGGATGGCACTTTTTATTTGGCTTCATTACTCTCCATGAATCTATGCTCCAAAGAGAAATGCTGATACTATGAAACAAGGTCAGCCACTGAGATCATTTACGCCGACAGCATTTTCGGAACCTTTTTTTTATGCTGTACTGTTCATGCAGACTGAAAGTTTGTTTTAACCTCCTTTTCACAGAGGCAGAATCGTGTTGTGTTATGATAGAACTTTCTTTTGTAATGAACGTTTATCAGCCGCCCCTCTGCAAACAATCAGACACTTGTATTAGCTCAATCCAGGTAACTAGACGGTGACCAGTGGTCACCATCTAGATTCTGCTGCACTGAGAGGACAACAGGACTGTACATAACAAAGTAATTTTCAAGATGTTGAGACGAAGTTGAAAAGGTTTGCCTTCATTCATCCGTGTGTAGCGAAACATCTGGGCATCAAATGTTTTCCTCTTTAGCCGAAGCTCTTGATACTGTTGCTAAGAACCAATTTTCACATAAGGCGTGTCTCATGAGGAGCTGAGAAGTGGCTGTTCAGCAGTTCGGAGACCGCTGCTGCCTCGTTCAGACAGCTTCGTCTGTTGTCTTTCCAGACAACAAACAGAACAAGATTCCACCTAAAAATTTGGACAAGAATGAGCTATTCACTTAGTGCAGGCATCCGGTTAAAAATTGAGTTTAAATAAATTTTCTTTGAAGGAGAAATTGCACAAAGGTTTGCCAGGCAAACAGTGTCGACCCGAAATAGTCCACAAAACCACAAGTTGTCATTTTTACACAGATTAGACAAACAAGATCATGAGTAAGATTTAGAAATTGTGGTAGGAGAATTTTGTTACCATTCCTCTGTTTTCAGTCTATTTGCTAAGCTACGCTAATTGGCTGCTGGCTGTAAGCAGTATGTTTACCAGACAGATATGAGAGTGGTCTCAAGTCTTATAACTTCTCTGAAATCAACAATTTCCACTTCAGCTTTGCTAAGCTGTAAAGGAAAGACCAATCTGAGATGTAGCCAATAAATCAGGAAATAACTAGTGTGCACGATTGACCGATTGCTCGACACGCTCTTCGTCCTGCCCGGAGGCCCTGATCTGACCTGCCTCGAAGGCATCATCTCTCACCTCAGAATGATTGGCATGGCCACAGGTTTCCTGCCCAAACACAAGAGCCCATCTTCAAAGTAATAGCTTACAGCTGCTGCCTGGATAATCCTCATCCTCTCTGTCTTTGAAGGGATGCGGTGACATAATAGCCCGGGCTATTCTTCCCTTAATTGTTATGGTATTTCTCCGAGGCTTGTTCAATAGCAAAAGGGGAGTAGGTGAGACAGTTGCACGTGTTGCTAAATGTAGCATGATTATAAAGCGCCGTAAGCAGCTCCATACTCTCCCCCACCCCCCACCCCCCACCCCCCTCCTCTCCTTCTCTTATTCTTCTGGGTTTCTTTTATCCCGCCCAGTCCTCCTGATGCTTATCACTGCGGCAGAAGCATTAAATGTAAGGTCTGTAGAAGGGAAATCATTGGCAACATGTGGTGAGAGCTTAAGATGTTGTCACACTTTAAGTTGCCTATAATCTGTTCAAAGGGAGAGTGCATAGTTCTCCAAAGTGCCTGGAAAAGAGGGGAAGAAGAAGAGCAGCGGAGAGGCCGAAGTCTCTCAGCTGCACTTGGCTCGGCTGAAGTGTTCATCACACAAAATAACTGCCAGTCCCTGTTGGCTTTATCTTCACAATGCTCTTTTTTTGTGTTGCTCTTGTCTGTGGGTTTTTACTAAAAACACATCCCGTAGCCTCACAAGCCTTGACAGTGTGACGCTCCGTCACGGAGAGAAAGACAACACCATAGATAACGTAAGAAAGAACAAGACAAGGGATTACAGGTGTATGGACACAGGATTAAAAAGAGGAACGTAATGATTCCTCTGGGAGAAGGAGGTATGTGCTGAGATGGGCTCTTTTTTCATTTATGAGTCCAGTTCTGGGGAGGCCTGGGTAAATATTGACAGTTCTCTCTGCTTGAGATGCAGCCATTGATCCACACGGGAGGGTTTCATCCCTTGATCTGTGCGCTCAGGTGTGGGAGGAGGAGGAGGAGGAAAGCGAGAGCTGGGACGAGGGTCTCATGCTGGTGGTCCTCTCCGCGACAGTGGGAGTCATGTTACCCAAGCTGTCCAGAAAGTGAACTTTAGGTGGAAACAAGTCTTAGTGTGACGGGTCAGTGGGATCAAGTAGAGGCAGAAAATGGTAAATGATCACCTAAATCACTTTAAGTCAGATTCCCGTCACACCTACAGCTCTTTGATGTCTCTAATATCCCAGTAGATCTTGACAGAGAGCTTTTCAGCTAACCTTATCAACAGCCCCAGTTGATATGTTTTTTTTTTTTCTATGTATAAAATCATCATTTACATCCTGTCTCCTGTTGGCATGCTGTTCCAATGGCCTGGTCCCCAAACCACTAATCAGGTAATGTTGGGGAGGTTGAATGGCGTGCCTCCCCCCGGTCAACCTTCACTGCTCACACAGTGGTGTTGTTTTAAAGAGCATTCTTTAGCAGCTGAACTTGGAAAGGTATTAAAGTGGGATTAGGCTCCTCCACAATCCACTGCTTGTGTCATTCAGGGAGTTTGTGTTCTCCTCTCCCCACTGCCACCTCCCCACTCCTCCTCTGTTTGATTGTGGCTAGCCGCAGGAGTGGGACTGACTGTGCCTTTCAAAGGAGAGGGGTAGGGTTAAATCCCTAGTCCACTGCTCCCTGCTAATTCTCCTTGTTCCTTAGAGAAGGATTTACTTCTGCTGCCAGCTTCTCAAAGGCCTTCTCTGCCCATCCGAAAAGTCGCCGTTGCCTTCCTGTGGAGGTGTGGTTGCCATAGAAGGGGCGTCATGCATGGCTATTCCATCTGAACCCCGCTGAGAATGGGGACCAGGGGCTGAAAACAGGCAGAAAGTCCGGATTAGACCCGAGGACAAAGCAGGACAGGAAGATTCCAGAAGGGACGAATAGGAATTACAGCAGCAAAAATAATGCAAAGTGACAGAGAGGGGAAATAGAAAAATAATGGCTTACAAGATTAGACTCGGCGAGGAAAAAGAAGAAAGGAAAGAGGGCTGAATGAGAATGTTTTCATCTAGATGAGAAGATTTGAGAGAGCGGTTGTAGGTGAATGCGGAGTCCTGGACGTATCAAAACCGCGCTAACAAGTCATTTCCTCAACTTTTTGCTCTCTTTCTTAGCCTAAGCCGGCAATCATTAGCTAAACATTAGAGCTAGAGCTGGGAACTTGTCTTGACAGATTCATCACCTCTTTTCCCTGATCCCAGCATGTAACACACTAATCCCTCTAAAAACGTGAAACAAGTCCCTGAATATTCAGTTTATCTTTACTGGCATGAGTCGACTCGACATTTCCTGCTTTTAATTTTTTTTTTTTTCCGCTTTTTTTTTTTTTTTAATACTGTTGCTCTTGCCTTTTTTGTTTTCCAGTGACCGAACACGGTGGTTTGTTTAGAAGATAGATCCAGGTTGGCAGGTCACTTGAACGAGAACCTTGCTTGTTTGAGAAACATGCCAAAATTTCTTTTTCATGGGATTATCCTTAAGGTTTTTCCATAGTTGAATAATAATCTCCTTAACTTATTGTAATAAATGAAAGATTAAAGGATTTTATGAACCCTGCAAGAGCCAGTTCTGGTATCTCTGTTGTTTTGCTGCTGCATGAAAATAGGATGCTACAGTTTAACAGTTTGCTGTGACAGATACAGCTCGTGATTTTGGTTAGAATGGATGGACTCTGTCATGAAACTAGCAAAATAAGCTATCAATTGTTGTGATGTAATTAAGATAACATAAAATTATGCTTTGCTGATGCTGCTCTGATGAGCAATAGCCAAGCAATTATTTCAGAGAGCTGCTCAGACAAACCGCACTATCTCGTTTCCAGCGCGCATACAGCTGCTCTGCGCCGCATACACATGTGCTCGCACGTGTGAACACACACATACACACGCACCGTATCAGTACTCAATCAGCACCTATAACAGCATTACCATAACAAAACCATCCTTTGGTTTCCCTCCTCTCATATTTACACATTATATTCATCACTATCGCTCATCCCTGTCCCGAACCAGCAGATGATGTCAATTGCTCCTCTCGCTGCCTCCCTGCCTTGCACAATGAAATAGATGTTCACCACAAATAGATAGGCGGTTGCCAGCTGTCTTCCAGACCAGGGCAAACAAAGAGGCCACTAATAAATCCAGCTTTACGGCTGGACAAGATCAACCACACTCCCTGCCTTCTTGCTCCATTTAATGTGGCTTCTTGTGAACAACAGAGAACAAATTAAATGCCTCTCAGTCACCAATAAAACAATGCAAACATCTTCCTGAAAGGGTATAAAAGAAGATGGAGGTGTTGTCTAGGAAATGGTGATAGAGGCAGTGTTGCGCCATAGAGGCATGATATTAGACAGTCAGATGAGATATGAACCGAGTAGAGGGCAGCCCAGTAGTCAGCAATGAATCACGGTCTCTGATGTGGTATCTGATGCATATAAATTATTGTGGATATGAGAGAAATGTGTAAACTGGCAGCAGAAACATGATTGGGGTCATCAGGGTTTGGTGATCGCTGCATTAGAACATGATCCGGCCTCTTTTTTACATCTGTACAGGGGGGTGGGGTGGGGGGGTTTGGGTGCCCATGAGTGAGCTCACTTGGAATGACGCGGGGCCGGGCCCACCCTAGAAATTTTAACAGATGAGCTACTGCCAAAAGAGTCACCTCCTTGGCTGCCCACAGGATCAGCCGGCCAACTTGACTCTTAATCAAAACCCCTCGATGGGCAACTCAAGCGGGGCTGTGGAACAAAGTAAAGCCACACACCTCGCTTAAGAAAAGCACAGCACAACACTCTTAACAACAACAAGTGTCGTTTTCTCCGTCATCAGCACACCTATAACACTCCTTTTCTCTTCTCCCGCAGGTTGTTTGCGACCAAGTGCAGCGGCTGCATGGAGAAGATCGCCCCCACGGAGTTCGTGATGCGCGCTCTGGAGTGCGTCTACCACCTGAACTGCTTCTGCTGCTGCGTGTGCGACCGCCAGCTGAGGAAAGGCGACGAGTTTGTCCTGAAGGAGGGTCAGCTGCTGTGCAAGATCGACTACGAGAGGGAGAAGGACTTACTCAGCTCGGTCAGCCCGGATGACTCAGACTCAGGTGAGCCCTCTGCACCCTCTCACACGAGAGTGAGAACAGCACTGTGGTGCTATCATCATATGGCACCAAGGTGTTGTATTCTGTATGCTCTGCTCCATCACACTGGTAGCCAACATAAACGTCCTAACTGAATCTAACTGGTTTTAGTGCTATATTAGTAATATTAAAAAGAAAATAATAATAATAATTTGTCCTTAAACTGGTTTCCGGATCATTCGACGTAACATCTGAGAATTTCTCCGAAATCTTGCATGCAGCCCAGGCAGTAAAAAACTTCTAACATGTCTACATCTGCAGCTTTTCACTGGCTGATTTTGTAGCGTTCTAATTCGAGCGGGGAGCGTAGGTTTATGATACAGTAGGAAGTGGAAACAGGACGAAGCCAAGCCACCCTGTATTAATGGCTCTCCATGCGTGGGCAGGCTCTGGTGCTGGAAAGAATTAAATCACTGTATCATGGTGAGTGACAGAAGGATTTGGGGCCTTTCTGCAGAAAGCCTGCGCCTCCACTCTTATCAGCTCTAGTGTTCCTCGCCTATAGCCTCCACACACAATGAGGCATCTCGCCAAGCCTCACTGTTCACTACCATCTGGCTCACATTTAAACATGCACAAAAGCGGGGGGAATTTGTCAAATACATCTGTGCCTGTGTCAACTTTTGTCAACTTGTGGGAATATTTGCTCGGCTTCGTCCTCGTTCGGTTGTGTCCCAGTGTATCGCAGAGGCATGTCTTTTGTTGCACATCCCCGAATTTCAAGATGGAGAAAATGTCGACATGAACAGAGGTTAACCTCGGAGTGTGGCAGATGAAATGTAGGTTTTTCGGCAGAGAAATGTAGATACATATCAGAACCAGATGACAGGAGACACCGAGCCGTCATGCGTACCTCTCCTTGCAGCCGCTACACCCCGAAATCATCAGGATTCATTAAGAGCACTGCTGGTTCTGATTTGGAAGCATTTGTTTTCAGCCTTACATAGAGGGATAATCAATGATTTTTATTTATTGATTTATTTCTCATCTAACATTTATATGACTTTGTGGCAGGTGATATTGAAATACAGTACATGGCTTACTACTAATGTTAAATTAAGTGCCATATTTCATGTAACATTCATTCAGCCCAGTTCTTTAACAACAAGAGTTTCAATCGTTTAAAAAAAAACAGAAGTGAAAGTAATTATAATTCACTTATTTACCATTAATAGTGGATAAAGTTTGATAAAATGTGTATGTCTGTGTGGCACATAAAATTATTTTCCATTAAGTACAAAAATTCATGATTTAACTTGTTGTTATTTTGTGTTTGTTTGTGATAAAACTGAATTTAATCTTAAAAAAAAAAAAAAAAAGTAACCTAACAGGCATTTACTTGTGTAACAGATCTCAGAAATCTAATAAAACCAAGTTATTATTTAGTTTTAATGGCACGTTGTGGGATGGAAGCATAAAAATTACACCGATTTTACTACCCAAAACTGTAATATCCTGCTGCTGACAGTAAAAATGTAGCCATCCATATTGGAGTTGTCATTATTGTAAGAGCAAAAATTGCATTTTCTTGCTGTGTCATAGGAGATGCAGTAGTCTTATCAGAGATTGATTCAGTGTAAATCAGACAAAGCTGAGCGCAATAAATTACAAGTGACGCATTGTCCAGTTCACTGACAAATGTGCATATTTCATTGTGCTCTCCAAGCACAAGTCGTAGACTTCTGTAAGTCTAATCGTACATGTGGCCTTTTCCTTTTGTAATAAATTGATAACAAAGTATTAAAAACACATGTGTCTCCTTTGATTATGCACTTGTGGTGTGTGAATCTCCTGGAATGGGAAAGAACGAAAATATATTTATCAGCAGACTGTCACTGACTAAAAGGGTGTAGTCAGTTCAAACTCATGCTGATGATACAGAAAAATTACTCTCTCTGCAGAGAAAAGTGACGATGAGGAGTTGGACATCAAGCCGGAGAAAGGTATAGGAGGCCAGGGGAAGGGGGATGATGGGAAGGATCCCAGGAGGCCCAAAAGACCACGAACCATCCTGACCACCCAACAGAGACGGGCCTTCAAGGCCTCCTTTGAGGTGTCCTCAAAACCCTGCAGAAAGGTACGTCTGTAAGCTTCAATAACAAAGCAGATTCAGACAACAACAACATTTTTAGGCAATTCACTGATATCCATTTGTTAGTACTGTTACACTACTGTATTTTTTAAACATTTTTTTTTTTTTATATTCCCTGTTCTGCATTTGCACTAATGGACACATGGAGATTTAAACGCCGACCACGAGCCCTGCAGTAGTTTCACAAATAAAATTCTCAAATTAAAAAAATCTCCCCCACCTCCGAGCTGAGCTTTGAAGTGGCAAGCAGCATTCTGTTCTGTGTTAACTGAGGCAGACTGGTGTAACGCAGACCGCCTGCACCAAATGACATAGTGAGATAGGAGAGCCGCCTCCATAGGCTGAGCCCTAAAACAGGTCCAAGGCTTTGAAGAGGCAATAACCCAAAGGTCCAGAAAGACCAGTGCGTTTATTCAGCGTTCACTGAAATCAAAGCAAATCAAAGAGGCAACATACCTACTGAGAAATGTGGCTGATAGGTTTAGGAAGGCAAAGCATTTCAGTGTGCTGTGAAGTATTTTGTTTTCTTGTGTGATGGTGGAACTTTTTTTGTCTGGATGTCTTCAGGTGAGGGAGACGCTGGCCGCAGAGACAGGACTCAGTGTTCGGGTGGTCCAGGTGTGGTTCCAGAACCAGAGAGCTAAGGTGAGAGCAGCTAACACGGGATGAAGTAGTTCTGTTGGTGAGCGATTTGTGTCCGCACACAACAGCCTTGTTCCATCTCAGATTTACAGAAAAAAAAAAGAGTCCAGCAAATAAATCACCACAACTATGTGTGTTAAACTTATCACTGCATTCCTTTCACAAATGTAAAAAAAAAAAAAAAAACGGCACAAGGAGTTGCAAATCTAGCTCACTCTTGCATTAAATGTCTACGCCCTCCTCTTTTCTGATTATTATCTTGTGAAAACCTTTGATACTTGACAATGAAGTGCACTCAGATACAGATTTTATGTAGTTCACTCGAGGGTGAACGGCGAGGAGCATCCTTTTTAAATTAAAGAGCGCATGTTAGTTTTGGGAGTTCCTCACAACTTTGACTCCTTGGTTTCAGATGAAGAAGTTGGCAAGAAGACAGCAGCAACAACAAGAACAACAGAATTCTCAGAGACTTGGCCAAGGTACAGTCCTGTACATACCCCACATACACAATGGAGGCACATTGTCTCAAAGATCTTCTCGCTGGGAATTGTTTCGTCGCTACATATTTACTGCATTTTACATTTTTCTCACATTTTCTAAATTTTAAAGATCCCCTCCAGACGTGTTTTAAGACATAAAAATACTCTGCTGTAAATAATAATTTGTGTCTGATATGTCTCACCTCCCCCACAAAAAAAGTTCAATTACCGAGTTAAAAATTCTTGATATTACTGTTCTCTGGAGTCCAGAATCTCATTTCAAGTGTTTATCTATTGGACACAAGACGTCTCCTCAGTGTACAGTATATGTGCTGTTTCCAAATCACACTTGTATTAGTTGCATATTGGACCACGACTGGCTCCAAACTAGTTGTGATGTCACAAAATTTTTCTTAAACACGTCTTAAATTTAAGGTGAGCACAGAGAAAATTCCCTCTTTGGTAGATGAATGTTAAAACAGCCTTTCAGTGTCAAACTCTGCATCATTCTGCATAGTGCAAAACATTCAAGTGAAGCAACAATAAGGAAAACACATTTTTGAGTGGAGGGGGTCTTTAAGAAACCACATAATTACTACATTTCTCATTCACATTTTCTAAATCTTAAATTGTCCTTGACGGCACTATACTGTATGAAAAATACAGTGGTTATTCATGTACATGCGGCCAGTTAGAAGGTGCAAATAAGAAGTTATTTCCATATCAATAGCACTATCATTGAAAATCTTAATTTAAAAAAAGTGCTTTAGTTTTTTCTCTTAACGTTTCTGTACTGTAGACAAATTCATTGAAGTTTGTCCAAGAAAAAAGAAAAAAAATTGAGCAAATACAGTTTGGAAATATGTCATCAGTGTAAACAAGAACACTTAACATCAAAAGTAAGTTGGAAATTATGTTTGGAAGCCGAACAGAATGAATGGCAGACATCATTTCACAAAGCCACTGCAAAGGAAAGTGCAGGCGGGGGGCGGGGGGCGGGGGGCGGGAGGGGGGATGGGCTCCAGTGATGAAGCCACAAGAGCTACATGTCCCTCTTACAAGTCAGTTAGCCAAGAGCAGTGTCTGTGAAGGGAATTGTGGGAAAAGCCACAGAGCTACAGGAAAGACTACTGTAGGTTTCCATGGAAATACTAACAGAAACATGCAGGCTGTTCAGGTATTTGGAGGTTATAGCTCTCGCACAAGCACCCGACTCCAATTTGTCAGTATTATAAAGTTTTTCATGTTCTAACAGTCTAAGAAACATGTCCTCTGTCATCATGGTTTCCTTGTTTTCAGCTTATCTGTAATGGTTTTCCTCGTTTGATGTCATTGCCTTATAGAAGTAATGTCCAATCGGATGGAGGGGATGATGAACTCCTTCACACCGCTGGCTCCGCCGCAGCAGCAGCTGGTCGCCATGGATCAGAACGGTTATAGCACAGACCCGTTCCAACAGGGGCTCACCCCCCCACAGATGCCCGGGGACCACATGAACCCATATGGTGAGCATCCCACCCCCACTTTACCAAAAAAAAAAAAAAAAGAAAAAAAAAAACACACACACGCACACCCACTCCTGCTCTCAAAACACACACATGCCTGTCCCTTGATTAACCTCATAGCTCCCCAGTGTGGGGACATTCAGGCAACAGCCCCCCTGATTTAAGCCGCTCACAGAGAAGTGCGAGCAGCTTCTCCTCCCACACGAGATAGCACAAGCGTACCCATTAGCTATTGGGTTTTGAAGTTCATTTTCAAATCGCTTTAATATGGTTTTAACTCTCCGCCTCCGCTTTTGAAACATGCCTGATGATGTTTTTCAATGGTGGTAAAAACATGTGGTCAGTGCGGACAGCTTGAGATAAAGTGCAATCCCGACAACGATTGAGGGCTGTGTGAGCTAATGCATCAGAACGGGGAAAACAACAACTCCTAGTCTTTGATATCCGTGTGATACAGCAAAGAATTAAAATGCAAACACATTAGAAGAGGGGAGAAAATCAGTCAATCATGTGTTAGTCCACAGGATGTAACTGGAATAACACATTTCTGAGTGATGTCCTCAACAAGCCCCAGAGGGACCATTTCCTGAAGTTCATAACTTCCTTATAATTTGCCTCCATTTAGTTCTTCTCGGTAGTAAGAACCCAAATCCCCGGTCTCATCACTCTCCTTTGGTTTGGGGAAAAGAACAATATTGGCAAGGCATTAAAAGATATGTCTCAAAACACTGTCCCCATTTTGTGCAACACTATCATTATGATCCAGAGTGTAATAAAGTTAACTATTCCCTCTAGAGAAATAACATGTTGAGGTTTTATGAAAGGCGTAAACAGTTGCTATTAACCAGATCTTTTAGGAGGATGCCCCTTGTTTACATGCTCCCTCAAAGACCACAATTGTCCCAGCGAGGGCAGCAAAAAGTGAGCTTTGATGATACCGAACAAAACAGTTTTCACGATTGTGAAGACACACAACAGCAATTACTCAAAGTGACTATTAGTAATTATAATTTCCCAAGGCCGCTATAAATCTCAAATACGAGATTTGTGTTGATTCCATCGCCAGTGCCGTGTTGTTCTGTTTCTGAATGACGCCTCTGCCACCGGATCGTGGCGGCTAATCTGCATATTGTCTCTCCGCAGGTAATGATTCTGCATTCCATGACATCGACAGCGACACGTCTTTAACCAGCCTCAGTGACTGCTTCATGGCGTCATCAGAAGTCAACTCCATGCAGGCCCGTGTGGGGAACCCCATCGACCGCCTCTACTCCATGCAGAACTCTTATTTTGCGTCATGAAAGAGAAGAGCCAAGAACGTCAGCACAGAATAAACTGCCCATCTCAAACCTAAAGCGCAGCGGCCAGGAGTTTCTACACTAACACGGACACGGCAGAAGAAACACCTCCTTGCAGTAGCTCCTGGCCTTGTGCAGAAGCTTACTCAAAGATAGTAAAAACCACTTGTAGGACAGTGAAGATTCCTGGGGAAGACTTGTTAATTGTTAGAGATTATTCAGTAGGATCGCTTATCTGTCACAGGAGATATTACTCTTTACTTTGTTCACTTAAAGAAAACAAGTAGATATTGAAGCCACTGATTAAACACTCTCAAACCAAATAACACAGTGAATTTATACAGTGCATGATCAATTGTAAACTAAAACTTTTTGTAAGCCCCCCCACCCCCTCATTCCTCCCTCCCCTCGGTTAAGATGTGGTGTTTGGACTGTTTCTTCTTTACACTACATGGATTTCCATGTTCACCGTTAGCATTTTGATCACTTTCAATAGGTTTAGATATTGTGTTAATAGTAAATAGGTGCAGCATGTCTGCAAGAGTGACTGTACATTTGTGTATGTATGAGAGTTGGCGGTGAGAAAGAATCGTTTAGAGGTTAGAAAAAAGGCGGAGAATTTGGTGGTCGAGTAGGATCAGTGAAGTGTAAATACTTTCCCCAGGCAAATTGGATGTGCATGTTAAAAATGGAAAGCATTCTATTTATTTAACTATAACAGGCTCTTGAAGGTACATATTAAAACTGAAAAGCTTTATTTAAAAAGGAGAGCATTTTTGTTTTTGTTGAGCAATTAGTGAGTTCATGAGTGTCACCACTCATCTGTATGCCTTTTTAATATGAAGATTAACCCTTTTGTTTTTGTTTTTTCTTCAGCCAAGCTGTAAATGAGCAATGTGCTATTTATTTCGTACAGACCATAAACCTTTTGTTGTCATTGTCATATGTGCATTCTCAAAATGTTAAAGTTGCTAATTGACCAAAGTTGACTGGTTTGATGAATAAACAATGTCTTTCTCCTGATAACATTAAATAAATGCCATTCAGTGATCATTCACATGGTGACATTTCAAGTCCCAAAAATCACCTGCTTCATTCTATTCTCGACTCATTACATTATTACATTTAGCCACTGTTGGATGGATTGCCATGAAATTTTGACATTCATGGTGCCCAAAAGATGAACCCTAATAACTTTGGTGATCCTCTGACCTTTCCTCTAACATCAATACTTTGATTTATGACTAATTAGTCATTGTTAGCATGCTAACATGGTAAACACTATATGTCAGCATTGTCATTGTGATTATGTTAGCATGCTGACATTATTTAGCTGAAGCCTCACAGAGGTGCTAGCATGGCTATAGCCTCTTAATGTTATTAATGCCAAACAAAACAGTGAGCACACCCCGTTGATTCACCAGTGTTTTTTGACTACAACATTTGACCTGATCTGAAGTTTGAAAACATTCCAGTGTATGACTTGTCTGTGGGGGAATGATGACGCTGAGGCAGGAACATGTACCTGTAGCGAGGGTGAGGTCAGAGAAAAGTTAAGGTGACATACCAATACAGCTGCATGACTAGAGAGCGAACCCCGCCCATAACCTCAGGGCCTGTCAGGCGGCTGCTTGGAAGTACCATCTGGGTGCGCTTCATCTCTTTGACAGCTCCTCAATGTGGCCAAGTAAGCTTCCACCCACTGTCTGTGTAGTCATGTGACCACACAGATAAACATTTATGATCCCTCGTACTCTGACTCAATAGAGTCATACTCTGACAGGGTTTAATAAGCTTGGCTGCTATTCCTGAGCAGAAGGAGCACATGAAATTGTCAAATCTTAAGAGATTTAGAGCATGTGTGGTATATATATATATATCTCTACTATCAAGTCTTCAATCTGACAGCCAGGTGTTGGACTTGTTGGCAAGTACACTGCAATTCATCTTCACTTGTCACACCAATAGGCTATAATCCCCGGAAGCAGTATGCAGTGACATCAACTTAGTCTTAAACCCTGATTGGATGAGATTCGTTTGAGTATGCAAATGTTAGAAAAAATGGGTCAAAGCCAACCGACAAACAGAAGTATTTTTGATTCTTTTCCTCGTTACCCAAAGTTACATTGTGGTTAAGAAGGACATATTAGAAATCTGCAGATGTCACGTTGAACAGGAAATGGTGTGTGTGTGTGTGTGTGTGTTTGTGTGTGTTGGGCTCATGTTATATATGTGGATTCAAGTGTGAAAGACGACAAAGACTGAGTAAACAGACGTGACAAAGGCTCACATTTACAGTAAACATAGATGGGGCTGCTACGCACACATTGTGTTTGCACGGGATAGACAGTACAATTGGCTCGAACCTCTCCCTTTTGAGGGCAGGCCAGGTGAGCTTACAGCGAGGTGTTTGGGTGGCGAGGGGGACAGAAGCCCCTGCAGTTGATATTGTAGAGGAAATGTGACAATAAACCCTCAAAAACCATAAATTCTCATGCATGATATATATTTTTGCGTGAAAGTACTCTAATAACTGCACATCTGTACAGTTATTAGAGTACTTTCATTATTGATATCATAAAAAAACTATGCTTTAAAGGTACTATAATCAATATTTTTATATTAACAATGGATCACATGACTACTTGTATGTGACAGGGGTTACTCACAGTGACAAACCCACAGGGAATTATCACCCCATTCTGCAGTCCCCCTCAGCTTTATGGAGCTTTTTAGCGTCTTTCAGCTTATTTTGTTTTGGTTTTCCAAGTCTTGGAACTTTCATAGTTCTCATTATATTGTGTTCGGCCGCAGCAGGCAACTGTTTTCAGCAAAAAAAGCTCTAAAAACTCACCGTATTTAGTGGCTGAAGAGGCAGATAAAGTATGTCCCTCAGGATTTAGTGGAGGCCAAAAACAGAGCAAAAAGGAGAGTGAATTTTGGACTTACATTCACCAGGTGGTCAGAAACACGACTCCAAATGAATGCTAATGTTCATCCGTGCTGGATGTGTAAATAAGCAACTGTTTGCCACATAAACTTAGAAGGCAATGATACGTCAGCGGTGTGTCCACAGCTGATTTCCGCTGCCCCAAGTGGACAAAATCAGAGTGCAGCTACATTTATCCAAAATATCTCAGTTCCACCCATTCTCTAGGTGCATAATACAAATAAAAATGTCAATTTTTATTGATCCTTTATACCTCCACACTCTACATCCTCTTGTCCTTGCTGCTTGTTTCTCACCTCCTGTCCTGTTCAATTTTTCAAACACCAGAGGCAATGAGTGAATATAACCTATGTCATTGCTTGTTCGCTGGCACTTGGGCGTGAATCGGCCAAAGAAGACTCTTAGAGGTTGAGGTAAGTGTGGCCTCGATATGAAAACAGTCAAGCTGAAACCTGAGCCGGAGACCCACACACACACACAAACTCACGGAGAGTTAAGAGTTGGCCTTCAGTAAACTGTTCACACATTTACTCTTCTGCCGTTCTGGCACCACATAGGAAATGAGTCTAGTGACAATATTTTCATTAGATAACCAAAATCCTGAAATTTTCCACCTGAGACACAAATAGAGGTTTGTCATTCATTTTCTTTCTTAGCCGTTAGCTTCTCCTGCCCGACCTATGAAAAACATATGCAGCTTGATTTGTTATTCAGGGTAATTTAAAGCAAAATTCTCACCAGGTGCCCCATAAAACCACAGCAGGACGTAAGACAGTAGCTGAAAGTGAGCAACAAGACTGCACATCCCGCAATCACTTCATCATGTTAAATCAGTCGGTGAGTGACTCATTCAAACCATGCACCATGCTCATTCTGAAATAGTCATTGTTTTGAATGTACTGTACTTTAAATTGGCATGCCAGTGACATTCCTAATTGTCATTTTTCAATATCACATTTACAACAGACCAATATTACATTTTTTTGGAGCAAACCAAGCCCAATTAATTGTTGCTTTGCCTGGCCAAAGACACTCAGACGTTTTGTGGGTTCAATACAGTCTAGATTTCTTCTCATGATTTCACAGAGTTCACAGGAGTTCACAGTGAGTCCCCAGTGAGAGCGCGGGGGGGGGGGGGCGGCTTTTGGGTGTTTTCATTGGGCATTTTCCATGGCGTGTGGTTAATTGTTATGGGAGACTTTTAACCAGCGTCTGACACATATTCTTTGAGCCTTGAGGGCTTGTGCATAATCAAATGACTGACTATGCTGCAGTTTTGACCAGAGAGAGGGGTCGCAGCCAAACATCCAAGCATGTCCTCACAGCGGTGCGTTGCTTTATTGTGTCAGTCAGTGGCACAAAAACACTGCTGCCACTGTATGAGGCATTGTTTGCATGCTACAGGTCCAGCACAGATGTAGTAACAGCGGTTTACTCTTAGTTTTATTGATCCCACAATAGGAAACTATTTTACTGAATCTAACCACAAGTGATGCAATACCGAATAAAGAAGGACACTTCCCATAGAGGAAAGTGTATTAGTGATATATAGAATCTTGTAGTAAATGAAAATACAAGTGAGGCACAATTCAAAGGGAGGTTCATATGCAATTCATTATATTCATTCCTCTCATGTCTAGCAATAAATGACCATTTGAACCTCTCCGTAGACATTTCTGGGACATGTAAACATATTGCTGCAACTGTTTTTTTCACCTCCTACCTCTGTTCCTGCGCTGAGAAAAAGATGGTGTGAGATTCACCTCTCAGTGCCCAGGGGTGCAGATAGAGCCCTGGATAGGGCTCCGTAATCCCCACCACTATTGGAGCCCATCTGTTTTGGTTTTCATTTTTCTGCATTATTAGTGCTTATTGGTACATGGTCTAGGAATGTAGCCAGGGTGTTTGAAGTCAAGGAGGAAGGTGATGCCAGGGGCATTAGCTGAAGGAATGATGACCTTAAGGTCTAACACAAGCCAGCACTCCTAACCTCCAGGAGCCTCTCCCTTGATGTTGGAATCCAAGTCCTGCTCTCGCTCCTACCTCAGACGCCCTGGACTTTGCAATTTGCCATTTCATCTGGCAACTGAGTAATGTCATGAGATTTTTCTGGTATAAAGACAACAACCACACATTTCTTTCTGATTATTACTCATATTTTTTCTGCTTTAAACTATAATATAACTACTATGTTTTAGCATTATCTGCTGCCTCCATTTGCCACAAGCAATTGATTTCTGACATTATATATCATATAATTTTATTTTAAATAAAACATATGGAAAAGAAAAAGTAGCCACTGTGTTTGTGGATCAGTCCTTGCTTCACTTTTCTTTTTTTTTTGCCTTCGAATAAATTAAAGTTTAAACAAACATTCTAATTGTCCACAAAGTGAATTTTGCTTTTATTATCAGTGTATCAGCTCCAGGCTGCTCTGATGCGTAACACTGAAGATTTGAATCATCGTTCTGTCCTTTAGCTCCAGCAGAGGGTAGTTCATGCTCACATATATGTGTCATTTCTTCTTTAATATGTGTTCCGTAACAACATAGATCAATCTAATTTTAGTCATATAAAGCGACTGATAACTGACTCATAATTAGTATTGTTCTGTTTTCCACCGCATGACACGTGCGGCTAACTGATACCTGTCTGTGTGCAATTATTCCTTGACTTCAGTTACCTTCTGGCAAATAGACAACACCAGCACTGACTAAGCAAACTTTTGTTTGCCGGTGTGTTGCATGGATGTGCATTTGTCAAACTGGAGCTGAGAATTAAATCTGTCAGTGAGGTAGATAAAGGCAGCAATCATATTAACCACAAGAGCTGGAAGAGCGTATGCAATGCAGTTCATGTTACTCAGGCAATTTACAAATCATGTCAATAAGGATCCCCTTTTATGTGTGTTACTGCTCTTCCCAAAACATGTTTGCGTATAACTTTTCAGTTTAATCTGAAAGTTTGAATTCATAGTAACTCCTTTTTTTTCATCTGGATAAACTTGGAAGAGGAGAGGAAACTTCTGGCTCAGGCATGACTTTGGGTAGAGTTGCTGTTCACAGCAGCTCTGACAAACATTACCTCTGGACGTGGGATACAGCGATGGACAAGGTGAGCCCTCAGCTGTATATTTAAGCCCTGGATGTTTCGACAGAACTCACCTGTGAGGCTGATAAATCACCAGCAGTGTGCACCCGGGGTTGAGCGTGGACAGTAAATCTGAAAGTCAACAGCCAATGAAGGCTAAACCAAACTGTGAGGAATTCAGTATATGGCACACTTCCCGTCATGTATGCCCTATTTATTATATACCCTTAATGAGTCCAATGAGAGGACTTTTGCTTGGCTTTCTGGAGGCCATCACTGACTTATAAGACATACATTTGCTCAGAAAATAAAGCTTGACCTCTGTCCTTCATGTGGCAAGTTATAAAAGATGTCTGTTATATTATATGGTTTTTATTTGCTTATATAAATTCGATCCAATTTTAAGTAATTCCCAAAGATCTTTATAAAACTGTAAATCTGGTGAGTGCCACGCTGGCTATTAATACGGTACTTAGAGTGCAACTATTGCACCGAGATCATCTAATGACCAGTGGGCCACATTTGACCTCCTGGATGACCCGTTCTAAGTTGATCATCAGTATTTTTAGAAGACAAAGGCCAGTGATACTTTGCCCTGAAGTGACCTTTTTCATTGTAGTGAGAACCGACATCATTATCAGTTCATCATGAGAATTAATAATCCATAATCTTACATATGAATATCATTTGTCAGTAGTGTCTCTCTGTCCATTTTGCCCCCCAGAGCTGGAGCTCCTCTAATAGAGCTTTGATTTGGACTGCATTGATTAGCCTCATACTCTCCTCCTGTTAACAGCAGACAATCATCCTTTGTGCGCCGCCTGGCCTTTTTGGTGTGTTTCTGACAGTTTTATTATGAGGACTAAAACGGCCCAAATAAACTGCAGAGAAACAGCCCCCTCTCGCCAGCTTTTCAAAAGGTTAGTAAATTTCACCATATGGATTTTTTGGTGTCTCTCCCAAATGTCATGGCTTAATTATTAACTGTGGGGCCATTTTGGAGAGAGATTTGCACTTTTACAATATTGTTGTGCCTGGCGAGGTTAAGTGTTGAAAGTGCAAGAAAGGCTATTGTCCTTCGTCTGTGTTTAATGAAGATGGATTTAGAGATGAAATGTTGGGTGTAATAAAGACAGCGTGACCTTTAAGGCTTTACTGCGGAAAACAGGTTGATGGTCTGAAAAACAGACAAATAATATGCTGCAAGATTTAAAAGAATGCAAACAGCTTCTCACTGATTGTGAATTCTAAGTAAATAGAAATAGATATCTGTGCTATATTACTGTGCTATTGCATCATCATTGAACATTTTTCTGTAATTGTTCAGTGAGTTGTTTTTTTTTTTCTTTTTTCCGATAAATCAGGATCTATGAGCTCTAACTCAAGATTATAACCAGTCACAAACACCAAAGGTCATGACCTCCCAGTGTGGCCGTTATGAGTAAATATTGATTACACTACAGTCAGTCAGCTAAGTGGAGCCACCAGAGCTGAACACAGCCATGTACTGTGATGTTTTTTGAAAGAAGCAATATCTGGCCTAATCCCAGCGTCAGCCCAGCCCTCGCCCCAGCCGGTGCACTTCTTTCTGCTGTGCATATCAGCATGTGTGGCTCTACGCCGGGCTCAGGTTTCTCAGAGCTCCTGCTTGGTTGCAGTCAGACCTTCACGGCAGTTTGTCTGAACAGGCTCCTGAATCTCAAAGTCCTCGTGCTAGCTTGGGCTTCCTTGGGGCACCAACTGGCTGACTCCCAAGATGGCACGGCGGTATCTGAGTTCACATGTTCCTCACCCCCACCTTCATATATGTCATCAGACTAACCGTGCCCGCCTCAATGAAAGCTCTCTGTTGACTTCCTCTGCTGACAAGTGAGACGTGACCAGCTTCATGGCGTTGAGCGCTAACCACTGAGCAGGGTCTTGAAATAGAATAAGTAAAACTCTGTTATGAAATACTTTGCTTTGCCAAATTCATGATATAGCCCCATACTGTAGCTTTCTGTATTAAATAGGCTCTTTTTGAGAGCGGAAAGTTTGATTCATGTGCGACAGAGATCCCAGTATGAGCTTGTTTTAAAGGCATTGTCGACATTTTGGAAAATACGATTATTTGCTAGCTGAGAGTTAGATGAAGAATAAGATTGATATCACTCACATATCTGTCCAGTAAATAAAAGGCTACTGCCGGCAGTCGGTTAGCTTAGCTTAGCATAAACACTGAAAACAGGGGCAAACAGCTAGCTTGGCTCTGTCAAAAGGCAACCAAATCTACCTACCAGCACCTCTAAAGCTCACCAATTAATATGTTACATCTCATTTGTTTAATTCATACAAAAAAGTATAAAAATGACAAATTGTATTTTTCGGGTGTTTGTGTCAGACTTTTTCTTGGCTGGGAGCTATAAGTCATGTTGGCAGTGGAGCCTTCAGTTGATGGTAGGTGGATTTTGTTACCTTCTGACATAGTCAGGCTAGATGTTTCCTCCTGTTTCCTGCCTTTATGCTAAGCTAACGTCTGCTGGCAGTGCTTTATATTTAATGGACAGACATGAGAGTTGTATTCATATCCCCACATAACTCTTGGCAAATAATAAGTGTATTTTCCAAAATGCTATTGCCTTAAATTGTTGATTTGAGTTCCTAGCATATGTGATAATAAAAAGCTTTCATTATTTCACAAATCACAAAAAATGAGAGGATTGTGAGCCACACAGCAGTGGTGTCAACCTCCAGATTGACAGAGTGGCCTGATTTTCTTCTTCGGGTGTTTTGGAACTGGAGGCTCAGGGGGAGGCAGCAAGCCCTGACAGAGAACTGCCATTGCACACAGCAGAAACCTACCCACAAACCCTTGCCTGTGGCTTGCCCTTTGAAGGTGCATGTCTCTTCTTGACATTTCTTGTCAACTTGCCTTGGGAACATTGGATTCCATCCTCTTGGTCCAAAGTTTGTGTTCAAACTGTCTGGGATGATGCAGAAGATATAAACCACTTCAATGTCATTCAAGGTAGGTACAAAGTCTTTAATCCTCAAAGTCAATATTAAACCAATCCAAAAAAAATGAATCAGCCTGGTCTCCCCATATACTGGTTTGACGTCTTTAGGTGAGGATCAAAGTGCTATGATGCAATGTCTTTACAAGTCAGACTTGAAAATAAAGATGATTCAGTGCATAGCACTTTAAAGGTTTTTATTTACACCTGCCTTTTATACAATAGCATGCCATCCTAGATTCTCTCTCCATGCTGCACACCTGAGCAAATACATACACACCAGGGCTGACAGTGAACATGGCATATTTGTGTCACTGCAGCAATTGGAACAGAACAGCATTAATAGACCATGCGGCTTGTAATACAATTAAAACATAAATATGCAAAGTACACAGGGGTTCTTCTGCTATGCAGTATCTGCAGAGACAGGTGCCAGCCATCTTTAGTGTTTACGACAAAGATCCTCCAGCAAATGGCATCACGCTGATCATACTGGATTAATAGATGATGTCTGAGAACTTGAATTTCAGCACGACTTCAGCCTAAAACAATCTAAAACAGTAAATGATCTCAGCAGGAGGAGCCTTGTTCTAAAACAATAAACTAATCTGAGGGCAATGTGTAGAAATAACTCACATTTCTAGATCACCATGCATCTTGAGAAGGGTTCATACTGTAATGAATTATTTTTTTACACTGGGTGGCAAAATTAGATTTACAAATCTATAATATCTTCCTTCTCCGTCATCACACAAACCAAATTAGTTAATGATCATTGTCTGTCCTCTGCTCTACAGTATTGCTTTGATATGAAATGAGGTTGGAAAAGCATTCTGCATGTCTGAACAAAACGTTTTGTTTGCTCCGAGTCAAGTGCAACAGAAAGCCAGCATGTTCAAGGTAGTGAAAGCTGACAGAGTCCTGGCTGTTGAACTGATTCTGGCCTACTGACATGTCCTGTCTTCTTGTAAAGTATTTACTTTCTTCTTCATCAGTTTCAGTCTTGAGTTCAATCGGCTGATTGAGTGGATGGTTCCAGTTGCAGCCTGATGTACACAAATTGTCAGTCAAGAACTGACTGTTCAATAATATAGCCTTTACAGCCTATGCCCAAGGACCTGTAGGCCATTACAGGGCCATTACCAGTGAAAGCCTTGTCTGGACAAGTGGAGGGAAACTAATGTGTTGCTGAGACGAAAGGTTCTTATTGTGAGGATTGCGGCAGGAGCCAAACAAGGGAGATAGAATCAATTACAAATTTAAGCAAGTAGCTGTGGGTGTAGTCAGTATGTTGCCATGGCATATATTCTCATCATTAAAAAACAGAAAGCTGTTGGTCGGCATGGGTCCATTGGTTTAAATAGGGCTGAACATTCTCATATTAATTCCTCAGAAATGTTGCAATAGCTCCCTCAAACTACGCCAACAGCTGTATTTGTTCACATTTGTTACAAAAGGTTCAGATCTGCAAAAGCATTTACAATGCTAATGAACATATCATGGCACAGAGATTTGTTTACACACTTAAGGTTTTGCATTGACTGTGTGATGAATGTGTTTGAGAGTAAAGATTTACACAGTGGCTCATACACACTTAAGTTTGGTTAAGAAACACTCAGCCTTGTGTTGACAGCTGATGACAGCTGGCACTAACGGTAGACTTATGAATTACATCATTATAATTGATTTTTTAAAATTAAAATGACAACAAATCTTGTCGCAGATTCAGAAAACTATACAGTTTGTGAAATGTAACTCCTGAGTACTTCTATAGGTTTTACAAATTTGGTTTCAATCAATATGCCGCATTAATATCTAGTTTTTCATCATAAAAATTAGACGTCCAGACAACTTCATTGCTGCCGCTGTTTCTGACAAACTTAATTCTAGACTTCCACATCTGTCTTCATTTTCCTATGGGTTTTGACTGTCTATCACAATGTGGTTTCCAAAATTTGCTGGGTGTTTCTCAATGCACCCACACAAACCTTTCCAACTCTTATAATAAATTTATTTTCATTTTTTTTTCTGCGGTTAACCATATATACTTTAGTCTTTCTTTCAGATATTTTTTTAAATAAACACAAAAACAAATGTTTCAGTTCTTTTTGTCCTTTTTTTGTTTGTTTGTTTGTATAAAACTATAAATTCCACTAACAAGCAACCATTGATGAATTTATGATCAATTCATGATCAATCAATTAAATCAATTTATGAGCTGATTTGAAGCTTTAAAACTCAGCCTGCTTCAAATTAGGCCTGATCAAATTTAATCAAAATGTACAACATAGCCAAAAAATGTCTACAAGCTAAGTGACCATGACCATTAAAGTGTGTTAGCATTCGCTGCTCTGTGGAGTGAAGCACAAATCTTTGTTTGGGTGTGTGGGGGGGTCTTGTGTCTTGGATTAATTAAGCTGAGGAACTCCCAGTTTGGGGAGCTTAGCATGTGCAGGGTGATGTTTTCTTCTGAGTCTTTTCCACAGGGATAGGTTTGCACTCATCTTTGATAGTTAACCCCATGTGACCCTTCCCTAGAGCCAGTCCCCACTCCCACCTCACTGCTCCTGCTTCTCATTAGAGCCTGTCCACTGCTCTGCCTGAGTCTAAGTAGGCCGCCACCCAAGCCACTGACTCACTGGTTCCACCAAAAAAACATGAAATGCTGTGTGACTGCATACTCGCTGTATGACTGTATGAGATTCCAAGGAAGTTTATCTGTGATATAGACATCGCTGTTTAATTCAGATATGAAAGAAATCTTAATTTAAAATCAGATTAATATGCATGTGTGCATATTTCACTGAAATTACCATTCCCCTAATTAAACTGTTTATTGTGGCATGTGGCAGCATTAGAGAGTCGAGTAAATATTTTCCAGCTTTTCAGAAAAAATGTACATAAAAAATAATCATTTGTCAAATCAATGGATCGAACAGAACAGCAGCAAATTGATTTGTTTCTTACATAAACATGCACAACCACTATCTTTGTAATATTTGTACACGTTACTTAAAATTAATGAAATGAAAAATTGCTGTTGTTTGATTTTTTCCAAATGAGGTCATAGTTAATTTATAATTTATTTCACCTATAACAAATCTATATTAGCTGATTGAGCTGCAAGAGATAAGCTGTTTTGATGAACATTTCTTACAGCGGAGGATTGAAATTGCAGCTGAGTCATTACCCTGTATCATTGCTATCTCAGTGTATGATGAGACGTGAATTTGTCTGACCTCCCCAGGGCAGCACAAAGGGCTGAATTCAAAGCAGGGCACCCAGGGGCCAAGCTGGCGGCGGGCCCAGCTGAGGAGCACCAGCCAGCCACCACCTGCATACTGCTGCTCGCCCAGTCTCCCTGGATATGAAACCACCCCCTCCCTCCCTCAACCACTACCATGCCCCCCCCCGCCCATCCAATCCCCTCCCCTCCCCTGCCCTGACAAGCCTTATCTGCATCCCAGTCATATCCTACTCCCACTCCTAATATCTGCCCAGTCCATCTCATCTGTCCATCACACGGCCCAAATTCTATGTGACGGCAACACTGTGGCCTCAGCTGTGAACACTCCTTTCATTCTGTCGCTGTGCTGTTGCCGAGCTGATTGTTCAGATCAAGCGGTGACAAAGATTTGTGCAATCTCTTTTTTTTTTTTCTCCTCCCAGATTGTGAATGCCAAATTGTTCCCAAGATATAGATTACGATTTGGTGTTGGTGGCTTGTTTTATCTTTGTTTATACAATAAATCATGGTTGCTTTTGTGGACAAAATCTCCTGCACCACCCTTGCCCTTTCCTTTACCCTGCTAAATCTTCAAAGAGAAGAAATGTCAAAGTGCTTTTAACTGTTCCAAAAAATTCATCTTCAGAGATTTTGTCATGCATGTCAAAATAGCAATTATCTTATTAAGCCCTGAGAGTAACATTTGGCGTCACTTCACTGTGAAATGAATGCGGTTCATCTGATCCCTCTGCCCAGAAATATACAATCTCACCCAGACGTTTTACCTCACAAACAAAAGGTGCTGTATGAAAACAAGCCAGGTTTCTATTTCACCAAAAGTTGTTTCAGTCAAATGGTGGCTGCTATCTGGTGACAAAATTAACTTTGACACTTATTTCAGCTGCCGGATCAATTTAAATGTTTACAAAAATATCCAAGGTTGGGGGTCTGAGTTATCAATACCAGTTGGATTATTTGCGTTTAACTTCCATGTGTTCAAACTACACCGAGCTCAAGTGTTTCTCTCTGGCTCAGCAGTTGCAAACTTGTATTTCTCTATTTTAGTTCAATAGTGCCCCCTGGAAAATAGTCTCTTGTACTGCAGTCAACAAAGCTGCATCAGAGTGGAAAAAGATGGCAGCCCCCTGGACTGATCATTTAGTCCTCTCATGTCTCTACTGAAGCTCTAAACTGGCAACATTAACATCAAAAACACTCAAAAGTGTTGTTTTTTTTGTGGGACTCAATGATGGTAAACTTCTCATATATATCTAGAAAACTAATCATGTACTTATAATGACTCATTGTGAGGATCGTTGCTAATAACTGCGGGGGTGATATCGTTATGATTAGCTGACCACAAAAAGCTCTCTATCTACTCTGTTTTTCTGTTTGAGTCACCCAAAGTTTAAATTTTCACCTTTCATTATGATCACTGTTTGCAATTCATTTCCCGTCAAACTCAGATGTCACAACCCACATGACCCTTGCCCTTGAGCAAAAACAATATCAAAACACTGAGCTGGGAAGACAACAGAGCCAGACAGGGAGCACTGGGGATGCCAGCCCCAGACAATAAGAGGGTGAAACGGAGGATGGTCGAAATTCTCCTCCCAGCTGTAGACCTTGTCGGATCCCTATCCTGAATTCCTGAGCTGTCTGGAGGAGCCCTCGGGGCTGGCAGAATGGCAGGGTGCGTTGTGGGAGTCTGTCCTGTTTCTGTAAGCCCAGGTGGGGGGTCTGGGGCAGGAGGGGCTGCTTTCTGGGGATTGTTTGATAACGCTGCATTTTTGACCCCCTCACGCTCCTTCTGTCTCTGCTGCAGCGTCTGATTCAAGTGGAGGCACCGGCAGCCCTTTAGACCTGTCTCTTAGATTCATGCCAAGACTAATTCATCGGCTTGTTGCGGGCGACAGTGTTTGACACCGTGCATCAGCTTCCAAGGTGGACTATAATGGGAGAGTTCACAGAAGGTTAAAGGGTTAGTGTGCTTTACTACTGCTCTAACCTTGATCACCAAAGTAATTATGAGGAGGGAGGAACCAAGAACATGCCTGAGGGGATGGACGTGGCAGAGTAGAAGAGCACATGCGTGCATAAACATTTATGTGTGTGTGAATGGTGTGGGTGTGTGCACATATTTATATATTTGTTAGAGCACAAGTAACACCCAAACACCGTTTAAATATTTCACACATTAACCAGGATCATACATGACGGCAAAATGCTGTAATGTAAGGTTATGTAATGTCATGACTTATCCAAGTGCAACGTTTAAAGAACTACTTAGAAAACTTTTTTTTTTTCAAAGTTGACAATGACACCACATTTGGCTTTAGAATAATCCGTGGCTCTAAATAAAATAAAGCAGAATTTAAAGCACTGAGCGGTCACAGATGTGGAGTGAAAAAATAGCTCTGATGGAAACCAAATCCTGTGCATTGCTGCTTCAGCAGAAATATCAAACAACTGGAAGGAACTCTCTCAGAACTCACCAAAACTTGGCGATTGTTCTTTTGCTTTGAAGTTCAACGCAGTCCTGCATTACAATAAATACATAGTTGTGGAAAACGAGTAGATTAGAATGGATGGTGAAGGTATACTACTATGGAATCAAATTCACATACATAGACAGATCTAACAGTCACATTCTTGCAAGGAGACACTGATTAAAAAAAAAAAAAAAAAGCTTCACATTGCTCCTAATCTGTTTGAGGCTGTCACACTGCATGAAAGTTGACATGTCATATCATGTGTGTTCATCAACATGCCGAAGCTCTCCTCTGAGCGCAGACCGCAACTCTGTGTGTAGGACCAGTTCGGCCTCTGAGGGGGCGGTTCTGGAGGCGATCCATTATCAGTAATGGGTCAGGGTCACACAATGGGGGCACTTTGTCAGATCTGTTGGGGATGCACTGCGGTAGGCAAAGGGGTCGCTTTGATCTCTGTGCATATGTTCACCGGAGTGTGCCATGTCTGAAAACTGATCCTCTCTCTGACATTTCCCTCCCATAACCATCTGAGGATCTATATCTCTTCTCTGCAAAAAAAAAAAAATCACATTGGAAAAAAAGATGAATATTGCGGAGAATTGACTATGACTTTCAGGGGCGAAATTACAGACCCGTGCTACTAACAACTGATGCAGATAATATCTTTGTCTTTACTATTGTCTCTCCATTGTATCAAAGATAAATGGACTGTTAACAGTTGGTGTGTGTGTGTGCCTGTGCGTGAATGTGTGCATCAGTGTGTCTCAGATAGGAGCCTGGACAGCCCAGTGTTTGTAGTTTTTGTAGTCCTGAGGGCCTCTGGTGGGTGTGCTCACTTTAAAGGGCCCAGTGAACTGTGAGGACTTGAGACATGAGACCGTGCCGCCCAACTGGCCCCAGGACACGGGTTCACCCAGAGAATGTGAGCTGAGCAGGGGAACTGGGCCGAGACGGGCTCCCACAAACCTCCACTCCATTCCACAAGACAGCAATCCCATCTGAGAGACTCCGTTCATGCTGAGGGAAACTAAACCTTTGCTGTGGTTACTTGTTGATATCTGATTTACATCTAAATCTACCTTTCTGGTCACAATTGCTATGTGTGTTATGTGTTTCTTCACATTTGAAGTGCACAGTTAAAATGGGCTAAATCAGTCATGACTTGGGAGCTGCTACATATTTCATCTAACTGTTAACAATATTTTGGGAAAAAAATGAGCAGCGAATTTACAAAGTTGTATCAGCTCTTATGTCATTGAAGATTCACAGTCACCCATGTCATCAAATATTAAGAAATCTGACTGTTTGGTCTTAACAGGATAATGAGGGAGATATCCTATATTTTTATTATTGTCAACAAATTCCATGAAAGGACCAAAACCAACAATGAATTGATCCTGCTAATGAGTGTTGTCTGTGTTGCTAGAGCTTAATCTAGCTTATTACTCCACTGTTGCCCAAAAACTATAAAAAAACACATCAGTGAGCCACACTGTTGTACTGGGTGATGGTGGTTTTTCGTTACAATGAACAGGGCCACTGTAGTTTATTTTCAGACAATTTTGTATACTGTACACCTTCCTACTGCTGTAAATACTTGCTAGCAGCACATCAGATCTGTGGCCAAAAATAGTGTAAAAAAAAAAAGCTCTATTTATTCCTGTTTGAGTAACATTTGCCAAACACTACAGTAACCAGCTGTTTTTGTGAAATGATTTAGTACATCTTTAAAAATGTATTTGTGACCTGTTGTAAAGATTTTCATCTTCAAACCAGACCTGGAGAGAGAAGTTGTGAAAGAAGTTGTACAAAGCCTTTTGGGGCTCCAGAGGAAGCTACGTGAAGATAAATTGCCCCAAGTGACGTAACTTAAGGCAAAGTTAGTTGGTGCTGATGACAACAGGTTTGAAGATGAAAAATGTTAGTGCAGTTCGAAAGAGGTGGGTTTACCAGCTCTGTAGCCCGCTCCTCATCTCTGCTTGAGGCTAGCACCTCAAGGCTCCATTAGCCGCTACTAGCATAACACACTTGAATCTACAACTGAATTGCCAGCAGTTGGGTTGCACTGTGAGCAGTGTCGGTGCCAGGTTTCAACAAGGAGGAAGAATACATGGTTTTGTTTTGTTTTTTTACTGTCAATTGTGAGTCTGACAATGTTTTAGGAGTGCGATGCTAAATTGGTCGTGCAGACTTTTAAGACTGATGGGGAAATTAGTGGCAAACTTCAAAGACCAAACAGCAATTCTAGTTAAAACTGACTTAATAATTGGATAAAACCGTTAAACCAACCATAAAATTTAAAAGCTGCCACTGTTTTATTATCAGCTTTTGTTGACCAAAATGTATTATTTCATCTGAGGATAAAAGAAAAGAATGCACTTTCCAGTCCACTGTAGCAATTAATGGTTAAAACACAGCCAGTATTATGTGGGATAGACATTTTACAAACATTTAATGTACTAGGCCATAACTGACTGAACCAACTGGCTAATTGTGCAAAGCCTAAATTTAAAATGAAATAAATGACTTACAATCACAATTTATTACTGATTTTTTTAAAAGATACTTTCACAGCATACATATGCAACAGTGAAGTTTTTTATGCCATGAAAAAAATACTTATGATAGAAACAGGGCTAATAATCCACTTAATGGCATCAGAATAATGTCTTTATTTCCGCCAGATCAGTTTTTAAACTCCTGACACCAGCGTACTGTATGTGTGATTTATTTTTAGCCATGGAGATAGTATGAGGAAGCCCTTATAGATTGCACCCTCCCAGGAGAGAAAAACAGAGACTGCAGAAGTAAAGCGAACCCCAGCTGAGTGTCGATATCAGGTTATGATGTTTGCTGTTTTAACATGAGCCTCTTTTCTCTTTTCTCCTGTTGTTTCTTCTCCTCTTCAAGGGTAGACAGGCAGACAGAGCCTGGGGGCTGTATCTCCCCAGCTGGGATCTTAGGTTAAGCTCCGAAGAGAAAAATACCACAGTTGTTGTCTTTTTTGGTGCATTTCCTTCGATTCAACTCTATTTTACATTATCCACTGACAAGTCCCATCACATAGCTTTGTTGTTGTAATTTGGATTGAGGTCCCTTTAATTAAACCTTTTCTCTCTTTTTTTTAAAAACGCCAGTTCATTCTAAGGTCAGAGGTTATGAAAACAATGTCAGTGCAAGCTGCTGCGCTGTGTACGTATGATACACAGTTTGTGTCAGTCAAGAAACAAACTTTTTTCCTCCTGCATGTTACCAGTCAAAAGCTATTTCCTGTTACAAAGTATATTGACTTTAAAGAAGCACTACAAAGAAAATACAGATCGTTTTGCAGTGATGAATTGTGGCTTTGGATATTTAATCTATGACCAGTAAACTGCTGATCTATTACAGGCTTGGAAAAAAATGAGCACTCTTTAATCTAATCTCTGCAAGACTAGGAGACATTAAGTGAAAAAAAAGAAGAAGAAGAAAACAAAAAACACTGCCACCATTTTGTTTTTGTTCACAGAGCAGCATTCAGGTTGTGCTCTGGGTGAGGTCTGACGGATGTCAATTAAAGGGCTATTTAAATATTTAAGCAACAAAGTTTGCCACTCGTCCCCTGGGTGCAGTTATATGGGGTGGGGTGGGGGGGGGGTTATGCAGCCTCAGCTCTCCAAGGAGCAGCTGAAAGTCAGGCAGGCGGCGTGGATAGTTGGGAGGCATCACGGCTAGGGTTACAGTGTGAATTAAAGCTGACACTAAGAAGCGCTCCTCACAATGACCTGCAGAAAACAGCAGACAAAAGAGCCTATTTTAAAGCAGGACAAAGGGGAGGTTAGTGGAGATACCTGAGCCTGGCCTGGCCTAGTCAGCGTGTCTGTGGACGAATGGCTGGTGCCGCAGGACCACCGCAGCCAGACCCGGCAGGAGAAGAAACACATTGAAAAGCACATTCCTGCACAGCCATAACACCAGGACAGACATATGACACACACACACACACACATGCATGCATGCACACACAGGAATACCCTGAGCACAAGCTACAATTTGTAAGACATCATTTTCATCGTATTAATATCAGTGTTGTCAGTAGCTCGACTGGTGGTGTACTGGGTTTCTGGTCTCACACACACACAGACACACACACAGACACACACACACACACGGTACATGATTTCATGACAGTTCAAAACAGAGAGAGATTGTCAGCAATCTGTTATGCTCCCCAGAGGACTTTGTCATCTGAAAAGCATATTTAACCTTTCAGATCTTTCCAGAAATATAATTTTCTCTGCGGCGGAACTCACTCAATCATCACTATAGACATTTTGTGATGAAATTTACATTACCAAAAATACTTCTGGGTGCACTTCAGTGCTCTCGTAGCAACGCTCCAACCCACCCCTCTCTGCCTGAATGCTTGTGAATTCCACAAGAGTTTGCGCTATCTCCCTTCATCTGCTGTCACCATGGTCCTCAGCATGCTTTCACCTCTATCCTAATCCCCCACTTCATCTGAAAGTCAGGATGACAGCTCTGGCTCTTGTCCTCTCTCGCTGTGTGTTTGTTTGCATCCACCTGTTCTTGAAGTGGGGAGGCTGCAGGTAGGTGCCTGATTGAAGTAACCAGCATCTCCATGCAGTTTATCCCATGCTGAAACATTTTATTAATTTGTGGTTACGCATTTCAAAAGGAATTACCAATATCCTCCCCTACTACTTCCAATCTGAGTTGTCTAAATAATTGATATACTAACTTTTTTTGTTTTCAGACAAAAGATCATTTGCTTCTAGCCAAGCTGACAGCATTCTGGTTGAAGTAATTACTTTCTGCAGACATCTCCCAGGGTGTAAAATGTCCAGACGACAGCCGCATTCTTAAATTGGCACTCTGAGGGTCACAGCTCACTCTGGTACCAAACTGGACTTGTTCAGAATACCATTTGAAACGCTATTTCTATATTCACATGTGTCGCTCTCTTTCTCTTGAAGCATTCAGTATCAACACTTTATGGAAAATAGAGGAGGAGCTGCTGTCTTTAAGATCCTTTACAATGATTGCCACATGCTATCACGCTAACCACATAGGCTTGGTAGGAAAGTTTGCTGTCAGATTGTGAAAATAACAAGACCATGACACAACTTGTCACAACGTGGAAGGGTAAGGAAATGTGCGCTAACGTCAAAAGAAACTAAAGGAGCTTCTTCATTTAAATTTACAATTAAATTGGATATAAGGCAGCAACACAAACAACAATTTTAAGCTTAAATGATGCATAAGTGAGTGTTGCATAATGGATTGTCAGTATGGACTAAATGATGTCATGACCACCTGACTCATTAAAAGAAATGCTTAAAATAAAAGTGATGTATTTTGCCACTTTACGTGGGGTAATAAAAAATGTGATTTATTAATTTATTGGGATAAGGCTATTTTATCCTATACTCAACCTTCAGAAAAAAAATATATTTTATAATATAGTAATTGATAATACTTACTTTATGATATGGTAAGTAAAGATTCATGGATCACTGACTCACTCTGAATGGCATGGCAAATAATCCATTAATTTATTAAATACATAAACATTTATGTAATACATTTTATAGAATCTGTCCAGAGTGCATAATTACACATATTTTATTGTTAGTAAATCTTACTTACGATTGCATTGGATGATTATGTTATATTGATAACAAAAGAACTTTATATATAATTTGACAATTTCCAATTTATTTATATACAATATCTAACATTTGCTCCATATCAATAATAATTAAATAAATCAGTAAAAAAAAACTCTCAACATATTGAAACTGCATTTTAAAGAAACAAAAGGTCTGCCAATAATTTATAAATCAATACTGATGAAATCATGAATGCCTTACATGAGTAATAGTTAATATTTTAAAACTTAGGTTTAAATAATCATTCCTAAATGACATGCATGTATAATGGTGAGTTTGTATTGACACAACTTTTCATATTAAATGCAAACCGTGGTAACACACTGCACAGTCAGACAGAGGAGCCCCAGCAGGAAACCAGCAGCTTATATGTCTCCGGTCTCTACTGATTAACATGGATAACTTTGACCCACAGAACGGGTGAGGATTCCTGTCTAATTGAATTACTGTCAGTCTCCTAGCCTCCAAATATTGTCTTGAACTTATACCCCTCTCTGTTGCCAGAAACTATTTACATTATATATATGTATATATATAGCTATATGGAGCTTTTTTGTTTTAGACTCTGGTACAGAAAATGATTGTTTTATTTTGTCAACAATCAACAATTAGACAACTGGGCTGCAAGTTCTTGCACCATAAACATGAACCATAAAATATCCTGTTGTTTAATAGTTTTCATGAAATAAAGGCCAAATGACAGAGCCCTCTTATGATGCATACTATAAAAGTACTGTGCATGCTGTTTTTTGGGAAAGAAAATCAAAGCGTCTGAAGATGCAGTCAGTTTGGACATGCACAGTAGGCTTTCTTCTTGATTATACAGGACTAAGCACCTGCTGTGTTTTGGCCCCGAAATATACTGCTTTAAAGGGCAGACAATATGTATTCAATAAAGCTTAACTCATAAGGGCATACAGTACTGTAACGCAGACCTCTGATCTAGAGGAGAGGGAGGACAGAGGTTGAAGGGAGAGAGCTCGTCTTTGAGTGCAAGTCTCATTCTTACGTTAAGACCAGAGTTATGTCACTTATTGCATTGCTCTGGAATGAGGTGCAAAAACATGGCTGCCAGCTCTCTTTCCCCCCAGGCCTTTCGAAACCCAAAGGCAGGACTTATGTGCCGTTTTACGCATGTTATCCATTTTGCATCACAGGAAAACACAAGATAAGGATCCCTCAGCAATAAGGATCCCCTGCGGATATGCAGCTTTGTTCTCACTTGTTAGCATCTAGCAACAGTTCTCTTCATATAAAATGCATTTCACTTGGACATTCAAGTCACACTGACATGAATGTTCTATTAAATATGCATATCTCAAGTGTCCATGTCAGATTCCAAAGTTGACAGTCTAAGATTTATGGCGCCATTGACCCTCATTGCTTTGCTGCTTCCTCAAGAGAAACCTGCCACAGGCTGCGTGCCAAATGCTTTAAAATTTAAAGAGGTGATGAAGAAACTATCCAGAGGAGACAAAAACACATCAGTTTTGCCACAATAAGACTTTTCTCTTCCTGCCTTCCTTCACTTCCTTCCGTCCTTCCTTCCTTCCTCCTTTCCTTCCTTCTTTCCTTCCTTCAGTTCCTTCCGTCCTTCCTTTCTTCTTTCCTTCCTTCCAGCCACTTCTTTCCAGTTGATCGGTTTTACCCTGAATGCTCATTGCCAGCCGTTTGAACTAGTTTTGAAATTAAGACAACTGGCCATTCAAACTTACAGCCAAGGTTATAAGAAGCCTGGGAAAATCAGATAAACCATTCTCTGTAAAATCCCTACAGAACCTCCTGCATACAGTTTTGGATGAAATGAAGAAATCCTTGGCTTAGCTTCCAATAGATTTTTCTTTGATATAATGATGTGTAAATGACCAATAAGTTTTACATGCCAAGATTGCAAAGCAGAGATATTGGAAAATTCATCATAGCGATTGCCATGTGAACAGCTTTGCCTGTGCACAGGCTGCAGGATAAACAAGGCTCAGGGATGGTGAAGGGAGACTGTTTTTTTTTTCCTTTCTCCGGGCCGTTTGCTGCAGGCAGAACACCTGCATTCTTTCCAGGCTCTCTGGAGGATTCAGAACTTGACCTTAGTGTATAGTAACAGGGTATCCAACTTTTTCAAAATGTCAGAATGCTACATAACTCTATTGTTTCTGACATGCTCTCTCCACAGAGGCTCAGATAAAGAAACACCTTTCTAAAAGTGGCAGGGCTGACATACTTTTCTAAGAGCAATGGAGGAAACGAGAACTCCCATATTCTCACAGCGACTCTCTGATTTGTCCACACTTACTGGTAAACTGATAAAGTACTGTGACAATACCTCTGGAGTGTCTCATAAATGTTTTGTATTGACCTTAAAGCATTTGCTGACCACAAACAGAACCGCGAACAGGAGAGCATTTCTCCTGTGGGTAGGAGATGATTTTCTCTGGCAGGCACACAGGATCACTGTCTGCTACTCTGAGCCGGCCTTCCACAGCAGCACCTTCCATTGCTCTAGGCCCTCAGCCTGAAAATCTCTCCTCTGCAGGATGGATTGGGTTCCAGGACCCTCTCCTCTCCTGGGACTGACCCAACCCGGGGAACAGGGGGCTTTCATGGGAGATCACAGGTGCTTATATACAAAATGGCAATTTTCTTCTTCCATAATTCCATGTTACTGCATTACCAGATCTTATCGTGAGGCCAGTATCTCATTCCTGAGGTTTTAGATGTTAATGAAAGATGCTTTGCCTCCGGCCACTGGGGGCTAAATCAACAAGCCTAGGATTCCTGTTGGCCTTTGTTGGGAAATACCAAGGCTGAGCTGAGGTCAGAGACAAAGCATAGAGCTGAAGATGGAAATGCTGGGCCCAAAACAAGCTTGTATGCAATCTAGTACACTTGCAAGCTGACTTAAATATATTACCTTTTTTATCTTTCCTGGGCCAAACATGGTAATCCTCTGATGCTGTCATACCTTACAATTATATAAAACAGCTAAATATTAAAATGAATGCGCTGGATCCTTGTACACTTCGGTATAATAATACAAAATGAATGGCATATTATTCTTTTCATTGGAGAGTTGAAACATTTCGATAATTACTTTTTATGCCCTTAGTGTGCCCTGGAATAAAACTGAAACAAGCTCAACAATATGTGTTGAGGATATGTAATTTCAGCCACTTAGGATCATTAAAAAGAGATCATATTGAATATCACTTCTAGAGAGGGAAAGAGAAAGCGAGAAAGAAATAAAGAAGAGATTTGTTTGTCAGTCAATTCCGACCCACTCAATCTCCTTAGCCTTGTGAAAGAGGGGGAGAGAAAGGGTCGGGGTCAGCTTTCTGTAAATCTTCTGATGAAATGTTGACAAAACAGCCAATTTTCTGTAATTTTCCTGCAGCCCTCTTTCAGCAGCTTACTCACTCAGAACCCCTTCATTTCAAACAGCAGCACACTGCGACCTCTGACATGTATCTCGTCCCCGACTTCTTTGGCCTGGCAGAAAGACGTAACAGTTGTGCCTTTTAGGTCAGGTGGATGCCGTTTAAGAAGCCAGTCTCATAAAGGATGCCTTTGTCTCTCTAACAGGCTCTCTTGGGCCCCAGTAAAAGGATAAGAAATGTAGTTAATAGCTCAGGAGTGGCCTAATCATCAGCTGCCATTACTGCTCCAATATCAGCAGAGATGACAGACTTATCAATAACAAAGGCCCAGCTGAAGCCTCCACCGCTCTGTCATTTTGATCTTTGCTCCACTAATCAGAGCTTTCATTTGAGCTAAGCACCGGGCAGCACACCTCTCATTCTCTTCATGCTGTGCCAGATATCACTCATCTTTACAAGCCACTCTGTATTCCCTCAACCCCAGGCCACCATTTCCACAAATTGGCTTAATTTCTCAGGCAAATATATGACACATCTGAGAGCTCATTATCCTTGCAATGCAAGCGCTTATTGTACTTACTGGTAAAACTCTCTTTTGCTTTTGACGTTTTGTCTTGATTGGCTACGGTTGGAGCCCAGCTGATTTCAAAATGAAATGAAGATATGTCAAACTGACTATGATTGTAGAATATAAAAATTTCATAAGCTTGCGTTTGTGCTTGCTTTTATAGTTTTATAGCAGGTTGTTTCGACTCTCTGTCCAATACCAAGCACGGACTGAAAAGCGAAACTGTCACTTACATGGTTACCTACACATGTCACTCCTAATGATAATTGTCATTAGCTTCAGAGAGCAGATAGCCCTCGTCATATTTAGAAGTGAATGATGCATATGCTTTTTAATGGTAATACACATAGTTTAATGTCAATATTTCTCTTGTTCATTCTTCTACAAAAAGCTCAAGGAGAAACCTGAGAGGGCCAAAGAGGTGCTCCCGCACCTGGACGAGCTGGCCCTTTCATTTACAGTCACGGTGAGGATCAGGCACTGACTGACTCAGACACCTGCTATTGGGAAATATGTTCTCCATCAGTGAACTATAGACTATTTCTGGACGGGAGCACTGGGAGACCATTGTTCTCCCTGGCACTGACAGCCAAGGTATTCTGGGACTCTTGGCACACGTAGAAGACAATGTGTTATTCATGTTAAGCTTAAAAATTGGGCTACTTATTCTACATTACCAAACAAACCACAGTTAGGATGGTATTTGTTGACTGCAGTGGACTTTTTCTATGTTTAATATTGCAATAAAACTGCAAAAACTACATACTCCATAGAAGATGCTATTATGTGATTTAAAAAAAAAGAAAAAAGAATTTTAGTTAATGGAAAAAAATCAGAGAAACTGTGATTCACAATACAAAATCTGAATTTACAATAAACAAATTATTATAGAATATGACCAGAATCAAATAAATCTCCTTTGCAGACAATGGACAAATTCATATCAAATATAACCTATGGTCTCAGGCTTAGCATTAAACAGTGGAGCTCCTTATTCCCTCAGTTTGATACATGATATGTGCTCTTTAAACAAATCATCTGGTCTCTGCTCCTATACAGTCTTATACAGGAGCAGGGGGTTTGGGGATTTTGCAATGTCATCTGGGATTAAAAAGGAGCAGCACATCAGAGCCCCAGGCCACACCACCTGGAGCCCCTATACGATCCCTGGCGCTGCACCACTCAGAACCAGCCCCATTAGCTTACCACCAAATAATTCCTGGTCAACCAAATGACACTGAGGTAACAAAGCCCCATTTGAGGAAAGATTACAACTTCAACAGGAAACCCTTTGATTATGAGTTTGTTTGAAATGTTATCAATACCATGATCATTCTCGCGGATCAACAAAACCATCTCTAATCACCATACCTTGGCTGCACCTTCAGTTGTGCATCAATCTCCTGAAAAAAAAAAAAAGCAAAAAAAAAAAAAAAAGCGAATCACGGTCGAGAATACAGGGGTGACTTGTTTAACAAGAAGCACGTGCAATGACAAAGCGATTCCTTTCTCTATGCTGATCACCCACCTGCACACAGATTAGGTCAGATATTCACCTGAGCTGCCAACCTGTCACTCACACTCGATAAAAAAAAGAAACACACACAGCACACATTCATTCCTCTCCACTACAAGTATTGCTGATAAAGTGCCCATAACAGTAGACAGCAGACAAGAGTTTACCTGTTCCTTCTACCAACAGAAAAACACACACCCTAAAATATATAAAAACAATGCTCGGTCAAATAAAACATTACATATACAATTTTTTTTAAAAGAGCTATTATACTGTAAGAGTAAAAATAAAATGAAATGTGGACATGAACTATAGTTACTGGTTGAGGTCAAAATAAAAAACAAGCCTGCACACTGGTTTAAAACATTATGAAATGTACAATATTATTATTATTATTATTATTATTATTATTATTATTATTATTATTATTATTATTATTATTATTATTATTATATTAATATGTGTAAGTCTAACTTTTGCTAAAGTGCAAAGTGCTTATAAATAATGATATTTACAGTGCTCTATATTTTTATTCAGAGCTTTAAGGTTTACATAAAAGAGATTACTACAGCAAACAAGCATCTTTGCCTACATGGAGTGATGGTCAAACATGACCATGAAGCTAAATTTAGGTCCTGTTTTTTCTCAAGATCCTGCATGCAGCTTACACTTACAGTATTTCCATTGTGTTATTTTTTGTAGTTTTATTGGATTAAGGGAACAACTATGCAGATGATCAGATTAGAATATTTTTCCCACTGTCTGGAGGAAACACTTCCTCATAAAGTCCTGCATTTAATCCTGCAAAATGTTACTTATTTTCCAGTGCTCAGTCAATTGTTGTGCACAAAGTTAATATACAAATCGTAACCAACGTTTTAAAGACCTGACAACCAAAGACCACACAAACAGGTGGCTCATTGTGTTGAAAAAATAAATAAATAAATACATATGTTTTTCTTCACCACTTAAATTTATTTTTCACTTTATTGTGTGATGACATCTGATTGGTTGAATAGCATATTTTCTGTGTGACTCTCAACCTTTTGAGAGCTGTTAATTTTAATGAAAGGGTGGAATCTGATGCAAAGTTTATGTTTTTATCATCAGTTTAGTCTCTGGCGCCCCTTTGTGGTGTCTTTGCAGAAGTGAGAGACAGAATGTGTCCATAAAAACAGCTTATACAACTCCTTTCCAAAAAAGTTTTATCAACCACAGCACATGACTGAAAAACCAAACTAATATGTGACTATCAAAGCTGCTCATGAGGTCATACTTAACCAACGCCTTTGAAAGTGTAACAGTGACTTAACTCAACTCAATTTTTTTTATGGGGTGCAACAGCACAGTTCTGGTTGTCTCGTGTTGATAACCAAATGCTGCCCTCAGGCCCTTGCAGGGTGTATTGCTTTGAAATTAAGGCTGCAAGTAACAATTATTTTCATTATTGGTTAATGTCAGTTATTTTTTCAATTAACCAATTAATTGTTTGGTCATTAAAATAGTAAAAAGTGCCTGTCAATTTCATAAAGCCTGAGGTGACTTCTTCAAATGACTTGTTATTCAGTTTACTATCATATATGACAAAGAAAAACAGAAAATATTCAATATAAAGAAGCTGGAAACAGACAATGTTCAGCATTTTTGCTAGAAAAAATGAATTGAATGATTAATTGGTTATCAGAATAGTTGCAAATATCTTTCAATCGACTAATCGATTAGCTGTAATAAATAAAAACAGTTCCTATTAGAAAGATAAATGTGTGTGTGTGGTTGTTGTGGGGGTCATGGTGCACAAGCTGGCAATAAGGATTTATGTCAACCCAGATTTCAATGAAGAATAGTCCATTTTATTTGTATAGCACCTTTCATGGTGCTAACATCAGCATGAAAGCATTTTATCAACATGATAAAAATCGTTTTAAAGCAAAGTTTAAAGATACAGAAATACAACAACCGAAAATGAACATCAAATCAAGCACACACATATACACGCACACGCACGCGCGCGCGCACACAACGAAAATAGTGTTACAGTAAGTAGAACATTAACAAAACAGGAGAACAAATATATTTGATAACCCGCACTAGTTTTAGTGCTTTCTCCCGCCATCAGTGTTGTAAAGTGAAAGCAGACGTATACTAGGATGGGTGTAGTCAGGAGATAAGACTGTAACCACGTTATTTGTTGAAACAATTTGGAGACCGGCTACTTCACATTTAAGTCCTCCCATCACGTCGTGCATTAAGAACATTATGTCTCAGTACATTACACTGACATGAGCATGGGAGGGGCTGCTGCAAAACACATTGATAGAATGAATGCAAAGAGCCAAAAGAACACTTCCTGTTGATGCAAAAAATTGCAGCAGCAACTGTCTGACACATCTGGACTGGAGAGGGGGGGAGGCCTGGCTGTAGTGTTAGCGAGCTACTGAGGGGAATGGACAACGTTTAATGCTAATCTGCAAGACGGTGAGTTTGGTGGACTTCAACCTTGACTTGGACTGGTGACCATAATGTGTTTGTAATGTCAGTGTATTCTTCTCTTATTGTTAGTAATTGGGAAATGACTACCAGCGGTCGTACGCTAGCAACTAATTGCTAGCTAATGTTAGCCGCTAGCGCTAGCCTGGACCACTGGTTAACACGGGATGGTTGATAGCTAAGATAGCGCTAACTGTTAGCATAAGCTAGCTAGCGTTAGCATCGTAGCAATTTCATAGTTTGTACCTGCGTTCGACGTTGTAACTTCTCTACCAAACGATAAAATATTGTCAAGCTTTGGTATATTTAGAAGAACACGAACAAAGTGTAAACAAACTAATCCAGCATGCGTGAAAACAGCGAAGTCTGTGTGAAAGTTTGCGGTTTTTTTCTGAAATGCTTACTCGATTTCAGGCTAGCTGATATAGTTAGCCAATGCTTGTGCTGCTTGATAGTGGGGCGGTTCGGCCCTGTGAGCCGATGCAGTTTTCTAAATTTAATATAAATGTACACGTTGCCACAGAAAAGATAAACAGTGGAGATAAGAGACAAAGGGCAGGTGGATGTACTGGTCAAGCTAACGCTAACGCTTAGCTGCTCCATTAAACATAAATAGCTAACGTAGCTAGCTAACTAACTTACCAACAGAATGGTTTGCAATAAAGTTTGAGAGACTGCACATTTGTTCCTCAATATATCTGCAGTGTACGATGGGTATAACAGTAGGTGCAAATGTCCTCCAGGGTCCATGCATAATGAACTATCAGTGAATAAGTTCAGACACTAAATGTGTAACAAATACTTTTAATAATTTTAATAATAATAAATCCTATTTCATTTCTGCTGTTCATGTATGAGGTGGCAGCAGGCCTGTCTCTATTCAGTCTATAAACCTGTAATGTTACCCACAGGGTTTCGCAGGACATCTGTTTACCTGAAAAATGGATTAAGATACTAGTGTTAGCAACACTCTTGGTAACTACTGTACTTGTAAACTAATTGGATACAATGTTATGGCAGGAAAGGACAAAGTGCAGGGACATGGCAGGTTATTCAATACACCTGGGTTCACCTAGGACCCAAGCTTTGTGTTTACTAGCATCACTGTGACATCCATTTACATAGCGTTTAACTGTGTGGTGTTTAAAAGCCCAGTGTGAAAACAACAGAATTGGTCCCCCCCCCCACCTAGACTATTGCATTTGAAGCCTGGCTGAATATTTTAACTACAAGGCATGTCAGAACAGAGTGGAGCCAAACCAATTACGACCTTTGCATGAGTAGGCTTATGGCTTTGCACCCATCCAACCTTCTTTTTTATAGTCCTGGTTCTGTTTGGGATAAGCTGTAAAACTACATTGGTGTGAACCGCCTGTTGAAATCCGTAGTGATTGTGAAAGACAAAGCCTTTGAATACTAGATGCATAAAGTGATGTTTTGTGTGGTCTGTTGTGTTTATCTGGTAATTCTTGGGAGTTTTAGGACAGTGTCAGAGGTTATTGTTTGTACTCATTTTGTCTGAGGCAGTTACCAGGCCATACTATAAATTTGGAGAGGGTCATTTTCCCTGATATTTGTGGCAACTGTTGAAAATAAAATTTTGGTTTTAGCTCATGATATTGTGATAATAATCACTTTGAATATTGATAAACGGTAGATTTGACTATATTTTCTAATGTATTGTTGATCACATGGTAAAAGGTGTTCTCAAGTATTTACTTGCTAGCTGTGGGATATGTTTCATAGTTTTAGGAAATGTAGGAAGCTGTTACCCGAAGTAAAGAGAGAAAAACTGATAATACATGTAGGCATTTACTGTTGAAATGCAGGGTTCCTCTTCATTTCAACAGCAACAGCAGCTGCCTTGCTTGATTTCTATGCCACCTTTTGCAAAAACCTAACCATTTGGCGATAATAAAACTTGTTTTAAGAGCACTGTGTCAAATGTGTCACTGCCAACTGTAACTGAAATAGTGGAATAACTGCAATGTGGCTCTTGGGGAAAAGACAATGTAGTGGGATAATATCCAAGCTAATTAGTGCTGGTCATCAAAAGCACTGTAAACGCTGCGAACAAGATACGTCAAATTTGTCAAGGTTGACAGCAGACAGAACATCTGGTGCAGGAGGAAAGGAACAGTTATGGAGGGAAGAGTCAGAGTGCTGGTATTGTCAGTCACCTAGGTTCCCTATCAACTACTTACTTTCATCTGAATGGAAATCAGTTGTTGCCTGTCGTGACTACAGATACTTGAAACAGAGAAGATATCATCTGGCTGTTCTTGTGGATGCCTTAGTGCTACCTTTTTGTGTCATTAAAATTCCTAGACGCACCAATCAGATTCCCTCTCAGCCTTGAGTGACACCATGTCACCAAGAAGAACTTGATTGTTTGACCATGGCAAATTTACTTCACTTACGATTTACTGTATGAAACACTTTATAATTCTGTCTGTAATGATTTCTGTTCAGCCTTTTTCTAGCTGGATGTTATTCTTCTATAACCGCAAGTTTTAGAGTGAATATGTTGTTGAAAGAGGGACTCAAGTCTTTAAGACTTCCGCTTGGGTTCATCTGATAAGCACATGGGTCAGCTGAAATGAAAGGTGAGCATTTTCTGGTTTTCCAGTTGTTTACTCTTAAGAAATCAAATAAGAGAAAACACCCAAGGGCTACAGATACAGACAGTGCTTAGCTCTGCATACTGAGCTCCCACCAAGCTTAACAATTTCAGTAACCCATGTTATTCTCAGTTCTTCACATCATACCTACCCTGTAATGTATCAAAATCAAATCTATTTTTATCTTCTTTTTTACCATCTGTCTAAACTGCTCTCCCAACCTTTGCTTGTTAAGCAACTCTGTGCTGGGTCTGGTCTGCCCCACAAGCTGTTTTTTCAAAGTAGGTTAAATGCTGCTGATGTTGAAGAAAGCATACAATGCACGCCTGCTGACTTAGATTTTTCTTCTAATGGTTGTTTTTTTTTTTTTTTTGGGTTTGTTTGTTTAGGTTTTTTGCGTGACATGCTAAAGTTATTGACTTGAAAGCTCTAAGTGATGCGTGTCCACCAGAGTTGTGCTGACCTTATGGTCAGACAAACAATCACAATATATGTAGCATCTTTCATACTTACCCAAATGAAGCAGCTGTATCAAATAGGTTTATTACCAGGCGAGGAACTTGAGCCACAGATGGAATTTTTGAGCTGAGTTTAAACATTTTGGGTTTTCTCACGTGAGTTAAGCATGTGACCCTCACCCAGCATGTGCATCTCAACCACTGAGCATGCATTCTTTGGCTGCCCTTCAGCTTGGCTCCAGTATGCATGCTGTTGGCAGCCATCACTGAAATGTTTTAGTGTATGAACATGCTGTATTTTAAGGCTGGTAAAGAGGGAGTGAAAGTAATGTACACCTTAAGATTCTCCCTGTTTTGCTACATCTCTTGTCTCTTCTGTGCCAGGATGAGAACATATGGTTTGTTGGACAGGTGTCTTGGCAAGCCTTGGCAACTGGAGAAAGTGTTTACGTTCCCAAAGTGCTGACAGGGACTCAGTATGCAGAAGATCATGCTGAATTGCCAGTGAGGGGCAGGGAGGGAGGTGCAGTGGGAGAGATGGAATAAGGGCAGATGGAGTGGGGGGAGAGGAAGGTTAAGCTGGAGAACTGAAACATGCTCTGTTTTTAGCAACAGAAATATTTGCCTTTACAATCAGAATTGTAGTAGGTACAGTAAAATTTGATTTCGATGTCGTGGTGTTCCAAAATGTGGTTTAACCAGTTTTGCTGAGAAAGCAGGGCCTTATATCTGTAAATATTTTATCAACCAGCTCAAGTCAGTATATTATTGTGAAAAGGTGGTATGTGAGTACTTGTGCGGCAGTTCCCTGTATGGGGTGTTTTGATCTATTATTTTGCCAAAATGTGTTTCAATGCTGGGAGAGGCAATCATCAGGTATGCTCATCAGCAGGAATGAGAAGGTCAACAAACCTTATCAACAATTAAGTAGTTACAGAAACGGTTACCTCAGTGTCATTACTGACACTCATTTATTCAGATATATCCATAAAGCCTCAAATGGCTTCATGCAAGACTTTTTAGGAACATTTGGTGCATGCTCACTTTCCAAGCAGAACCAGATTTTCTTCTTTCCCTGCCAAATGTAGTGTAGGCTATACCCTCATATGTTATGCTTCACCACAGCCAGTCTATGTAGGGTACTGGTACATTATGTTATCAGTTGCAATCAGTTAATCTACTTTCCTTTCAGTTTCCTGCTTAACAATAATGGTAATGAATGAACAAAGAATAACAAATTCAATGAATAAATGACAATGAAATGAAGGATGAAATAGTGTGGAATTGAATTTTCAGATTCTGAATTTCATCATCGACCTTGTCTTTTTTTGTTCTCACACTCTTGTAATACTTGCCCTTGATCCTGTTTATGTTGTGGTACCCCAAGAAAACAACCAGATTGCATACTTTACTTGCACAATATATGCATATATGCATATATATATATATATATATATATACACACACACATACATACATTTGTGTTTGGTAGATTATTTCTTTGTTGTAACAATGCTTCTTGGCAATAAATCTTATACCGTTGGAAAGCCTGTTTATTCCCCTTTTACATGGTGCCACATTTGTAAGGAACATGCATTTGTGGGATGAGCAGCAGAGCTGAGTATGTGGGTTGTGCCCATGAAAAATATGCCAAATCTTCTCTGCCAATGCCAAACAGCTTATTCTGCCATTGACTCCTGTTTGGTGGATTGGATGATTGAAGTTTGAAGAAACAAGACATATTGGCAATTTAACAATTTATTCATTTAACAAACAGGAGCCTCAGTAGCGTGTGGAAGACCGATACACAGCCACAACAGCTTGGCACCTCCTCCACATGCTGGTCACCAGCCTGGTCACACACTGCTGTGGGATGGCATCCCATTCTTCAACCAGCATTTGTCGGTTTGTGGGGTTAATCAGAGACCACCTCCAGAATTTGGGAGTGGAGAGGATGGAATGGCCTGCGAGCAGTCCCGACCTCAACCCCATTGAACACTTGTGGGATCAGCTTGGGCATGCTGTTCGTGCCAGAGTGACCAACACAACCACGTTGACTGACTTGCGACAAATGCTGGTTGAAGAATGGGATGCCATCCCACAGCAGTGTGTGACCAGGCTGGTGACCAGCATGAGGAGGAGGTGCTAGGCTGTTGTAGCTGTGTATGGTCCTTCCACACACTACTGAGGCTCCTGTTTGTTAAATGAATAAATTGTTAAAAGTGCCAAAATGTCTTGTTTCTTCAAACTTCAATCATCCAATCCACCAAACAGGAGTCAATGGCAGAATAAGCTGTTTGGCATTGGCAGAGAAGATTTGGCATATTTTTCATGGGTGAAACCCACATACTCAGCTCTGCTGCTCATCCCACAAATGCGTGTTCCTTACAAATGTGGCACCATTTAAAAGGGGAATAAACAGGCTTTCTAAGGGTATAAGATTTATTGCCAAGAAGCATTGTTACAACAAAGAAATAATCTACCAAACACAAATTTCCTTACTTTTTGTGCCAAATTTATACATATATATATATATATGTGTGTGTGTGTGTCTGTGTGTGTGTGTGTGTGTGTGTGTGTGTGTGTGTGTGTGTGTGTCAGAATGTATGTTTGTGCATGAGTATGCACAGGCGGGTGACAAATAAAAGGAAAAACTGGTACAGGTCTGAATGCTTGACCCCTACAGTGAGGGGATCTGGTGGCTCTGTTAAGCTTTGGAGGATTTTGTTGGCACAGTTTGAGTCCACTTGTCCCTTTAGAGGGAAGGGTCACTGCAAATCAATACAAAGTTGTTCTGAGTCATCACCTTTATCCTATGATGAAACATTTCTATCCTGATGGAAGTGGTCTCTTCCAGGATGACAATACCTCCATCCATGGGGCACAAGGGGTCACTGAATGGTTTGATTAGCATGAAAATGATGTGAATCATATGCTATGGCCCTCACAGTCACCAGATCTCAACCCAGTTGGACACTTATGGGTGATTTTGGACTGATGTATTAGACAGCACTCTCCACCACCATCATCAAAACACCAAATGAGGGAATATCTTTTGGAAGAAATGTGTTCATTCCTCCAGTACAGTTCAGAGACTTGTTGAATCAATACCAAGGCACATTGAAGCTGTTCTGGTGGCCCAACACCTTATCAAGACATTTTATGATTGTTTTTCCTTTTATTTGTCACCTGTCTGTATATATGCTTTTGCCTGGTATGTATGTGTGTTTGCATAAGTATGCATGTATGTGTGTGGTAGGGCTGTGCAGTATGATGATATAAATCATGTGATGATAGAAAAAGTCTGTCGTTTCATATTATGCTCTATTGTTTATTTCGTTGTGTCACAAATCACACACTATAGCAATATTTTTCATCATTGGAATTACTCTTCTTGGTTGTTTTTTTTACTTGCAAAGCTTTTATTGCACTTACAGTAACGTAATGAGTGTAGTTGTTGTCAGCTCTCCAACTCTCCACCGCTGTCATGGACCAACTATTTATTCATTGAATTAAAATGTGCTTTATCGGGATAGGTATCGTTATCGGGATATGAAATGACCTATATCAGGATATAAGATTTTGGTCATATCGCCCAGCCCTAGTGTGTGGTTGAGTATGAATGTATGTATCTGGAAGGCAATGTACTTTAAACGGAAGTTGCTATCACAAGGTGGCACACCAACCACCAGCAGCAGCTTCAGAATCTGCTTACATCTCCTTCTGTGATCAATGCCATTGCAACAGTTGTGGAAAACAACAGAAGTCAAGAATCAAGCACTATTTATCCAAATGCGGAAAGAGAGCTAACTGGGTTATTTCAACTATTGGGATCACACAGCATCATGCAACCCAGCAGCTCCAAACTCAGCAGGGAATTCTCAAATTCTGTCATCCAGTCTGCTCAACACAACACGTGCCTGTATTTCGGGGCATGGAAGCCCAGAAGAAGACAAAGGTGAGTTTTTTTCTACAATGTTCAAAGGTTATGTTCTTTGATGCTTCAGAAAAGTGTCCCCCTTCAAACCCTGTTAGTATTAAAATAGCCAAGGAATGTAATATAGCCTACATTAGCCTGCTAAAAACCCAATGTTAGTAAGTAGCTAGCTAGCCAAGTATTAGCCTTCTACAATAACAAAAACGATGGTAATGTTACAGGGTCAGATTTTGTTTTATTGTTATTATACAACACATGCAGCATGAATTAAATCTTTGAGTACAGCAATCAGTTATACATAGCAAAATATGGCCTTGTGATCACCCTTTTTGAAGAATGTTATTTTGCCATCCTCTCACTATTTTTGCTGTACTGGATACTATCTTGATGGCCCCTTTCATTACTGTTAGCCTCTCAGACTTCTGCCATTGGGTTGCATCCTAACCTGGTTAGCTGTGTTTAAAAATAACTGCCTAAATCCACTCAAATAAGGTTTAAGTAAACAATAGAAAATGAGAAGCCATGTAATATAGTATATGACAGTGTTTATGTTTTTGAACTAAATATTTAAAAAAAAAAAAAAAAAAAACAACTCGATTTTAATGATTCATAACAAAATGTTTTCTTTTTCTTACCTCTGTCATCAAAGATGGGTGGATGTTGTTATGTTTTTGCCTCTGTTTTTTTTTTTTTTGTCAGCAAGGTAACTAAAAACTAATGGAGGAATTTGGGATGAAACTTCATGGAGGGACTGTTAATGAGTGAAGAATGAGCTGATTAAATTTTGGAGTATGAAGGTCAAGGTCACTCAAAGTTCAAAAATCACATTTTGGCCAATATCTCCAAAATGAAGCATTGTAGAAAGATACAGCAATGTGAGCTATGTTGATGTGGGGGACTGTGTAGTGTGGTGGAGGCTGCGGTCTCTGTTTTTACTTGGCTTGCTCTCAACCCTCTCACTGTCTTGCCTAAAACTCTGTAGGTGGACATACCAGTGAGTTGCACTTGAACTGGAATCACAAAAACATGACTCAGATTTCAGTTAACATTTGCAAACAACTTGCTGGTAGCAAGTGTTTTATTTGGGCTAGTATTCATTGTTACGCAGTACTGGCACTTATGAGTCAATACCCACACCAACATGCAAATCGCAAATAAGGGGAGTATTGGCACTTTTTTCACTTAAACCACTGCTTACTACTTGGTTACAATAATTTTGTTAACTTTCTGACTCTGACCTGGGTGTTTTCCTGGAGAAAGCTGTTCTGCATTATTTGTAACCTGATGGAAAACAACAGAATCTGTCTGTGTTCTACTACCTAGCCAAATTTGTATCTGAAGACACCACTTAAAGACTAAAATGTTTTAGATATATTTTATTCATTTTGAACTTGGTGGTCAGAAAAAAACAAACACTTAGGGGACCCACCTTATAGAATTACAAAGGCAAGGAAAACCATGCATAAGCTGGAGTGCCCTCATGCTACATTCACACTCTGACCAGGACCTACAAATATCTAATTCTAACAGATTATCATAAAGGTTAAGTTCGTTCATGTACTCAGTGGTACCAATGTATTTAATTGTTTTGTAGACTTTCTTGCATCCACTGCTAGATAGCAAAACAATGATACCGATTTCTGCATGAAGCTGTGCATCATCATCAATATTTGAAATGAGACATTTTTTTCACAGCTTGTGGGGCGAGCTCCTTAAACATAGAAAGTAGGCTACTGATAAGTTGTATGTGTTTTTCACAAATACCCCCACGATAGCATAATGGACTTTGGCTTGAAAATTGATATTTGCATTTATGTTACTCCTACTTATCTTTTTATTACAATTGCATTTTCAGAAAAGCCAATTCATCTGAAGAGATTCCTGTTGAATAAATTTTGTCTGAGATTGCTGCAAAGATCAACACTGAGATGCATGCAGGCTTAACATAAACTGCATCTGTATTGGATGGAGCTCTCTGGAGATTTAAATTAACGACTTACAACCCCTACCACAGGATGTCTGTGAAGATTTCAAATGACAAAGGCATGAGTGAAGAGGCTGTGGACCTTGGTGGGCCTAAAAGAGAATTTCTCCATCTGGCAATGGAAGCACTTGTACAGTCTGAAATGTTTGAACGAAGAGAGGGAAGCCTCAAATTGGCACTGAATTGAACAGGTATGTTTTCAAATACATGATACATGTGAGTCGTAATTTTTGCATAACTTCCGAATATTATGCACACATGAACTTCCCTATTTTTGGCATGGATGTTGCAGTCTGAGATGTTATTTACATGGTGATACTCCTGACTATTCAGTTAGGTTCTCTATGGCCATTAATGTCACCAGAAAAACTTTCTTTTTTTTCACAACTGGGCCTCATCAAAAATCAAGCGAACACCTAGAATCACAAATTTGCATAGCCCACCCCTGCTTTGGCAGGCTTGTGGGGCAGCAGCCGTTATTGATGCCAGGAAAGATGGAAGGGCTCCTAATACTACAAGCCATTTAAAAGCCAGTGGCTCATTTAATGATGAATAATGAATGAATTCCTTCAAAATGGCGTCTTAGATTATAGTTACAAGATGAGCCATGTAAAAAAAAAAAAAGTAACTTTCATCACTTTTTTTTTCATTTGAATGTCATATTTGTGTTTTATAGACCATGGTTCAAACAGATAAACATTAAGTGAACACCCAACTGTTAATGGTGTACCATTAACAGCTTAAAATGATCATTTACCTGAAAATCTCTCTACACCGACAGCACAAACCCCAGTCAAGTGCACAAAGGCCAAAGGTTGTATTCATGTTTGGTGCAAATTTACATGGTTTTAAAAATGGAAGCAACAGTCTGTGTAAAAAGTATCTTCTGTGTTAAGGCCAAAAATCACCCAAGAACTAATAGAAATTCAAACTAAGAAGAAATAATTATGTGCTAGACTTCCGGATAAAATGTGGAGATGCTGCAAATTATGTAGTCTGTCTCACCCTTAATACAGAAAATATTAGCAAAAACCTTACAAAAATGAAAAGAATGTTGTTTTCTTCTGCTGTGACAAGTACTGGCAGCTAGTATTACTCCTGTGATGTTTCCCACTTCCTTTTGGGGCACAACTGTGTGTAAGTGTCCAACTGTACGTAGGAAAGTGGGATAGTTCATTACCCTGCTTTTCACCATTAGATGAAAATATTGAAAGCAAACCTATTTGGATTTGGGATTTAGTTGCTTTTTAATGTGATTTTGCAGAAACACCTCTGCTGACTGTAATTTTTAAGGTCTCGGATTGTCAATGTATTCAGTGTTCTGTTTGGGTGCAAGCTGTTACATGCTCTAATGTATTCTTTTGCTTTATTTTCTTTTTCCAGCTATTAAAGAAGACAAATACTTTATTGCTGGGAGGGCTGTTGCTGTTTGCCTGGTTCATGGTGGAACCAAATTTCCTGTCCAAAACCCTGTTTGGCAGCATAGTGGAAGGGCCAGACAGGTCCTCCAAAACCTGTTTTGGAGGACATAGCAGATTTTAAGATTCATGAAAAATTGAAATAAGTTAGTTTGATTGTAATGTCTCAATTTTTGGATTAAATCACTTTTATTTATCTTGTTTTGATGGTAAATTCAGGAACATTGTGATTTTGAATAATTTCACCATGTGGGCCATCATTTCTCTTTCTCAGTTCTTAAATAATGATATACTTATTGTCTAATTGAACATTAAGCTATTTTCTTGTTTTAAACAACCTTATTTCTATGCCTCTAGAGGAAGAACGAAAGAAGCTGGGAGACATCTTAGCATTTGTAACGGGCTCAAATGATGTCCCCCCAGTTGGATTCTCTCCCTGTCCCTCCATTGAGTTTCTACATGACAGTGACACAGATAGGAGGTTCCCAATAGATAATACCTGCATTGCCTCTGACTCCCCATCTACAACTCCTACAGTGGTTTTAAGATTAACATGGACTTCGCAATTCAAAACACCCAAGGGTTTGGCATGGAGTAGCTGGAATGAACTGAAAATGTTGATTGTAGGTTACTTGATACAGGCTTCCAACAAACACACTATCAAAGCATACTCTTGCCATTATTCTTATTTGGACATACAGAATATTGTCATTGAGAAGAGAATTTTTTCATACCTCAAAGAAACAGAAGGTTAATAGTCATACACAGTGTTAGTCTGATTAAGACACACTTGCACCACCACAAAACTTTTACATCACCAGACATCAAAACTTCAAAAAGTTCATTTGATACAGGGAATGCAAGTGACACTGCAATTCCGAATAGCTCCACAAGTAACTTTTGGGGCTGCTGGCAGGGCTTAAAGGCCAACCTCAAGCATGTCAAACATGCATTAAGCTAGTGAGGCACCAGTGGTAGAAGCCCAGTTCTAGTTATAGGTTATGTTTTAAAATGCACTTAAGCTGTTAAGGTAATCAGCAATGTTATTGTGTTTAATGTTTGTATAACTTTAAAATGGAATATATTTCAAAAAAGTAAATAAGTACTGTGTTGTGTATACATTTACATGTATATTTCACTCAACTACAGCACTGTTCAGCTTTTTTGGTCATTTGTTTTTCTGTTCTAAGGCAGATGCAAGGGCACATTTGTTATGTTTCTATATAAATGTGTCACATCTTAACTGACAGCTTTCATTTATCTCAATGCGTTGAATTTAAACCTGAAGCAATGTTATTAAATATAATCTGTTTGACCATTTCTTGTGTTATTGAGTCAGACTGAATTCATAAGGTGAAGTAAATGAGTGAAAAGCAATAGTCTCTAGTCCATATTAATGGCAATAGATTGGTGATTGCTCTTGAAGCATTTTGGACAGTGAAGGTGCCATTTATTGGTGTATTCACTTGGCTTTCTAATGCATATTGATAAAGCTCAAATATGATCACAAAACTGCTTGCTTTGAAAGAATTTTTTGATTTCTTGTAGCATTTGAATTTGACTTGGAGTTTGACAGTATAAGATCAAAACTGTGAATTCTGTGTCAAGGGACAGTGATGGAGGTGGTGTATGTGGGGACACAGGCATGTTTAGCTCAAAATGAAAAAAAGGATCTAAACCTGCTATTTTGGGATCCAGGATGCTGACATCAAATTAAATGTTTATAGGCATGGAGCTGGCACTTTGATTGTGTATAACATACTAAAATTGGTTTAGGCCAGAGTGAAAGAACCATCTAAAAGTCCATGTCTTTGATAGTGTAATAGGTTGCACAAGATGGTTTACCCCATTAAAATCTTGCCTGAATTGTTGACACCCATTTTGAGAATGGCACAGGCAAAATAATGTTAGGGGATGGTGACATGGTTTAAAGTTAGCAGCAACCATGCTTGACACAGAGCCGTTTAATTTCAACTAACTCCATGGCAAACAAACTCGATATCAAGCTCGATATCTAATATCAAGCTCATTTGTTTCCATCAAAGGGGTAAACGTCCCTATCAAGCCCACATACCATGTAAGCCCACTTGCAACTTCTGAGTCAAATTTTTAAAAAAAAACATAATTTTTTGCTGTTTGATGTTTCTTCCAATGAAGCTGCTTGTTACACTTTTTCAATGACACTTTTCATTGTAAGTCAATCAGATTTGTCAATATTGAGTTATCGAAGCATATGTATGACATGTGCCTGCTGATCCCAAAGGAAGTTGCAAAAAACCTTTGGTGATTTTGGTACCCTCAGAAAATAACATTTTTGCATATTTCTACTCCTATTTTTGGTAAATACTCAATTGTTGTCAAAATTTTAAGAGATTAGTGACTTGAATAAGACATATGTTAAAATATTACTTGAATTAGAAATATTGTGTCTTTTGAAATCAAAATATGAGTTTTAGCATGCTAGCAAACAGACCACATGCTGCATCAATACAGTAGCTGCATAGTATGGTTCATTGCAAAGACATAAAGCATGATAAGTATGTATAGTTTACATTTTTGTATGCAGTTTATATTATTGTACTGTTAAATAGATAATAAACGTGATGTTTATCTTTATTTATTTTTTAATTAACATTTTTATCTGGGTGGTTTAAAGGGGACGCTACCAAAAAACATTACACTGTTTGGGGTGGATATAAATGAGTATAACTAATTATTTCTCTGCATGATCAATTAATACTGTTGATGTTATATTAGCACACCATGTATAGATTTATTGCATATAGTTGTTTTTTTTTAATATCATGTGCGTAGAATAAAATATTGTCTTTTAACCATAGATTCAGTGAATCTATGGTTAAAAGACTGATGACAACACAGCAAAATGGCTGGTCACGCCCATTTCAAATGCCATTTACAGGCCATAAAATTGAAGTGGAGACAAATTGAAAATAGCTATTGAGAGCTAAGAGATTACAGATTTAAATAGAACAGATTTTTTCATATATATTTATTTATCAACAAGTCATGAAGTGGGCTTATTTGGAACACCCATGGGCTTAAAGGTTACAATAGGTACCCATTAAGCCCATGCCATACTTTTGACATATTTTGACAAATTACACAACAAAAACATTAGAAATTGTTATAAATAAATTAGAGATTAGACTTTCATTTTAATGAAAATGTTCACACTTAAATTGGAGCATTATATATTAAAAATGTCTGAAAAGCGGATTTGGTGGGCTTAATAGGGATGTTTACCCTACATAGCAATGAAAAAAACTAGTCTCTAAATTGAAAAAACATAAATACATAACATAACATATACTAATACATAATTTTCAGATGTGTCAGCACTATACTGTACTAAAGAAAACTGTGGCAGGTTTCTCAGGCCATGTTGTAAAAACAAATTTTTGTATAGCCTATAAAGCTTTCATGGTTTTTACTTGATACTCAAACCGATTGCTTGTCAGCATGGTGGTCATTTGGTGGTGCCATATTTCTATCAAAATTTCTTCAAGCAATAACGTTCTAGACTGCATTTTGTCGGTGTCATTATGGAGTCTAACATTGCTTCTATCATGTCTATACCTAAATCTCTACACCTGTTCTCATCCTCCCTTCAGGTTACACCATTATAACCCACTTCTCTTTAATTTCTTGAACTAAAATATGCTGACTGTCTACTTAATACAAATTTACAAGGGCCAAAAAGGGCCCATGATTTCCTTCATCCATTAATGGATCAACAAAGTGTTGAATCGCTTCTATAGCTGTGTCATTTGCACTGAAAGTATTTTCAGGAACAACAACATTATTAGTCTGTTGTTCAGGCAAAGGTCCATCATCATCAATTCCAAAGTTTTCATCAACTTGAAATATGCTTTGTATAACTATGTTAAATCCGGTGTGACTAACAATATCCCAGAGCCAGAACTGTAAAGGACTGCAACCTCCTTGGGTAGATAACCCATGGTTATTCCACTGGTTTCTGAATTCTTGGATTGATCTTTGAACATGTGGTAGGTAAATGTAGTGTAAACAAAAAAAGTTCACAAAGGGAGTTGAGTATGCCACCTTGTTCCATGAAGCTGAACAAATCACTGTAGTAGCATGCCATGACCCTATTAAGATCTGCCCCCAACCTTTCAATTCTCTGAATGTGTACACTTTGACCAGTGATGATGGTCCCTGTTCAGTCCTCTTCTGTTCAGCATAAATTGGGCAACCTCTATATTTTCCATGCCATGGTCACACCTCACTCTAGATGGCAAGCCAAAGCTCTGCACTCCTTGTTGGAACAGGCACGCTATACTGGAGGCTCTGTTGTTATCAAGACATTCCAGATAAACAATGGTGCGACTGTAGCCATCGATGCAGCCATGGAATACCATTCTCTGTCTCACAAGCTTGTGATTACTGTCGATGTGCCTGTCAAGAAGATGACATTTTACACAGAATTGTGTGGATCAATTTTCTTGTGGGCCTACCTTTTAAATAACACGGCTACTGGTATCACTCTGTGTGCTCTCGATGCATCTTAATAAACTTTGGAAAAATTTAATAACAAAGTCTCTATTGCTGTTTCAGAGATGGACTTGGAAGCTAATCAAAACAATTAAAATAACATGCTCATTCTTCATGTTTGTGCCTGTCTGCACCTTCACGAGTAGTCATCATCACCGTAGCGCCATGTTGTGGTAGCAACTTCCTGTTAAAGTATAGTGTCTTCCGGACACATACATACTCAACCACACACATGCATACATACGTATGCACAAACACATACTAAACACAAGCATATATACATACTCAAGCACAAATATAAATACAGTGACACACATACATACATACATTCTCATGCTCGTATACATACTTACATGAACACGTTCTCACATTCATACATACTGAAATGCACACATACATACTCACACACCCTCATACTCATACACACATATTCTCATGTTATGCATGCATGCATGTGTATGTATCGGTTTATGTGTTATATGCATGCATGTATATGTATGTATGTGCATGCCTGTATTTATGTACATATGTATATGCACGTATATATGTATATATATTCATGAGAGTATTCATATATGTGGAAGTGCTTAGTACCAGTATATATGTATGTGCAAGTGAAGAATTCAGTTATGGCTTAGGCGCCTTCTCATACTTTTGCACTTTTTGTATGTTACACTGAAAGAAATTTGTCTGCCAAATGGTGGCTATTATGAAAGCATATCTGAATGCCATATGCATGTTAGTATGATTATAAATCACCAACATGAGTTTTGGGTTTCCAGTTGTGGGTTAACAGATGTCTGTTGTTTTTTAGCTTGTGAAGAACATCTCAATACTTTAATGAGGCAGTTGACAGTCATTCCACCAGAAAACTGCTGCGAAATTGCTGCTGGGTCTTATTCCAGATCCACATTCCCCACACAAGACCATTTTTTACTCATGTATATTATAGGCCAGTGTGTGAAATTGTGAATGTGTAATTGAATTTGGTCACATGAGCTATGCACGACAGGACAGTCTATAGCCTAAACTTTATGCCATTATAATCAGGGTACCTAAGCAATTCTTTAAAGATTTCTGTATTGTTTCCTTTTCCCTCCTCAACAATAGAGCCTGGCTGGTACCGGATTATTGAGGCTGAGGTCAATATCAACATATGAGAGTTCATGGCAATTATGGCAAGTTACTTTTGGACACATTATCATGAATAATTAATAGGACTGAGCAATACGGACAAAATTATCTATTATGTTTGCAACATAATGTACAATGGCTGAATACAAAAAGATATTGAAGGGATAGCTACCATGGAATAAACTGAAATCTTGAAGGTTGATGTATGTATATTGTCACACAATGTCATCATATCACCCAACCCTATATCTAAAGATAAAAATACGAGTATATATTAAACATAAGAAAAATATACACTACCTGTAATTCATTTATGTTCTGAACAGGTAACAATTAAATAATGGCTTTTAATTTGTATATTTTTTTAATTTGCTAACATTAATGTAAATACCATTATATCTGTTATCTGCTGATAATATTGGAGTTATACTGAATGTATAATGTTTACAGTTTGCCTAGTCTGGATATGAAATGCTGTTTTTGCTGCATTTCATGTTTCTTTTGGCCTATATTTTCTTACAAACTGTACAAAGTAACCCTTGTGTTTTTGTCAATTTTATTCAAAAAACAAATGAATTGGGTGTATTTGGGGATTGCTTAGATGAAGCTGAGTTGTTTAAAATGTTGCAATTTTAATCAACCATTTAATTAATATTATTATTATTATTTTTTTGTCTTTTATCATTAGGCTGTCGACAAACTGGAGAAACATATCCAAGACATGGACGACGGCAGCTACATCGAGTTTGATGTGCCGGAGTTCAGCAACACGGTTCTGACCCAGCTCAATGAGCTGCGGCTGCAAGGGAAGTTGTGTGACATCATCGTTCACATTCAGGGCCAGCCATTTCGAGCCCACAAGGCTGTGCTGGCAGCCAGCTCACCCTACTTTCGTGATCACTCAGCTCTCAGCACAATGAGTGGCCTTTCCATCTCGGTCATCAAGAGCCCTGAGGTTTTTGAGCAGCTTCTTGCATTCTGCTATACAGGTCATATGTCCCTGCAGCTCAAGGATATTATCAGTTTCCTCACTGCTGCCAGCTTTCTGCAGATGCAGGCCATCATTGATAAATGTACCCAAATCCTTGAGAGCATCCACTCCAAAATCAGCCTCCCAGTTAGTGTCTGCAGCCCAGACAAGGACGACTCGCAGACCAGCCGCAATGGGGTCAATGACAGCAACCTCTTTGTAAACCCTACCCAGATCTCCCCCCCTTACTACTCCCGGCAGAGTCAGGCAGGACACGAAGCACGCTTGGAGCTCGCAGGAAAAGGCCTGGGTCGGGGGCGACAGCATCAAGAGGAAGGCCAGTCGGACCGTGGCAGTAGTGATAGCGTGTCAGAGCATGATGCTCCCATGGAGGGAGAAACGGAGCAAGTGGAACTTATTGGCAAAGATGGGCAAGTAACAGATGTGCATGTGAAGATAGAGAAGATCGACAGGCCCACTTACTCAGATAGTTCCTCAGCTGGTGATGATGGCTACCACACAGAGTTGGTAGATGGAGAACAGATATTGGCTGTTAGTGTGGGTTCTTATGGTCCTGTCATCCAGCCTGCTGCCTATTCTTACTCAGGGCTGTCTTCCCCATGCTTTGTCAACCTTAGCAGCTCCAGTCCATCCCGCTCCATGCTCAGTGGGTTCAGAGGTGGGCGAACCAGGGCAAAGCGCCCCCTGGGCATCCCAGCAGGAGTGCTGAGTCATATCAAACAAGGCTCAGATGACGGCGAATCAGCTGTGGGACCCACAGGGTTGGAAAACGATGTGCGAGAGCGTAGTCTTCGGAGTCAGTGGTACCCCTACAATGAAAGACTCATTTGCATCTACTGTGGAAAGACCTTCAATCAGAAAGGGAGCCTGGACCGCCACATGCGCCTGCACATGGGAATTACCCCATTTGTTTGTAAATTCTGTGGCAAGAAGTACACAAGGAAAGACCAGCTGGAGTACCATATCCGTGGCCACACAGACAACAAGCCCTTCCACTGTCAGATCTGTGGCAAATGCTTCCCATTTCAGGGCACCCTTAACCAGCACCTGAGGAAGAAGCACATAGGAGCATCAGAGGGCAGCAATCACATGGACTCTCCAGAGACGACGGAGGGAAGCTCGGGTCAGAAGGACCAAGAGGATACATCTGAGGGGATGGCCTTTGAGGCACAATATGCAGAAGAGGCGCCAGCCAGTGAAATGGAGGAGAGTTCAAAATGCAGTCCAGAGGAGGCTCAAGCATCGAGATGTGATTTTTAGGTCCTGCTTCAGGTTAAGGAAGCTTTAAGAAATGTTTATTTCAACTCAACTTAAAGGACTTTTTTTCTTTTTAATCGGCTCCCTCTACTAAGGACATTTCTTCCTTCAAGGGTTTCTGTCCATTTTGTGAAAGTTAGGTGTTGAATGCAGAGAGCAAATGGGTGCTTTGTAGAAATTTGATTCTTTCAAGCAAAGGGAGTTACTTAGGGAGCTACAACTTACTATTTTTGAGGAGGTCCCAATAATCAAGACCCCCTAAATGATTTCTCTTTTTATCTTTCCATGTTTTTTTTTAAACATATTTACAGAGTTATATAGGCATGTTGCAATAATTGATAATGTGAAAGCTCTGGTAAGATGCTTGTCATATCACCTTTTTACCTGACCTGTTTTTGCACATGTGGCCACAGGAGGTCACTTACTCACAAGGAATGATTTTTCTGCCAGTGCAAAGCTTCGTGTGACATATCCGTTCAATACCTCATGATGCAACTACATACTCATAACAGACAGTATTTTAACTTAAATGAAACTCACCAGGTTCTACCTCATAGCCAAGAACCTACCAGGCACAGACGCGTTCACCGTTTGAAATCCATTTTCAGTTGTATGTACAGTATCTTATTGCCAAACCCTGTAAAGAATATTCTCTCAACACAAAGCCTTGATACTTAGGGGAAATATTCCTTGCTGATTGTATGGATTAGGGACAAAGTCCATGTCAAATGTTTCATGATCAGCCAGGTTAAAATGATGATTAAGAAGGTGCTATGTTAGGAGTGCATTAAATTTGCTAGCTTACTTATGTGTTTGTTTTTGGCAAATGCAGAGATTAGAGAAAAAGAATGGCCCTGTATACTTTAATGATTTTGCTGTCTTATAATGTTTGTTCCACAAAACACTTAAGGATTTTATATTTAATCACTACTCTCACTCTGTTGGCCAAGGTGCGGTTTTAGATGCTGTCATCCATGAAATGGGTGAATTACGTCCATACAGTGAAGTCATTTGTATTCCTCTATACTCTGATGGCAGATTTATATTGAACTATTATATGTGTAACATGTTTTGTCCTGAGGTAGGCTTCTATGTTCAAACTCAGTGTCTAACAGAAACAAGAGTACTCATTGTCAACTCAGCACATTAGGAACAGCTCTAGATCTGTTCACATAAATCAATATAGTATGCTAGTCTCAATAATATGCAAACAGAAAGAACAAAGGAATCTCAGCCATTCTGAAATGGTTTTTCTTCCATTATTTGAAAGAGCTATTGTTTTTTTTTTTTTTCCTTTTTTTTCATTCTGTCCTGCATTTTATGATGGGACGAATGATCTGTGATCTTTGTTCTCTGCATTGGTTGGGGTCAAATGCAGAATTGGAACATGTTTTCCTCATTTGTCAATCCTACTTTATGGTGTTGGCATAGATGTGGCTAGATTAAGGCTAAGAGGTAAATGTTGTTAGAGATAGCTGGTGATCCAAAGTATTGATGCACTTTGCAGAGTTAGTGGGCGGGATGGGAGTTGTCCCAGTGATAAAATTTGCTAATCTCTGTCTTAAATCTGATGCGGCAGTGTCAGAGTAGTACTTGCCTCACAGAAGTGATTTTTCCTCTGGGTAAAAAGTCAGTACTACATGATGTGAACTCAAATGAGACTCTGCAACCACATTAATACTATTGGCTACAAGTCATGCGTATGACAACATTGTATTTTATCAATACTATTTGAACCATAGGGGATGGGGAAGCTGTTAGTATATAAAGACTTGGTTTTATTTCCATTGTGATTTAAAAGAATCTGCATTCACAGTAAATGCATAAAAAGGCACTTATAAGGCCTGATTGATTATCCTATCATAGCATTTTGCAAATTTAAAGCTCAGCTGGGTGGTCCCTTTCGTGCTATCCTGCTTTCTTATTTGCCATCCAGCTGTTTATTGACTTTTTTGAAGAGCACCTCCTATATGCTTCTATTTTGCTCCATCTGGTCCATGCTGAATTTGTGTCAATGAATTGAGTTTGATTATTTTCCAGTCTTCATATAATTTTCTACTTTGTGTGCATTTTGTGGGAGAATATTGTCTTTTGTCAATTATGTCTTACGTCAAGATTGCAGTCCTTTTTATTCCACTGAATGTGCCGTCATTGTCGTCTTCACTCATTGACAGTTAAGATAGCAAACCAAATTTTAGGGAATTTTGCAAGAATCGGTATAGCTAGCTTTTCATTATCTTTTTTTGTACGGATTTATCACTAACACTTTTGGTCATCGTCACCCACAGTCTGTCAAGCTATACAGTACTTTTTAGATGAATGTTTACTTACGTCAAGTTTATTTCTGCCAGCTGCTGATGTGATGTGCAGATTTGACAGCTGATCTGACCTCACCAAAATCAGCCGCTGACTAATTATAATCTGCCTATGATGACTCTTGCCCTTCATATACAGTAGAGGAAAGGAGGAAATGCGTACCCTCTGGTGATATTGTCAGTACTGTTTTGTGAGTAAAAGGTACAAACTGCTAAAACAATTTTGTGCCAAGAGTTCACACCAAAGACTAATAGGTGATTTTTAGCAGTACATTTTTGAGTGTATTTCATAATTTAATGCTTATTAAGGAAAATGGGTTCTTAATTTTAATGTAGGCCTAGTTCATTGCTATTTGCAAGGAATGTACGTTCCCAGCTTAAAACAATCACTTGTGTAAAATTTGAACAATTTGCTAAGAAGGCATTAAGCAGCTAAGTCATAATTAGCATAATCTATTAAGCCATAAACAGTGGACAATATAAAAGTTGTGCAATAGGTATTGTAATTGTCTAAAGCCAATGTAAACAAAAGAGAGAATACTTCACAAAAAGTGGCATCTTAAACTTAGTGCCTTGCCACAAGCTTTACATTTTAGATCCTGGCACTTCGATTTCTGTGCCTCTTTACTTTTTAAATTGATTGAATAGAGAGATTATAATCAAATATGGCCACATCAGTTATTGTTAAGTGGTACTAGGAATGAATAGAAATTATACAAAGTCATTCTCGTCCATTTTGTACTTTCTCAGCTTCAGTCCTGCTCCCCGCTTTTATCGCTTTTTATCATTTGATTAGTTTTTGTTTTTGTCATGGGGCGGACAACTGATTATAAAGTAGCAATTGATTACAGTCAAATGAGGCAGACTTGTTCCCTGCAAGCTGTTGCCACATGTTCAGAGACTATACTGTATCCCTCCTCTCTAACCACTGAGGACAATTTTTGCAATGTACTGTAGTTTTAGACATTTCAATGAAGGAAGGAGATGCATGAGAAACATAAATCTACTTCCTCTCTGTTCTCTCAGAGCATCTGGCAAGGTAACAGCTGCTTTGGTTTTTAGCAGATAATAAACAGAATATTTGTGGAGAAAAAAAAAAAAAAACAAGCTTACCCTCATATACTGTAGCTGAATTGCACGTTGCTCAACCACAAAATTGTATAAAATTGCCAATGGATAAATTTAAAACTTGAGTTCTTGTCATCAGTTGTGCACTTAGTTTTTCGTTGATTATACATAAGAATTCCATCCGGGCAGTCTAGTTAATCTCTGTAGTTACCCTTAAGGAACTCAGCTATAATGGCCTCAATCACTCGGTTAGGGACCTTTTCCCCTTAAATGGTGCTTTTAGACTAGTCAGGTTATTTTTTTCTTATCAAATGAGTATACAAGTCCGTGTATTCATCATAGATGAATGGAGGGGAAATTGTTGAAATGCTTTTCATGAACTATAGTTAGTTATGTCATAGTACACACACATACAGATCCAACTGAACTTGACACACACACTCGAAATGACTCTTTGTCAACTCTTTGTTCCACACTTCTGAGAGGAACAGGAGATGCATTATGGGCCACAAGTAATCAAAAGGAAGTGTTTACAGGGAAGGCTGTCAGACTACTTTTTGAAATTGCAGCTCGTCCTTATTCCTTTTATAATAAACTCACTTCAGGTAGTTTACGAACACTGATACAGGCTTAGAAAAAAATCTTAAGTCTTCCATAGCTTTTCTGTCAGTTTCTGTCCACTGTGTATTATTTTAAAAAAAGCAATAACCTTTTTAAAAGTGGTGTATTGGGATCATCAAGTATATTAAATATTGGCCTGTCATATATCAAACAAACTGAATGTCAGGGAGCTGTTGAATTGAAGTTGGACCAGGACAATTTGATATTGATTTATTTTTTATATATTTTCTGAAACTTTGGACAGGTTGACTTCCTCTTCCGAAAAAAAAATCTATATATAAATGAACAACGGGTGTTGCTTGCTGGTGATCTAAAAAGCTCATCAAAATCCAGTGGTAGTCAGTGAACTGCAACACAAGAACTGAGCGTGTGGTTCAGTCATCAACTCAGTGGCACTGTTCAGAGTTGCACCTCCAGCTGTGTCAAATAATGAAAGGGATTTTGGGCTGTATAGCCACTGTTTTGGGAGTGGGTTATCTGTTGTCATGTTGAGGTTCAGTGGTCTTCTTTGGCTCCTCAGGCACTGAGACTGTAGTTGTAGTTGTTCAGGATCAGATGGGAAGTTTTCAGTCTAGCTATTGTTCCTTTTTTCCTTTTACAACTCCCTAAACTCTGCACTATAATGTCTCTGGCTCATATGTATTGGTGACAAGGCAAAAAAAAAACTTAGTACTCAGGGTATATAGTGTTAAAAGTGGTCTCATTGGACATGCATTTTATGTCCATAGTATAATTGTGCACTTCTTTTCAGGTGGGGAAACAAGTCCTCAGTCAGTGGTTCCCATTCCCAAACATTCTGCCTCAAGGTCTCAATGAGCCCATATTTTCCACAGAGCTGAAGCTCGAGGACCAGTGGAGACCATGAACTGAACCATGACAACAGATCTGCTCTAACTCCTGTTTTGTCCACTCTACATACAACCTCACAACCCAACTGTGAACCTCAGAACTCTACTGTTTTGTACAACTATGAAGTAAATGAAGCTAGCTAGAGCTGATGTTGTATCTATTGCCATTTATGAATTTATTTTATAGCATGAAATAAAATATATTTATTCAAATTATATATTTTACTCATAATCATTCTGTGCTGCTTCATTTTGGTTCTTAAGCTTGTAAATTGCTTTTTTATTATATAAAAAATGTCAATAGAATAATGCGTTTGTTTGTAAAATAAAGACGCTGATTTGGCTCTGATTTGTCTTTTGTGTGTCTCACAAGTGGATTGATTTTATTCATGTTAATGTGCATGAAAACTCAGATTATCCAGATGGGGGGGGGGGGGTGTAATGCACTATTCAGCCACCCTTTAAACAGGAAGATTACAGTATGTTATGTGAATAAGATTTAGTGAAATATATATTTATGCGTTATTAACATTCAAGTATGTTCAAACTGTGTTGCCGGCATGCATGAAATTCACGTCAACTGGAGTGATGTATGAATTCCATCTGGAGAAGTGTGATGTATGTGCGACTTTACCCTCCAGAGGGAGCTAGAGAATAACAAATACATCTTCAAAGGTCACCCATCTCCAGTCCCATAACCTCTGCTATTTTATGTCTAAATGAGAAGCATATTTATTTCAGAGTTAAAAGGCCATTTTGGCCTAAAACTCAGGGCTGTCTAACTTCACTCGAAAAACATTTCCGAAATAAACAGCCTAGGCAACTGGTGTGAAAATTAAAACACATTTTGATAGATGACTATGAGATAACCAGATGTCGGAAGACATCTCTTCCTCTTTTATGTTCTTTTGACATGAATGATCTTTGTCTTGTTTGGAGCTGTTACACTGCTTGCAGTGCTTGTGGAAAATAGGCCATTCATAAAGTCACAGAGGCCAAGTAGTAGAATATAAAATAATAAAGTGCTTTAGTCTCAAATGGCTGGTAATAAAATTAATTTATCACATAACAGGCCCCTTTTCCTGCTGGATCTCCACTCAAATTCTCTGCCTAATCCTCAGCAGTGTTATTGCTCCTGTCCCCACTGTGTTAAAAAATGCATCCAAAGGGAGAAATCTATTCATTGAGTGGCACAGCTGCGCAACAGCCTCCTAAATTACCACTGCATGTGGGTTTTACAAAAGTAAGACCACAAGGGAGCCAAATGACTAATAAACCACTGAATTGGCTCTGCAGACATTTTCTTGAATTAGTTTACAACTTTACTTTCAGGCTGCTCATTGCAGATTGCCACCAACTTTCAATGAAGAGAATTCAACAGTGTTTCCTACCTAATTCCACCTCTCTGAAATATATTCTTAGTTACTGATAACCTACATGATATTTGGCAATATGTGATTTGGAAGAAGTATCACTCGTCACTGAATATTCTAATAAACTGGGTGGATTGTTTAAGTGACAGCATTATAAGACTGCACAGACATCTGATCCTAAAATAATATGCTAAATTGCTTTGTACAGTGGAATATGAGAATAAAAAGAACCACAGAATACAAGGCCAGGAAACCCGAGGTAGTTGTGTTTCCACAAGGGGTCTTTAACTGCATTCTAAAGGGATGATGTATTGTGGCTTTGTAACACAGATTCTACCAGTTGGATCGGTGTAAATGACTGATAGGTATAGCTGTTTCACACATTTGTTAATATGTACTTTCAGAATGTTCATTAGTTTTGTTGTAAACTTGTTGTAACAGTTCTGCAACTATAACATGACCAGTGGTGCTTAAACTCCCTTCAAACTTGTGCTGGTCTTTGGCTGAGTCTGTCTCATGCAGTAATGCACCCGCAGTCCTGAAACTACAAACCTTTTATCACCTAACAGTTTAATTCATGCCCTAGTAAGCAGAAACTCTTGTCACATTAGTGCTGCTGGAGCACAGAGAAGTTACCGTACCTTCAGGCTTGTAGTTTGATACTGTAACCCATTAAGTAATTAAATGGGAAGTAGATGTTAGAAAATATGTGTTCTGAAATTTAAATTTAACTATCCCTCATTTTAAATAGTTCTAATGAGAAACATGTAATTGTAACAAGCTTTTTTTTTTTTTTTTTAGAAAGTTTAAATGCCACCTTCTTATGTGGCATCGTTGTAAAAGTCGACATGTTGGGCTGATGTGGAAGTGATTAAAGCCATTTCCTCATTTTGACTCTAACTACAGATGATCTCAATGTTAGGCCTGCTACGATACAAGTATCCATTATACATGACTGCTTTTTTAAAAAGCTCAATGCTGCCTGCTAACCTGGACAGTAATCTACAGAGAAGACTGTAATTGAATCAGAATGGACCGGCCCTCACATACTATATTGTTGTATAATGTTGTTATCGTTCTGCTTTGTTAATGGAATAATTCAAGCACCTCACAGGAATTTGAGAGAAAGGAGTATTGCTTAGGGAAGAAGAGGAAAACCGGTGAGAGTTTCCCACCTACACAAGATGAAAATACAGTCATGTGGTTAAAAGGCTCATTCTTTGTTCCAGGAGGAATTTCTACTCAAGGAAAAAAGGAACTGGAAACTTACTTTAACAGAGTAGGGAAGGCCTGTCCTCACCATAAGAGTGCTAAATCAATACAGGAAATATTTAAAGTGACAATTTGGGAAAGTTAGCCTATGACCTTTAGCTTGTCACACAATCCTCCACATGCGGAGCACAGGTGTGCTCCACATGTGCTCCACGTGTGAAGGCTCCCAACGTCCTGACAGAATGGAAAAAAAAAAGAGAAGGAAAATGAAGCAAGCGAAGCATAGCAGGCAAGGAAATGTAATCTTTCTCTCACAATAGCTAAATGTTGTCATTCTGTTCCTATGACTGACCAACTGTTATAAAGAAAGGTAAGTTCAAGAATGATTTCACTGCTGAACTTTACTAATGTTAAAATAAGTAGTTTCCTCCACTAACTGACATAAGGAACATTTTCACTGTTGTGTTGCAGCTCATTTTTGTTTTTACCGTAAGCAGACATCGTCATTTCACTGCTTGCGGTTTAAATAGTCTGTGAACACTTGTTGGTTGATATGTGATAAATTGTGTGACTAAAACATCCTAAACATGTAAGTATGTTTACAACAGGCCTTTGACATGACACTATTGTGCCTGTTGGCTCAATGGGACACTTGAATAGAGCATTGTTAATGTTATCAGTAACACTTGTGCTTTTCCTACCTGACAAGTCAAAATGTCTGCTGTGAAAAAGACAAGATGGCTGGACACTGCATGTTTGCCTGATAGCCATTGTTATCTCCAGCAGTGAAAAATCAGGTAAGCTTACACTTGTGAAAAAATAAATAATTACCATATGACTTTATGCTGGTGTCTTAGGGCATTTATGGCTTTAGTAGAAAGGGATAGAAGATCAGGGAGCACATAAAATGCCTCAAAGCTTTAATATCATGTCAGTATTTTCAGAGATGGTGGTGTTGGTACTGTAATTTTTCACCTTTTTACTATTCTTTTTTACAGTATGACAAATTAACCAAAAAGTAACTAAAACACATACAGAATACATCTGTTAAACATTGAATAATTTGTGTGTATCTAAGTGCAGTACATGTTTCTATTCCACCTAGTAGTACAGCAAATGAATACACTTACTGTAGCCGAAGTGACTTTCTATGTGTAGCCACTAAAGCTAAATCTGAAATGTGTCACATATGTTGCTTAAAAGATCTGTACAATTTACTCACACATCTATAAGTCTGAATATTATATTTGTTGGTTCCAGAAATGAACCTCTCTATCATTAGGCACACATCTACAGCTAGTTACAGCCAAAACCTTTCTAATGCTAGTGACCCACAAACTCAACCAAGTGTATGGTAAAGTAAAATCTGTATTCTTGAGTGAATTGTGCATCTCTCCATAACGTAACACCTACAGTTAAGTGAACTTAGGTCTGGCAAAGGCTCAGTTGGGTTCGGGTAAGTATTTTGGCATGACAAACTAACCGATGCTCCTGAGAAACTGGAACATCTGTCAGATTCTGAGAAAACACTTCTTTTTCCCAACATAAACCCTTTCATGTAGTTCATATTTTCCTTTATAGAAACTGGGTCAGTCTGTTGTACTGGAGTTGATCCATGCTCCAGTAATTTTGACTCACAGATGAGTAACAGTTTAGAGGCCCTCAGTGTACTGCTGTTTCTGTGTTGAGCTGTTAGATGACAGTTTGTTTCCTGTATGGCACGCATTAACAGTAACTGATAAAAATTCATTAGCAGCAAGAGGTGAATGATTTTTGTTTCTTGCCATGCTGCTATCCGTTGTACTCAGAACTGGGAAAAAAAACAACCTCTGACACACAAAAGTGCAACGAGACAGTCATTCAAGTCAGGAATCCAAGTCGGAAACTCGGGCAAGATCCATCTAACCGAATTCGCTGACAGAAACAAACCTGACATCACAGCAATATGGCAGCACACACAGTGAACAATAAGCAGAATTAGCTTTTCATCAATTTTTACTTTATGTAGTGTTTGTGAAACGTGCTGTAACAACTTTGTAGTCGCCATTTCCATCCAGTTGATTTGTGCTTGATAGAAGTCTCTGTGTGTCTTGATGCTTGTGAAGTTCAGAGACTTGCCATACAAACATCAATTGCTGGAGGAGTCCATGTTTTCCCAATGGGACACATTTAAATTGGAAGTTGGAAATATCGGGAATACAGGCTCAGACTTCCAACTTCCAATGGATTACAGCACCAGTCCTGAGTCATGGGGTATACCCGCCCAAGACAGCTGCCTAGGAGAGGACAGGCCTCACGTTTCTCATCTAGATGATGAGGAATCCATTATTATCTATTATTATCTATTATCTCAATAGATGTTATGTCAGAGGAACTGGGATTAGGTTATATATTGAGTTTATTTCATCATCAAGAAAGGAATTATACTTTCTTCTTTCACCCACATTCTACTTACTCCAGAATAGATCATTTTCTCGTTCTCTGGTGAACCAGATTCTTTGTGCTACAATTGGTAACATAGTTTTAACTGACCACAACTCAGCGGACATAACTATATTAGCTAAAGGAAGCACAAAATGTTCACTGAGGTGGTGCTTAAATAATTCATTACTAAATAATGAATGCTGCTGTGAATATATCAGAGCAGTAATAAAGGAATTTTGGGAATTAATGAGGGTTCTATTGATGACGTTGAAATAACTTGGGATGTCTTTAAAGCTTTTGTACGGGGGCGTCTTATCCAATATAGCTCTCTGATTAAAAAAGCTGAGAGGGATAAATTATTGACGTTTGAACAAGACATCAAAGAACTTGAGAAACCGCACGTACGTCACCCTGAGCAAGAAATATGGAATAAGCTAAATAAATTAAAACATGAGATAAACATCATTTTACAAAAAGTTGAACTTGCATTATTCTGTACTAATAAAAAATGTTATGATTATGGTAAAGTTTTAGCACATAGGGTGAAACAGATGCAAACTTGAAATATCATTCTCTCTATATTTGATAGAAATAAACTAATTACAAATAAAAGTGATATTAATGAAGTATTTAAGACATTTTATCAGGAACTATACACATCTCAAGGAAATGTGGTGGAATAAAAACTGACAATCTTTTTTTCTTCTTTTAAAATTCCTCCTCTAACTGAGGAACAAAGAAACTCATTAGGAGAGATTACATTAGCAGAAGTTAAACAGGCAATTCATAGTCTTAGGTTAGGTCAGTCTCCAGGAAATGATGGATTTCCATTAGATTTCTATAAAAAATGTGTGGAAGATGTTGCTCCAAGGCTATTAGGACGCCTACTACCAGGACGCCTGACAGGAAGGTAGATTGCCAGCAAGTATGAGATCAGCTGTTATTACCTAACTGAATAAAAAGGGAAGAGACATATTGTGGAAACTACTGGCCAATTTCGTTAATTAATGTAGATGGAAAAGATCATTTCCAAGGTACTTGCAGCTGGATTAGAGAGGGTACTTCCTACTCTGGTACACGCAGACCAAATTGGATTTGTCAGGAATAGGTATTCAGCTGACAATCTATGCAGGTTATTACATATTATGTGGAAGAGTAGGAATAATGTTGATTTCTCTCTAAGATATGTCCCCCATTAGAGAGTCATGGCAATTCAAGTGGATGCTGTCAGGTTTGACATATTTAGGGATTAAATTAACATTGGGTTTCGAAATGATAATGCAAACTGATATCTCTCCAGTTATTCAAGCTATTCAGCCTGTCCTATATACCTGGGCTAAAATGAATATATCTTTATTAGATAGGATTCATTTGGTTGAAATGATCATCTCTCCCAAGATTAATTATATTTTATATATGCTACCTTAAACTTTTCCACCTAACCTTTTGAAATTGTATAACACTATTATAGATAGTTATATGTGGGAAAGCAAAAAACCAAGCTTTAGACGTACTAAATTATATGTGGCTAAAGAAAGTGGAGGTCTACCGCTGTCTAAAATAGACTTGTATCACTACACATTTTCACTTTCCCAGTTATGTAAGATGAATAATCCCCTCAATCGGGTGCTGACCTGAGTAAGGTAAAGATTGAAGAATTAGTAGCCTCAGCTTCTTTGGAGGCTTTCCTGACTCAAATGGGAAGGCTAGTACCTTTTAAGAATCCAGTATGTTTGTCAAAGAAACTTGGACTCACCAGATGAGAGAAGCTAGTCCATATCTTACCCCTAAAGCCTCTGTCTGGTATAACAATAAAACATTGATAGGCAAGAAAACTATCATGTGGGATAAATGGGCCAGATCTGGAATCAATCTTCTTGGTGACTTGGTGAGGGAAGCTGGAATGAGGTCATTTGATGAAACCGAGAGTGAATATAATCTTAGTCAAGAGGATTTTTTGGAAATTTGCACAGATCAGGCACTGTGTTCTGACCAATAGAAAAAATAATTGTGACCCTCCAACTAGGATTCAGGAGTTGTTCCACATAACTTGGCATAAATAAGGTGGAGCTTCCAAGTTTTATGTGCTTACTGGAGATGTACATTCATCCTGACTGGAAGGGTTGAGAACGAGTTGGGAAAAATATGTGGGTGAAAAAACTGCAGAGGACAGATGGAAAAAGTTTGTTGCCTCTTGGCATACTTGTTCATGTGAAGCACAATCTTAATTTATTCAGTATAAACTGCTTAATAGAAGCTACTGGACCCCAAATAAATTAGCCAAACTAAAACTAAGGAACAGTGACACCTGCTGGAGATGTGAGAAAGAAGCTGATACTCTTGTACAGATGTTGTATTTCAGTAAAAAAAAAAAGAAAAAGAAGAAAAAAAAAGAGCACCTATGGGAGGATAGGATGTTATTACTCTCCTGAATAAATTGTTTCAATTACTGTTGATTAAATCTCCAGCTTTATGTATTCTGGATCTGTTACCAGACAACATCATTGTGAATGAACGAAAGAGGTTATGAGTTCGTCTGGCACAACAACAGGATGTAGAATAATATTGAGACACTGGAAATCATTTAGCCTATGTTGTTTTAAGGAATGGATTGAGCTGATGACAAATGTGGCTACATTTGAACGAGTAACATACAGAGTAATGGAGAAAGAAGATATTTTTGACCAAGTGTGGGGCTCCTTTCTGGCCTTGATTGAGGGAATATCTGACTAAATTTGTACTGGCACCTGGTTTAATGAATCAGTAGATTCAGATGTAACTGGCATACTCAAGGCTTTTTTTTTGTCTTTACTGGAGTGTTCGTTTTGTGTTGTCCACAGTTGTGTCTCATGTTGAACCTGTATTGAATGGCTGTGTTCAGTTGCCAGTCCTGCATGACAGTACATGTCTTTTTAATGCTTTTAGTGCTGAACATAGCGTTTCCATGATTTCTTTGGGGATGACCTCTGCTTTCTTTCCTCAAAAGACAGTTTTACACATTGATGTTGTTGTAATGCTCATCTGCTGTGTGATAAGAGAATTTGCCAAACTTGTGTATATATTTTTTGCTGAAATAGGCTGTTATTATTTATCTAATAGATCCATTAAACAAATGGTTTGTACATGTGTCTTTCTGTCACGTTTGTTGGAAAGCAACTGTGTCTGTGTGCAATTATTGATACAGAGAGCTGTGGGATGAAAACACAGAATGAACCAAGTTTGGCTCTTTAAGATCACAAGGTCCACATGGAGGAAAAAGTAAATGTACCAGTAATAGTAAAGATATCTTCCTAATAAAGTTTTTGTTGAAGCGGTGGGATGCTGCAACAGTAGAATAGACACACTAATACCATACAAAATACAATTTCCATTGTGCTAAGGAAAATTCCATTTGTCCATCCCAAAGAGATTTCCTGTAAGTTCCCTGCAGAAGACTCACAAACGTATTTGGAAGAACATGAAACAGTGTTCATGGCAAGTAGCTGTAAATCTATAAGCGAAGCTGCACATCTTCACAGTTGGAAATTGGGTCAAATGCAGATTAGAAAATGGAAAAAAACCTGAATTCAATAGTTCCACTTTGTAAGTAATAAACATGAAGTGACTATTCTCCCATAGACAAGCTTCACCACATTATTATGTGTTCCTATTTTTAAGCATCTCTAATAACTCCCATATGCATCACAATAATTTTACAGCAGCAATGGGGAGTGGTTTGAATAAATGACTTGGAAAAAAGGTGATTGTTACTTTTTTATTGCGTAGCTTTTTCATTTGTTATAGTGTTCAGAGTTGTATTTTGCTGACTTGCAGCATGACAATGGCAATGATAGGTTGTGTCACCTCAGTGGAATGCTCCATTACATAAATGTGACCGAGACAAAGAAGTGATCCAGACACTGAAATTATAGCATGTTACCTCAGTATGTCTTTACAGGCCGACAGATGACAGAGCGATCACACTGAAGAAGAGAATGGAGCGAGTACAAGGACATGACATATCTTGAAAGATGAAAGATTGATGGGATTTCTTTGCAGATCTGATGACTGCCTCTTTACAGGAGGGAGAATTCTGTTTAAATGTAGAAGTTAGTCTCAGTGGATCCTAATAATTGCACTTCACTGATCATTATCTTATTTAATTTTATTTCCCAGTTTTACTGACTTCTTGCAGGAAAATATTTTAAAATGAGCCTGGTTCATTAACCACTGGAAAATGGGAAAAAGATATAGAGAAAAAGTCCCCTCCTCCCCAACCCTACACAGTCCTTTCTTAGTGCTAGATGTCAAAATACTAACCATATCCTGAACACAAGTGCTGACATCTCAAATTCAAGGATGTTGTAAGCTCTGAATGCTTTTTAAATAGGAGTTGTAGTAGTTATCCAAGAGTCACATATTGTTTTTTTTAATCCTTAATGTCTACCCTAATTAATTCATCATATTATAATAGGTAACAGTAATTTATACGTTATGTGGTATGTCATTTTGTTGTTTTTAAGCATGAAATGTGGGTGGTTAAAGCTCCCAGTGAAAAATTTGTATGGTGGTTTCTGCTGGTACGACTAAATTTACCAAAAAATTGGAGTGAAAGGGGATTTGATAGAGTACAGGAAAGGTAAAATGGTTCTATTAAAAGTACAAAGACATGGACTTTTACAGATGTGAAACAACAATACGGGGCAGTTTGAAGGTTCAGGTTTGAAGGCTCAGGAAATGCGGTTCTCTTTGTGCTGAGTTAGCACTATGTCAGATCATGGTTTTCCACGTTGGTTGAAGAGTGGGGGCTGCACAGGCCACCCTTACTGAAGGTTTTCCATCGTGGTGAGTCCTCAGACATACACGGCATCCAAAGAGTCTGTCGTCTTTGTTTATGGAGACGATGAAACATCGTCCTCTGTTTTACCACGATTAGGTGAATTGACAAAGCAGACATAAACTGCTTTTAAGAAGAAATTGCTATAAAAAATATTTTGACCGATCTGGGAAGGCAGGAGATTTTGGAGCAAAGTGCATTTTACTGTCCCATCAGTCTTTAGTAAAAAACAAAGCTGACAAGAGTAACAGTTTAAGTGATGAATGTCTTCCTTTGTCCTGTCCAGAGCCTCTTTGTCATAGAGAAGAATGCTTTTTAGCTTTTGAATTATGAGCCGGTTTGAGAAGCCAATGTTTGTCAGTATAATGTAGGACAAGTGTTTTGGCTACTGTCACATAAGCATCCATCTTTACTTTGGCAGTGCAAAATGCTAACATGGTAAGTTGACTTTTATATGGAGCAAGGGATTTTAAATAGCACACGTCATGTTTTGCTCTGTTGATAATTGGTCTCTTTAGACAATCCCAGATTGTCTTTAAAGTTGTCAGTCACAGGAATTCAAACATACATTCATTTCAAATGCAAAACTGTCTAAACCTTCTCCAACTCAAGCCAGGTCAGAAAATAGGACATTAATAGAGCTTTGTTCATTGCACTGTGAAGTCATTTTTGCTTCATTTTCCAGCTGTCTTTGGAAATCTCATTGACACAAAGTGAAGTAAAGGTGGTTTCTGCTGTCACTGGATGGGACTGCTGGATGCATTAGTTTAACAAGCCTGTCACATTTCATTCATCATTCCCTGGTGTGCTAAATCTATACATGGAGCTTGATAGTTTTCTGCAATGAGTTGTCATAACTTGCGGTCATTATGATAAGGGGTAACACTTACCGTAATATAACTTTTCATGAGGCATGTCATTATTTTCTGCACTTAAAACTTTTCATTGTGTCACTTTTGTTTTCCAGTCAAATTCTTACATTTTTAGCTACTTTAGTTAAAGGACCAGTGTGTAAGATTTAGTAGCATCTAGCAGTGAGGTTGCAGTTTGCAACCAAATGAAGCATTTAGGAAAACCTACGATGGCCACGAAATGCGAAAGGCCCTCTCTAGAGCCAGTGTTTGGTTTGTCTTTCTCGGCTACTGTAGAAACATGGCGGTGCAACATGGTAGCGTCCGTGGAAGAGGACCCACTCCCTATGTAGATATAAATAGCTCATTCTAAGGTAACAGAAACACAACACACACACAACAATTCTTATTTTCAGGTGAATGTACACTAATTAAAACATACATGAATATTATATTCCATTTCTGCCAAGTTTGTTCCGCTAGATGCCACTAAATTCTACACACTGGTCCTTTAAAGCGAAAAACCAAGGTATTGCACTACATGACATCATTGACCCCTCCCCCACACTCCTCCCACCCTCAACCATGATGTAAAGCAATGACTCTGAAGTGTGTTTAATTCGGTGACACCCCAACTGTACTAACAGCCATGCCAATTATCTACACCACCTTGCCAGTGGAGACACAGAAGGCCCAACAGTAGCTACATACAGCTGATTAGCTCTGACAACTGGCACCGTGGCCACACACGTTATGTCCATGCTACACTCTGCTCTGTACTCTACAAGTGTCATTTGGTTAATATTGTCACTTTCAATACAATGTTGACACTGTTTTAGAGTCATGACAATATAACATTAGCCAAAAGTCATCAACATTTCATGGCAGTTGTTATTAAAGTGTAATTGTACTGTCAAATGAGTTTACTACCATGAGTAATGTCCTCACAGTAAATTGGTAGAGTTGGCACAATATTTACACAGTTTATACCGTCATATGTAAAAGAACTGAAATACTGAAATACTTATAATATTTCCATCAGCCTCAGCTATACTTTGTGTTTAGTGCTAATTAATTGTGAGCACATTGCCATGCTGACGGCAGCATTTAGCGTATCTAAGTACAGTGTCACAGAGCTGCTAATGGATCTGTAGACTTGTTTTAATAAAACACTGCTATAAACCTGATATGTTTATTACAGGCTATGTCCACATGGCCAATGTCAAGATGTCTTGACAGAGATCTGTGTAAACTTTTTATTGAAATCCAAACATGACATGCAGTCATAAACACTCTTAAGGTTGATTCATTTCAGTTTCCTTGATATATTTATATCAATGTTGTGTCAGTGTAGAAAATAGTTCAGTTACCTTAGAGTCGGTTGTTGTGACTGCTTGTTAACTAGAGGCACATAAGAAAGAGACATTAGCTGTACATGTTTTATTGCAACTTAATAATGACATAATAGGTTTTAATACATTATATTACAAATATCTTATGTACAAACGCAATGTGTTGGCTCTATTGACATCAACAAACCACTAAATTTATACAGTAAATACAGTGCTTGATTCATACAAGCAAATTGGTTGATACCTGTTCAAGCAATGGATGATTTCAAAACAAGTACTTAAAAAAAACAACAAAAACAGGACTTTGAAGAGAGAGTATCTCTTCAAACTTTTGGTAGATCTTAAATGTTGCATAAACAAACAGTTCATAAAGTCAAGTATTGGTATTGACAGTTACGATTTGTATTTGCAAAACTGTGGGTTTTATGTTAGAAAAGAAAATGTCAATATTTTGTATAGTATATTTTATTATAATTGACCAGAATATCAGCCCTGTAGAAAGCCTGCAAATGTTCCTATAAATTACACATTTTGAAAAAAAATGTATTTAGAATGAAATTAAAAGACAGTCACTTTGGATACGTTTCCTGTGTCATCGTCATTTGCTTGTAACTGCAAAGTACTATACATACAGTATATACTAAATACATATTGTAGGGTTCCTACCTCAAAGCTACATAATTGAATGATTGTAATCTGTCATTTTCATGTCAAATTAAAATGTCATTTTCTATCTCACACAGATCAAAATAAGGCACTATCAGTATCCAGAGACAGTGTACACAACTCCTGAGCAATGAGCACATCTTTACTGAGTCATATGTAAAAGGGAAAATGGTACAGACAGCTAGATAACAGTGCACAAATTCTTTGTCAGGAGGTACCAAAATATTGGCCTGATGTTTTGATATTGCACTTTCAACATCGTCTTCCTTTTAGTCACCTGGCTTGGTATGGTGGTGATGACATGGATTTTAGAACCTGTAAAGTTTTTTGTTTTGTGAGAGATATGGCATTTGTTGTTTTGATGCCTAGTGGAAGGTGTTTGGGTTTGGACGGATCATCATGACCACTTTCTTTAAAGAATAGGCTCCTCCTCTGAACTCAGCCCAGTAGACTCCATCTTGGTAGCGGCTACGATAGTGTCCTCCTCTGTACCAAACTCCATTCAAGTTAGAATGGGCACAAGAGTTGTACCACCAGCCTCCCTTCTGGTAGTGGGCACAATTACCTAGAAAGATTTAAAAAAAAAACACAAAAAGACAGTCACAGTGTGTACACAACCATAAATTGCTTTTGGATTGCAGACATTTCATTTGAGCACTTTGTAACGTTATGATTTCTACCTGTATAGGCATCATGGTCTCTGTCCAGTGTTGTGAACTGTTTGCCGTTATGCCAGGTGAGGGAGTCACCAGCGTTGCCATGGTAACGACCCACCCGTAGCTTGTAGAAGTCAGCTTCAGGCTCCACTCTGAAGCTGGCATACTCAGCAAACACCTTCCTGCCGGACCAGTCTTCTAGCGTGACCAGCAGTTTGTAGTTTGCCTGGTTAGTCAGCCAGTAGATGTTCTCCAGACCTAGCCAGTACTCGCCGTCAATATTGCCAAAACCTTGCTGTGAAGTGCAACGATAAGAAAGAAAACATTATTGGTTTAATTAGAAAATCCTCTCTGAATGCTCTTTGAACATTTAGTTTGGATGTCTGGTGGATGATTCAGGGTCACTGGTTATGCTCTGGAGGTAATTATGACTTTAGCTCTTCTGTGGGGTTGTTTATCGCCAAGGAACATTATAATAAATGGACCCTCTGAGTCAAGTTTATGGCTAGCATCGGGTGTCCAGATTTCCACTATTATTTTCTTATTGAAACACAGCAGGATACCATGCATATAGAAATCCGACATACTGGATGCTGTCTTACTGCTTTGTTATGGCTCTGGTCATACTTTGAGTTGGTTTGTGGTATTCCCTAACATACACATGCTTTGAATCATGGAAACACCCCTTCTGATGAGCATACAAATGTAATTTCAGATCTCGTGTGGTTTAAAGGCTTTCGCAAAAGTCTTGGAAAGATCTCTATTGTTGCACTTAGCTAAGATTTAATCAGGGCCTCTGTGAATTGTTGGCAAACAGTCAACTTTTGACGTAGTATTTAGAAAATAAGGTTTTTCCTGAGCATCAGAAATGTTTACACAAACAACTCTTGTGACATTTAAGTCCAGTATTACAACATTCTTTTTTTCATGTGAAATCACCTCACAAAGACCAACAGATGTAGCTGGAATTAATGAGTCATAAGGCTGTGGCAGTGATTCAAACAGGTACTACTTTAAACACTCTGAAAGCTTAACAATTACCTATTCATTACTTGTTCACATCTGGTCAGTGTCATAACAACCTACATAAGCCACCAGTTTCCCTCTAAACTATGAGGTCCTTGATTTGGTGTGAGGTTGTTGCACCTTGTATGTCTCCCAGTTCCTGAAAAAGTTGACAGAGCCGTCCACCCTCCTCTGGATCACGGTCCAGCCACCTGGGTCGTGTCTCTGGTCACACCACACCTGCATAAGTCGGTTGGCATTCTCTGGCTTCACCAGGTACATGCCACTGTTAGTGTGGCCATCTTCCAGAGCCTGCAGACAATCCTTAAATGGACCTGAGTAGAAAATAAGGCAACTTGTAAAGCATGTAAAATTCTGTCCATTAAACCCCTGCTATACCCTTTAGTACAACAGTGTCTCAAAAATTAACAAAAGGAAATGGTACCACAGAGAGTTTTTATACTCTTGACATAGGGAATCCCATTTTTCAACAGGAGCGCTTCTCATTTTAACAGTAAAATTGACTTTGGCTGCTCCTCTCAGAAGGGAAATGGCTACAGGCTGTGCAGCCAAAAGAAACACTGGCATGAGGGCAAAGGGAATCCTGACTATTGAATGATGAAACAGTAGCAAAAACTTTCGATCATCTGTAATGCTTTACAGTGCAGGGCTATTATTTTACTTACTTTCACTTAGGTTTCTGTGTTTTATATTAGACAGACACATCATTTTCAGTGGAGGCATACCCATCTAGGCCTTAGATCATGTGGATTGTCGGAACTAAATTAGTTTAAGAACAGCTTGTAAAACCTTGTCATAAGCTGCACTCCGTTGCCAAGAAGTCTGCTAGATTTTTTTTCCAGTATTATAATAAGTTATGTGAAGTAACATGATAGCCTCTACTGTATGCTTATAAACATGTGTTATCTGTTTGCAGCTGAAAAAAAGGCCTAATTTGACAGTTTGTCTAAGAAGAGCGACCATAAAGTAATGCAGTATCAACCCTACTGTATTCAGCAGTAGCAGAATTCATGCTTCAAAGGCTTTGTAGGTTCTGTGCACGCTCAGGTTATTTTATTAGATTTTATGGTGCAAATCGGTGAAAACTAATGTTCCTCTGTGCCATTATGATTGCGCCCTAAATTTCTGACCCCAGTAGATATGGAAAAACACTAATGGGTCAACTGTCTCCCCTGTTTCAATTGGCTGTGAAAGTGTTTAAATTCTCAAGATTTCACACTTGTATGGTTTTCCAACTGGCCCAGTCTACAAAGTGCTCGGACACAACGAAGACAAATGCAAAAAGAATACATTAGGGGGTCACACAGAGACGTAGAGGTGGGGAGCGTCAACAGTTTGCAAGATAAATTCTGAAAATTACAGAAGAAGTATATGGAAGACAAAACAAAGCACCTTAGTTATTGTACATATGTTAAAAGGTCTTGCTCAGCTGACAATCCAAGCATATAACAGTAAAATGTTTTAATTATGTGATCAGCAAGAAGTTCTTCCGTTGGTAAAAAGGTTGTTTTTGGTTTTGTTTAATTATTCTGTGGTGATATCTCTCTCTACCCACTCTGTGCCATCCATTTACTCTCAGGAATGTCTCTGTTGAGCAGATACAAGCCAGAGAGCTGCCCTGCCCTGCCCTGTTCTGCCTGATAAAGTCTGCTGCTTTGGTGGAACATATGACTGATTCTTGCCTGGTGCAGATGGAACAAATGACATCATTGACTCTCAGTATCTCTTTCTGTTCGTATTTCAACCCCTCCGCCCCCCTTTTTTAAAACTCCATCCCTTTGTCTCTCTCCGTTGCTCATTCCTGTCAAGATTCTCTCTTCTTCCCTCTATTCCTGCATTGTGTGGAGTTCTCTCTTCGTGTTAAGGGTTTATGTAACTTTTAGGGTGTTAGTTGCGTGGCTGTGGGCAGGAAATTACTTGCCTCCTTTCAAACATTCCATACAAAGGCTACTGTTCACATGTAGCTTAGTGAAAATGGCAAGCAATCACACAAAATATCAATGGAAAAACCTCCAAGTAGTCATGTTGGGAATGATTTGTTCTTTTTTCCACCATTTTAAAACAGACGTCTTCTAATGAAAGGGAATGGCAATAGATTATTCACTGGAACTGATACCACAAAAACAGCCTTCACATCAATTTTAAAGCTTTATCCTCAACTAACATGTGTTCAAGAGAACATTGGGCTCGGATCCAACTATCCATTTAGGCACATGTATTTACCTCGCTAATATACTTTGTGTTGTTGTGTGGGTTGAATCATGGCAATTACATGATATGCATCTCCAAAAGGCTGTAGACAACAGCGTTTCTGTGCTCACCGAGAGCCATTTGGGAATGTGTGGGACTTGAATAGAACTTATTTAAATTTGCTATGACTGGAAGAATGCATGCTTGGTGTTGTTATATGATTAATGATTCAGAAGTTAAAATATACAGTAGCTACGTCAAACACACAATACTTTGTTTGTGACCAGGATTAGTGATGGCAACTGGTGTGTTTGGAAAGAATGCGTCAAAAATAGAAAAATAGAAATGGACTTTGTTAGACTCACCAGAGGGCTTATCAGTGGTGGACGGGCTGTGTGTGCCAGCAGGCATCGTTGGAAGGACAGGTGGTAGAGACTTCTGGTCGCTCTGGATCTCGTTGCTGATTGGGTTGTTAGCACGTGGAAGGACTGGTGGCTGGTAAGGCTTGTTGAGAGGTGGTGATGGTGGAGGTGGCTGAGGCCGCGGCTGGGGGACAGGGACATGACGGGGGGGAGGACGACTCTGGCACTGCTCTTCCAACAGGACAATAAGAGCTGATTGGTTAGTGGCCAGAGAGGCCAGGTGCTGGTACTTGTGCTCTAGGTCTTTGTATCGACTGGTTAGCTGTTGCATCTCAGAGGTTTGGTTCAGGATCTTGTTCTCCATCTGAGCCAACTCTAGGGCATTGTCTCTCTTCCTGATGATCTCATGGAGCAACTGCATGTACAACTGGGTGACTCTGGAGTTCATGTTTCGGCTCTCCTTCCTCAGAAGCTTGACCTCATTGACGATGCCTCCATCCACCTCTACCAATTGCTGAAGGGTCTCAATCTGCCTCTTCTGTTTCTGTAGCTCCACATTTAGCAGCTCTAGCTCCTGCTTGTTGACCCGATTCTCCAGCATGGCCTCTGGCTCCTTGGAGTTGACACATATAGCTCCTGTCACTTTTTGTTGGGGCACAATGAAAGTGTAAGAGCACTTGTCCTGTGGTTGGTCAGCTGGAGCACGTTTGCTCCTTCTTGTATAGAGAAACTCTTTCTCTAGTCCATCATCACTACTCTGAAATTCTTGGGCCCTTTCCCTGCCACGGCTGTTGTCGGACGGACTCCCCTGAGTCTGGTGGACACCACAGACTAGTCCATAAACTAGAAGGAGCCCCAGCAGGACCATTGAACGGGGCTCCATGACTTTTTTCAACTCACCAAAGCCTGAGGAGAAGAAAATAGAGAACATGATCGTATTGTAGAGAAATGTTATCACTGACTCACTTTTGACTCGCTTCTGTCTGTAGCCAGTGAGCATGCTTTAACTTATTTTTTCCCTTACTATTGTAGTTACAAGCCCTCAGGATCGGGCTCCATGCTCATTTTGACAGGACATCAATGGAGTCCTTCACATCTATACTGATTGAGACCAGAAGCACGCTGCCCATCAGGGTACACTAGTCCTATCCTCCATTACCTGTCACGATCAGGCAGGCAGCCTCGAGCACACACATCTCAACCTAGGCACGTCTGCAGGCCATTAAAGCTCCGAAAATATGGGCTACTGTATAAGATTAGATCTGCAGGGAAATTGCCCACTTGCCCCGCTGAGCACCCCAATGGCTGCTGTGACTTTCCATGATAGGAAACGCATATATTCATGTATATAAATCAAGAATCTCACGGTTTGTACATTGTTCATACTGCATCAATACTGGCATGAACACACACTGCTGTTTTTCCCAGTGGCTTTTATGTGTAACTCACTAAATACATCTGGCTATCCCAGTTTGTTTAAATCCATTTTCTGCTATCAAATGTACACAGTACATGCTGTTTGGATGTTACTAATCCCCTCTCTGCCCCGAAGAAAAATATTTCTTTTGTCTAATGATGTGCTGATCTCTGTAGTCAGATAGATTGGTGTTAGGGGAGTGTGTTTAGCTTAGTTTGCAGTCCTGGCTCCGGTTCTCTTTGGGTGACTGCCACTGTTAGTCCTTGACAGACAGAAACACTCCTATCTGCTCCTCTCTGCAGGCCTGGACATCTTTGCTTATGGAAAATTTGATACACTACCGGATGATGCTATTCATGAAACTGTTTTAAATATTGATTTTGTTGCATCAGTCCTTTCCAATAACCCTTACCAAAAGAGGGAAATAAGTTACATTCAGACACTGAAAGAGCATTGTCATAGTCATAATTTATTATTATATCCTTTTTTTTATGTCTGTTTCTGTTTTGACTGTTTGACTAAATGCTCTCTTTAGCCATCTAGCATGCTAAATATGATAACATCTGAGGTATTACCTCTTTAGTTCAGTCTCAAGTTCAAATTCTGCTTTCTCCATAAATGGCCCATCATGCACAGCTTATTACTTTCCTTAGAAGAAAATGAAAATTAGATGCCTAGCTGTTTGCCCTACAATCCAAAGTGTAGACATTTATTAGAAAAATAAGTGCAGGCAGTTTTTGGAGATGATGTGCTGTTATTAAAAGCGGAGCAGATGCCACTGAGGAGAGTGTGAGGAGAATGTAACTCCTGTGTAAGGATAACAAGGCCTTGAACTCCCGGGGCACCTTAATTGAAAGCTGCTGCATATTGGATTACAGAGGGGTCCTGTGTAACACCTCCCAAGAGTCAGAAGGGGCCTGTCTAATCAGAAAGCATTATGGAGAGGCCTATATTGGCTTGAGTTTGAAGAGCCCTGTAAGGGTCGCCCGTGTACTCCCCTCCCACAATTGTTTTAGCTCATCACTGTGTGAAAGATAACCTACCAAATAATGTTCAGCAAAGATTGGGAAGAGAGCAGAACTGTTTTTGTCTTGTTAATCTGGGCGTGCTGCCAGCACATTAGGTTGGAGACATGGAGAAGAGAAATGCAGCGCTCTCCAAGAACATGACCCTTGGCACATTCGACCCTTCTGGTTTTATCTGTCTAGAATAGAATGTGTAAACACCTTCTAACTGAAAAAAAAAAAAAAAAATGTACATAGAAAAGACACTTGTGTAACAAGTCAGTCTTATTGATATTATAGTTTACCTTTACAAGAAAAAAATCACCTACAGTAAAGAAGAACGTAAGATCTGTTATGAATTAAAAAAAACCCTCAAAGAGGAGTGTTGTTTCTGTTTCATTTACCATGAAACTGTCTTCTGACAGCACAGTATGAGGTCTTTCATAGTACTAATCCTGCTAACAAAGCCTGGCTGTATGACGTCACTTTGGCAAATGCTGATTGATGTGAATGTAGGGTCATAAATATTCTTTACACTATGCAAAGAAAAACTTATTTTCAATTATCACTGAAAATAATCTTATAGTCAAATAGATCGAGTCCTGAATGAATCAGGAATAGCTTACAAGTAAGCTCATACCAAGATAGTAAAGCAGCCCAGAGCCTGTCCCTTGTAATGTGCTGATGACTGTATTTGGCTAGTGGCTCCTGCGGTTTCTCCCCCTGGAACATGAGCTCTGTCTCTGAGAAATGCTGTGTGATTTGCCCCTGCTGCGGAGGAGTCCCATGTTGGACATCGTTAGCCCGGAATCTCCTGCTCTAGGCTTCACTACACTTCAAAGCTGAGGGGAAAAATGTCTGCAGCTTGTGATGAAATGTGTGTTTGTGTGAGTGTATGCGGTATGTGCGTGTCTGTGAGTATTTTTTCCGTTAATGCGTGTTTTCAAATAACAACACTTGCTGGGCTCGGCTCAGTCCCAGGGACCGGAGAGAGTCCCATCTGCCCCGCCAGAGACAGCCTGTTATTAACCCATCCGCAGTCTGCCAGAGGGAACAACAGAGAACCTCCTCCTCCTTCTTCACTGTTAACAGCCGCCACAGCTCATTATTGTACTAACATCAGTTCACTTTAACAGGCTGCTATTGACTGGCCAATAGCTGCAATGATTAACTGGTGTTGAGAAGTGTCATATATGTCTACACTGCTCAGGGCCTAAAGACGAATGACAGAGGTGCAGTGAATAACCACTCTATCCTAATTTGATTGGCAGCTCCCCTTGAGTAATTCCTTCAAGTCTGCTTCACACTAAAATGTTTTGGTTTTACTGTCTTCAGGTGGTAAGTCTGTGTTTACACGACTCCTTTACTCAATGTTAAATCAAGTGTGATAGGTGGGTGCAGCGGTTAGGTCAGTGTGCCTCTGACCAGTGCTGCGCTCCAGCCTTTTGGTAATGCTCAGCACATATTAATTAGAAGGTGGGCAGCCTCTCTCAGACTGGTTGATGTCTCTCACCCCAGCCCCTCTCATTTCAGCATGAGCATGGCATTCCTCACATTCTTCGTCACCTCATTAGAGTGAGCTGCCATACACACATGGAGAGTCAATGGCAGTGGCAGAAGGGAGAAAGCTAGACCTTCAAGATGCAGGACCACTACATCCCTTATGCCCGCCGCACCTACAAACCATACTGCATCTACTGAGTACTGACCCATTTCATTTGCGGTGTCCTACTTTCTATGTGAATGCTTCATAATCACATCATCATCATCATCTGCAACAGGAGATCACAACACAACTACACAACACCTCATTTGTCAGTAGCTGAAAAGAAGTGGGCACTTTGCAGGACGGCTTTGTACTGCATGTTCAAATTAGCGTCAACTCTACTGAGAACTGGCAGAGTCTCCTGCATGATACCCAATATGTGTTGGATCAGAGTCAAATTCAATTTGCTCATGGTAATCTTCACTATTACATTACCTTGAGAGTGACCTAATTTTTTCCTCAAGCATGTTATCCTTGTAAGCGCGTAACATGACATTTAGAACATGATTAGCCTCAACTACCGGCTCAGTTTGATGTTAAAGGACAGTATTTGTTTTGACTCTCCATGGAGCAGGAGAGTTCAGGTTTTAGTTCAATTCTAGGTTTCGTTCTGTGTCTCTTGCCTCTTGGTGCGTTCTTCCGTACCTCACTTGTGATCTGAATCTGACAGGGAGGCAGGGGGTCTCACGAATTGTTTCGATAAGTTCCAGCATTCTACCTCAAAGCCCCCTTATCCAAACACTACCCTGGCAACAGAAACAAAGACAGGATTCAAGTGCCTGCTTCACTGTCCTCTTGAGCCCAGGGGAACATCCTGAAGCTGCAGACTGCTTGACATAGTCAGGTTGTCTTATTTCCTTTTTAGAAGTGAATAGTGCTTTTTAGATGCTAGAAAAGAAATATCTTATGACAGCATGTATACAAGGCTCTTGTTGTTATCATCTTCTACGCACCATCTTCACCGCCCACGTGCCTTCTTTTTACATCTTTAGGGTCTTGTGTTTTGACAAGCTGAGTGTTTTTTTATCAGTAGTGAAGAAGCACTTAGTGTAGAGAGCCCGCTCTCCAGCATCACCCTGCGCTGAATTAACCCCCCTCGACCGAGTCTATCAGAGTCATCTGTCTGGTTAGTCATCAGCGAGTAGAGTAACCCTTCGGTAACAAACAGAGAGTCGGACAATAGATGCTGCATGACGCCTGCTGAATTTAAGATAAGACATTATGTGAAGTGCAGGAGATTGAAAGGAGAAATATCACTGGGCTGACTCGTTCTGAGCTCACTCGCTTTGTATGTGTTACAAATGATTTAACAACGCAAAAGTGCATTAACGTGCACTGTCCTTGTTAATGAACCAATAAATAAAACAGATAAGTCAAAAGTTGCACAATTCTTACGAGATAATTGTAGAGTATTGATGAGGCTCCCTCAGTTGCCTTGCCCTCCTACAGCAGAGTTGATTGAAGTTTCTCCAGGTAGAAAGTCATCCCAAGTGTGACGGCTGCACCCCTGCGTCCTCCTCTCCCCCTTCAACGCTCTGCCCGTCTAGTTACTCACTCTTTGTCACCTTAGTCCATTCCAGCAGTGGAGAGGTAGACGTGTTTTAAAGCCTATGATTTAAAAGACTGTCATTAGCCCAACAGAGGTTCAACTTGTCAGAAACTCTTCAGTAAACATTTAGGAGATTGTTCCAAAAATCCAATTAGAAAAAGTTTAAACACTGTCAAGAGACAATAATTGTAACTCTAGTTAGATGTTGGAGGTAGTTTCCTGATAAATGGTGAGAGTCCAGGGCAGGTTGTGTACTGCCTGTGGCCCGTTAGGAAAAGACTGTCACTTTTTTGTGGGCTGAATCCATCACTTCTGCCTCACAGCTCTAAGAGGCTGTCTCTCTCAACTGCACCTCTCTCTCTCTCTCTCTCTCTCTCTCTCTCTCTCCCCCTCCTTGGTGCTTTTAAATGATGAAAAATCCTCTAGCAGTGTTTCAGTAGGCCGACAAATTGAGCTCAGGGCCTCCCCCTCTCCCTTAAAATGAACACATTCTTGTTTAAAGCAACAGCCTTCTTTCTCCACCCCTCCTCCCTATGGCACAAAAGAGATCCACAAGCATACACAACACAAGCCCAACACACACACACACACACACACATACACACATACACACACACACACACACACACACACACACACACACACACACACAAACTACTCAAATTTCCAACCCCCTGCCCCCTGGCCACTGGTTCACCACCACTACCACTATTTCTGGCTGGGACTGGATGGTTTTACTGATGTTACACTGATCAGATCCTAATTAGGCATGAATGAACACTTGGCCCGAGAGAGACGGAAAGAGGCTGACAGATAGGAAGCAGATTCAGGTGTTTGACTTAGACCAGGTCTTGGTGAGCAACTGCTGACCCTGGTTTATATCCTGAAGGTGAGATGTCTAAATCTTGCTGGATCTCTCTGTGTAGAGCAGCACACTTGAACTACATCTTGCTAGGCGATAATTACGTAATAACTTCAAAGGCAGATGTGTACTCACTTGAGTCCATGTGCTTATTAGACAAGTGGATATGAAACACATTGTCATGTTAGAGTGTGGACAGTCCTGCTAATGCTCTATAAATTTCTCAAGCTAAGACTTGGCTTTGGATACTGTTGCCTTGGCTGTTGGCTGTTGTTTTTGTGTTGTCTTTCTGTTTTCAATGAGCGTAATATAGTTTTTGCCCAGCCAATAATGTTGTCATTTGGTTTCATTTTTCCACTGAGGTTACTTAATATTTAATAGTTTACTCGAAAGTACCCGCACTGACTGCTGATATGCTAGAAAAGCATACTGGACACTTGTTTCGTGTGTTGTATGTTTATAATGTATTCCCCTTCCTTGGTCCTATTCTCATTAAGCTGTCACACACAATTTTCTTCTTACAACTTTTTTTTGTTGTTCAGCCAGATACACCAAACTCTTCCTCTTGCTGTTATGAGGTCACCACCTTGTTTTCTAGTGCACATGTGTGGAATGTGTCTGCAGTTGCAGACCCACGATTATAGTATGTATAGAAGCGTGTGCATGTCTGCTGTCTGTGTGCAAGTCTCCAGCTGTCCGCGTACACAGATGTGTCAACCTTGAATTGGGCTTGAGTGCCTGCAGCCATGCTAGCAGCTCTGTGACATTGTAATTAGGTACAGTGGTGCTTTGAGCTAAATGCTAACGTCAGGATGCTCACATGACAATGACAATTCTAAGCTGATGTGTTTACCATCTTCACCATCTTAGTTTAGCATGTTAACATGCTAACATTTACTACACAAAACACAAAGTACAGTGGGGGCTGATGGTAAAGTTATTAGTTTTGTAGTGGTGGTAGTAGTAGTAGTAGTAGTTTTGCAGGTATTTGGTCACAATCTCTTGTAATCAAGATTATACATGTCGAGGGCATTATCACGATATAATAAATTAGCATCATAAACCAAAGTATTGGTCAAAGTGAAATTTTGACCTGATGGTGGCACTAGATCAAAAGTCAGTGGATCACTACAGTGATTACAATTTATACTGATGGGGTAAAGAATGTCTGTACCAATTCATCCAACAGTTGTTGAGACATTTCACTTGAAACCACATGCCAACCTCATGTAGAGGAAAAATCAGGTGATCACCAAAGTCACTAGGATTCATCCTCTGGGCATCATGAATGTCTTTGCAACATTTTATGGCAATCCATCCAGTAGTTGATGAGAAATTGCAGTCTGGAAGTGGTGGACCTGACCAAGTGACAGACCAACTGACTTCTATCACTAGAGCCAAGATACTAGCCAGACTAAAAATTAGGCAGCTTGTCGAGCTACAGTTTCTCATAGGCTACAGTATATCCCAAAAGACTGTGCAAACAATCACCTCAATGTTTTATTGTGGCTTTGTGTGTAATAAATGTCTATGTTTGGCTATAGAGTTTGTTTTACAGTGAACAGGATTTGTGATTCTCCCCTGTGCTGTATAAACAATAAATATGTTACAGATGGTGACTAACTTTTATGTGTGTTAACAATAAACTCTAAAAATGTTGGGATGTATATAAAATAGTAAAAGGAAAGAATGAGTGAATGAGAATGAGTTGCATGTCTCTATTTACTGCACCACTTATTTACTTTGTACCAATATTTCAGCTTTATCACTTTAATGAAGGTGTGAAATACTATGCAATTACACGATTAGCCATTTATTAAGCTGTTAAAAGGCAACTTAAAATTTCCAAATGTTCACGAGTCAATAGTTGAAGTCATACAGTGTGCAACTATTTATATATACAAACAGTATTTTCCATGGTATTGTTTTAAAGTGTTCTCTAAAATCCAGACTGCTATACAGTTTGCATTCATGTGTTTTTTATCAAGGAATCCTCCAATCATGAAACAATCATACTTCCACTTAGTTCCCATGCACTATTAACCAAAGATTTGAAAAGCTATTTGCAATGGGTAGAATTTAACCTTTCTAATGGCAGTTGCTGGAACATCCTCAGGGCATAACATAATAACGTAACTGAAAGAAAATATTGTAAATTACAAAGTGCTGAAGATTCAACCAGCTGCAGTGAAAACAACAGCTGGCTGCAGTTTCCAAGAATTAAACATGTATAATGAAGAGCCTCATCACTACAGTAAACATAGTCCTTGTGGATATTACATGAAGGAATATATTTGTTTCATGTATCAATGTATGATTTCTTTGTTCAGACCATGTGTGGTTTGATATTTGAAGGCAGCCAGCCATCGATTTCTTCCACGTTGATTCCATTTCTTCCTAAAATGAATAGAACTGTCTAAATGTTTCCCCTGATCACACAGCGAAAATGTGCAACCAGGTTTATGAGACAAAGTTCCTGGCAGAAGGTCCTTGAGCAGAAAGAACTGGACAAATTTATTTCATAACATCTAAGATTAAGCCAGACTGAAGGACCGGTCACATATTTGACAAGTTAATCCCTTAAAGAGACTTTTGATCAAAGCAACACTAACTCCCATGCATCACATGTTATACAGAACTGGCACAGTATTTTTCAATTGTTCTTGCTATTCTTATGCTCTTTCCTCTATTAAATGACAACTGCAGCTGACTTTGTGGCTAACTGATGAATGGCGCTCTTACTCAGCGGCCGGGAAGTCGAGCTGCTTTTGAATCTTGTTGAGTGTTTGAGTGACTCATTGGGTCTCATCCAAAACCACGGTGTTGGTGCAATGATTAGTTCTCTTTCCATCTCTAATCCTCAGCAGGTGGAGGAACATAGGATCATAAAAATGTCAGGGGGAAAATGTTCCTCCCATATTGAAATAGTAACCAATCAATGCATTTTAAAGCTGCTTGCACCACGGGGGAGCTCATGGAAAGTGGATTCATGTTGGAAATGTTTCACAGATGGGTTTCTATGTCGGTGAATGAATGAGCATGTTGAGAAAGGTGTCTGGTCGTTTACCAGTTCATCTGGTATTAAAAGGAGTAAAGCTTCTGTTTTGAGTACAATTTGTTACCAGTTGAATAAGAACATAACGTACTGTTGGACAAATTTCAACTTCACTATGACGAACAGGGTTCACCTGAGTGGTAAGAAAATATCATAAAATCATAAAAGCCTGATCAGAATTGGGTAGATAGTACAAAATGATAAAATGAATAAAGATATTCAGTAAATCATAGTTTGCCATCCCTGACCTTAATAATATCTAGGCTAGCTACTATTACTCACCAAAACGCATTGTGAGTATCCTTGAGGTCTAACAAACGTGTTGAATGCATTTCTATCCTCCCTTCCTCCCTCTGCATTTCCAAAGCCAATTTGTTGAAAAGTTTGAAATGTTTGCTGGCAGTGTTGTTCCTCTCTGCCTTTTACTGGCTATGAAGACTGTTCATACTACTAAAGCTATAATTCACTTTTGAGATATATGTCCCACAATATTCAACTCACTCCGTGTGACCATTACAACAAGATTGTGTTTTGGTTGTCAGTGGGTACCTAATATGAGTGCCTAACTGTGTGAGACCACCATAGTGACCTTTGTTTAAACACGGGTATGTACAAGGCCAGCATGTCTCCCTGTCTGCCAGCCATGATGGATGGTTCTCTGGTGACCTATATTGACCTTGCCACCCCTGGCCTACTGTTGCTTGCTGTTTGTTTTGCATGTTTGATTGACAAGCCTCTTCAAAATGTGAAATCACTTTTGTAAATCATTGCTGTAATTGGCCTTTTTTTCCCACATTTATTCTGTGTGGCTATACTGTAACAAATAATCAATATATTATTATATTCTTCTGTGATGTGGCATGGAAAGAGTTAGCTTAATTATTCCATGGCCTTGCTGTGTAGGACGCACTGTGCCTGGTGGCTAGACCTACAAGGACTGTTCTGTTGGGAGGAAAATTTTGAGTTTTATGATCTGAGTGGAAAGAATGGGACTGGCTCAGGATTTTGTCAAGCTCACCCCAACTGTTGCAGAAACCACCAAATGAGACCAGTAAATATGGAACGTGTGAGAATTCAGAGGAAAAGGATTTCATTCAGACTCCATTAGTCTGATGCTGAAAGCATGAGCAGCCTGTGTGGCCTCCTCTGAAATTCACACAACGTAAATCACACAGTGATTTTAACAATTTATTGCTAATAGTGCTGGATCTGCAAACAGCATTAAGCAGATTTGGCCATATGCAGTATGTGACTAACCGGTATTTGTGGAGATACTACAGATTCAGAGTATTTTCCTGTTCATCCTTTTGCAGCTTGTTTGTTAACAAGCATTAAATCAGCTCAGTGTCCTACATATATTACATTTGACATCATGCCTTGTACCATGGAATTTAAAGATCAAGGTTACAGTACCTATTTGTCAGGAATGCCAAAGATTTACCGTATGGTTTCCAGACATGTTTTACAAGACAGCCTTCTTTACATCATTTGGAAAGAATCCAAAGGAACATACTTGCTAGGTAAAGGCTTCTTAACAGGTGCTGTGATTTGGGATCCATGGAAGCAGGATAGAAAAACAAATAAAGGCCTGTTTTATATAGGAAACACTTGAAAATATTATCGTTCTATATGGGTATTATACATGACTGAATTTCAAGGGTGGCAGCCTTATGGCCTGTCATAGACTCGGGAGGAAAGAGTAGTAATACAGGAGAGTCCCGGAGTTTTCATGGAAAACATGTATGGCTCAATCATCGGCAGGGCTGTCAGTAGTAGAGTTCAGGTTTCAAAAAACTCAGCTTTCAGCAAAGTTTGTGACTCTCTGTGTGGATTATGTCAGCAGCATATTTGACCTACTTTTTCTGCTCAATGACCATCGCTTGTGCAAATACAAAGAAGTCCCTACAAAACTGTTGAACTGTAGAGACTACTGCGTATGACAAATTCAATGCAATATGTACTGCCCACTAGGTGCCTAATGTTCTTGGTACACTATGTTCTGAAATTGTGATACAAATACATTAAATTACGATGCCAACAGGGCATCCTTAGCAGAGAAAGTTTGAATCTGCGTGTCACACTTGGAGCTAATGGCTCCGTTATGTGAATATGGTCATCCCACATGTTTATGTGACAGGTTTGTTTTTATAGCAGAAGGAGTCATTCTTATAATGTCATCTTTTTGGCACCATCAAATCTTCATGGACATTTATTAGGCAAAAATATAATTTTTGAACAAGTCATCCTCCAAGTAAGGTATGAAATGGAGTAAAGTCAGGTCAGTGCAGGAACTGGAGCCTCTTTCTCTCTGTTGTCAGCCACTGGCCTGTGGAGAACAAGGTGCATTCTGTAGCTGTATATTTAGGTTTAGGTCTGCTAGCTTTAATGACTGATGTCCTGGGGAAAGGACAACCTAGGGAATGATTGTCACGGCACCCCGGCTCAGGGTAGACCATAGCTCATTTCCCTGCTGTTTTATGGAATTACTGATGGCAGCAGGGACACCCCCAAGCCCACAGCTCAGCCCAACTTTTAACACTCTTACTATAGTGCTATACCAGACTGCCTGAAACTGACCCAAGTAGCATTAGAGAGGCATTGTTTGGAAGACACCATAAATTTCTGGACATCATAAATAGTCTGCAAAATTTGAATAGTGTAAGTGTTGAAAACCTAAACTGAGAAATTTTGGTGCAAATAATCTCATCAGAGAATACAGTATGTCTTTGTTCTTAATGGGACTCTATAGACTCTCAGGCCTGTGTGAGCAGTTCTGTTTGATAATTTCCTGTGTGAGGAAACCAATAGGAAGTACAGCAGTGCAAAAATAATACTTCCATTATGTATGAGGACTGGTCTTGGACTAGTATAGGTATCACTTAACATTTTCCGAAATGATTTTTGTGCAGTGATTACATTTTGCTTTATCACCTTATTGTAAATAGTATACATGACAGATGTAAACGCAAGACTGTACATCCAAACTTCACTTTCAGTAAGGATCTACAACACTAAGTATAAAACTTTAGTTTCAAGCACACCTGTATTCAATATTCCATAGATAAAAGGCATATAAAAAGCATCCACTGCGCATAATAGAATCATTCTCTTTGCCAATTAGCATCAAATAGAATAGGTCACTCTTGACTTGAAATTTTAGCACCCCAATCAGTATGATTCTAAAAGAACAGCATGGTGGGATGAATCTTTTGTCTTGCTTTCATCAAAAATCTGATTCCTGGCATCTTTGAGTACTTTATGTAATGAACAAGGGAAATACACTAATCAAAACTGATCCGTGAATTGTGTCTTTTGTTCTCAATTTTATCCATCTTTGCTTTTTATTTTTAAAAAATCTCACTTAATGAGCAGGTTTCCAAGTGAAAGCCATTGACCTGAAACTCCCAGGGAGTACTCGCTCCAGTTTATGTGACCAAATTCAGTCAAGTGTGGCCTTTTCCATCTCCGTGTTACAACAAACCATGTGTTTGTGTGACCGTGCCATAAATATTGAATCTGCTGCATGTGAACAATAAATCTTAACTGTTTTGCAAAGACTTTAAATATATTAGGCTAATCAGTTACTCTGTTAATTGGCTCAGGATTACAACACACCTTTTAATATATTCCTTTTAGCCCCTGGCTTTTTAGTGTACTGGTATTGGGTGGAAAAAAAACATCACTAAGGGTGTTGAGCCAACATAAGCCTCCAGAATAGCTTCAGTGTTCCTCTGCATAGATTATGCAGGTGTTTTGATGAAGGTGTGGAGTGCTGTCTAACACGGTGGTCCAAAATCAACCATAAGCGTTCAGTAGGGTTGAGACTGTGATTTTACACACATTATTCAGGTTTTCCCTTCAATTTGTTACCCACGGAGACAAATAAATAAAATAAAACCAACAAAGGCCATTGCTGTGTGGCATTTAACAAACTATTTTTGTGAAGCTTTTGGGGACTGAATGCTGGCAGGCTGAGCCAATGCCTTCTTCCCAAATACCCACTACCATGAGTTCCTGCCACCATACAGACCAAGACTGATGTGCATTTGATAGGCTTTGACAACTTGTGAAATCAGACATTTTCAAGTTGTCAACTGGATCATTGACCTCGAACAGCTGACAAAACACTTAATCCCAGCGGCAAATGTTGGCAAATTCCTCAATACCTCAACTTAATGTAATACTATGAAAATAACTGTATAAGAAAAATAATCATCTATTATACAGTGGAAAATATCACAGATTAATATTAAGAAAGCAGAAGTATAACTGTTTAAATGATGTAACATCCTGTGTAGTGATTAACAACATATTCAGGCCTCCAACAATAACAGTGGATTTTATGCCTTTTTTAATTGGTCTCTTTCATCTAATATATTTACCAGTGATTGCTGACCACCTGAATACAAACACCTGGCAAATACAACATGCTCACATGATATTTCCACATTTAACAAGTTGATGGGGATCATATAAACACACCATTAAACAAGTGACTGGCATGCAGTGGATTTTGGGTTCGATGCACAATCTGAACAAAAGGGGCCAGCATTTCTAGGCTGCGTCTCTCTGAGCATGGGGAATTGGACAAGTTTGTTCTGTAACGATATATTAGTTCATGAAATTCAGATTTCAAATGAAGCATGATGCACAAGTAAAGTTTTGAGCCATGCTAGCAGCATGGTTTTATGGATAGTAGTTGGCCTATTTGAATTGAATGGATTGCCATGAAATTTTGTATAGACATTCATGGTTGCCAGAGGATGAATCCTAATGATTTTATCACAGTTTTTCTGCTGCGTCACTATGAGGTTGGCTTAACAACTATGGATTTGTTAGGCTACAGATATTCATGTCCCCCTTAGGATGAGGGGGGACTTTTGCAATCACCTGACTTTTCACCTAGCATTATCATCAGGTCAAAGTTTAATTTTGTACACAACTTTGGTTTAAGACTAAATATTTGCTAAACTAATCACATTCCCATTGGAAGAAGGCTCTGGGACGAAACGCGTAAGCGTTTTTCTATTGTAATGTGAGCTAAATAAACAAGTGAAATGTTATTATTTTGTCCTCCTTGAAAAGAAAATTTGAGATGTGCTACCTTTTTATATTTTTGGAACATGCTCACTGGATCTTGGGTTTAGCACTCCACTGATAATCTCATTGTTGAAGCGCAACCTCCTTCTCCAATTCAGACATTCCCATTAGCTTTGGCTGTACTAGTGCTAATTAGCAATATTAGCATGCTAACATCCTAAACTAAGATGGTAAACATCAGCATGTTAGCATTGTCATTGTGAGCTTGTTAGCATGCTCGTTAGCGACATTAGCATTGAGCTCAAGTCACTCTCTCTACAGGCACATAGAGCCACTAGCATGGCTGTAGACTCTCATTGTAATTCACATCTACAATATGGTAATTTGACCTCAAATGATAGACAAATAGTTGATTTAGTCCTAGCACTGTCAGTTCTGTATGAATGTAATTCATTGGTAAGAGCAATGGAATCCCTCCCGGATGAAATTTGTTGTAAAATGCTCAATGCTCAATAAATTCCTTTGATCCTGAAATCCTAAAACTGGCAGTTGGTCATACACCAGTTAAGGTTAAGTTGTTAATATGAGACTCTATGACTGAGTATACCTGTTTCTATGACTAAGCTAATGTTCATAACATTCTTGTTCCAAGTATGGTATCCCTCTCAGACTGAATGAGCAACCTGTATCAATTTACAGAAGGCTCAGCTGCCAGCTACCTTCACTGCATGTGCAAATGGTCCTTTTGATATAGTAGAGGGAAAACAAACTCAATACTGGCACTAAAAAATAGCCATTTTTGCTGACATCAAAATGCAATCTTAACTATGCATTTAATTTTGGAATAAGTGATGTCTTAATTAAGTTTTGAGGTAGACTTCAAGTTTATCCAAGTTATTCTAACCAGGTTATAATATTGACATGCATCAACATGCTTCTTGCAGTAACCGTCCAAGAATTATTCATGCATGGACACCCGGCCAGCATTTTTGTTCAGTATTATTTGTGAATCAAGTGACCTAAATGTTCAGTGTACTTTAGAAGGCCGTATGTAAGAGATTTTATGAGTATAATATGGTTACATAGGGAGAAACAGACCACACAGCCAGTAGAGCTATACTTTGAAGCTTCAGACTGTTTGTCTTGGATCCTTCTTGCTCAAATAAGCAAAGTTTTGTTTTAGTACTTTTCTGCCACCTTAGTGCACAGTAGCTTCCTAAAATAGGCCTACCAGAACCAGACTTCCCTCATATGCAGATTTGCAGCACAAATCACCTCTGTTAAACTTGTAAGGACCTTCGTGACTGTGCCACATCCACAAATATGCAAACAATCAACTGGCATTCAATAATTTCCATGAAGACATTAAAGACGGGACTGTTTTGAATTGTTTTGTAGTACAACTTTCCACCGTCAGTAGCCTCACCTTTTTTATGAGGTGTTTTACATAATTCATCTCAGTAGGAAGAGAATGCAGATTAGATGTTCCATTTACTGTCCCTGAGGTGATCTTTGTTAGACAACAGCTTACAAATCATTTGTTATGGTTTCCTCTGTGAAAACAGTAGTTAATCAGTCGCCGGAGGGCTTTGGCTGTTTCAATGTCAAAAACAGAAGGGAATCATTCTGCTTTGAAGGAAGACCTACTTGCTCCATTTGCCTCTGTGTTTTGATTACTTCTCCATGTGTGAAGAGGAAGTCCTTGACTGACCACGGGGCTTTCCATGCAGGACGGCAAAACCTCATAACACATCAGTGTCATCTATTACAACTCTGCTGGTAGAAGGATGGTAGAATCACCTGAAGGCTCAAAGCCGAATGAACATTCATCTTTGAAACGACTGCAAAGCCAAGTTATTGTAGTGCTGAATTCCCAAACCGTTACCTGATGGATTAGCCCTTTTCCTGTGCCGCTTTCCAGTCATTCTACTTCATGGGTCACCCCCAGACAAAAACCCCACTTTACAGGGAGGTGGAAAAAGAGTAGCAGAAAATGGGGGCCAAGCGGGTAGTTGTGGTGAGCTAAAATTGCAGACTAAAGCATATCTCCCAATAACAGAGCCCAGAGGATGGAAGAGGATTCCTCCTTGTGTTATTGTTTCCCATGTTCTTCCACCCCCAGTAATATTTTCCAGATTAAAGCATGCTCCCTGCCCTTACTCCAAAGACAGACCCCCAATTTCACAGGAGAAAACCAAAGGAACCACAGAATGGGAGTTGTATTTTCCACTGCACGAGATAATGTGTTGCAAATTGTGTTGCGCCTGCATTCAGCTGCCAAAGTAGAGAATTATTTCGATCTTTCACGGATCATTCATTAAAAGAATCAATGTCTGCTGGAGACTGAAACAATAATTAAATATCATCAGACTTTCAGAAATGATCTATTGATGGAGAACTGACGATATCTTCCTTAGTTTATTAGATTCTACAGCTTACAGTGACGTTATATGATTTCAAGTTATATAGTTAATGAGTAGATGCCTTCGGAAAGATTTTTATAAGGGTCTTATACCATCTGGCTGCAAAATGTTTACAGCTATAACCTAAACATGGCTTAAGTGGAGCAGTGAGGCATTTCCTGGACCACATCAGAAAACTAGACAAGCTTAATAGTCCCACACTTCTGAACAAACACATGTGTACAGTTAGTATCCTCTCAGCGCAAGCTGCTCACAGAGGCCAGTGTTGAGCTCATAATTTGGCAGAGTGTCTGCAGGCTCTTTGTACTGTAAGGTCAGACTACAACAGAAGACCAGCTCTGCACTCCCACTTTGAACACCAGCAATCTTTGTCTGTTTAGTTTGGAAATGTACCTTGGAAACTTTCTGTACACGTAAGCTGGTCTTTCAGTTCCACCTCTTCGGTTCCAGCCATGATTATGAAAGAGATGACCCTTGGATTTTATTTACCTGGTTAGATCATTGAGCTGAATAGAGAAGATGCATGGACAAAACTACAGCAGTAATTGATTGTTTGGGTTCCACTTGAATGAAGGCCTGGGAAAGTTATCCTGATTCCCCCCAACTTTCCTGGTTGGAGCCCCTGGCAAATGCATGTTCATCTGTGTAAGACATAATGTGAAACTGGGGTCAAATCTGAAGCGTGCACTGTTCACTACTGAAACCTCTGTGCCACTGGCTCCCTGCAGATGGGTGTGTGCAGCGCCCATTTGAGAGTGTCAATTGTTTAATTTCCTCCACGTGGCAGAGCACTTAGTCATAATTATTGTCCATTTGACAGATCGTTAATGTCACATGTCATTGGTGAGGACTCGACGATGGGACATAAAATGCCTGCTGAAACTATTCAAAAGTTACATTCATCCGGTAACACCATTCAAATGAAACATTTTATTGGTTTCCCTTCGTAAAACTGGCAGCCAGTTTCACTTTGGAACAATAGGGTGCCTGTCGATTGAATTGTCTCATCAGTAAAACTTTATAACATTAGCTGTTCCTCCAGCGCAATCAGGCAGATTTCTTTTCCAAAAGCCCCGTTCCTGTACCCCTGCCTGGATGATCTTAAGGTAGTGGTTTGCTAAATATTCACTCAAAAGCTTTTTTGTTCTGCACATTGCTGTAGTCAGACACTTAATCAAGCCTTAGCTCTCATTTGTGTGGCTATTTATGGTAGATGCCATACTTGATTATAGCCCCATTTGTAGAGAAGAAGAACACAGTCTGTTAATTACCGAGTTACTCAATTACAGAGAAAACAACTGGAGACCCTTTACCTTGAAGATTATGTTAAGTTCTGAGCATTATGCTCATTTTAAATTACCTCTCTGTCTAAATACCTCAAATAAAAAGAGAATAACAACAGTTACCTAATGTTTGTCTGTCATAACGTCCATGTACCTCAAGCAAATATTTAGTCTTGACAGTTTTGCCAGTATTTAGTCAGCTATTTCCACTGGCCGGGCTAAGCATTACATATTAAAAGGCCAAAGCCCCAGACAGACATTATTACACTAGTCTGTCTGTCCAGTCTGCCCAGATGATGTAAATGGTGTTGAGTGTTATATCAACATACAACCTTAAATGTTTACAGCAGATTTATCTTTAATGTGATTAGGCACAAGGCCAGATTGGCTAATTTACTGACTCTAGATTCAGTCCAAAGTTTGCATCCTCTCTGCTTATGTCTATATATTACGCAGATAATGTTGGACCTCTGCCATCAAACCTTACACAATCCTCTACACTGGCTGAATATCCCTATTGTGATATAAATGAATTATTATCTACTGTATGTTTTACAGCTACTTCACAAACCACAGTCAGTGTATTCCCAGGCACTTAAATAACCTGTTATTGCCAACTCTCTGTAGCAACCTGATTTATTAAGCATTCTTAAACCCAGCTTCCTCTTTTCCTTTGAGGTAAGGATTCTTACACATCAAGCTGACAGTCAGTTTGGCCACATTTGACTGACAATCACTTGTAGTTTTTGTAGTCTGTCCAACATTGTTGGCTTTAGATGGTCCCTATCAGTAGCTGTTTGACATATTCAGCATGCTGAGTTAGAGTCAGAGGAAATCGCTGAGAATGAGCTGTCTGACTGGCTGTTCCTTTTCCTTTGCATGTGCCTTTTCTTCTTCCACATGCAAAACACCATGGACTGACACACCAGTCCAAAGCAAAGCAAACCTCGGTGAGGAAGCGTTTCAGACACTACCCAGAGCAGAAGAAAAACACTGTTCAGTGTGGAAAAAACTACTTTTCCCTCCACCACATGTGTCTGGTTTAAAAAAAATTGTTTGACTTATGACATTGTGATCTTACATCAGATTCCTAAAATAATGCTAGAATTTAACTTTCAGTGAAAGCAAGAGAAGTAAACAACAGTGCTCCTAGTGATATTCAGTAGAGTTAGTGCATTTATAATATAGAATTTACACAGCCTGAAAGTCAACATTAGTATAAAGGCAAACATAAATGTAAATACATACAGTAAACAGCAATCACATGTTTTTTTCTTTCTTTTTTCCTGTGGTAAAAGAACCCCTGACTTCACTGTGTTCCCCCCACATTTGAAACCAGACCTACACTCATGCATTGTAAACATGTCAGTGGCAGTTGTTAATGTCAATGTATTTTGTGAATAAGCAAACATGCAAAAAAATATGTCTCAAGTTCTACTTTCTGTTTGTTTAAAGGTAGGCAAGAAAAAATACATGTGGTCCATGCACACTATGCTGTGATATATCAGTTTTGGTCATAACAGTGGCAGTAGGTTGCAGGGATAATATAGACATTTTTGTAGATAAAAAAATTTAAAATGCCTAAAAATTCTCAAGAACAGAATGTTCTTGCCGGTCTGTGTAAAGTTAACAAAGGCTAGTACTAGAAATATGCTATGTCTGTGCCATGAGATTTTGATTTGAAGCCTGACGTTTTTTGTGCCTGCTTTTAATACTTCTTGCTCACAAAAGTTAACAAAAAACACTTAATACACTTTATAGGAATTGTTGTTTTTGAGAGTGATTCTTGCATTCCCATTCTCAATATTCTTTTGACAGATAACAGCCTCACTGCTTTGTAATCTTCTCTCTTTTCCTGTGCATCTAAACTGTTGGCATGTGGTAGCTAATCTTTAACCTGTAGAGTGCTATAAAGTTAGCCCGCAATGACTATAATGTTATGAGTATAAAATGTGAGAGTTTATACCTACAGTAAGTAGTGTAAGTTGTTACGACCTATTGCCCCTATCCTTGGAGTTGCCATAGGGGTCACAGACAGCACGTTTGAACCTCGGCCCTGAACAATGAAGCCGGAGAGCTGATGGAAAAGTCATCTCCAGTGAGACAGATTTTATTGCTTTCCAGGCTTGCTGTCCTCTATGAGGTCATTTTAGTGGAATGTACCAGAGTGTAAAGTAAAAGTCAGGTCAGAGTACTTGACCTGTTTGTTTTTAGTCTTACACTTAAAACTTTCCGTTTCTTTAAACATGCAGAAAATCAGCTTGAATTTCTTTACTCTCAGCCTTACTGGAGCTGGAACTCTGTACTAACCAGCATGGAGCTTGTAAAAGAACAAGGCTTGTGTCAGCATCCGTGGTGTATATTAAAAGAATGCAGAAGACTCTGCTTCAGGAAAGCCTTCATTGCAAAATGAAAACCAATTAGGGTAGTAAAGTTGTCGGAGATGGTACAGCGAGCTTTGGCAAAAACAGTTCTGTATCAGGTTTTACAGACTGATCAAAGTCTGCCAGTTTTCTGTGTGAAATATGACAATTTGGACTTGTGGCAATCTACTTCGCTGTAAATTCCGTACAGTTTACAGTTTTGTTTTGTTCTCAGTAATGAGTAAAACGGGGAACAATGTCTCTCTGGACCTTTTAAAAGTCTCCTGATAAGAATCATAGTCTGCTTTTGCTGCTTGAGCAAAGGTGAGATTTGCGGCAGACTGGCTTAACTAGTGCTCACAACTCTGCCAAAGTTTCTGATCCAGTGATTTTCAAACTAAGCCAGTGATATGGGAGGAAAAGTGCTTACAATATAATTTACCAAGTTGGGATGTACTGACTAACTCTGGAATATATTATAATAACATAAACTGTTTGTCCCCAAGATGCATCTGTGGTAACTTGATTTTCTGACCAATCCAGAAGATCCAAGAATCCAGATTAGGTAACTCCAAATATTAGACTAATATTTTATTGATTTTGCCTTTTTATAAGGGACAAAAACATTACTTTTACTTTTGAGGCTTGTCTCACAGCAGAGGCTGAATATTTTATGTGGAATTCATATTTTAAGTCACATTTTGTGCCACAGCACCTGTTATACGGCAACGAGTCAACCCTCTGAAAATTATGCCTACTTCTCTGATTTTCTGAAATTAGGACAAATCATCTGAAACTACATGAAAACAGTGTTGAAGGTTTTCGGTTTCTGACAAAAAAAATTTTTTCCCTTCAGTCCCTGTATGGTGTGTGGTTGTACAAGGCTTGCCATGTCTCAACCACGGTGGCAAAGCCAAGCCTAGACTTTGTTCCCCTAAATGACTGACTGTATGTCCTAAACCTACACTGCAGCTCATTTGTGGTAATTTCTGTTTTGGAAGGATGCTGCTCATCCAAGTTTTGATCAAAACTTTAGATTTCACCAACAGATGTGAATAGTTTGCCAGATAACATATTGCACATGCCAAATGTTCCACAATTATTGAGGTGTAATTCACTCAAGCGCTTGCTCCTCAGCTGCTCTGGTGGCTGCAAATATGATCAAACAAATGGCTTTACCTGGAGTGTGCAGTGTCTTGACATGTATAAAGGGGACACAGTAAATACATTGTGTGCAGCTGTAAAAAGGACTTGCTTACACACTTTGTGCAATAGAGTGTGTCTCCCTTTTCAAATGATCCTCTGGTGCTTACAATTGATGGGCTGACCCTGATAGATGATAGAGTTGATGAAAGCTTCTCGGCACTAGCCATAGCTATTCGCTGGTCTTTTTAAAATATAAAATTCCAACATCATTTCCTGAGTGTCTTGATTTATTATCCACAGCTGACTTCCATTTATGATTACTTTTTTTTGCAGCTCATGTCTGTGGTCACTTATCTCCAAGGGTTATTTGCAACAACAAAGAAACAGCAAAGCAGTTACAGTTTGTTGCCTGGGACAGTACAGCCATGAATTGTTATGTCTCATTCTAAAGTCATGGGCATTTGTTGGCTCAGTCTGTGTTGTAGAATGTAGAGAGGACAAGCTAAATATAAGTATGTATTGGATTTCAAGAAGCATGAAATGGTCAGTGCTGAGAGGAAAGCACACTGTAGCAGTGCTCCACAGGATGTCGCAGGGCACTACTGGTTGTGATGGATGGCATTCAGCCCCCCACCCCCAGTACCACCCCATTTCCTGGGGTCACACCACTGGAGGTCACGTCTCTCTGGAAGCCAGCCACCAGCGTTCTCAATTCCAGGAAGAAAAACTCTGATCTAATACATCCTAGACACTCATAAACTGTCAAACGGAGCCAAAGCAGAAAATGTGAATGTTGGACTGACGATAACTTAATGATGATTCTGCCAAGACAAACAGCGTTCATAGCGTGGGATGCTGTCTTTTGGTTTCCTCCAAAATTTCTGCTAAAAAATATACCACACTGACTAAGTCTTAGAAGTGGTAAAACATGTCTTTATTGGACTCCTTTTTAGTTTTACCATAAAGGCTCATTCTTTTGTTGTGAGGTAATTCTGTGTTTGTAGTTATATAGACGGTATATCCTGATGTCAGCCTGCAATTCGCTCTATGTTCCCTTCACAGATATGTGGATCTGTTTAGTGTCTGACTTCTTATCAGAAGCTGGAAATAACCGGTTGCAGCTACAGCTGTTATGGTGCATAAATAGAATCTTTGAAGATTATTACTGTATCTAATCCTTAAGCATAAATACGTATACAATATTATGAACAATACCTTCTATAATTGATTTAAAATCTTTGTTAATATCTGAAATGCAGCCTCCTGTTGATGAGATTTGACATCTCCTCTTGAGTCGAATCATTACTCAACAGGTCATTCAAAGTCATGACCACAGTTACTCCATAGCCACTGTGTGGGAGGATCAAGACACTGCCAGGGCCGTTTTTGGCTTTCCCTTTACCTCTGTGTCTCTCTGCTATTTATGACTATGATATTTCCATCTCTACTCTGCTGCCTGTGCCATTCCAGAGCTGTGAATGAGGTGTTGGGAGTGTTGTACTAAGCCAGTTTCAACTTGCTGGTGTTGATGTATTGAAGGTATTTGTGTATTAAATCTTATCTTGAAAATGAGAAACACTAGTGTCACAAACGTCTGCAGATCCTAGAACAGCTGTCAACAACACTTAAAGGGAACAACTTGAACTTTAAAAAGTCATTTTACTGCTCTGTGATTACAGACGTAGGCTAGCAAGGCATCTGGTTGAAAACAGGGAACACAAGTGTGGTTCATGTTTTTTCAAGTTTAGAGCATGGGTTCTGTCTTTTCTCTGTTTTACATACAGTGCATGGTCTATTCTTTTAAAGCAGCATAAATCTGTTGGATATCTGTGAAATATCTACGAAAGGTCTTTTGCCATTTACCCAGATAGCGATCCTTGATTTTCACTGCTATTCTCAGACGCTGCATCTCTATAACAAAGACCCCACCCGAGAGTTTAAATCTGAAAAATGATATTCATGGAACAGTTTATCTTCTACATAACATGGTCTTATTTTATCTTGCGGTGTAGCATGTGGCTCGTCGCCACAGTGGTATTTTTGTAGATAGCCTACGGTGCTCACCTTGCTGTAACTGCCTCTAGCTTTGGCGTGAGAAAGTACTTCTTTACTACCAGTTCTACACAGCATGGGTTGTGTCTGAGAGTAATCACTGGAGCAAGATTGACAATTACCTGTCCACCAGGGCAGTAAATCTCAGCAGAGTGATTAGTGAACAACTGCAGGTCTGGCAAATGGAGGCTTTGGACCCACTAATGGAGGAGGCACGAAATATCCTGAGGGGGCAGCAAACTTGCTTGCTCTGCCAAATGTTTAGCACGGTGGTGGAGGGGGAAGTTGCAGAGCTGCTGATGCAATGATCATATTATCAGGAGCTTATTCATTTACTCGAACCTGCTGTAACTGATTTTTTGGTCACATGGAGGCGTCAGAAACAAGCTGTAAAAGCAACATGACATATTTTCACCCTGTTCAATTTGTGTCCACCTAATGAAATATTCCCTCTCCTTTTACTTCTGTTTTACTCACCACCAACATCAAGGGGAAATATCTGACTCTTCGCTGCTAAATGCTTCATTATGCTCACCAGCTAGTCGCTAACTTTGACTGTCTGCTGTTGTGCACTGGACAAGTAGCTGACAGATGGCTTTTAGAGCTATTTTGATGAAAACAGCTGGCGTCTGAAAACTGTGCTGACTAAATTTGGTGAGAGCAAACCAAAACATTAAAGTTGCTGGCCAGAAAACCAAAACTGTGAGCTCAAATTCTATATAAAACTCTGTAAAGCTGAGGGGAACTGCAGAGACGGGTGATAATTATGTGTGGGTTCGTCACTATGAGCAACCCTTTACTTATTACACATAGAATTTTGAGCCATTGTCAATATAAAAGTATGTATTATAGCAGCTTTAGATTGTTTTTGTTTATAGTTTTATTCAGTTTCAGGTTTTAATGTAATTCAGTTTGCACACTAGTTATGTATGCTTAATTTTCTCAATGTACTTCAGTATTTGCAACTACTGCTACCAGTATATTGTCATTAACTTTCTTGAACCTTTTTATATAATAGATTTTATGCATTTAAGCCTGCAAAGTCATTTTGCTTGGAATAAAAAGTGAGAGTGTGAGGAAAAAGAAAATCTGGCATCAGTGGGTCTGCCGTAATTCCTGGGCCGATGTGAATGATATTAACTGTAAAACCGAACCCAAAACAGTAGCTTTGAGACTTTATGGAATGCAACCAAAAAGCTGTGTGGGTTCTCTCTCTTTTTTCAGTAGTGGTAGTCTTTTTACCTCTTTCCATCCGTTGCTACAAAATGTTAGGATTTGATACTAGTCTCTTTTTTCCCCCCATCTGCAGTCCCAGGGAGTAATGGAAGGAAGCAGGGCTTGGCTGGCGGACTGGGAAGCAGGATGGATGGAACTACTGTGGTAAGCGTTGTGGTGATGAAGTCAGTGTCTGGCTCACATTAAAACTCAACCAGGCGCATGTACTCGCACAACAGCTACATCTCAGCCAACATGTTTAGAACACATGAAAGTCTTACCATGCATATCGACAAGCTGGTTTAGTTCTGCATCTCCTGTCTGCAGGTATTTATAATGAGGGAGAATTGAGGATGGTTGGCAGAGCGAGATTGTCCCAGTAACAGTCAGTGATGATATCACTGGCTGCACATTCTACAGACAGTCATATTAAGTCTTCTACAGGGCTGTAAAAGGTTAACACCGGTCCAAAACTCATTGATGTTTTTGGCAAGCTATTCCCTTACGTGTGCAGGAAATATTGTCAAGCTGGCTGAAAAGAATGATGTCAAGGAATATACCACACAGTGTGATTGTTTTTTATTACCCCACTGAGAGGGGCGATAGCTTGGAGGGGAGTTCTTCATTTAAGCAGTATTTCATGTTGGTACAGGCGTTTGTGCATATTGCCATGAGCTCATGCACACTCTGACACCTCTGACCCAGATATGAGCCTCTACCAATTTTCAGACCAAATATTCAAATATTTGGTCAAACAAAAAAAATACAGTAGTGCAATCGAGAACACAAAGGTAAAAAGTCAGGGAACATGCATTACAAATGATCTTTCTGTTTTTAACACACAAATTAACCCAGATGAACATTTGCGTGCCATTTCTGAATGGTCCAAACTTCTGTGGGTTTTCACTTACTTTTTAAGATTTTTATATATGTATATTTCACCGCTGCTATGGCGACAAGTAAATATTACCATCTCATCCTTTTTCATCTGTGCACAAGTAATTTCCAGTGGGGCATAGGGTAATGCTCTGGGTAAGAACATGCTGCATACGTTGATTATCACATTTATTGGCAGTACAGCCATATGGGGAGAGAAACTTAATATGTCATCTGGAAAATACGCTACACTTTCATAAATTTCTCTCCACACTTGAGTGTAATGTTGACAAAGTGTGTGCTAGCAAATTCTATTAATGGTTTTTAAACTTGTTGCCAACATCATCAACTGCAGTGTGCAGCCTGATTACATTTACATTTTTGGCATTAAGCGGGCCTCATCCTGTGCGAATTAATAAGGAGGCATGGCTCGAGCACAAGCACACGCAGAGGGGACGTAGTACTGTTGAAGGGAATAGACCAGTCTAACTAGTACTCAAAACTCCGCTTTACCTTCAGTAACTGATTCTATGCAAGAGAAATGATTCAAAACTCGACATTTTTAACAATCCGGCAATAAAATAAAACTGTCCTGTATGACCTTGCTTGTGGAGTCTTGTCAAGCTGTCCACATCCTCCCCTACTGCTTCACCATTAACTTTAGTCACCACATCATAATTACTCATCCTTCCCACACAAAGTTACAGACAGTATAAGCCTCTGTCGTTGAAGCATTACTCATGTTCATTACTGGTTCCAGCTGAAAAAAAGAGTTTGTGTTCTTTTTCAGTCTTTGTGCTGTGTCAAAGAAAAATATTTGGGAAATTTAATTCAACTTCTTGGTTGAACAAAAACTGACCTCATGTAATGATTTTATGACGTAAGTTAATAAAATCATGTTAGTATTGTTGTAACTTGGCCTATCTGTGGCTGTTGCATGACAACAGATAATTAACGATGCTTAAAAGACACCCACCATCCAAATTCAAAACACTCGAGTGTAGCATGCTGCAGTATCACTTATAAACTGATGGACTGATCTTCTAATATGTTTACCAGCATTAGACTATAAACTGTTGGATTACCTGGATTAATTGATTGTTTTGGCCCAATTGTTGGCAGCACACAAAATTGATAAATTATCACCTCATAAAGTTGTTAATGTCAAAAGTGTTCGCAAACAGCTGCATATTTATGCATCCAGCAGATACGGAACACATTATCACCCGACCAAGTCCAACATTACTTCTCCTTTTAGCTCAGTTTTGGATTTTCACCAACTCCTGATGGGAATATCTGACTCTTCAGCTGCCAAACGCTCCACGTTACCTTGTCGCTCACTTTATGTGTCTCTCCTGCCTGGTGCAAAGCAGGTAGTGTACAATAGGTTTAGCAGAACATTTTTGCTACAAAGAGCTGCCTGCTGTGTTTGGGAACAATGTGAGACTGAACCAAAACAGTAAAGTTGTGGGCCATAAAGCCAAAACAATGCGCTGAAAGATGCCAAATAGCTCCATAAACAGAATTACGTGGTATTTCTCTGTGGGTTAGTCGGCACGAGTGACACCTTTCCCATCATGCATACGAATTTGAGTCATTGTTCATAATAAAAATATTGATTAGTGCTGTTTTACGTCTTTAGTGTTTTGTGATGCTGGGAAACAATGACTGATTTGGCCTCTAAAGGCGCATTAGATCAGGCAGAATCTAGGACATTGTGAAATGTTTGACAAAACTTTGACTTGAAGCATTCTTTTGTTTGCAGGTTTAATTTGTTCATGATGGTTATGGTCTGAGCTCCATTGCTTATACCTACTAACAGGCAGTGGTGTTGTGCTCATTAGTGAGCGGAGCACAGCGAGTCCCCATTTCTCCTGACATCCTGACTGTGTAAAGCAGTAGGGGAGATGGTACTGGTAGCCATCGCTCAGCCTTAAGCATTCATTTCCACTAATGCTTTGTGTTTTATAGTAAAGGGGAAAAGGCCTCAAGTCTGCCTTACACTATATTGCACATGTTGCTGGGAATTGTGAAAGTTTACGAAACCTTAATGAATGACTCGCTTCCAGTTTGGTGTGCAGTCCTGCTGTTTTTCTCAGAAAGTGATGTTGTTTCTTTTTCTTTTTTTTTTTCTTTTTTTTGTTGTTTTAATGTTATATGCTACCACTACTCGTTCTATTTACATGTATCTGTTGAAGTCTTAATGGTACTGCTGCTTTATTTATTCTCATGGTTCAGAAATATTAAAGATGCAGCACAGATTGCTTTAATTAGCTTCACATGTACCATAGTTGAAAAGAATTACGTTTAATAGCTGTTTGTTTAGAAACAGGCCTTTCAGGAAGTTGTTCTTGGGGTCATTACTTCCATGGAAAAAATGATGTTAAACTGTTTATGGTCTATATTACAAAAAAGATTTAAATATTTAGTAAATTAATTTTGTTATGTGATGATAGCATCATATGATGGAGGTTTTTACATTTGTACAGCTGGTCAAAACTATGGTAGCTGACCAGTATTTGATAAATTACTAACAATGAGTACCATGTAAACATCCACTCACTAATGTCAACTGTCCATTCACAGTGACCAGTAACTTCTGTCTTCCAAGATGACCACATCACCAAAACAGCAAAAAGCAAAACAACCCCAGGCAGCCTCCCACACACACACACACAACACCGGTGTCAACAATCACAAACACTCAGCTCAGCTCAGCTCAGGCCGCCTTGACCCTCTCTATTACTCATATCCAGGAAATGAACTGCAAAAAAATGTATTACAGATGAGATGCATCAACTTTTCAACCTTGTCAGTTACATGGCAACAGTGCCAAACGTAAACTAATCCCATATAAAGGTGTTTACGTAGGTCAGTTTTGTAGTCACTTCTCTGCCAACAGCCACGTGTCTGTTTATAAGTGGGGTAATGTTGAAGCAGTAGATTGAACTGCTCTGCTTTATTTTTGTTTTTCTCCTTAAGTCTAACTTAGTTATTACAACCAGCAGCATAATGTATGACAGTGATGACAGCTAAGAGACCAGCAATACCCAGCACTGAAAGCAAAGCAGTTCTGAAAGTCAGTCTAAAAATTAAGAGAACAATCTAAAACCTGCTCCATCTGCTGAGCAGCTGAGGTATTACTTGAGCTAACTACCATAGATTTACTCCAGATTACATGTACCCAAAGTGAACAAAAAACATCATTTTAAAAGACTGTTGATTTGAGGCACTTTATAACATCAGATTTCAGTCTTATTTTTAGGCTTAACAGTGATGGTACCTATTCATGTTGTGCCAAATTTATCAACGTTCATGGATTTTGTGATACTTTTCATAAGGTAGTAGATATCCCCCTTTTAGATTTCTAGTTGTAGTGCATTGTGGCAGTGTTGTAAATCACTGAGCAGTGCTGTGTTATAGTATTCCCTCCTGATGATTTTGTCTATAAACAATTTCTCAGTTGAATTTCCAGATAATTACTATATCATGATACACAACATATCAATATTATGATATACAATATACATAATCCACAACAGATTTTATCCATCCGTCCATTTTTATCACCCACTTCTACTACCTGTGTTCGCTGCAGTTTCAAGTCTTCAAGATTCAAGTTCTTGGAAACAGTAATGTATTTTTTCCCCCTTAAGTATCAGTTTTCCTTCTTTTTATTGTTCCTTGCTTTTCTGAGTATAAATCCTTGCACTGGAGATGATGGATCTGGTGTGGAGTTTCATATAACCCCCACCTCCCTTCAGTGATGACCAGCCAGTAGAAGTTACGAGTGCAGCAGCAAGGACTAGGTCAGAGACGCGACCGATTTCTACTTGATTGAAGGCAAATGTTTTGTGTTTGTGCACTCATGCTTTTGTTGTTATTAGATTGGACTGCTGCAATGTTTCCTCACCTTCCTTCCTCGACCTTTTACCAAAGCATATCAAATGTTTTCAGATTGATTTCTTACCTTTAGATACAGCTATTAGTTTTACATTAATTCAGCTTCATTCTCCTGTTACTGATATGACTAAAATCACTGTTACTGTTTACTGTTAAGTATGGTTCAATCAGAGTAAATCTATGGTAATCTTTAAACTACTGTAGTTACTGTAGTGCATTTACATATCCATGAACAGGGTCATGGTTTTTCACTTGTTGACTCACTCATACCAGAAAAAAAAGTATTAATGGAGTATTAATGGTAGGAGAACAAACAGTTGTTTTAGTAAGATGAAGATATTTTGAAGATGAAGAAAGATGTGATTGTCAATATTAGAATAATTAAATGTAGTTGAACCAAACAAGTCTTAAAAGCATACAAATATGCAATGCTATATTTATCACGAGCAGCTGAGCTACTGTATTTATGTTATTGTTCACTCAACACACTGAAGAAACAGATAACAATAAGCGACACATATAAGTAGAGAAAATAGTCAGACAGAGTGAGAAAGATTATTTTGGGTTTCTGTTAAAGTAAGCTGCAGTAAAAATAATAAAAGCTTGTTCATACGATGCCATGAAGATTTTGCTTGCATACAGTTCATGTTCACTGTCAGATTGATATCTAATCTTAGGATTAATCTGTTATTTACTAATGTTGGGGCACATTTTTGTTAAAATATTATTGTCAGCTACAAAATGCTGTTTGACAAATGTTAGTTCAGGTTCTACAATATAATAAAGGTTAAATTAGAACTGCAGAAGGGTAATAACATAGACATTTACAAAAGTGTTGTCCATTTTATTTCTACAAATATGAGACACTCATTTACAGCAACAAGGATTTATTTGTTCAATCTGTAAGAGTAGGGCAAACATTTTACTGCACTTCTGATGCAACTTCCTTCCTCAGGTTTGTATATTGACAGCACAAGATTGATTTTGTTAAATTATTCCAAAGGTGGAAATGAAAATATGACAATGTTGTGTATGTTGTCATGGAAAGGCAGGAAAGGCGTTTGTAGCTAACGCCTCACTGCACAAACTCTTAAGTGCAGTCAAACTCTGTGATCAGTGTCTCTTAACTGCCTGAAAACATTCTTGTTTTTACTTGTAACAGCAGCACCAGTTGTATCACTGCCTCAGTGAAGGCAATGGTATCCACTTAGACACTCGAGTACATTCAGAAAGGCACCTTTAAACTTTTTTACATGATAAAAAAAAATATATAAAAGAGTACAAAAACACTTTAGATAAAACACTGTCACACTTATGTTTTCACAACATAAATAGCTACAAGCCACTGTTACAGGTTCGTCATTACAAACATGACAGAAGGTTGTTTGAATCAGTGACGTGTTGAAGTGGCTTAAATAAATTAAAATAAGGGGGGAAACCGAAATCCTGCAATTGTTTGTCAAAACATACAATTTCATTGCTGTTGAAAAAACTGGCTTATACCTCCAAATGAGGGCTGCAAACACATTTTCATATGAGAATACATATGACCCAGAATTAGATATTCATCATCTGAAACTAACACACACACATACTAAATGATACTAGAACATTAACATTTCTGATAGTTTCTGATGGATAGTAAATAACTTCAGTGCTTGGTTGACAAATTAATTACACTTTTCCAGACTGCATTTTCTGTATACGACATATTGATTAAAAAGAGGCACTCTAGGCATTTTCCCCAGATAAGGTTTCTGGTCAAAAGATGAACAAGATAATTAGTTCATCCAGCATGTGTCAGTCACTTCTCATCCTGGATATTTTCAGTCACAGATTAGGGTACACATCTTCATGAAATCCACTGATTGACCATGTCCTCTTTATCTTGTATTTTAGAGCTTCTTTGCAGGATCTAATGTGTCCAAGGCACAGGGTTTTGGTGTAATTGCCTTGTGGTTAAGAAGCACCCAGAGGCCACTGGGAGGCAGAGTCATCTGTAAAGCAGCACAGCAGCTCAGTAGGGGTACGTTGAGATGGAGATGTAGATGATGAAGATGCTCTGGTAGGTAATGCGGCCCTGCAGCGAGATGGTGGTGGCCTGCACCTTGAGTCGCACTAGTCCTGGTCTGTCAAGCACCCGCAGTGTGAAGATTATTCCCCTGCCTGCTTCATCTCTGATGCCAAACACACGGCCCACCATACCCACCTCCGATTCTTGCTCGAGTATGGTAAAGGATGTACGATCTTGTAGGACACCTGACTCTGAGAAAGCTGACAGTCGTACTACGTTGTGATTGGCTGGTATGCCTGAGGGAAGAGTGAGCAGCTTGTACTGCAGGAGCAGAGGAGAGCCTCCTGTGGCGCAGTCCAGAGAACAAGGCCTATAGCATGTCCTTTAAAAGATCAACATGAAGGAGGAAAGTGTCACCATCACATCAGCATTAAAATATCTTCTAGCGGCTAATATTTGCATGCCTGCAGTATCTTAAGCCTAATATTTGTGTTTAAACAATGTAGAACATGCAGTTTACCCTGGACTTCTGCCACTCTGGTAGGATGCAGGGCAGGGCGTATCCAGGCACTGGTATCCTCCTCTGGTGTTAAAACACATCTGATTGTGTCCACATTGAATGCCTTGTTCTACACACTCATCGATATCTAATGGTAGAGAAAAGGAATAAGAGGTTAGCTGTAATAACAGAAGCAAGTACGAAAGTTATGTAGTTAGGAACAGTTTAGTGAAACTCACCTTTACAGCTCCTGCCGTTGGGTAACAGCTGGTAACCTTGGGGACACGAGCATTGGAAACTGCCAATTGTGTTTCGACACTCATGTTGGCACGGCTTCCTGAGCAGACACTCATCCACATCTGTGCAGAGAATAACAAGATGGTAAATGTGAGACTCAGGAATCTTATTGAAATAAAGGCTGATGTTTTTGAATGCTGTATATGACTTATTTGTAAAACTACTGTTGATGCACACTCACCAACACATGTGCCGTCTCTGTTGGTGTATCCTACAGGGCAGCTCTGTCTGGTAATGCGGGATACTCCATGAGAACGAGACAGGATTGGCCTGCCTAGAGATGACACTAGTTGTGGACGAAGTCTTGCCCTCACTCTGGTCCCATTGGTGAAGGTTTGTCCTCTCTCCAACCCCGCACAAGAACGCCCATCCCCAAGCAGCACAGTACCAGGGGGACAAAGGCACCTGAAGCTGCCGGGCACATTGCGGCACTGGTAGGCACAAGGGTTTGGCATCTGAAGGCATTCATCAATGTCTGAAAGGTAAAACAAAACTCTAATTAATTCATTATAATGAGTCCCCATTAGTTCATTCATTCATTAGTCCCCATTAGATTCTCGTTAGTGCAGTGTATTATGAAACAGACACAGCAAATGTCCTACCCAGACATGGGAGGCCCACTCCCTGGGTTCGGTAACCCCTGGGACACACACAGCCATAACCTCCGATTGTGTTCTGACAGATCTGAGTGTAGCGACACATGTGACTTCCATCCTGACACTCGTCAATATCTGAAAAATACGCAGTCGACAAAAGCATATCAACTTAATCAAATTTTGGAAATGAGTTTCATTTTTAAAAATCAATATAACTGATACCATATTACCAAAACGCTTAATAGTAACAAATGAACCATGGTAAAGATGTTTTTAAGCCTCCATCGCATGCTTGTGGTGTTATTAGGACTAAAGAGTTTCTTAAAATTAAGACCACATTACTATAAACTTTGTTACATCCTGTTATAAAAAAGATCTCGGTTTCTTCAGTCAGAGGTGTTCTCTTTGTTCTAATTAATAGTCTTTTTAAAAAAGCTTCCTTTGCTTCCTTTGTGAAGGAGAAGCAGTGACCTCTCGCTATTTAGTGCCTTTGAGCAATCCAGCAGGTTTCCTTTGAAATCTGACCTGGTGTTACACGTCAAATGCAGTGTAGACGGTTGGTGGAGGCTGCCAATGTTATCAACATTGGTGATATCGTCATTTCCCAAAAGGCAAAAAAACAAAAGAATCATTGTCGTCATCTTTGAAGTTCTCTCACTCCAATGTCATGCTAATGTCTCAAAATGAATGTAGTAATGATTTATGTCTCCTCATATGCTACCATTTAACACCTTCTAAATAAATAAAGAAAAGAAAAGTATAACAGTCACTAACCCATGCAGGCTCCATTCTCTGATTTGGTCATGCCAGCTGGACAGCTGTCAAAACACTGGTATCCTCCCTCTGTGTTACGGCATTGCTGGTGAGCTGGGCACACATTTCTCATGCACTCATTGATGTCTGTAAAAGTGCAACCATTACAGCAGAGCTGTTATTGATTGTCAATTATCCCCTGGCTGAAAAAGTGTTCCAGATGTGCTCATAAGGTTTATTAAACAATAAACAGAATTCAGTTATTTAGTTTCAAACAGTTTCATAAATCTAACAAGCCTTGATTTGAAAATTTGAATTTCCATGACTTTTGTATGCTCTTTCGGACCTGTGGAAGTCTAACTATGTTAGCTGACTGACCAATGCAGCGGTGTCCTGACAGCTGGTATCCAGGGTGGCAGATGCAACGGTACGAGCCCAGAGTGTTGAGACACTGATGCTGACATGGGGAGAGAGCGGACTCTTGGCACTCATCCACATCTGAAACACACGATTTGACACATCTGGTTTCATCAATCTACCATGGACATCAATTGTATAAATGTGTATAAGATAAGAAACAACATTTATCTTTATTGATTACTGCAGGAGTAAATAATTTGATTCAACAGGGAAAGGGAAAGAATAACTTAATCTCTGTTAAACTATCTGCTCAACATTTGGTTAACAGTGACTTGCCTTCACAGCTGGTTCCTGTGATGCTGGGCTTAAATCCTGGTCCACATTTGGCCTGGCAGCGATATGTGCCCAATGTGTTGACACATTGCTGGTTGTAGTGGCACATGTGGGAGCCCTGGGCACACTCATCAATATCTGCATGATATTAAAAATGTAGTTAGCCAAAGGCTGAGGTTACATGGGGGAACGGGGATAGAGGCTTAAAGAAAGATTAAGTTGTATATAGTACCTGCTACTTAATATTTTCCATCGGGACATTAACAGAGTTTGTCTGGTAATTAATCACACAAATTCCAGCGAGTGTGTTGTTTTTGTCTCACCTTGGCATGTGTTGGTGTCTGTGGAGATGGTAAAGCCAGAGGGACAGGTACAGGAAAATCCTCCCATGATGTTATTACACGAGTGAGAGCAGGGAGACTGCAGTGCACACTCGTCCTCATCTAATAACAACATATTTAATCACAATAATAAAACTGGTACAGTGACAACTGCCCAAATATAAATGTTGCCAAAAGATAAATGAGGCAGAAAAAGGGAAAGCAGCATACCAGCACAGTAGGAGGCCGTGTCAAGAATGAAACCTTTAGGGCATGTTTCTCCATAACCGTCTGCAAATAGAAAAGTTCAGTCAGTGTTACATGTTTCAACATTCAAGTCCAGCATGTGATGCTGAAGTTTTATTTCTTGTAGAAACCTGGTATATGAAGGCTGGCAGTGATATGGAAGTCCAAAGTGAGAGTGAACATGTTGTAAACGCTGTTCATCCCGGAGACATTCAGCAGCTGGAGCAGAGGGCCCTGGCGCTCCTCCTGGCCCTCATAAATAATGGTGTGATTGCAGCGCAGCACCATGGGGTTTCCTCCTCTCTGGTGGGTCTGCGATGACCACGAGTACAGCTGCCCTTGGCCCGTCTGCACATATGACTCGTCAAACTCCTACGGGAGGAGACAACAAATCAGGTCAGGGAGATTGAAGAAGAGCTCAAGTGTGTCAGTGACACATTCTCTGGAGAGATATGTTTGAGGTCTTTTAAATACACATTGTGATGACAGTAGTGAACAAACCTGTAGGCTCAGATGAGAAGTTGATAATGAAGGAGGAACAAATCCGTTAATTACGATGTCAATTAGTAAAACTCCCTCAGAATCCACACCTCTGGCGACATGGGTCAAACGAAGAATCTCCCCTGGTTAAAAAGATTAAAAAAGGTAAGATCATCATTCATTTACAAGCACAAGATAACATGCTGACATTGTTAAGAAATAATAGCTTTCATGAATGTCAGTGGTAGTAAGTGATGCCATCTGCTGGTTGTTTTGAAAACTACAAAAAGTGAAAGTAGTCATGGAGGGAATCACTGGTCACATAAAAACTTCTAAACTAAAGCCTTTCTTTTTAGTTTGTCTGTATGTCTGTATATTTTCTCTGCAGTCACTCAACATTGTTTATACAAAACTTGGTATGAATGCATCAATAAAGTATCTACCTGCCTGCATGATTTTATTATCAGTATTTTAATCTCCTAACAGGTGAGCAACAGGCCTGTCTCCCAACCACTTTCTTAAGATTTGCATCACCATAAAATAAAAGACATTCACATATGAATGATGTGCACACATGTATAAAACTGATCTTACCAGACTCAAACTCCAGCTGAGACTCTTGTCTGAATTGGCCCTGAGTGAAGGAGTAACCGTTCTTGGCTCCTCCGTTCTGCAGCACAGTGGTCCAGTAGATGGGAGCAAACACAGACACCAGCACCCGGAGCAAGGGACCTACAACAGAACAGCATCAATAAGCTCCTGACCTGTTACAGCACAATAGAAATACAGTATGTGCAGGTTACAAGATTAAAAGCGTATTCCACAAAAAATGTCATAAAAGAAACCAAAAACTGAATTCACTCTACCTGAATTCACCTTCATCACTTACAGTGTTTAGTGACTTTGTTGTAAATAAACAGGCAAATAAGACATTAACCTGGGTGATGTAATGTGCGACAACTCACCCACACTGGGAGGGATGTTGTCTAGGCGGGCCTGCAGAGTGCTGCTGCCCTCTTCCATATTATCTGTAATGTTGGCCTCCAGGAAGGACACTCCAAACTCTCTCTCATTCACCATTCCTATCAGGCTGCCTCTGGTCTTGCGAGGAGTTTCACCTTTCACCAACAACCACACCACATGAGTCGATACATTTACATTTAATGCCATATCCCTGTACATACCAAAAAGCATGCGTTGTATTTATGGGAGATGTCCTTTTCAAATCATATCTACAAATTAAATGAGAAAGTCAGTCCTACCTGGACAGAGACCGGCTTGACATTTCCTAGAGTCGATACTGGGGCCGCTGCATGATCGGCCACCATTGACTGGTTCTGGGTTGTTGCATAGTCTGATCCGTTCTTGGAAACCTTGTCCACAGGTACTACTACAGGGGCCCCACTCCTCCCAGTTAGAGTAGCCTCCATTGACTGAGTCACAGAGAAAAGAAGAGAAGTTTTGGTTCTTAGTAGCTCATTTGCAGAAATAGTGTGTATATAACCAAGACAACCCTCAATGACCTTACGATAATGTCTTCTCTAAGGGAGAAGGAAAAGGAGAAAATCAAAGAAGAGACACAGAGAAATCAAAACTTCCATCAAATGAAAGAAATATGCTAAATTAGTTATTTGAAATAGTTCTTAGACAGGGAAGCCAGGCTGTGTGAGAGGTCCAATGTGTTACTAATGTGTTATTAATTTCATTCCCTATTACAATGTGTGTAATTATAAAGACAGAACTCACTCTGAACCTTGAGAGTAATGGTCCTCTCAGCTGTTCCAGCTTCACTCTCAGCCACACACTGGTATTCCCCTTCATCTGCAGCCTGTAGATCAAACAGGTAGACGAGGAGAGTTTGATTTAATTGGCACTCTGAGGAACAATTATCCTCTCTGCCAAAAACCTTCAGGACAAAACTGCGTCTTAGATCACATATAATTTTTATGATAAAAGAATGCTGACTTTATAGTAGAAAAACTGACAATTTCCACTGGGCAGTCAAGAGTTTATCCCATTGAATTCTTTGTCATAATAGATATTGTTGGGCTAGAGAAAGGAAATTTCACATTAGAGCGCTCTGTGGGAAGGACAGTCATCTGTCTGTGAGAAAGTCTCAGCTGCAGGCTGTGCAATTACAGCAGCAGTTAGATACATAACAAGGTTATGGGCAAAGGAAAGGAGGGCAGAGTCTGGGAACATCCAGCTCTCTCTGTTCGTCTCCTCCCTCTGTTGCTAATGCTGTTAGCCTCTCCGACTGAAGCGCTTCCAATCTGATTTAGGTGGGAGCAGGACGCTGCAGGACAGTCACACACTGTTCCTCCACCCAAGGGGACTGCAGATGAAGCTTGGTTTGGCTGAATACTGTTCCATTGTTCTCCAAAACAAGAAACATTTGTTGATATAAGTAGTTTGCTCAAGGGGGCTAAATAATTCAAACTTGAGTGACTTAGTATAACAAAACTTGTCTAGAGAGAGGGTAACTGCTGCAACATGAAAGAACTAAAGGGGTAAAGTGAAATTTGTATTTACAGTGATGCTGTAAATGACCAAGGATCCGTTGTGAAGTGTTTGCATCCGGAGGGAGCGGAGAACTGGTTTCCCATTTCGGAGCCAGCGAAGGGCTGGGCTGGGGTCTCCATGGACTGGACAGTCGAGCACAGCAGAGCCACCCTGGATGACTGTCTGAGACATGTGGGCTTCACCTTTCAACACTGGAGGCTCTGAAGAAACAGCACATATTTATAAAATGGCAAACATCAAGTTGATGTCACTATCTGTAGAAAGTTACATTTATGGTCCCCTGTCAAGAAGCTCACCTCTGATGCGGACAAATGAGAGCGCTCGGATGGAGCCCACACTGTTTTCTGCTATACACACGTATGTCCCGGCATCAGTCATAGTAATGTTCTCAATGATGACTGAGCTCCTGCCGGCATCATCTACAGTTGCACCTGGAGCATATTTGATAAATCAGTGCCAACTGAATCAACATGGTTGCATCAGGAAGAACATGGTTCAATTTTAACTCACAATATATTAGATTGAATATCACAAAACTAAAGTTGTTTACTATTTCATATCATTGTGATCAGCAGAAGCTGCCATCCTGAATAACATGTGAATTTAGTAACAATGTCACTGTGATACTTAGATAGTACTGAGGTGCTGTGATGCCCTGGGCAATACCTGGGTAGGGACTGTTGTTGACAGTCCAGGAGATGACAGGAGAAGGTGTTCCCTGAGCGTGGCAGGACAAGGCCAGGCTCTGCCCTTTGTTCAGAGTGACATCACCTGGCAGCTCCTTGAAGACAGGCCTCATGTTGATGGACAGGTGGATGTCTTGTCTCACAGAGCCTGCTGCATTGGTGGCCACACATGTGAACACACCAGCATCTCCCGGCTGTGTGAAGAAATCAATTAGAACTCATTCTTAGACCCAATCCTGCACAGAGATTGTAGCTCATAATGCAGAGGAAACCATGGACTTTATTTAGGCTCACCTCAGCCCTCTCGATAATCAGCTCTCCTGATCGCAGGACAGTGAATTTGCCTGGAAAGTTGGGCACAATGGCACCATCCTTCTCCCATGATACTCTGGGTTCTGGTGAACCCTGAGCAGCACAGGGCAGCAACGCCTGAAATCCTTGAATGACTGATAGTTCTGTCTGCGTAGGAGGAATCATGGGTGGGACTGAAATGCAACAACATCATTATTTTAATTGAACATGTTATAGTCTGTCTTTAAAAAACTGTAAAAGAGCCATAACTCACCTTGAATAACCAGTCTCATGTCGTGGCTGGCTCTGCCGGCAAGATTTTTGGCAGTACATGTGTACAGGCCTGCGTCACTGCGCTGGGTAGATGTAATTGCCAAGGTTCCATTGGCAAAGACGTGTATATGAGCACCGTCGACCAGAGGCCTCCTCTCCTTGTGCCAGTTAACTTCAGGTTGGGGCTGCCCATCAGCGACACACTCCAGGCTGACTGGCTGGCCCAGCACAGCAGTGTACTCCACACGAGGCACACTCAGCACCGGTGGAACTGGAGAAACAGGAGGTGAACAGGTATTCATTGTCATAAATGTCAAAAATGGATAGCAGGGATCAATTAAGACCAGTTAAAATATTAGCATGACACACAATTTGATCACAAGGAGTAAACATGGAGAATCAGCCAATTCCTGGGCAACTGGTGCAATATGGAGCATCTCTCTAAATGTGTGTTCATCAATTCAATTCAATTTTATTTATATAGCGCCAAATCACAACAACAATCATCTCAGGGCACTTTTCACATGGAGCAGGTCTAGACCATAATCTTTAATTTACAAAGAGAGAGACCCAACAATTCCCCCATGAGCAAGCAATTGGCGACAGCGGTAAGGAAAAACTCCCCTTTAACGGGAAGAAACCTCAAGCAGAACCTGGCTCTAGGTGGGCAGCCATCTGCTTTGACCGGTTGGGTTGAGACAGAGAAGGGGGGGGGGGGGGGGGGACACAGAGAAGCAGAACAGCAACAGCTACAACAACAACAACACAAATATATACATGACTAGCAGCAACAAACAGCAACAACAGCAAGAACAGCTGGTGAAGGACAGAAGGACAAGATAAGGGTGAAGATATTGGTTGTTAGGTTAATTAAATCTGCAGCAGCCTGATTATGCAGTGCTTTCTCTAACCACCAACACGCTCTGAGAGCAAAAGTCCATATTACCTTGAAGGACTAGTTTGGTTCTGCCCACAGCCACACCAGCTTCATTTTTTGCCAGGCACTGGTAGGTCCCCGCATCACCAAGCGTGACACGAGAAAACTTCAGGGCTCCATTTGAGAGCACAGCCAACCTGTGACCTGTAAAACAAGTCACATTCACATGAGAATGAAAATTTGCAGTTTGACAGTTTGATAAAGCTGACTGCATGGCAATATTGCTATTCAGTCATTGATGAAAAATTAACTAAATACTTTTTTTTTTTTTTTACAGAGCACAGTCATCTACTATTGGATGTTGTCAAAGTGATTGTGAATGTTAGGAGAAAAAACACACAATACAGGGTGTCCAAGTCTGTGGCAGCATCTACAGTACAGTATTTGTCTGATACAGCATTTATGATTGATGTTAAAACTTGTGCTTGTATTTATATATTGTTACCTGCTGCTATGGGAACCCCCTCTCTTTGCCAGGTGATGGAAGGTCTCGGGAATCCTTGAACCTCACAGGGCAGAACCGTCCCATGATGCAACACCACTTGTACTTCCTCAGCCATTGGCCTGATCTCTGGGGGCTCTAAGTTCACAGGAGAACAAATACTTTGTTATATGTGTTGTTATGTTTTACCAGAAGTTTTCTAAAAGATAACGTTAACACAGTGACTTGCAGCTACTCCATGAGAGTTCACCTTGCACAGTGAGAGTGATATGTTTGTGAGCAACTCCAGCTGGGTTTCGGGCTGAGCAAGTGTACCTGCCAGCATGACTTGGCACAGCAGCAGTTATCTCCAACACTCCTGGATACACATAAGTAGAAACATAAATAATTTAATGTCACATATGATGAATTATATTCCTTGCCTTGTGGCATTATTATTTCAGTAGACCATGATGTATGATAATATGAAAAGGCCACAACACTTCCTTTGACACCTTGTCTTACCAGTAGGAAGCACACGATAACTTCCTCCTCTGGAGCCCAGTTTGGCTCCACCTTTTGTCCAGGTGACAGTGGGCTGAGGGCGCCCTTGTACATGACAAGGCAACACCACCGGAGACATTTTCACAGCCGTGATTGTCGTGACATCATCTTCAATAGATGGTGGGACTACAAGAGCAAAGAGAAAATTCATCAATTAAATTATTTGAAATCATTCTTTAAAGTCAATAACCTCAATATAAATTAATACCTTGCAGGTTGACCTCAATGACCCTGCGCTCCTCTCCAACTTCATTAACGGCTGTACACTCAAAGTAACCTTCATCCTCATTGGATGGTGACAAAAGAACCAGGGACCCAGAGGACAGTAACCTGGACAGAAGAGCACGACTGTGTCAGGCTTTAAGTTCTTATGGCTATGGGATTTGTGATGCGTGCTTATTGTGTATTCAAGGAAGCAATAGCCATATACATGTAGCTCTGTCTTTACCTGTACACAGCAGGCTGATGGCTGATATCTAATGGAGTCCCATTCCTTTTCCAGGATACTTTAGGTGGGGGAATACCTGTAGTCTCACAGCTCAGCACGGCTCTAATCCCTGTGGTTACTGTCACATTGAATGAGCCTGGACTGATTGAAGGACCCACTAATAGAAGACAGAAGAGATTCAGAAATGTTGACTACAGTCACTGTATCTCTGTGTTTAAGCATAGCAAATTTAGCTGAAATCAGAACAGGGACTATGCGTAATAAAAACAAAAATCTCTTTAACTCTTAAGTTCTTTTGCTATATTTACCAAACACCCGAAGATCCATCCCTCGGTGATCTGATCCAGCCTGGTTTGACACAGTGCAGTAGTAGCGACCAGCATCGCTCAGCTGAACCTCATGTATACGCAAGGAGCCCTCTGCTAACATAGTGTACCTGAAAGAAATACACAGCATGCTGACTTTAGAGTAGTTAAACTTCATGGTCCCTTATTGTGATCCATAAATTCACTTTTCACAAGTGAAACCAACTTCATAGCTGCAGCACAGTGTGTAGCTGTGTTTGTGTTTGAACAATTGAAAATAAAAAAGGACAGATCACCCTTTAGATGTGTTGAAGCAAAACCAAAAAAATTAGGACCTACTTCTTGTTATCCTGATTTATGGGGAAGCCGTCTTTTCTCCACATGATTGTAGGAGACGAATCACCCTCAACTTCACATGGTAAAACTGCATCCTGGCCGACATGTGCTGTCACCATTGAGCTGCTCTCCTTTATTATTGGTGGTACTAGAGAAGTATAAAAGTATATCCATGTTGTCATTTGCGTTAAACATGTAGAACTATTTTTAACAATCAGTGTATTGTTGTACTGACAGGCTGACTTACAGAGAATCTCCACTGTGAAAAAGAGACTGTTGCTTCCAGCCATGTTGGTGACCACACAGCTGTACTGGCCGCTGTCCTCAGGCCTGACTTCCTGTATCTCCAGGTACTGTCCCCCTGCCAGCCGCTGAATACGACCACCCAGCTGATGAATGGAAGGAAAAGAAACAACGTGTTTGAGTCAGAGGAGATGGTTTTTAGTTCATCTGTTTTTTGAATTTTTGCTGACCCTGTACCTGAATTTTGACCTCATCCTTGTACCACTCTATATCAGGAGGGGGGTCACTGTCAGCCAGGCACTCCAGGGTCAGGTGTCCACTAACTGGCACTGTCAGTGTCCTCACATCACCAGAGCCAAGGAGGGTCGGTGGGACTAAAACACAACCATATATTATTAGGTGATGGATATAAGTATGTGATACAAAGTATGTGGTGATTCTCATGTGAATAAATAGATTTATACAGTATAATCACCCAAACAATGGGAATAAGAATGTTGCACAGTATATAATAAACCTATCTGTGAAATCCATCAATAGACTATATAACTCACTATATGTACATTATGTCACATTGCGTGCAAGATACCACAGCTGGAAAATGCTATTGCCAGACCAAGTCTGTTTTTACTTTTGTGCATACACAGACATGATATATTTCCTCTTGAACAATACACAAGAACAGCTTGTGTCACCTTGGACTCGGACCCAGTGGTTTTTTCCATCCTCTCCTGCTGGGCTGCTGGCCAAGCAGGTATACAGACCTGCATCCTCGACCTTTAAAGACACAACATTAATCAGCTTGAGTGCTTCTTACATAACACTGGTGTATCTGAAAGGACTGATGCTGTTAAAACTTCAGTTTTCCATTCTTATGCTTTTTTTGCATCTTTTACTTTATATCTATGATGAAGATAAGGTTAAATTAGAGGTAAACCCAATTCTTGAGCTTCATATCATGTACTTTTGGTTCTTGTATGAAAAGAGTTGACATGTTAAAGTTGCAACAGGCAACTTTGCACTTAATACTCCCTGTCATTCAGGGACTGGAATGGATTTCCAAAAAATGACAATTGAGTCAACAGAATCCACCTTTTTGTTTATAAAGCAAAGATGCATTTTGAGTTTCCCTCTTTTGAGGTGCATCTCCTTGGACTTTAGTTTTCTCTTCACAGAAAGGTTCACCATTACTTATTATGAATGGAGCACAGGCTTACAGCTAGTTTATGCAGTCTTTTACAATAAAATCTACTGTAGCTTCAACTTTGCAAAATTATCAGACTATTGTTGGTTTGCAATTTACCTGAATTTTGCTAATCCTGACAAAGTGTCCATCCTCCTGAACAATGTCACTCCGTTCCAAAGGGCGACCATCCTTGAGCCAGCTAAGGGTGGGAGGTGGGACTCCTACAGCGGAGCACTCCAGCTCCAGTGGGCTGTTTACTGCTATGGTCCGCTCCTCTGGAGAGCTGGAGCTGGATATCTTTGGAGGCTCTGGATTAGAAAGAAAGAGTGTTTTGGCTAAATTGTTCAAGGAGTTTACACCGACTTTAATTTAGAGATTAATTAAATATATAGATGGTTTTGGGATTACCGAGAATGGTGAGATTAAAACTCTTTGTGCTGCTTCCAGCCTGGTTACTGGCCACACAGCTGTAGAGGCCTGCATCTGAAGGTGCCACGTCAGGCAGCTGCAGCCGTGTCTCCTGTCCATCCAGCAGCAGGTTGCGATGAAGTGACAGCGGCTGGCTGTCCTTCATCCAAGTCAGTGTCGGAGGTGGAACGCCACGAGCCTCACAGGTTAACGTCACCAAGGACCCCTGGACCACTGTAACCGGCTCCACTGGTTCAACATGATCCACACCCGGGGGCACTACAGAGCGTACACACACACACACACACACACATCTTTGTGAAACCCTGTAAAATGCTACATATAAACTCTAGGAAAATTCTTGTAACCAAAGACCCATGTTATGTTAGGTAGTGCTATAATTTGTTTGAGTTTTGTGAGACTGGAGGCAACTACTCCAGCAAAGCAAACAGTTTATCAGGTTTACTCAGCTGTTAGGGATTAGATTTATGCTATAACTACAGTAGGTGGTGTGTTATGATGGTACCTTGGACCTGGACATCATAGTTGAGCTCAGCAAGACCAGCTCGACTGCGTGCTACACATGTGTACACTCCAGAATCAGACAGCTGCACGGGAGAAATCCTAAATCATGAAAAAAGGGGAAACTCAGCATTAACTCACCTGTAAATATATAACATCTTTATGAATAATCATGATTCTATTCAGCTTTCTCTATGTATTTTAAACTGACCTCAGCACAGAGTTGCCAGAGAGGAGGCGTGTACGGGGAGAGAGAAGCAGGGCTTGTCCATTCTTCAGCCAGCTGATCTGAGGCGGAGGGTTTCCTGTTGCGTGACACTCCAGAGTCACAGCGCTGTCCTGCGTGACCTGGACCTCTCTGGGGACGGTGGTCTCACCAGAGATAGATGGTGGGACTGTGATGAAGCAAATTAAACCACTATTATGATAATCAAATAGTTGTTTTAGTCATTTTTCAATCAAAAGTGTAAAAGGTTATCTGGTTCCAGCTTCTCACATGTGAAGATCTGTATTTGCACAATTTGGTACAGTAAACTGAATGTCTTTGTGTTTTGAATCAAAAAATCAAAAATCATTAGTTGCATTAGTTTTGACCATCAACAAAAAAAGAAAAAGAAATGGAACTTGGGCAGTAGCACAGATACACAATTAAATGTTGAAACTGACCTAGCACAAAGAGTGTGTAGATCTTGCTCTCCTGGCCAGCAGGGCTGACAGCCAAACAGGTGTATGTCCCAGAATCCTCAGGACTCAGTCTCAGTAAGGTTAACGTGCTGCCATCAGGGGTCACACTGCCAAATTACAAATACACAGCATGTTTTCACATTAATACAGTGTATTTCAGCATCAAATTTTCCATATAAACTGATTTCCATTATTTGTCTGCCCTACCTCTGAACCTCAAAATTACTTTCCCATCATCATTATCATCACCGTCCCACGTCTTTCTCACAGTCACACACATAGAAACACACACACACACACAGACAGACAGACAGACATTTGTCTCCTGCTTTCTCTGGCTGGTGCAGTTTCAGTGACCATATAAACTGCTGAGCAGCTGTAAAACAGCTGTTCTTACTGTTCCCCATGATGAAATTAGGCAAGGGACTGTAAATGACTTCATTTGTCTGTCAACAGATCGCTCTGTCATGCTCATAAGCTTGATTGCTGATGCTTAGTATTTAATTTCCCAAACATTTAGGGAATGACAAGTATTGATTATTGCTTGTAAAACAAACTGAGCTGCTTTCATTGAGCAAAAGGTGCGAAATGAAGTTATACATTATATACACAATTGTAATAACATTATTATTACTATTACTTCATACAGTTCTGTCTGCATTTAAACCCTGGCATTAAATGAGGACTGTGAATGACTTACGCAATGTGACGAGTGTCTGATCCCTCTAAAGTCACTCCATCTTTCAGCCAGCTGAGGAGGGGTGTGGGGATTCCAGTTGCTCTGCACTCCAAGGTCAGCTCCTCTCCCATGGGTGCACTCACATCAGATGGGTGGTCAGAGTCCAGGATGGTAGGCGATACTGAGTAGGGTAAAAATTACTGTTAAATGCAAATAAAAATAATTCCTTTTCTTGATGATATGTATAATTTTCTAAGGTGACTGTCCCTCATTTTGCTCAAATTTCAAATAACTCTTTACCCTGCACTGTGAGTGTGTAGTCTTTCTGTGTTTGTCCCTCGCTGTTCTTGGCCACACAGGTGTACATCCCAGCATGAGACAGGGTGAGAGGTCCCAGCTCAAGCCGGTTCCCTCGAATGGACCACTGCCACTGTAGACTGCTCTCTGGAAAGCAAACATGTTCACTTATACCAACTGTCACACATGACAGGTTTATACTATTCAAATTACTCCTATCATTGCATTCTTCTTACCGATAGGAGTTCCATCTTTGAGCCAGGTGATGCTGGGCACAGGGACCCCTGAGGCCTCACACAGCAGGGCCACATGGGAGCCCAGGGTGTAGTTTAGAGACTCCTGGAGAGGCCCATCCAGGACAGGTGGAACTGTGAAAAAATATTTGTATTATAATTTGAAAAATTATTACCACTCTCTTTTGAAGACAAAGTGTTACTTTGAGAACACTGCAGAGGTATTCTCACCATAAACTGTCAGCCTGAATGTCCTGTCGATCTGACCAGCCACATTGGATACTTTGCAGGTGTAGGTGCCACCATCGGCCATCTAGGAACCAAAAAGGGAAGGCAGTGTGGTGAGGGTGGGCATGTAAGTGAAAAGGGGACTTGGATCCTTCCTGCATTGCCAGCTGACGCATGAATTAAGAGTTAAGTGGAATAACTTGGAATAGGGTTAAAACACTCCCTCAAAGCAAGGGTGAGCTGGCGCCTTGACATGTATGCAACTGTCTCCAATTTTCTGAGTTGTTTCCAGTCGGTGTATTTTATGGGATGAGTATGTGAACACTGAATAACGCACAAAGGGCTTTGGACATTTAATAAGTTAAGTGTGTATAAAACTGGAAAGTGAAGTCAATGTGGGCCCTGTAAAAAAACAGTTTGAGTCATCAAAAGACTTTTATGCTTTGTTTGCAGCCTCAAGCATGTATGACGTAAGGACATTTTTCCTGACCTGAACTCCTATGATCTCCAGCTGGTGACGATCCATCTTCAGTCCATTCCCTGCAACCAGTTGCAGCCCATTTTTATACCATGTGACCTCAGGCTCAGGGACACCGTGGGCCTCGCATCGTAGGGTGACAGAGGAGCCAACCTGCGGGGTCACCAGGTCTGACTCAGCATCAAGACGGGGCTTGAGGGTGGGCAGTACTGTTGGTTTGTACATATAAAGAGGGCATGATCTCAGTGTGATTATTCCAAATTGGTATGATTCACTTCTAAACCATACTCGGTCACAGCTGGCTTGCAGAAAACTAATTTTTTTTGTTGAGACACTGTGTTGAGATTTGATCATCTGTATATCTAGCTGAATTGTGCAGATGGGTCACCATGTGTTCCCTCACCATAAACCCTGAGGAGGATACTCTTTTGGTCCTGGCCAGCTGAGTTGGTGGCTGTGCATACGTATTGTCCTGCATCTTCCAGCCTCGCCTGGGGCAACTGCAGCATCTGGCTACCTAAAGTATTAAAAAATAAAAGAATAATATAAAATTTGAAATGTACAACAGCATCTGTGCCATAATTAGATTCAAACAAAAGCAATTCTTCTAATTAAATCGGGTCAAAGTTGAGAAACAAGAATTATTTGAGTATTGCTGGTTCCTGAGGTCTGACCTGGCAGAATGTGGATACCAGTGCTGAACTGGAGAACCTGTCCGTCTCTGGTCCAGGTGATCTCTGGTGGAGGGTATGCTTGGACATCACAGAGCAATGACACCATGTGGCCCTCGATCACACTAACCTCCTCCTCCTTCTGGCCTGTTATCCTAGGAGGCACTGAAAGACAAACCGACAGTTGCATTGTGCATGTGGAGGGCACGTCATCATAAAAGTGTTTGGATTTTGGGCTTTTCATCTCACCTTGCACTTTCAGACTGAAGAGCTTCTCAACTGTTCCAACCTTGTTTTCAGCTACACACAGGTACCCCGCCATGTCTGAAACCTGGACACTGAGGAACTGAATGATAGGATAGGATTGTTATTCCTCAATACAGCATGTCACAGTTGGATCTATTGGTATGCTGGTATTTGTCTAGATGTCATCACTGGCTCACCTGGAGTTGTGTCCCATCCTCACTAATGAAGTGCTGTGAGTCTGTGTGCATTGGCTGCCTGTCTCTCAGCCAGGATATGACTGGAGCTGGGTGCCCAGTCACATCACAGTGGAGGACCACAGTGCTGTTGACCACTGCTCCTATTTCCTCCATAAACTCCTCTGATGCCCCCATGATCACAGGAGGTACTGAGGAGGTGAAACAACAGACGTCAGAAATTATTTTGTATCATTTCCAAATACATACCTTTAATTTAAAACTAAAATATGCACATGTGCTTGCTTACCCAGGACCTCCAGTCCAAAGTGCATGCGGTCCTCTCCTGCCTCATTGACAGCCTGACATGTATACTTTCCAGCATCTTCTTTCTGCACTCGGGCAATTTGTAGCACCTGTCCACCTGAGGGGACAAACCCACAAAACAGAAGATTTACTCATGAATATGAAGTCTCAGTCACATGTCTGGTTTAAATGAGATCACACAGGAAGGAGTTTCTGAAGACCTGGAAGTAGTATCACTCCATCAGCAGTGGTGAGCTTTCGGCCATCCTTATACCAGCTGAGCTTGGGTGGGGGTATGGCGTTACTCTCACAGGACAGGCTGATGGGATGACCCAGGACCACTTCCCGCTTTTCTACCATGTCATCGTTGTTATCATCATCCTCATGTCCCAGACCCCAGGCTGCTTCCCTGTTAGTCACGCGGTGGAAGACTGGAGGAACTAGAGAGGGGAGCATGTTTTTGTCAGTGCAGTTTATATTATTTCAAAATTTTCAATTCCTAAAATATAAATCATAATTATACTATGAAAGAAGTCTTGTATCACATCTGCAACTAACAGAAAATTAAGACAAGTTTTTTATTAGATGTTTTCTTTTAAAGTAAAATTTCTTGAAGCACAATTCTGAGGATAAATACACATATTTAACTGAACACACCATGAATGGTGACATGAAAGTCTCTCTTGTCCTCCCCTGCAGAGTTAGTGACCACACAGGTGTACTGCCCTTCATGGGAGAGCATGGCGTTCTCTATGTGGAGGAAGTGGCCACTTTCCTGAATGCCGGCATGGGAGTTTCCGGTGAGCAACTAAAGGATAAATAAATGAATAAAACATCAGATGATATCATCTAGGTGAAATATTGCGCCTAGTGTCTGTGAGTTTCTAAGAGGCATTTAGATTTAAATGTTGTAATGTTACTACATGAATGGACATTCAATATCATGGTGGGTTTGACAGGTCAGACAATCATAATGCCTTTAGCAGGTGCTCAAATGTCTGGCTTTTAAAACTTCCAGCCTGTATTGTGTTTTGAAAAAAAAATAACACCTCCAACCCCATTTTAAAAATTCAAACATGAATCTAAATGTTATAAAACATGTAATCCCTTCACCTAATCCTCCCTAATGGAGGCCCTGCAGAACATACATATACAACACACACACACACACTGAACGATGGATGTGGCAAAATATTTCAGCTGCACATGAAAATACTGTAGGTCAAGCCAAAAACAAACAAAGCACTATTATTACAGTGTTTTACGTCATCACATTCCTTCACTTTATGCTTCTTTTAGTCATTTGCTATAATTAACCGGCTTACTCATGGCTCAAAATCTGGAGTGGAGGTGGCTTGTGCAAGCGGATGTAAGTCCTATTGAGGTTGTTGTAATTCGTACTGGTTGCCAGTAGAGGCTGATAGAGGCTGGAACATGCACGTGAAAGCCACTTGAGAAAGAAACGTTTGCGGTTTTAAGAGATGCAGAGCTTGTAAGGATGATACACCAACCTGTCCATCTTTGAACCATGCAACCTTGGGCTCAGGGAAACCTTTAGTGAGGCAGGAAAGAGTTAAACTGCCATTGATCCGTACTTTCTCTTCCTGACCACCAAAGGTCAAGGATGTAGAGTCACCTTCTATCTGTGGTGGGACTGATTAAGAACAACAGACATATCATTACAAGTTTGGTTTAAGCCATTTCAACTTGTAAGTGTGTGAATGTGTCTTACCCAGAACACTGAGAGAATAGTGCTTGACAGCAGTGCCGGCTGGATTAGTGGCCCGACAGGTGTAGAGGCCAGTGCTGTCTCCCTGTGCTGATCCCAGTCGTAGAGCCTGCCCACCACGGGTGTATGTCAGCTGGGGACTGGACACAATGGGCTGGTTGTCCTTCAACCAGGTGATACTGGGTGTGGGTGAGCCCTCAACATCACAGGGCAGGACGGTGGGGAAACCCAGAACCACTGACACCTCTGAGGTCTCACTGGGGCCCTTGATGGTAGGGGGGGCTGGAGAGAAAGACCGACAATACATCAATGTGTAACAGCCAGTAAGATTTATACTGAGGGACCCTAAATACCCTAAAAAAGCCTCCAAAAAATTAAAAATATATTATGTTCAATACAGCTCTTTCCTAAAACAACTCTGCTACCACGGCACTTCTGGAACAGTAATCAACTCAAAAACCCACTAACTTTAGTTAGTGGGTTATTGGGTTATTACTAAGAGATTTTTTATTTTCTTGGTATTTTTCTTTCTTTTGATTTTCTATATAGAAAGAAAATACAAATGCTGAATTCAGGTCAATGTTGTTACTGTACAGTTTGTCATTAGGCTGTCTACACTTTATTGTAGTCAAATAGAATCAGGGGAAAGGTAGACACCTTGCACTGTGAGTCTGAACTGGCGCATCTGAGTTCCTGCATTGTTACTGGCCAGACACTGGTATAGCCCCTGGTCCCTCAGCCGTACTGATTTGACTTTCAACACTTGGCCATCTTCCAGAAACTCCACATGTGGGTCTCCGTCACGGGACAGAACCCTAGAGAGAGGAAGGAACGACAGATCAGATCAATACAACGGGTACTACATCCTGTGTGTAGTGCTGAATGTCACATCAATAAACAGTGATGCTTACTCTCCATCGCGGCTCCATTCCACCCTGGGTGCTGGTTTCCCGCTTACTCTGCACTGAAACTCCACTTCCTGGCCCAGCACTACAGTTAACTCCTGCAGCCGGGATGTTCCTGAGATCACTGGCGGAGCTGTGACAGTACACACACAACAAGGACAATGAAAAGTGAACAGATTACATTGTTAACAGTGTTCATTCCAGATAGTTAAGCTGTTAATGAGGTAATTGTCATTGACAAAATGCAAGTTTCATTAATTAAACTGCTAAAAGTTCCTTGGAGCTTTTATGTTTGCTTATGGTAAGTACTTTCCTGAGCAGTTATATGTTTTGTTACACTCAATACATGTACTCTATTATTATATATCTTAAATATAAGTGTGCTTGCTGGTTAATAACCTCACCTTGCACCACTATGTGATATTCTCTTCGGGCTTCTCCGGCTGAGTTTTGAGCTGTACAGGCAAACTGCCCTGCATGTTCTTGCTGGACTCTATAGATTCTGAGCAGCCTATTCCCATTCTGCAGATACACCCCAGGACTGTCCACCTGGACATACAGAAATCAGCACAATGATTGCATAGTGTTACATTGTAATTACAGTGATGACCACTTGGTGGCATTGTACAGCTAGATATAGTCAAGATACTGTATGTTAACAAGTTTTACATGTACTGTTAATGTGAAGACAAAACTCACAGGATGACCATCTTTACTCCAGGTAATTATTGGTGAGGGGATCCCAAAGGCATCGCAGCCAAGAGTGAGAGGCTGCTTCAAGGTGACAGTGAGGTTCAGTGACTCGCCATCATCTTGGATCTCTGGGGGAACTGAAACAGCACGGGGAGAGAAGGAACATTTGTGTTTTCAGTGTTTCACAGTGACATTTATCAACTGTGGGTATTTCGTTAAATCTCACCATTCACTTTCAGCCTGGTCTTTCTCTCCACAGAGCCTGCCTCATTGGTCGCCACACACTTGAAGTCCCCACTGTGACTGGCAGATGCTTTGCTAATTACAAGAGCGCCATCCCTCGCCACAGAAAATTCTGATTGTTCAGGGTGTATCTCCAGGCCATTCTTAAACCAGCGTACCTTGGGATGAGGTGAACCTGCAGGTGCAGGAACAAGAAGAGATTTTGGAGTGAGTTAAAAGTTAGCTTTATTGATTACTGACAGAGAGAAAAGTTACTTCCACCTCTCTGCTCCTCTATAAGAGAACTTAATGGGCAAGCGTCCCAGACTAGAAAAAGTCAGGGCAGCAGGGGAGACCATGCCAAAATGGTTAGAGTCCTCTCTGCATGCAAGCTTGAGAGTCACATAAAAAAGTAAGATATGGTATTTGGAATTAATGTACGATGAAAGATTTAAAATGCTAGCATCAAGATTTATTACCAAACAGAGTCTTGAGCAGTAAGAATAGGGGTGGTTCAAAAAGCAGTTCAAAGGCACTGATGCGTACACCCAGGAGCCTGAAACAGATGTGTTCTGTGGATTACTGGGTGAAAAAGAGCCGGAAATGGTCAAGAGGCGAATGGTGGAACTGGGAAAAGGTGGAGGGGCGGATCTTGCACCCAACACAGTTGACTCCCAGGTCAAGGACAGAACAGCAATCAAAGAGAACACAGTGGAGTGAACCAAATGCCATGGCTCTGTCTATTTACAGAGGTGTTACATATAGAAACACCACAGACGAGGAAGGGACATCAAACACAGCACCCTTCCCCAATCCAGAAAATAATAATAACCACAGCAGATGTAGCACAACCAAAGGTGATGTTATCGTCTGTTGCCTCTCTGAACACATGTTTATAGTTAAGAAGCTCTGAAGTAAATTCATTATCTCATTGCTGGGAGGAAATGCATACAGATGTTCTGTTTTATATGTTAACAGATCTCATTAGTAGACTTTGAATTTATTTGCCGGGGCTGACGAAGTCTGAGATTATCTCTTCCATGTGTTTCTCAAATAATTACCTTTATCAAATGCAATGCGCTTGTTGGTGAATTAATAATATCTTTCTGGTAGAGAGTGCGTTTTATCTCTCTCATACAGATAAATCTCTTGAGAACAATGAGGGGATCCTTGTTTCCTGCTGCCGGCTGCCTCTCTTGAGTGTCAAGAGCATCAAGCATTTCTGTGTGAGCCCTCTGAGGCTTGGTACAGTCTCCCTGCCTGCCTGTCAGGAGGTATGACTTGGATGGATTGAGGGCTAGTGTGGCTTCTCCTTCCTCTTCCTGTGCTTCACGGTGCACCTCAGACATCTCTGTCCTTTATCTGCCAGCAGCAGCCTGTAATTAGGATTCCTCTCCCAGCAGGCCCTGACGCAGAGGAAAGCAGATGTGGCTCACTGAGGCAGCAGGCAGACTGATGTTCCAGCTGTTGCTCCACATTAGACGCAGTCCTCACCTTCTCTCACCAAGCTGGTTACCATGGCACAGCCCCACACAAACAATACCTGTTTGCATGGGCTGTCAGAGGGTAAGTATCCATCAGTGCATCTGCAGACATTCACCAACACTCACTGTCTTTTTGAGAAACAGCAAGCTCTCCACAGCCCTCCCGGATGCTACCTTGTTCGCACAGAGATGTTAAAATATGTAGACAAGAACTTGTCTCTGGGTGCCAGGATGAAAAGAAGCTGTACCTTTTATGATGGCAGGAATTGTTTTTTTTTCCCCAATGTGACAACTAAAAGTCTATGGTGACAGTGAAACATTCCTTTGATGGTGCACAAATACACATATCTGTCCTACATTTAAAGTGGAGTTTTCTTTTGCTACATCATAAAGACAATCCTAAATAAAAGACAACACTGCATCAATTTTAGGGTTTCAGTCACACTGTGAATTGTGTTTCATCTGAACACCAAACCTTTCACTGCCCAGTTCTTTTCTGTCAGTCCAAGGCTGACTCATGTGTGAATCATTTTGTACCTTCAGCTGGGCAAGGGATGATGACCTTGCTGTTTGCTACTTTCTCCATGATGGCATCTCCAGGTTCTGCAAAGGATGGGGCCTCTGTGAAGATAAAAAAACATGTGAACTACTGGTTCAAAGTGGAAGGGCAGTTGATATAGTGAACTTGAAGTGAAAGGTGTAATGAGAATTAGTCAGACAGGTTGTGTTATCAATAGCAGTTCCATTGTCAGTAAAGAAGTGAGTGAAGAGAAGCCTTTTAGTGCATCTAAGCGTCTGCTGTAGGTGTATGATTTTAGACTTCTCACATGCATACTACAAATCAGCTAATACCAACCTCAGGCTAAGTGTTAGTGAAAATGGATCATCTTTTCGTTACGGGGAAATTATGCTCATAAAGTGACTCTTGGGGTTCTGACTTGTGTGTCCCCAAATTCCTAATTAACACGTTAATTAATCCATTGAAAAAACAGGCAGACCTCTTATACAAGTTAATAGAGGCTTACATGACTGCTTATCCTCTTGCAGCATGGAGCTGCTGTACTGTACCTCAAGGGAATGAACCTCTAAAGACGAAGAGAGTCTAAAACTGGGGCACTGTCAGCGTATATAAATGTTCAAATCACCAGTGCTAAGAAATCTTACAATGCAAGCATGATTTAAAATATATTGTATATATTGCAGGGTTTTGTTAATTTCTGATTACTCTTAAGGTGAAAATCAGAGCTGCAATGGAAGAGAAGAACTGAGGTGCAGGTATTCACCGAGAACTTCCAGCTTGATCTCCAAGGTCTCCTGTCCAGCACTGTTCCTGGCTACACATCGGTAGGTGCCCTGGTCAGCAAGACTGACCTGCTGGATCCTGAGGGGCAAAGTGTTCTTGACCCCAACAGGAAGTCCATTGTGAAACCAACTGACCTCAGGGCTTGGTTCTCCCTGGACCACACATGGCAGAGTCACTGTTTGGCCGATCAGGGCTTTCAGGAGGGAAGGTGCCGGCTGAATCCTGGGTTTAGCTGAGGACAAACAAACAAAGCAAATACATATCTTACCACATCTGTTAAGCTATTTAGATATTTTACATATCTGACATAGTTTACATACTGTAAGTTAGAAGTGATGTATTCACATGACAGTGTTTTGAAAAGGGAAGTTTTAAGGTTTCTGACTTTCTAATGAAACCCCACAGACTTACCTTGAATGTGTAAATTGTAGCTTAGGGATATGTTGCCTGCTGGGTTTTCTGCAGTGCAGGTGTACAGTTTACTATCAATCAGGCGCACATCAGTGATCTTCAGAGAGCCTGAAGGCAAAACAGTGAACCTGGGAAGTGGTTAGGGGTCAAGGGCAAAGAGATGGAGAAAACACAACACTTTGAGTCACTGAAGATCTACAGCCTGTTTTGGGACAATAGGCGTTCCTGTTTTGAAGTAATATTTTCCTCTACTGTCCCATTTTCACCTCAGAACATGCATACATCTGTAAGACCACAAATATCACAAAATATTTACACTGGTTGTCCAGTGTCAATAGTATTGGGCAGCCAGTATTATGTACTATATGACACTAATATATATTTTGATATCAACCTTGAGAGTTGTGTATGTCTGTGAGGACACATTTCCAGATGCAATTTTGCATCTGTTACTATTTTTAGTAGAGGAGGATGAGTTGATGAACAGATTGAGACAGTGAATTCCCAGTGCGGCTTCTGCCAGAGGCTGACTGATTAAGTGGTACAGTAGTATGTAAAATGGTAAGTTAATATGTACAATTGTTTAAGTATGGAGGAAGGAATAGGGCCTAATGATACTGTAAATTTGCCAGGGTGTTTTTGATTTTAAATTAGGATATTTTCTTCACTTTAAGAATGAGTCAGTAAGCTCTAAATACAAAACAAAAGTTGCAATACATTGTAAAGCTGTTGATGGTGTCTTTGCATTTGCTTTGTTTGGTTGCATTGAAGAAAAATGGTAAATTGTCAATGTTAAATGGATCTGTGATGGATGAAAGCTAGGAACTAGAAAGCATTCAGTGTCAGAGTCAAGACTTCTGCCAGGGTCTAGTAATCTCCCCAATGAGTTGTTAGTTTCACAATTACCATTGTCTGGGGTAATTACAGTATGAAAGGGTAGCTGAAGTTTGACCTGATGATGTCACTGTAGGAAAGGTCAGAAGCTTGCCAAAATCAATGGATTTCTTCCTGTTGGGAACAATAATGTTGCACAGCAACTACTGTTTGTTATATCTAAACAGATCATTTCAAAATCAAAAGGTTAGCCTGATGGTGGTGCTAGATGAAAGGTCATGCAGGTCACTGTGTATGTTTCATCCTCTTGGAAACAACAATGTGGACAGCAAAGTTTATCCCAATCCAGCCATTAGTTTTTAAGATGTTTGTCACAGACAAACAAGTGGACAGATGGAGGCGATCACATTCACTAACCTCCACTCCAAAAATATGCTTTGTATGAAAAACAACAGCAGTTAAATGTAGGTAAAAATTAGTTAAATGTAGGTCAGCAACTTTAAAAGGGTGTGTGGTAACTTGAATTGCACCAGAAGCTATCCAGCTGTATAAATGCATACTTATTATTTACACAAATGTGAACACACCTCTGTGATTTATCTGAGATAAGTATGTCTCCTAAGCAACTGAATTATAACAATAACATGTTCATGTAAGTGGAAATGAGCTGGAAGCACAAAGGGCTCTCTATTTCAGCTGCACATATGGTGTAATACGGCTCCCCCACCTCCTCAAACAGCCTTAGGAGAGGCAGCAACATTCAACATCAGAACCAAATGACTGTCTCTGCAGTGGTCAATCTGTGGTCAGACTGCAGTGTTGTTGCTCGGCAGTGCTGTGCTGACGACTGACACAAGCTAAAGCACACAAGACATGAAACACCCCTCTCGCCTATCCATCAGTCCCCACATTGGTGTCAAGTCATCTGTTTACACAGTCTGACATAAGGACTAACTGGGACAAATTGGCCTCATCAGGATTAGAGTGAGTCTGGAGTGAACAAATCCACTGACCCAGTGAAGAACAGCTCTTTTGTCTTAACCCTCTTCTGTCTTTTTGCTAGTAACCTAAATGCATGGTTATAGCAGAAATCTGGCCGCCCACTGATTCAAGTTATTTCAACAATCAGCACCCCCTGGTCATTTCTTCTGACCCACAGAGTGTAGCGGGAGAGAATGAGTCTCCCTTTACACAGCTTGCTTGTTTCCGCAGGTCCCACATATGTAAAGCATGGGCTGATGTGGGGGTTGTTCACAGAGATGTGTTATTCTCATCAGTAAAGAGTCAGCATGTTGTTTTACTGCTGAAGCACCCCAGGGAATCCAAACATCAGGCAGACAAGGCTTGTATCTTCCTCTGTCAGTTAGTTTTCCTCCCCTCTTCCTGGCATCCCCTACGCCAACCCCACCTTTTCCTTCTTCCTGGCCCCCACGCAAGTCATGCTATATCTGAGTCAGTCACCACCACAGCTTTCAACTCCCTCCGTCATTCTTCTCTCTACCCAAAACCAATTCGGTCTGGTGTCTGGCCCAAAGAGTCTGTCTGTCATCTATCCAGTCTGTGTCCCGAGACAGCCCGCCTGTCTGCACCCAGAGTGACCACACATGAACATCTGGGACCAGATGTTCTTCTTCAGTTTAGCCGACAAGTGAAGCCCGCACACAGCTCTCTGGCAGATTGTTGCTGTTGCTGCTTCTGCCTAGCTGCCCTTCAAAAGGAATCACTAAATGAACTCCAAACTTTAGCAGCAGCTTTGAATGGCAGCCAGTCCCTCATTAAAGCTGAGTCACATGTTAAATCAGGGGTAAGGTATGGTGAGAACTTTTGCCTTTAGTTACATGTTTAACTAATTTTACTACATCATTGCCAGAGTGAGGTAAGACTTCCTCTTACCCAGCTGTGACGGGGGGTATGGGATGCCCATTTCTGCTCCATGTGACGAGTGGAGAGGGACTCCCCTGGGCCTCACAAGGTAGAACAACCTCTGTCCCCACCTCTGCAGCCATTTTCACTGTGTTGTCATGGCCACTCACTCCCATTATCTTGGGCATGGCTGTAAAAGAGGGAAAACCAGAGGGAATATCATCTAGGCTCTTGTTCAACTAATACAGACATTTTGACTCAGAACATGATCTGCAGACATCAAACACTGGAAAACACTGCTCTGTTTGGGTGACTGTGGTCAAACATTTATTTGCCTTACTGTTAACACTGAGCTTGATTTCTCGGCTAGCATAGCCCACAGAGCTGGTGGCAGTGCATATGTAAATGCCTGCATCATCGGCGGTGGGGTGGGGGATGTGGAGGTATCCATCAGGGTCAGACTGGAGAGAGGCGCGGTTCCCGGGCAGAGGCTGCCTCCCCTGGAGGAACGGCAGGCATTAGACCAGAATATACTGTAGATAAAAGCTGTCCACACAAGAGCGTAGGGACTCTAAGCTTAGTTTAAGGTTTACAGCCCAACCTTTGATGTCTGATATAATTACAGAGCTCCCCTTTAGCTCACTCTCTATCTCAAATAGGCGCACACAAGAATGCAGCCTGCTGCACACGCACTTGCTTTGAACATAAAATTGCTTTTACAGATTCACTTTTATCTGACAAGAAAATAAATTTACTTGACTAGAGCACTACTCTGAAAATGTTTGGGGAAAAAGCAAAGAAGAAAAATTTGGCTCACATCAACAATATGTACGAAACAACAGCATGTTGACCCAACTTAGCAATGCTGACTATGTAATGTGTTTATTTTGCTGTGTTTATTTTTTCATGAGCAAAGTTTGTGCTCTTCTATAAATGACTATTAGGGATGACAACAGTTTATAGAAAAGGCATTTGATTGTGCCTGACAGGATCATATTGTGTCATAACATCCTCTGACTACCTCTGCATTATTTATAGCATTTCTGCTGTAATTTTAACACAATGTCTGTGAAAACTAGGCAGATGTGTAGTATGACACATGCAGTCTGAAGATAAGGTTCCTGGGTGGGTAAATGATGTTGTCTTTGGCCTGGTGCAACAAGCTTGAAGGTTTTCTCCTCAAGATATGATTACTGAAGTTTTGTATTAGAAGGTGCTGTGAGAAAGGTTTTAAATAGCTTCCTGGGGTATAATAAAAAACGAGTGATTTCTCACAGTCAAGCCGCAGTATGGTAAAGTTGCCATGGTTACATCCTTCCTGGTCAGGTTAATCAAATCTTGATTGCAATGCAAAATGTTATTGTTGGTGGTGTTTTTAGAGTGTTCTAATAATATTCTTACAAATCAGAGAAAAATAAGGCCAAACTGGACTGAGGAAGAGAAACTTTAATTAGATAATTATTAGAAGATAATGTATCCATAAAAATAATCGTATTTAATTATATCAATAAGGAAGGAATCTTAAGGAATATTAAGTAATTCATTAGAGCCTTAAAATTCACATTAAGTTGATTACCTTTTTTTATTTATGAATATTTCTTAAGGACATGACTGACGAGAATGCATTATTAGATGAAGATGAATACTCTTTTACAGTCAAGCACCATTATGCTAGTGTTGATTACATTGAGAGCGTGCTGACAACTTGTTTGGCTCAAAGTTGCACTGAGCACCATATGAAAAATCTAGATCCCATCACCATTGCAGGACTGTATACTGATCTTTGCTTAATGTCTTAATGATGATTCATTTTCAGAGGAATGGACGCCAAGTGTGATCTTCTGTGTAGGATGTCGTGGGAATCAGAACTAACCCATTAGTCACGCATGGATTCATGAGATACAGCCAAATAATCATAGAGAAAAGTAAATTTGGTCTGCGATTGTGACATCCTTACCTTGGACCAGGCAATAGCTGGCTTGGGAACTCCGCTAGCCTCACATGATAGTGTGATGGCTACACCCTCGTTGGCTATGTAGTGGTAAGGACCAGCGTTGATCTCAGGGGGCACTGTGAAGGAAGTAGGTCACAAAACACAGCTGTCTGACTGGCCGTGAAGAAGCGGGCCCACAGCATTATCGCTGGCCTTAGCTAGCCAGCAGTATCAGCGCTCCAGGCATTTCTTCATTACAAACTGATGATGAACCATAATCTGGCCTGTCTGTCATTACTCTCCCATGAACAAAATGACCCCATTCATCAAAGCATGCAGTAAATTGAACCCTCTCACTATGATGACAGCAGGTGGTCAAGTCATTGACGAATTATTGTTTTCCACGCTTAGTCAGCACATTGTTTTCCTGACTGTCTAAACCTGCCAGTGTTGGACAGTGTGGACTTACCATGGACCTCCAGGCTGACTGTGATGTTCGTGGAGCCTGCTACATTCACCGCGGTGCAGACATATGTCCCAGCATCTTCTGGGACGGTTCTTTCAATGTACAAACTACCATCACTCCTCAGGAACATTCGCCCATTCAGCTGAACCTGTGCAAAGGGAAAAAAAGGACTGCTGTCACACAGAAACGTGGAGATTATTGATAAAATGATCCATATTCAAGAGTTAATTACCAGCCAGGCTTACAGGTTTTCCATTTTGGGACCAGTGTCTTTCTGGAAGAGGTATTCCATCCAACAGCATGCAAGGAATACTCAGGGACTGGCCGATACCAGTGGTGATGATCGGGGGACCTTGGGCCAAGAGAGGGGGCTCTGCAGAAACATGCAAAGTAAAGACAGAAATACTAACAGCAGGAACGCATGAAAGAATTTAAAGGCCAAACTCAGCTTTGAAGTTGCTGCCATTGTTTCTAAACTATGTGCTAGTGCAGAGATATAAAAGAGCCTAAACAAGCCTACCCAGTCCAGTGACACTAACTCTGGCTTCAGTTTTGATGGTTCCAAACGGGTTCTTTGCCTCGCAGATGTACAGCCCTTCATCATCCAGCCAGACACCTGAAGTCAAACACACAGTAAAACATCAATGAGGACACTTCATCTACAGACATCCAACACACTCTATACCGCTGAGATGAGCAATATCTCTACACATTGAGAAACAGACCAGTTTATCTAGAAGAATTAGTCCACACTAGCAGCAGTTAAGTCCTCTGCTCAATAACAAGTGGTATTATTGGTTTGACTGCGCTGTAATTAGGAGTTAAAAATAGAAAATAACGGGATTAATAGGTTTGGCCCAGCTGCTAGCCTGCTGACACACATGTCCTGCTCAGTAAATTCTCTGAACATCACATGTTGCAAGATCAACATATGATTCAATTCTTGTGTTTAGATAGTTAGGCTGATGTTTAAGTGGGTGATGACAAGACATTAAGCATTAAAGCAAAAAGTGAGGAGCAGGAGGGTGAGGGAAGATGGAAGTTTGTGAGTGACACACTATGGACAGACATGTTTGGTAAGACAAAAACAAAAAATAAAGCCCTCTGCAACAGATTGAGCTAATTAGGTCAGACGGCATTCATAAATGGAAACAGTGACAGAAGCAGCCCATGCAAATATGTCTGTTCCTCTCCAATATAATATTAGGCACACTATAAACATTTAGTCATTTAGAAGGAGCACAAAGGATCTCCTTCAGTGGCTAAGATTAAACATATTGCAGGCGGGAAGGCCTCCAGAGTTCACAACTTAAATTCCCTTCAGCCTGATGAAAACACAGTGAAAGAGAAATGAATGAACAATGGATACTTAGTGTCTTAGTGAGAGCTATCTAACTTAGTAATGGCAATGATATCTTGTTGCAACTCTCTCAAGAAAATGTTTTGAATTTGATATGAAAGGCTGCACCTGTTCTATGTATAATCACTGAGAAAATTTCAGTCATGCCAGTCAGTGAAAGGCAACCATGAAGTTGTATTAGCCAGCAGTGCAGACCAAAGCTCAGTGTTGTTATAGTGCTCCGTGAATAACTCACTCTGGATTAGAAGGAGTCCGTTCTCTAGCTGCATTGTTCGACTGTGGCTGTCTGTCCTTGTAAGAATCTGCCTGCCGTCCTGTCTACGCCAGGTCACTGTTGGCTGCGGGAAGCCTCGGGCAACGCAGGGGAGGGTGATGTTCTCCCCTACGTTGGCCGTTACATCAACTGGTGCCTCAGAGAACAATGGGCCCGCTGTGGAGGGGAGAGTGGTAAAAGATGAATTTTCCTTTGTTTAAATGGAAGAGAAAAGAGAAAAAATAAGCTCTGTCTAACATCTTAGTATGCAGACGCTCTCACCTCCAACCTCCACACTGACAGTGCCAGACGAGGTTCCGGCAGGGCTGCTGGCTACACAGTTGTACTGACCAGCATCCACTTCCTGCACCCCTCGAATGTGCAGAGTCCCGCGGTGTACATCCTGCTCAACAAAAGGAGCAGAGCCCACCTCAAGCTCACCTGCAAACACAAACAAAATAAGCCTGCTGGTCTCTGACATGTCATATTCATGTACGCACTGTGTTTGACCTTAACTTACCTTTGAACCAGTGGACAAGAGGCGAGGGAATGCCCTCGGCTTGGCACTCCAGAGTAGCATCACCCCCAACAGCTACAAGCACAACCTGCTGTACCACTGTTATTCTAGGCACCTCTGAAGGAAAAAATGGAAATCTTAAGATGCAGATCAACTTTGAATTTTTTAAAGGATTCTTATCTTACAGAACATTTGTATGCAATTCTACTATATGTTGAAATAATGGTAAAGTATTATTGGCCAGCAAAAGCTGCAGAAAAATCTGCAGTAATTATAAAAACTACGTTTACATTTCACACACATTCTGTTTCAAGAGAGCAGGGATAGATGCTTTTAGAGCAGGCAGACAGCTGAGCTGACAGGATTAGATGATCTACAGTATCTTACAAGGCTCTCGCTGCCTTGACAGATCAATGTTGTTAAAAATGACATTCAGAGACAAAAGTGTGTATAATACCAGCACGCCCCAGGAAGAGGCTGCCACAGTCCATCAGTGTTGAGGTTTGTGTCAACCACTAACTGACAGCCGTGACTGAAACTTCAGGCCTACAACTGTCAGCACTCACAAAACAATGAGAGAAATATCCTATTGTGTGAGACAGGCCAACATGTGGCCACACTCACTCAAAGCAAGTGCACAACTCATGCTGGATATTATTCACAGATTTATTCAAATTGAAAGAAATAGAAGCAACACAGACAAGCAAAATGTGTTGCCTTATTTGAAGTCTGAAAATTAATGCTTGCATAAATTATTACTCTGAACAGAAATTTTAAAAAATGTAAATGAGATGTGGTAAGAAGAACAGTTTGGGCAAATGTCAGCCTGAAATCTGCAGCAATATGTTGACTTACCTGCATAAGTGAGTGACACAGACTGAGAGGCAGTCCCAGCCTCATTGGTTGCTAGACATGTGTAGCTCCCAGCATCCTCTGGGAGAGCCCCTCTAATGGTCAGAACTCCAGGTTGGTGTAGACTAAACCTGTATCACGCAATCAACAGAATTCATGTTTGTTGGCTCTTCATGATTGCATGTGCAGATGTAAAAATTAAATTCATCTCTAAACCTTTCTGCTGTTCTTGGGCATCATGAGACAGATGTTTCTTTGAATATGCATTTACACAGACACATAAAGTCCTTGTGGCCTGAGAAAAAAAGATTTTACATCAATAGATGTAAATCTCCAAAATGAAGCAAACAAGATGTGGCATTCGCGCATGTAGTTAAAGTGGAAAGTAATGATTCTCAGAGTCCTCTGTGCCAGAGGTGTTGAGTGGGCTGAGAGTTCCCTTACCTCGGCTGATTAGTGAGGAACATGTTTCCATGGCTCCAGAAAAGTTGGGGAGGGGGGGAGCCGGACGCTGAGCAGACGAGGCGGATCTCATCCCCTCGGGAGAAAGCCTGGCGCTGGGGGTGAACTACCACAGACGGAGCCTCTACAGTTGGAGTGAAGCACAGGCAAAAGGCTGACGATGACTCAGGGTTTTGTCACTGCTGCATGATGTCATTTATAACTTCCCATAACAAGTTTAACAACAGTAAACATCACTGACGTGGGCTACAAAGCAGTTAGCAGTACTCCATGTGTGAGATTACAACTGGCGGACCATAGTGAGGACAAGTTTCACATTTGCTATTTTTGAAATTCATCACAATCATCTGACGCCATGCCCACAATAGAGGCCTCAATTTTCTACAAGCATCAACTCTGGCTGATGAGAAACATTTTCTGACAAGGAAGTGGCTCAATCCGACTGTGGGGAGGTTAAGCCAATAATGGAAACCAGATGACGGGGGCCTGAGAGGAGCCATGAGGCCCCGGTGAGTTAAGTGTTTAAGCAGATGACCAGTGGGGTTTCATCCTACTGTACCTGGGACGAGAAGCCACACGGTGATTCTGGTGTCTCCGTGGGTGTTGGTGGCCACACAGTGGTACTCTCCAGCATCTTGAGTCCGCACCCCGCTGATCTGCAGGGATGAGTCGGACAGCAGCTTCACCCTCCCTGTGCGGGCTCGGATGGTATGACCCGCTCGATGCCAGGTCAGGTTGTGGCGCATGGAGCCCTCCACCTGACAGGACAGCACAGCCATGCCTCCCACTGAGGAAGTCACATTCACTGCTGGCTTTAGAACCGGAGGAGGCTCTGTTTTAGTGGAGAAACAACCAAAACATAAAACTGGTGTTATCAGCGGTGAACAAACATTGCAGAAATAGTTTACTTTTAATACAAATGTTTATGCTGGCATACTTTGAAGCAAGTTGATGTTTTAGCCATGAATCTGTGATAAAAAATGTCTGGAACTGATTTCAAAGCTTTGCCATGACTGTGATATATATGCATATACAATGACTGAGGAAGTGTATGCGCTCGCATGTTGTTTGTGTGTGTATGACAAACCTCTGACAGTCAACTGGGTTAAGGCATGTCCCTGTCCCGCACTGCTCTGTGCTATGCACTCATATAGGCCTTCATCCTCAGCTGAAGTGTGGGCAATCTCCCATGATGCCTTGGCAGAAGTCCTGATACAAAGACACACTTGTTTCATTTGTTGAGCATGACAATAGCCACACAATAATATTTTATGTCAAATTCAACACGTATCTCTGGCACATACACACTGGGAATAGTTTTCACCACAAGTCAGCTCCATTTCATGAATGTAATTCAAAGCAGAGCGTCAACACCAAGAAAGAATAGGTGCTTTGTTAATTTTTCAACATGACACAATCGAATATGTAATGTTGTTAAAATTGACTGTGTATACCTGTTTCCTGACAGATGAGACAATAAAATACAAGCATCAACCAGCACTAATGCTTTACAGACATGCTTACTGCTAAGAGTGCACAACATGTAGTGAGTGACCTAATTAGTGTTTTTTACAGCAGGTAATGGGCACATGAAGCTGCAGCATTTGAAGGTGGGAGAGCCAAATGTTACATAGTGTAAACAGAGGAAAGACTCACTGAAAGAACTTTTCCTCTCCCAGGGTAATCCCACCTCTGATGAATCTTAGCCTGAAGGGAATGTCACTCTCCACCGAGCAGCCAATTGCAGCGGGCTGCATGTAGAAGCCCTTCACCACATCAGGCATGCTCACAGCTGGGGGATCTACACAAGGGAGGAAACAGGTTACAGGTCACGAGAGAGATTGATGAGGTGCAAGAGACATGGCAGAGTGGCTTTGGAGATGTGTCTGAGGGGAGAAGTTGTCTTGCCTGGAACAATGTTGGTGTACGAGACACTGGATAGCCTCTGGAAGCGGTAGCCCTCCTCGTCTTTGCCGGTCACCTTGATGAAGAAGCTCTGGGAGGGGGTGCGGAACTCCGGGAGACTCCACAGCCCTTGCTGGCCGAGGTCAGAGGGCAGAGGCACCGTGATCGTGCGCAGAGAGCGCCCTGAGCCAGACATCAGCTCCACATGACTCAGCTGTCCTGGAGGCTTCAGGCCTGTGCATTTCAGCAAAACATGGGCTGGAAGTCCTGAAAGACAAAGAAAAGCCATCATGAAGTCTTCATCTGCATGTGGTCTCAGTCAAATGACATTCAAGACACTGACAGAGACATGAAAAGCACCTTTTATTGGCCTCTCCCTGGTGTGGTTGAACTCTGAAACAGGTACACTTGAAAAGCCAGCCCGGAAGTCTAGATTGCTGACTCCTGTGACCCTCAGAGTATGGCGTCCACTGCAGCTCACCTTTAGGAAGGAAGCAAAAGTATGAGCCCACTGCAATAAAATAGTGAGAAAGCTATAATTATGAATTATTCACCAGAGCAGTACCTTCAGTTTCCAGGCTCCAGGTCTGGGAAACTTCAGGTTGACAACACGAGCAGAGTTGGGAATGTTCAACAGCTCTTTAAGGCCCTGATCCACACCAACTACACGACCTAAAAGAAGTAAATGAGGGAGTAACTTTTTAATGTGAAATACATGTCATCCCCTGTGTGGGGGACTAATAGTATTGTTAGGTAATATGGAAGAAAGAAAACAGAATTAATGTGTTGTCTACCGAGGGGATCGCTGAGCTCGATTTGTGGTGCCGGTCCACTGAGCGACACGGTGACCTCTCGGAGGCTGGGGTCAAAGGGCACTTCCCATTGGTTTTCCTGGGCACTGTCATGGTTGGACGACAGCAGGTGGACCTTTAGGGCCTGAACTGTCTCTTCTACCCACTTTAAAACCTAGCAGGAGCAGACAAAACGCCATCAATGAACTGTAACGGAGCGACATCTCACACTAGGGGAGACACATTCGCTGGTAGATGAGGCTGGAAACCATCAAACTGTCAGAGATCCCCTCTTAACTTAGAAAGACAGGACGAGGACAGGAAGGACGTGACTGTGACCTTTCTCCAAAAGCACCCCCCCCCCTTTCCCAAGCAGCGAGCTGGTCTTTATCTTTGGACTATTCTTTCATTGCAAAAGTATTCCTCAGAGGGATTTTGCCTAAACAAAGGAAAAGTGAAACAGCTCAACTGTCAAACTGATAACATGCAGTTTTCTGCACTCTCAAGCATGTATTCCCAGAAGAGTGTCTCTCACAGTGGAAGTCTGTCATGCAGCAGTCTCCCTCCTGCAACACAGCTTTCATGAATCATAAGACTTTCTTCAGAATAGAAAGCAGTGGTGGATGTGGGGGGATGTGCCTTTGTTTCAGAAATACACTTTAATTGTATATTACACAGTATCAACCTGACTCATGTGCGGGATCAGTAATGGACAGAGATACTGTTTCTCACTTTTCTGTTGAACTGTTTAAGCTTAAGAGGCCAGATGAAGAGGCTCACTTCTTAAATGAGACATTCCACCACTCAGAGCAAAGATTACCCAAAGTCTGAAATAATAGTAGACAGTTTGATTATATTTAATGGCAAAAACAGTCATCACTTAGACTATAATATCCCTTGGTGGCTCTCCAGAGATATATCTGATGATATAGAATTTCAGTTTAGACAGGTGCTTGACCCTTTGGTTATAATCATTATCATGTTATTGACTAAGAATACAGTTTTCCTTTTGTTTTCACTAAAATGAAAACAGAAGCAGCAAAACCCACTGACATTTCACAGAGTTTCATTTCAGTGGCCACAATGGACCAAATGTCTTCCATCTTCCAAATGCTTAACAAGCAACTGCTGTCTACTATTTGTTTTGACCTCAGAGAGGCATTATGGCTGAGCTGCTCGTGTAATGAAAAAAACTGAAAAACTGTAGTTATCTGCATGTCAGTCCAGTTCTATGAGTATGTCCATAGCCCTCTAACAGGCTTCACTATTGGTTTGCCCTGTGAGGCTCTACCCTGGCACCTGAGAAAGATCTTTGCACTCACTGCCCAATCGAGGGTTACCAACCATACAGCACCCTCCCCCTATAAAGCGCAGCACACTCGCTGTTCATCTCCCTTTGGAATTCAGCAACAACAACTGGGACCAGCTGGGCTTGTAGTTAGAGGGCTACACACATACTCATTGAACTGGAGTTACTTTCAGGCAACTACTATTTCTATGTCATACGTGCTCGGCCCTCTAACAGGATTTACTATTGGTTAAAACCTAAGGCAAAGGCAATTAGGGATGAGATGTATTCCCAGCTGGGCCCTAACCGACACTAGTCCAAACCCAGTCATAACCAAGAAACAGCAGCAGCCCAGCAGTCAAGCACCACCTGCCTGAGGGTCTTGCACCGGACTACGGAAAGCCAGCAACAACCTGGATGCTTGTCAAGACACCTCAGTCTGCTCCAAACAAGGTCCCCCCCAGACAGTGCAACAAGCACTGAATGAGACACCAAACAGACACCCCTGAACAGCACTGTAGAGGACCCAGTACCCCTGGTGGAGTGTGCCCTCAAACCCCCTGGTGGAGGGCAACCCACTGCCTCATAACTTCAGTGGATCACATCACAGATTCAGTGAGCGAGCCATTGCACAGACAAAGGGGCCCCCTGAGCCTGACCCCTGTGGCAAAAGAACAACCCATCAGACTTCCTGAAAATCACCTTATGTTCCACATAACAGCAGAGTGCGTAGACAGGGAACAGGGTGTGAAGACACTCCTCCTCCTCATCAGTGTGAGGAGGGGGGAAAAAAGCCCTCAGGTGATTGACCCTCAACCTGAACAAGGAGGTGATGACCTTGGGCCATAAGGACAGATATGGATGTAGTTCCACCAACCCCTTATCACCACTGATCACTCGTAGAGGCCACCGCGGCTGGGAGACCCAAGCCACTCAGTCTCACCCTCCCTCTCATCCTCCAGACCATGAGGCGTTGTCCCAGAATTGGATGCGAGAGGATCCACAGACCAACACCGCTATTCTAACCAGGTCTGGGAACCTGGACGGACACCACCATGATGTGCTTCCCACTCAGCTATGAGGCGAAGAGGTGCAACAACAGGTTGATGTGGCAGGGGGAGCTCTACCACATGCCTCCCACACTAGTCTGGCCGAGGGTCCTGCCCCAACTGGCCAGGGAGGTGTCCGTGAAGACCTAGACATAATGAGGATGCATCCCAGCCACAACCCTCAAAGAGGTGGCTGGGTGAGTCCCAGAACACCATGTCTCTCCATGCCAGTGCGAGGATACGGAGCTTGCACTGCTTTTTTCTGGTTTGTGTGCAGTTGGAGCTGTGCAAACCAGCGTTGGCGATTTCTCATGTGGAGCAGCCCCAGGCACACCACCGGGTGGGCTGCTGACATCATCCTGAGGAGGGACATGACGCTTCCCACCGGCACCAAGGCTGCGGACCTCACACATCAGGTCAGCCTCTGACAGTTGTGCAGTCATAGCGTGGGAGTCGAAGTGCAACCCGAGGTAGGGCATCTGCTGGCTCAGGCTGCAGGGCACCCTTGCTGGGGTTGATGGTGAAGCCCAGCTGCGTAATATGCTGGATGAACAGCTGTATGAGCTTCCACCTCCTGCCTGGATATGGCGAGAATCAGCCAGTCGTCTATTTAGGTCAAGATTCTCACGCCCCTCTCCCTGAGCGGGGCCAGCACCATCTTCACACATTTAGAGAATGTGCACGGGGCCAGAGAGTATCCGAATGGGAGGTGGCAGTATTGGAAGATCTGTCCTCCCACCATGAAGTGCAGGTACTTCCTGTGGCACGGCATTAGTTAGCGTGTTGGTACGTGGTCATCTGGCTCGATGCATTTCAGAAGCTGTCTGACCATCAGCATGCAAAATGGTCTCTGTGTTATGTGGCCATTCAGGACGCACCAGTATTGGTCTCATGTCCCCTGATTTCTTGGGCACCAAGAAATACGGGGAGAAGAAGCTTGTGCGTGCCTCTAAGTGGAGAACTGCAGATATGCAGCTATTTCCTCCTCCAAGGCTGCCCTCTTGGTGGGGAAGGAGAGCGAGGTCTGAAGTATGCCACTGAATGGAGGGTGTTGGTGGCAGAATGGCAGTGTGTAGCCCCACCGCAGAGTTCTGTCCAGCCAGGTGAAGAGAGGGCCGCAGAGCTGCACCCACATCAGGTGACAGTCTGTGAGTGGCAGGGCAATGGGTTTGGCGGGGAGAACTAGAACAGGCCCGCCCATCCTGACTCTCCTGCCCCAGGATGGAGTGGGTCCCCTGCAGAAAGTGCTGAAAGGCAGCCAAGGTTAACAGTGATGCTGCCGCATCCCTCACTTCATCCCCAATGAGCTGTATGATGGCGGAGAAAACTTCTTTTTGGGGCTAGGTTAAGCCCTCACCTCTCACTTAGGCCTACCGCACACACTCGGTGAAGAGAAAACACTCATCTTCACTAGCTGCGGGCTATTTTGCCTGGAAAGTTGCTCTGCTGCCATCATGTTTTGGCCACCATCTTCCTTCAGAGCCACAAGACTAGTTGGGATAGCCTGTAGTCCGCTCCCACCTCTGATGTCACATGTAAACACAGAGGTGGCCAGGCCATCATGGCAGTGTTGTTATGGATGCCACGACTTTTCTTGGCAAGACACACCCTGCATAGCATTCAAGCACTAGGATTGGCCAGGCGTCCATGCTCGTGCCGCTAACCTGCTATTGCCTACCTGTATGCCTAACTGTACAGTCTCTATGCTTGACTCAAACTGTTAAATAATGGTCCTTCAGATTTAAAGAGTTAATAGCTGGGAAAAGAGTTAATAGCAGACTAGCAGCGTGAGCATGGACGCCTGGCCAATCCTAGTGCTTGAATGCTACGCAGGGCATGTCTTGCCAAGAAAAGCAATGGGATCCATAATAACTTATCATGGCTGTAATTATCAGTGGGTTTGGGAGGGAACAGCTGTTCATCCTGGGGCTGCTTCACTAGGGCGACCTGAGGGGGAACCAGAGGGTGGGAGCTACATTCCCACAACAAAGTGAAGCTGTAATGGTGGCAGCTACCAGTGCTTACAGTGGGTTCTGGAGAGGATAGCGGCTCAACCTTGAGCCACTTACTCACCCACCACCGTGGGTCAGGACAGCGTGATTAGCGGTAAATGCTGTATGAGCAGCACCGCTCATGAGGAATGGTGGCAATTAGCTAGCCAATGAGACATGAATAGCCAATTAGCTGCTATCACAGGGTGTGGGAGCCCTGCTCATGGTGTGGAGGCTGAGGAAGAGTGAGCGTCACGTAGCGTCTTCCCTTTATTCACCTCACCTGTGGAGGACAAGGGAACATCCCGTCTGGTCCAGGTGGGACGCCTCTGATGTCTATCAGTGCTAATGTCTGAAACAACCTGTGTGTCAGAGTGTGTAGTGCTAGAATAATTTCTCTTTAGAGCTATGTAATGAGTGGAGAAATGCCCTTTATTGTAAAATGGTTGCTGCCTCTGGCTGGAGGCAGCAGTACGGACAGGTCCGACACCCCCGCCGTGGCCAGGTTCGCAATGGGAGGTGGGAATGGCTGGGCAGACCCAGGATGGCTTGCACTGGCGGTGGACCTGATGCTGGACCTCTCCCCATGGTGATGACGTTGGTGATTCTGCTGCTGGTGCTGGTGCTGCTGGTGCTGGTGACAGAGATGCAAGCCCAGCTCCTCTGATGCTTTCCGGGCTGTCTCCAGCCGGTCAATCATGGTCTGGATGTCCGGGCAGAGCAAGAGTCAACCTCAGCCTGATGTCACTAACCCAGGCAGCAGAAACAGGATTCGTGCACATCTGCCGGGAGCATAGCAGAGGCACATGAGACGCAGGGTTTGCTAGTAGACATGACTTCTTCTGCAACACCAGATGGTGAAACACGTTCATAGGTGATGATCCGTTCTCAAGGTGGCTGAGTGAAAAAGGGAGATGAGCAGCGAATGCGCTGGCGCTTTATAGGGTGAGGGTGCTGCATGGTTGCTACCCCCCGATTGAGTGGTGAGTGCAAAGAGCTTTCTCGGGTGCCAAGGTGGAGCCTCATAGGGTAAACCAATGGTGAAGCCCATTAGAAGGAAGAGCATGTACAAACATAGAGCATTTCTTCAGCGGGCTCTTAGAGACATCGGCAACATGTTTTAAGACATTTACAAAAATGGGCAAAGACTAAAACAAGGAAAGCCTTTGATAATTTAATTATCAGGCCTCCACTTTTTGTCTTTTGGGTCCGCTGGGTGCTGACAGCAGCTGGTTCCTCTTGCCATTTTACAACTGGAAACAGCTGTAATGTCTGCCACATGTGCAGCCATCACCAGCAGAGCAGGAAACTGCTAAGAAGTGACCTATATCTGCCCCAGGATAGTGTCTATTGCTTATGCAAGAGAGCAGAGAGGAGTGGGCATTAGTCTGGCTTCAGACCTCAGATAAAAGGAAGTGGAGCACAGAGATGGGATGACTGCTGCTGTCCAGAAAATAGTGGGTCTTGGGGAGCATGCTGAGCTCTGCAGCCACTCCCTGTCTCAGCCACAGGGAATGCAGAGGATCTAAAGTCCTGTGAAACATCATCCGGCGTGTCTCAGTTGAACGGGCTTACAGGGCTGTTACAGGAAGGACCCCCCTCTGCTATTCATAGACGCGTGACAGATGGGCCAAAGAAGAAGGGTTAGCTAAGGCCTGGGGCGATACTGTATTGCTCTCACTTTGCCAGGTACATTACCTGCTTCCTTTTAGACGATCTGAGCAGCAAAAGAAATAGGTGCTTGTGCTGTGGTTTAAGCAGAACAGCATGACTCCAGACCTCCCAGTGGGCAGGGGTCAGCTTAGTCCTTACCCAGGTTTAAACACCATAACCGCCAACATTTGCAGGAAGATGTCCCACTACAAATCAAGGTTATTAGAGCGAATCAGTCCCAGATGGACCCCCTACTCCTTCTCAGTGGGAGTTTTGACACACCTGCTGAGTCCACCTGTATTTGAGAGAAGCAGTTTTACCATAGATGGAGCCTTTGTTTAGCACACTGAGGAAGATGACTAAAGATAAATGTTACTTTGGTTTTATTTTATGTCTAACAACTGTTACCAGCCCACTACTGCATCCATCTAATGAGAAAACCACAAGGACAATTTTATAAATGACTCTTCAAGGACCTTAAGTGTATGAACAGAATGCTGAGTGAAAACACACAACAACTGGCCAGATCCTGTGCAGAAAAAACTACATCTTAATTACATGATTCTTTAAAGCCCGGAAAGCTGACATCACAGCAGACATTATCTGGAGGCTAAAGCTTCACAGCCCTCATTTTTGATCAGTGCTCCAGGCTACTGATGACTAAGGATGGCATCATCGCCATGAAGAGCACAGATCATGGTCCAAGTTCGACAGAACATTAGTAGGGTTCTCTTGTAAACGGTCTTGTTAGCAGATCCTCTCGTCGATTGTAACCAGTCAAATTTAAAGTGTGTAAAGAATGTGATACGTAGAGCTGACAATGAGCTGTTGTGTGAGGAGTTGGAGCCAACTCCACTGGGCAGCTGTGTTGGAAGGAGGGAAGCCATGACAGATCATATCCTGGGATTAGAGAGTAAAATAAGCAGTCTGTTTTCCCTCCACTCCCCTCCCCACCCCTCCTCGCCGGAGACCACAAAAAGACCCTGTATATTTGATTTGGCTGCACTTTATTAAACTGCTATTAAGAGGGAATATTTTGGTTAGATTTGTAGTACTTCTGAGGTTTTTAAGGATTAAAGGATTTGCATTAATTTGGTAAAAGCATGCCATCCAAGAGCTATAATCACATAGGTCTAAAAAGGACTGACATACATTCAATGTGGATCCAAGAAAAAGTAGTCCTGAGTATGCAGATGTTTACATGTAACAGTACACTAAGAACATGTCAAGATACTACAGGCTAGTTTAGCAAAAGCCATCTGGGGTTGAATGTGAGGGCTAGAGTAAATTTAGTCTCCTATTCCTTTATACTACTGCAACACAAAAATGACATTCAAACACTCCTTAAACAGCTGGCAGGATTATTGAGTGATAATGAACTGAGCTGCCCCACACACAGGCATTGTATGTTTAGCTACATGCAAGCATGACTTGACAGGAAACAGACCTACACACACACAAACACATTAGAGTTCAGAGGTTCAGTGGGCCACCAGTGCACAGAGCTGCTGGCTCCAGCTCCACGCTGCCCAGCCATCTCCTGTGTTGACATGCAGGATACCAGTGTCTCTTCCAGAGGAAACTCTGGCTTCTTTTACGTCTGCCTGGGAAGTGAGTCCCGCTGTCTTTGGCTTCTTAGACAGGGCTTGTGTTACATGCTGCTTCCGATATAAAAGAGTCACTCATCCGTATCATATGACCAGGAAGTTTAATATCAGCTTTGGAATCATTTGACTGCACTGAATGAAATTGCTATTATTACATCAATGAGTCAAACATGGTTTGTTGTTTTTTTGCTCCTGCTTATCTTGAGATATGACTCTTTTCATATTTATATAAACCACTAAATTCTACTTAAGGAAATAATTTATTGTGGATATAAGGTTTTGAGGAAAGTAACAGTCACTGCAGTGATCTCATTTAAATTGCAATGTCCTACTGTCATTCTCTCACCTCATTAACCTGCTGCTTGTCCAGGTGAAAGATTTGCCCAGAGGAGGTGGCAGCGATCTCCTCATAGGCTCTGTAGCCAGGCTGAGAGCGGTCCCCACAGTCTCCAGTCAACACAAATACCACCTGAGAACGAAGAGGGCAGGAAAGTTAAGAGGATTAATAGTGTTCAGTGTTTGCTTTCTACAGACTCCCTTTCAGTTGGCTCCAGAGTGACGCTAATGCTCATTGTCACGTAGAGCCTGAGACTGAGCAACTTTGAAGAAACTTTCCCCCAGTTCAGCTGAGCACTGGGGAACTTCATTGGAATGTAGATTTTTCACAGCATGCCATTGTATTTCTTTTGTTACATCATGTGATGAGATAAATGAGAGATACTCAAAAACACTGCAGACCTATTGTGACTTGTAATTAAAAGTTGGCTGAACAACTTCTTTGAGCAACGCCTACAGTATTCAGTAGTAATATCGACTTTCAAAGGCATTTCAAGGAATGATCAATTCCAAAAGTTTTTATAAATCTAAATAGATTGTATGTTTTTATACGTTATGTATCATATGATCATATAGGCAATGGATGACACTGATATTTTACATTTAGTAAAAGGCCAACATGAGATATACTATAAAGTATATACAGTATAATATCAGTCAGTATATACAGTATACAGTATATGAGTCTAGCCGTGATCTGTGACATCCACACAACCCTGTACAGTTTTTGGGACTTCACCTGTGATTGGCGAAGCTGTATCAGCTGGAGAACATCTCTTTTGAGGCGGTAGTCTTTGGCCCTGGCATCGGTAAAGACATAGATGAAGGATCCAGGCAGGGAAACCTCCAAGGCTTTCTTTATGGCTCCTATACTCATCTCAGGGCAGTCGCCCCCACCCTGGGTGACAGAATCACACATGTGCCTCATCAAATACTGCTGGAAGAAATCAACTCTAAACTTCATTCAGACTTATTTTATACTTGAATAACTGTTATGGTTCAGCTTTTGGGATTGAGTTTCCATTTAGGGCAAACATTACATATAAATATTTAAAACATGGTACTCATTAAAGCAACACTATGTAATTTTTGAACGAAGCAATACAACAATATATCTTTTAAATTTGAAAAAAACACACCATTGCCTCCCCTCTAATTGCACTACTGTTACACAATGTTATAGCATTTACCATTATCAAATAAAGTCCCTTGTGACCTTGTCTGTTAAAAGTTACATAATTAATAGTCTGGATTAGTGTGGAACAAAACAGTGGTCCCAGTTCTATAGAATAATTCATTAATATGTTCTGTTTCCCACCTGGACAAACAGTTCTTGCAGATCCTGCTGGAACTTTTTGGGGTCAGTGGTGACGGACACAGGGCCAATATCTGCAAGGTTGGAAATGTATGTCATCAAAGATGCCAAACAGAAAGTAAAGTGAACAAAATTGAATTAGCTAACCTGAGCATTTCTGGTTGCTATACAGAGGTGTACACCTAAGAATATTACTCACATCCTAATAAGGGCTTAGGTCTAACTTCAAACAAAACAAAACAAATAAATCAGAACAAAGGATTTAGCTGTCCCCCCTCAGGGAGTCCAGAATCTGTGAAGAGAAAAGTCATCTACAGTATCAAAATTCCTAACAAGCAACAGCCTAATCTATGAGGACCACAGTGATGCCCTGCAGTTGTTGTGTTGGACATGAATATCAATCACACACGCCATAAAACAATAGAGGTTAGATTCACGTACTGACAAAATTACAGTGTACAGGTTTTGTTTTACACAAATCCTTGAAATTTTGCCAAAGTTTGGATGATGGCAGAATAATCATTTTCTGCAGCTGTAGTCAGCATGTTCTACTCGGCAACTTCCTCTGCTCTCAAGCCGCAGCAGACCCCAGCATGATGGATAAGAGTCTGTCAGAGCTTGGCACTTACTTGGACGCCTTCTGGGGCCAATCGATGGAACAGTAAACATTGTACAAAAGACAGAGAACACACTGTTTTTGCTAGAAAACATTGCTGGCCATAAAACAAGCTTTTCATTATAGTTATTATAGAGAAGACGCGCATCAGGTAGGGTGGAGCCTTGTGACTTATGTGTCTGTTTGTTATTCAGACTGTCAAATACCATTTCAAAGTATCTTTGTGAGACTAATGACACAGACCTTGCAGACATGTGTCAAGCTGATGACATTTCTAACTCATTCTCAATCTATTTTCCAACAGAGAACAGCTTTCAAGTCCTCGTCTCATGAGTGCCTGTAAAACACTGACAGCCCTGTCACGCCTCTTTGTCAGCCACCACAGCTTCTTTGCAATCTTGGAAGTTTACAAGGTCCCCAAGGGCAGGGCACATTAAACACAGACAAAATGTGTGGTGTTAGTGAAGCCCACCATCCCCCCTGGCTGGCTAAACTGGGGGCTGTGAGGGTTTTCCGGAGGGTAGGATGGAGGAGAGGGAGGGGTGGGGAGGGTGAGTGGGGTAGGGTGGGGTGGGGGGGTGATTGGGGTAATTACACACAAGCAGACAGCATATGCTTCTCATCAGTGCTCAAACACCCTCCCCCATTAGAGCACTCTTATTTTCAAGCTCCAGTTTTCCCATATAGGAGGGCAGATGCAGGGGGCGAGGAGCCTTACCTGTCCCCCTACCTCCTCACTTTGAAAGTTCATACAGTGCGTCTGTCTGCTTGAGTAGTCTTCTATCAGTTAGAGTTCTTGTGCTGCTCCACAAACCTCTTTAAGAAGCAGCTATGGGCTACAACATGTATAACAAGATGTGACATTTGCTGCAACTTGTTTCAGTGATCTTTTCAAGTTAAATAGTGTAAATGACAGCCACAGGGAACACTATCATATCAGGGGCAATGTAACCCACAATGTTGTCATGTGAAGTTTGTGATAATGCAAAAAAAAACAGAAGCCTGTAGGATGCTGTGTTGCACAGGCATGGTCACATAGTGGCAACTTTGGCTGATTTGTTAAATATCCAATAAATATTAATTATGTGCATTAATTGGCAAAGAACATTCAACATGTAAGACTAACAGAGTAACAAAAATGTGGCTGATTGTTTCAAGAACATAGTGTGTTTGATCAAAAAGTACCTGGGTCATGAAACGGCACCAGAACAAAGTTTTTGATGGGTCTTGTCCTCCGGTTGAGGGTCTTCTCCAGGATCCGTGAGGCGCCCTCTATCACCTGTTTCAGATCGTCGTACATGGAGCCGGTAACATCGAACACAAAGGCCAGGGTCGAGGCGCTGTCACCGGATCCATCATCCTCCTCAACACGGGGGACTGCCAAGAGCCTGTGCGCGCTGATACAGAGCGCCAAAACTAGGCACTTTAATAAGACACCGTTCATTTTTTTTTTTAAATTTACTGCATCTGTCTGCTGGAATGAGGCGAATCAAATAAAAGAGAAAACTTGAAATTTAAGTTTGAAAAAGTTTTGATTTCAGAGCAACTCAAACAAGTCTGGGATTGTTTCCAAACGGCAAGAAAGAAATCTGGAACAATACGCCTCAACTGGAACACATCAAAATCCAGTGTAAAATACTTCCACAGCAGTACATCCGTGCGTAAAGTTTGGAGGAACGTGTGGACTGGCTCTGTGTTGGAGAGCCCCTGGAGAGCTGGTGCTCTGACGCTTCAAACGGGGGCGGAGATGGGTATTAAAAGGTTCCCGAGACCCAACCTGATTTTTTTTTGTGTGTGTGTGTGTGTGCGTGTGAGAGAGTGTGTAACTCGACCCCACTGTGATTTCCAAGCTTTAACCCTATCCAACTTTCCCCTCCGATTCGATTTTCTCCGTAATCGCGGTGGGCCCCTAGAGACGCGGTTTTTAACAGCTTTACGCACATTACCAACAGAGTCTGGAGCCTGTATTTTGGACATGGCCAGAACATTGTCTCAGCAACAGCCTCGTTTTTATAAATAGCCATCGTTTATATTCAGCTGACACCAATCTAATTTTATACATAGCCCACCCTGAGAAATATCCCCTTGCCATATGAATGGGAGGAATAGCTTTACATGCCACACAGAAATGTCCTCTTTTACTTTATGGCTGATCTAGATAGAAACACTGTGTGTAATTTATCATTAAACATTATTCATATGCACTTGTCTGGCCATGATAAATCAAATCTAGTCCAGGGAGATCAGACCTCCCGAAAGAAGGCAGCCGTGATCTTCTGAATGTAAATAATTCAGTGTCTTCTTCCAAAGGTTTTAGAGGCCCAGAATAATTCTCTGACAAGAACCACTTATCTTTTACTGCACTTAGTTTCTACATTTGAAAACATCTAAGAATAAATAAATCAAGGATGTACCCAAAAGACAGAACAGTCTCCGGGCAAAGCTCTGGCCTTTCTGACCTTCTCCGCTTGATATTACTTGTTCTTGATGAGAAGAGAACAGAGAGCAGGTCTGAGCAGGCCCGGCGAACAGACAGACCCAGCCGCTTCCACACAAAAGCCACCGAGCCTCATTAACCCACCCATCAATGCCTAGACATCACCATTTTATGCAGTTCATTGTACATTATACATCCATACAGTGCAAGCTTACACCACAGAGCAAGTTGGCAAGTAAGATTCTGTGTTTTAAAACATAACAGGCACTAAAGCTCAACATAACAGTGCTTCTTCATAGTGGAGTATCTCAGTGCAATACTGGATTGATAATGTAGTAAATTTGACATACAATGCAAGAGGATGTGTGCAGTCTTGGATTATTTTCTTGAAACTTGAAAGTCATTGTGAAGGATCAACATTTTACAAATAGACATTCGAGCAACAGTCCACTTATGCATTAAAAAAGCAGCTTCTTAAAATGATCCAAAACTAGTATGTAAAAAAAAAAAAAAAATCAAACACATATATTCTATCCATTTCTTATACAAAGACTAAGAATACAAGCAATAGAAAAGTTAGTCACTTAAATGCATTTTATTCTGTGCTCTTATACTGTTAATCAACAGGTAAATGACATTTATCATTTAGTAAATTATCATTTGCATAAGGCCTAAAATCAGTGAAGCAGATAAAACATCTTAATGCTCTAACTAAAATAATCAAGAATGATAAAAAGGTATCATCACATGCTCTGGCCTCACACAGGACAAATACAAAGTGGACAATTGCAACCACAGAGCTCGCAAAAGCTTTACAACCAGAATTGATGTCTGTTTGTGCCTCTCAATGACCAGGGCTTTGTGTGTGCTGAGGGTGGAGTACGATGCTCTCAAAAGAAATAATGAGCCTCAATTCAGATGTAAGCTGGGAGAATTGGCTGTGTTGCTTGGTCATGTCATTCAGGATGTGGCAGTGCAACACCGCAGACACTAGACGCTCGTGCTAACGAGGAAGTGAAAACACAATAGGATGCACAGACTGCAAACATAGTAAAATAATCCATAGAAAACTTCCGGCTCCTTTGACACTCTTCTTCAAATAAAAACCCTGTTTTCTCAGGAAAGGAAACCTCCGAACGTGAGAAAAAAACAAAAACAATCCCACAATAATAATGAAAAATACAGTGCAATACATTTCAACAACTTTGATAAAAATAAAACTTCATTCCATATTTATGAGGAAATTCCCATAAACGCAGCAAAGCAGAAAATAAATTACCATTATATTTACATTATACAATATACACTATACTGCTTTGTAATTAAGTTAGTGTTCATGTAACACATTTTTCCAGATTCTTCCGGGTTTAGTCTCTCCATGTGGTGATGAAGCAGCAGCACAGTTCCTCTGAGCAGTTCATGTGCATCCCCTGGATTACAGTATGTGAACAACACACACACTAACACTCTGAGGGAATTCGGTTCCTTTGTCTGTCCATGGTGAAACCACAACACTGCGCTTGCAGAGATGCTACACAGTCCACAACACTAAACAGTGTACGCGGTGCCACATAGCTGCAGAAGCACGGATAAATGACTGAGGGTTTGAATTCTCCATCACATCAGAAGATATAGATTTGTTCACAATCCTTAGTGGAAATGTAGACAAACAGCTACTGACACAAATGTCGTGCGACAAAAGTTGGCAGTCCACTTCTGAGTGAGCAAGTTAAATGGGAGACCGTGTGGCCTCCTTCCGTTACAGGTGTGATGGTGCTGGATTGGCGTGTTACGCGCAGGAGGATGCTCCGTTGGATCCATCTGAGAAGGTTTGAGAATGATCACCATTGAATAGACGACAGTGAGTGGTGTCATGATACCTGGGTGTTTTCAGAGCATGTGGAATAATCGCTAAACAGTGCTACTGCATGATCAAAATATGTATTCACAAGCTCACTTCACAGTTGACAAAACACTGAGCAGGATGTCAGCAACAATTGGCAGCGGCCGGTGCATTACAGTAGGCAGTGAGAGGAGAGGGCTGTCTCGCTCTTCACTCAGCACTGCAAGACTATTTGATTGCCAGCAAACAAGTGGGCCATTTGAATAATTCATAAGAACAAACTGAGAGCAGAAAGAAGGTTCTTCACTTTGGTTTCAGCCCACAGACTGAATTTCCTTTCTTTTATTCTTTGCTTGGATGAAATGAGAATTACACAATATTATCTTTGAGTCAAACCTGGGACTGAAAATCATGCAAGCTTAGGAATATGCAGGGACATGCTCATTAATAACCCACTCACCTTACATTCCTACACAAGTCCATCATAGAGTGACAATGCTTGAACAATAGAGGGGTCTGCCTTTGAGCCCTCCTGAAACTCCTGCAGAGTCAGCTTCCCATCTGCATTCTGGAAGAAGAATATGAGACAGAATGAAACTGAAGCCCATTAATGCTTTCACACAGAGGCACCAGCAGGGGGCAAAAGAGGCTCTTCCAGCAAAATCATGTTACTTCTGTTCAGTGCTGTTGGACTGATCTTGGTTCGGTGCACTTGGATGGTGGCCACTCTTTGCCAACACAAGTCACTAAGTGCTGCTGTGCTGCACAGCTAGTTCAGCGGGCTGATCTGGCAGTAGTGGGCTGACAAAAAAGCCCATGCAGGCTGCATCTTATCTTTCAGTAAAGCAGAGTAGATTCCTGGAGCTGAGGGAATGGGCATTAGTACCAAGGACTAGTGGTGGAGGAGACTATATATGATGTTTATAGACTGCAGGCAGTGTTAGTGATGCTGCGATGGCTACAGCTAACAGCCCTAAACTTAACAATGTCCATGTCAAAGCCTCAAGGGTGGCAACAAAGGCACATTCAGTTCAATGATAAACTAGCAATCATTTTGGCTCTTATACCAGCGTCTGGAAAAGTTAACTGATACACTGTAGAAAGTAACATCAATACTGCATCATCTTTATGTATTAAGATATTTAAATACTAACCTTGTCCATCATCGCAAAGATACGGTCCACTCGCTTTTCTGGGGTGTTTTCTTCTTCAGGCAGCTCCACAGTGTTCCCCTAAAATATCAAATCATTACACTTTGCACCATTCAAACAATTCAGGTTCAAGTGTCTGATGAAAACTTACCACCATCTGATATATGGCATCTACAATGTTCAACATCTCATCGCGGGTGATGTAGCCATCATTATCAAGGTCGTATAATTTAAAAGCCCCTGTATAGAGAGAGATGTTAAAATATATGGGTTTTACTACAGCTCTTAGTAAGATCAGAAAGTTACTGTGACCTCAAAAGGTAAAAACAAATGATTATATTCAATTATATATTTACACGGATTACAAAGCACAGTGTTTTGTTTCTGTGGATCTGATTCAAACGGTGAAAGTAGTGATTCTGGATTTAAATAATGACCTCACTTTGTCAAAAGTTTAGAACTATGGATAAAGCTAAAAGTTAAAGTTACAAGTTTTTCTAAGGTGTTCTATTTTGAAAAAAGGTTGGCAACATGTTGGGTCATGACCCCCAGCACGCAGGAACCTGCTGTATCTTGCAAATAATCTTTTATTTGCTGTTCTCTAGGAGCCAACCAGTCCTCTTTCATATGCAATGCATAGCAGTCAATCCTGAATCCTGTCATTTGAATGTCAAAAATAGGGGTGGAGGGTGCATCTTCTTACATCTCAGCTTCTCATCCAGAGTCCCCCGAGAAGTCACTGACAAGGCCTGGATGAACTCAGAGAACTCGATGCGTCCATCCTACAGAGAGGCAAAGGGAGAGAAAGAGAGAGGAAATGGCCCAGAGACAAGATGAGCATCGAACTTCGCACTTGCTGTAGCTTTACTTTCATGAACTCCTTGCTTTTCTTTCAAGATGTCCTTGCTTCATTCTGCTGAAAATGGGGCCAGACATTTGCTCCAAGTCAGCTGCTATTTTTGCCCTGCACCTGGCTCTCTCCTGAGGCAGAAATATGTCACCTCTGGTCATTAGGAAGATGGATGCTACTGGCTCATAGTCTAAAAGTTAAAGCACACAAACATTCAACCACTGTATATTCTATAAATCATTTTTCCAATGATTCAACATCAAGAATAGGCTTGGCAGACAATTCTGTCCAACAAGGTAGAAAATACTATTTTTTGACATTTATTTCTTCTCAGCTTTGTTAGAATGCAAAATCTCACCATAGCAGCTCAAAATTTCCAATTATCCTCCCAAAGTTGTGGCCTTCAGCGCTGTACTGTGCAGCCATGCATTGTGCAGTGGATAAAAACATCTGCTAACATGGATAACAATCAAATTTAAATCGAAAGCACAAAGTGGCTCAAACGCTGCTAATTCAGACTAACTCATCAAGTTATGGCCTCCAGCTTCAAGTGACTTCATGAGACTTACTCACATCAAACTTTAGCACTGCAGGCAAGAAATAACATTCATATGACAAGTGAAAACAACAGCTTGTGGACAACAAGCAATGCATATAAATGAGCGTCCTGGTAGTGGAGCCATCAGCCTCTTGTTAGTTCATATTCTCACCAGGTTTTTCCGACATTCTGCTACAACACTTCCCTTAATGTAAGCGCTATGAGTCCAGCCACAGCTCTTCTATCAGATGAAAAGTCAAGCACTCTTCGTTGGCCTTAGGGTCGGGTGACTTTATCTCAACCAGACATCTGACCAGCCAGACAAAGCTGAAGTCATGCATTGCTGATTACATAAGTCATAAAAACTGTTAAGATCAATGCATTCTCTAACTACGGGGTGCCTAACGCTAATGAAGGTCATAGATAAACATCAGACAGAGGGGTTGTCTGATCTTCCTGACACAAAGCCTCTTAACCAAAGTCAATAAACCTCCAGGGGCTCATCAGCATCCCAGGAGCTGCTCATCTACAGTTGGTCTTCCAAAACACAATTTGAATTATCTTGTACAACTGCAATGTGGTGAATTATTTTTGACATATCCCGCTTGTACAGTTTGGCCTTGTTAAAACTTGCTTTATGTTCATATCCTCAAGTCCTTTGAGGATGCGCCCACATAGCAGATACAAGGAAGAGCTTCATTCTAAAAAATACATGTGGACCTTTTGAAAAAATTGGCAACCACACTAAAAGCTCATTTCTGGCATGAAAGCGAGGGTTACAATTAAGCTACGACTCTGTTCTTTGTTTACAAAGTACCAATTTTTGAGGACAGAATAATCTGTGCTGTGGAAATACCGACTGACAATTTTCAGGCAGAGATTGATTTTAAAGTCCTCCAAAATGTGCAAAACATAGAAGAATTCTGTTATACAAAGAACAAAAATAGAGCAATAATTACACATAGAATCATTTGTAGGGTACAGAAATGTATATAGCATGTCCTTATTACATATTTTGATTATACAGAACTGCAGTTCTAAAAAAAGTAAAAAGGGCTCTGGAATAATAACAGCAGCAAAATTAATATGATTTTTATACCATGTTGCCCTTTTATTCTGTGCAAAGCTCTGACTGAAAGAAGGAGCTGTTGTTTTCACACACTGGCTTGAACTGAATAAGACTGAAAAAGATCTTCAGAGGAAGCTGCAGCCTCAAAAGCTTTACAGACAGTCATTTTTAACATAACTTTCCAAATCTGGTTCCAGACAACCAACCAGTCTCAAACTATTCTTTTTGAAGTAACAAAGGTAGATTATATTGTGCCTAATAATAATAATAAGATAACAGAGCATATTCATTTCATTACAAACCTTATTTTCATCAAATACATTGAAGACAAAAGAGGCAAACTTCGTTGGATCTCCAAAAGGAAAGAACTGCTTATATATCTTCTGAAAGCCCACGGCATCGAGCTGCCCACTTGGACAATCTTTAATGAAGCCTTTGTACCTGACAAGAAAAAAAAAACACAGATATAGAGAATCATTTAAAGAGTTAACAAATATACAAATGTAAAGACAAACTAGGGAGCAATGATGATAAACTGGAGTCACCTCTTCACTTCTACAGTAGGCATTACTGATTCAGTTTGAAAGAGAGGGCTAGATCAAAAAGGTAAAGTGCAAAGCTATTTGTCTCATTCACAGATAAGACGATCGACCTAATCCAATAGCAAGCCCAGAGTGGTTAACTCTAATCAAATTACTCTCTAGTCCTCTTTTGATAATATGCGTGGCTGATAGATAAGTCTGAGAGTTTCCTCTCGCCCCTGGAAATGGCATATCAAGAGAGCGACTTAACATCTCTATTAGCCTAAATATAGAAGCATTTCATAAGCAATTTCAAGTGCAGTCACTCAAAGGTAGGCAGTTTCCTTGTATATATCCATAAAGGAACACATCAGCCTCAGAGTCTAACTAAACTGTAATAGGTCAAGGAGCAAGTAAGAGAGTGCTAGCCTTTACAAAAATAAAGGAGGAAATAGCAGGGAAATAATAACACTGTAGTTATAAAAGGCATTGCAAAAAGCTTTTGCTCTTGATCAACAGCAAAAATGATGCAAGTTCACACAAGGGAGCACTGCGTGTTCATCTGTGATTCAGTTAAGGCTGCTCGAAATAAGGCTGGGCTGTAATTAAGGCCAGAGAGAGTGTTCTGATGAAGAATGAAGGCCAGGACAGATATTTTCCACTCACACGCTGGCTCCTCACTCCTCTTAAACTCTTTACTTTTAATCTGCCTCGGAGATAATGAAGCAAGCCCCATATAGTCAAAGAGAAAGAGAATCTGTTTGAGGAGCAGCTGGGAAAAGTTCAGCAAGAAGAGAAGCGAGAAGGGAGTAGAAGCATGTAATTCTCACATTTGAATTATCTGCATATGCAGGGGAATGAAAGCCTCACGCGCTATAATGCAGAATTGGTATTCAAAGTGCAGAACACACAATGTGTATCATAATCCAAAGCCAACCCATTTCACCTGAATTCTTTAGTCGTTTTTTAATGTGCAACTATATCATATCCAGCAATATAAAAAGGTTCAGTTGTATTGTAACATACCGTATAGCTCTATGCATATTTAAGAATACAGTATAAAATTGCATACATTGTATCTATCTATACAGTATATGTGCACTAGAGTTCCCAATAAAGAGACCTTTCTCTTGGTGCCACAGGTTCAGCCAAAGCACATGAAAGGCTGCTGTCACTGAAAAATCCTATCATCCACAATAAATACTTTCATCTGTTAAGTAAGTGGTGTCTCCTTTGCTCGTATTCAATAATTTCATAATCAGACAATTTTAGTTTATCACAGAAAAACTAGAATTAAAATGATACTCCAATACTCACGTACAGTTTCTACTTACAGATATATTTCAATGAGAGTATATGTTTAGAGGGCAGAATTGAACCATTATGAACCAGAAACCATTACGTCTGACTAAATAAAAGCTTTTAATATAGCTTTTCCCTTTGACTACTTCTCTGTGACCATTCTTTTCCACTTAGAGAGCACCTTAAGAGTCCCTGGACTTACCGCATGTGAAACTGATTAAGCAGTTGGTCTCTGCATTTATTTTGTGTAAAGTTTTTAGTGACAGGTTATTTCAACTATCAAATAATTGTTTCCTGTTCATAATACAGGCTTGGCCACAACATACACTACTTCACCTAATGTTCATAATAGTTCAGCAGAGTTTAGGCCTATTACATATTTGTGTCATTTGTTGTAATTGTTTACAGCTGTTATTTTACAGTTTTCAACCAAATTTATGGGAATCTTGTCAAAACCATTTCTTTGTTATGTGCTTAAGTTAAAAAACAAATAGCTGCTAGATTGTTATTGGATTTTTATAAATTCTCAAGTTAAAAAAATCTAGTATTGGTTAGGCTCTAGTCAAAGTCTTCAATATGTACTTTAAGTTTTGATTTACTAAATTATGTCACTGAAATGTTATTATTCCTCTAGCCAGTCAATAGTCACATGAATTTGCTTTATTGGACAACTAAGGCCGACTACTGCATTTAACAGAGTATCAGCAGAGTTACATAAGCAGAACACATATATATGTACAGTACATTGGTACAGTACAAAGGCAGTGTACCAGTGTCAAGTTCGCCCAGTGTCAGCAAATCATAAGAGCCATGATCAGAATCACCTTCATTTGCCAAGAACACATCATGTACAAGAAATCTGACTTGATGACACTGGTGCTAAGACACATACACAGTCAGATAGTACTTGAAATAGTGTAACAATGCAACTACATGCAGTACTTGTAGGGACATAGCAGACGTGACATTGTGCATCAGACCACACTGGGGAGCCAGCATGAAGATAAAGTATTCATTACTGGCACTGGCTCCTTCTCCTTGGCATCTACCATGGTGGCTTGCTAAGGATGTTTCTCTTGCTCCTGCCTAGCTGGCAGGAACATCACTGCGCTATGGCATTTTGTTATTGATTTCAGGTGAGCCTCGAGCATACTAATGATGTTCCCTTAGAGGAGAATTAGAAAGGGGAACAAATTTAATGCACAACACAGGCATTTATCTAACCCTGCTAATTCTTCTGTGTCTGTGCCTTTGCTCTAATTACACGCCATCTGGCATTTCCCCTGGTAAAATTCCCTCTCATCCCTCACACTCAGCCGTGTTGATTGCTGCTGATCTTCAAGTGAGGAATCATGCAAAGTTTCCTGTGAAAGACAGTGAGAGTGATGGTGAGCAGCCGGGGCAGCGGGGGGGTATTCCACCCCAGTGCACTCAGGCAGCCCCAGAGACAGGCCAGCTCCGAGGCACCGGACCTGCCGATGCCCAATGATATCTAATGCTGCTGCTGTTACTGTGTGGCTGTGAATGTGCCCTGGCCCCTTAGCCCCCCCCCCGGTAAACCCCCTAACTGGAGACATGAGCAGCGACTAGCTCCCGAGGCGGAGCTCTTTTCATGCATGCAGAATTAGGTTGTGAAATGCAAAACCAAAGCAGGAGAACTGAAGTGCACATGAACATGGAAGAGTGATCACTTTATTACAGTGCTCTCCTTTTTCGATATACACTACTCTTTGTTTTTCATTTCCAAAGAAACAATAGCCCAGCAGCACCATGCAGCGAACAAAAGCAATGACTACGCTCATGCTTGAATCATCTCTGTAATGAAGATGCATCGTTTCTTATCCTCATGCCCTTGGCTGTCAAACTGTGACTTCAGAAAAACACTCAAAAATTCACACCTTAACGGCGATGATCACTCTCACCGTGTAGTGTGACTTATCCTGGCCTGAGGTATCTCTGCTTCATGAATGTGTTTCATTTTGATATGTGTAAGTACATGTTACAACACTCTAAGTACAGGCTGAGATCAGACAAAAGATAGACCTCTGCAAGATGATGCAGGTGTGGGTCACACTGACTAATAGGTAGAGAATATGACAGGGAGGATTACTAATCGCCAGCTTTGTGGAGGCTCTGTGGCCATGTAGTCATTAAGTGCTTGGAAGTGAAACAACCTTATACCCCCGCATTCTTCTGTTATCATACATCCCTTTTACAAATAGAGCAAAAATGTTGTTGAGGAATGCATCATGGAAATGTTTGTATCAGTGTTATCAGGTTTGAAAGCCATTCAGTCTCAGTAAGGCTTCAAAGTCGTTCTATTTTCAGAACTCATCTGTCTTCAGGGTTGTGTGAAGGAGATGGCTTCAAATTAACTATCAAACCAATTGTAAATACACCATTCATGGATTTCTGAAACTAAATCCTGGGCGAAACACATCAAAGTGGCTTTTGCAAGTGGGTCAAGATAAGGCCCCCTGTTTCTTACGAGCGTCGCCGGTAAAATCACAAATGCTCGTCTTTTGACTAGCCTCACATCAAGAATGGAAAAATTTTCATTAAAAATGAATGCACACACTTACCACTGCTGCACCTCTTTCTCTGTAACTGTAAGAGAAAAAAAAAAAAAAAGTGGCATTAGCTTAGATGAAAACTTTGGTTGCCCTAGAAAAAAGTAGCTTACTTTTGGATACACAGAGGAGCCAAGTAGTGGCATCATTTATCATCCTGGCTCAATCCTTTCTAACACATATCTTCTCACTTGACCAAAACTGTTCAACAATATCAACATGCAATTAAAAGAAATTAGCCATGTTTAGTTTAGTGTACAATGCATCGATTCTAGTATATTATCAAAGGGGGTGAAGAGCAATGATTTATCCAGGCCAGTAAGTACAGAACAAGTGGGAGTAAACCCCAGGGAACTGCAAAAAGACAAGAAAGGCTGAGGGAATGAAGGTCAGCCACCGATTTAAGAAAGAGAATAGTTTAGAAGACAGGATGTGTTATCAAGCCCACACAAGCACCATCATCTACCAGTATCTAATCAACCAATCCCTCATGGCTCTGCTCTTTACTTTCTCTCAAGTAACCGAAGCAATTTTCAGCCTCTGGGATTACTAATGAAAACAGGGGGTGAAATCAATAGCATTAGTTTAACCAGGTAGTCCTTTGAGAGAGACTTTCTGAATTCCTGCTGCTCCGTCTACTACCACCTCTGTTGGGCCTGCGGCAAAGCAAAACCACAAACAGCTGGTTAGTTAATCGATAACTTCTTCTACTGTAATGTTTACCTGTTGAGCAGCTCGCAGTCATACTACAAAGGCATAGTCTACATCCGGAGAAAACGAACTAAAGCTAAACATTTACTTGCCACAACTAAGAATTCAATTACTATTAACCAACACCCTCACATTGCAGGAGAGAATCATACAGAGGCTATCAATAAGGAGGCCAAGTCAGGTAGACCTCGCCCGCATTCATCTCGGCCTCAATTTGTACTGCTCGGCGTTTCACAGAGAAACCCATCATGTGACCCGTTGCCTGGCACTAAATGTCAGGGTCAATCTCACGACTGTCAGCCAAGCCAAGCTACCATTAAATTGGCCTCGAAAGTCAATGAAGTCAAAAATTGAGGCAATTTACCATGGCTACGATTTAATAAAAAATTATGACATAACTCAGTCAAGAGGCAATGGGCAATAATGCAATCAGCCCATGCAGGAGAGTGCAGGATCCACTCAGCCGGTTGGCCCTGCAGGCTTTGCTAGAACACATCCAGCTTGCGCTCTGTCACTGCAAGCCTTTTCATGGCTTTAACAACTTACAAATTGTCATACTACTACCCAGGCCTAGCCTTCACCTACAGAGATTTTAATACGACTGCTGGTCTTTCCATGTGATACCAGAGCACTCATTTGGAAAACCATTTCTGGGTTGAAATGGGATTTTTTCAAGCATAGGTGAGGCAAGTCTTTTCCACTGTTTTCACTTAGAGAAGGGAAAACACTGGCTAGTTACCGAGTCTTTGCACAGCTTCATATTGTCTTTGGCCAGGAAAAGTGTTTTATTGAGCGTACAATGTCATAATGATTTACTTATGAAGACGTCTCTGCATTTTCAAACCTGCTACAAAGCAGAAGACAGACATATAAAGATATTCTGTTGAACTAACAGGCCTTATTTCTGGCCTGGCCTTGTTAGTTGTCGACACAGTGGGCATTATCTGCGAGGAAAAAAAGAAACCTACTTCTTTTACCACTGAAACAAATAGACACATAGGCAGAGAAATTTACTAAGTCCCCAATCTGTCAAGAACTAAAAGAAAGCGACGATTAAAATGGCAGACAAAGCTTCTCATGGGAGGGCAAGAGTGAGAGAGAGAGAGAGAGAGAGGCAACAAGATGAAGGAAAGCAGAAATGATAGTGTCTCAGTCAAAAAAATAACAACGAGGGAGAATGATCATACTGAGAGAGAAAGCTTGGTACCCCTCTCAGTGATGCTAACCAGATAAGATCCTAATTATACTATTCCATTCCCTGCTCAAAGAGGGCAATTAGGGGATGAAGCGAGAGAGACAGGGTGAAAGGGTAAGAGAGAGAGAGACACCGAGAGAGAGAGACACAGAGAGAGAGACAGAGAGAGAGAGAGAGAGAGAGAGTGAGTGTAAAGGACAGCAGCAAGCAGCCCAGCCCAGCACGAAGCCCAATCTTCCTCCACAGCAATTTCCTGCCACAACAGCCTTCCTTGGTTCTGCTGTGGAGAAACCCACCACACAAATAACACTGTCATTAAGCAGCCAATGGATGTCAACTCCCACCCACACCTGCACACTGTACTGCTCAAATAATAATAATGCTGGGCTCCAGAAATAACACACAAATGATTAATATAGTGTTTTTCAAGCAGACATTGTTCTGGTAATTATCCATGTGATCTCTGTTCAAATTTGATTGAAAACTGTGGGGGAACAAATCTTTTTTTTTTTGTTCAGCAGGAGATTATTATTAATAAGCTTGCACTGGCAGGGTGAGAAGACTGAATGCTTTCAATCTGTGATGTCCTGATAACAGGACAACAGGAGCAAGATGAATGCGTGCACTTGCAATGTTGTGAACGGACAGACTCAATAGCTTTCGACTTTGGTCGTTTCCTCCCATGATCCCCTCATTTCTGTCAGTCTCTGTGCAGGAGTGCCATTTATAATTGTGGCATGTAAAGCCTAGCATGTATTAATTTAGACTCTCTTTATATTCTATATCCATCTATCTCTGTATTCATATAAACATATTTACACATACAGGGGGTCCATGAATTGCACGTCTATCTATAAAACCTGCAGCTTGATAGCTGATACAAACTCAGCATCTCCATATTCATAAATCCCTTCAGCGTGACTTAAAGATGCTGATTACAACTTTTGCCAGACCTTAACCAATTGCAATTTGCCACACAACATTTAAATGTAAATTAAGATCAAACGGGGAGCTGATTCCCAGCTGACATTTAGTTGTAGCTCTGTTCCGTCGATAATGAGAAACTGGTGTGGAATCCCAATATACATATAGTACCAGCAGGCAGGACCATTTACTGTACAGCCTGTATGGAACACAGTGGGTGGAAAATATGATTTGAAAACCACAGCAGTAAAACTAATATTAGGCATTCCTGTCACATACTGTTTATAATTCACATGATGATGACTTTTAACTTTGGCCAGGATGTTCCCGAATTGGCATACAGGCTAGCTGCAAAGAGTTTCTGCACAATTCCTTTCTAAAGACGAGCAAAAAGAAAAAGATCTGAAGACACTCACAGTAGGTTTTCCTTGTCAACTCCTCCACCACCTCTGGCTTGAGCTTGCTGTTTGATTTACCCATGATCTTCAGCTCTCCTCCACACCTTCAAATCCACCTTGGCACGCAGCACCTGTCACTACCCCCTCTCCAGTCTGCTCCTCTGCCAAAAACACACATAAACGTAGGCCGGTTTAAGAGCAATGACACCGGTGAAATTGGTAGAAACACGCTTTTGTTTTGTTTTGGTTTGGTTTGGAGAAAAAAGAAAATGCAGCTCCCATTCAAGCTAAGTGAGTCTATCGTTCTGTGTAGTTCACTCTAGCTGTGGTCATGATCTGTTCACTCATCAGCCCTGGCGCTCCAGACAGACGAGTCAAACTCCAGGGGCCCTGAGATGAAAGGCCGGCAGGTTGTTGAGTCTATAAGAGCGCTGAGTGCCTATGTGTCCGCCTCATTTCTTCACAGCAGTCCGTGGGCGAAGAGTGGCGTTTGGATGCGTTGCTACCTTCGTCCTTGGATACAAGAGTCACTCAGTGGCTGGGTTAAGCACGCTCACTCCCTCACAGTCATCCTCTGTTCTTCTCACTCCTCCCACCCCTCCTTTCCCACCACTATCTCTATTGCTCTGGGTAAGTTACTGTAGAAAAGAATCCTCCCTCTTGACAGCTGAGATAAGGAGGTGTGTAAACTAAAATACAATGAACAGAGCTCGCCTTGGATGCACCCTCATGCACTCTGTTCTCACTCAAAGTGTTAAGTCTAATCCCTGGAATTTAGATAGATATAACAGTTCAAGAAAAAGTAAAAAAGGTTCCAGTAATAATTTATGGAAAGCAAAAAGAAACCGGGTTTCTACATAGTTGTACAATTATAGATGCCAAATGAACAGCGAAAAAGGAGATCTGGTCTTGCTCTTAAAATAAGCATGTGAGTTGTCTACCAAGCTTATAGGCGGATTTGAAGAGTGACAGTTTTCTTTTCTCCTCCATTCTGACTCATAATTCTCCCTCCTTCCTGTCCTCACGACAGCATGCTATGGTGATTTCCTCCTCTCTGTCGCAGCAGACAGGAGATGAAGGATAATGGAATTTCTTTGTATCATGGGCCTGGTGCTGGCATGCACTGATGCCTAACCACAGCAGCTGTTTGAGCCACAGAATAGGGGAAGATACAATGTGTAATAGGCACCTTCACTGCAAACATCTGGTCTCTGTGTCCATGGCCAGTGATGTCCTTCTGAGGGATGCCACGCTGGTAATCATCATCTTCTGTACACTCAAGCCTTGTGGTCCTGGGTATGACTATGAAAATAAACAGAATACAGACAGACAACATTACAAAGGGAATGACAAGCATGTGCTGTGTTTTAGTAGAAACTGACTGTGTTGTCACCTAGGGCCACACACTCTTGACTGGAAAAATACTCAAAAACACACAACGACCTTTCTAGAGTCTGCCAAAGCTGCTGAGAGTAGCCAACAAGCATAGCAGAATGTGGAGCAAGAGGGAAGAAAAAAACAGCACAACTTCAAGCTAAATTAATATTAAATGAATGGCTGAATTAACGCACGTGAAAAAGCGCTTTGTTTCATGTAGTCATAGCTGTTATGGGAGAAACGCATGCAGTCGCGGCGGCAGCAGGTGGGATGTTGCCTGGCAATGCCATAGCAACACACAGTTTATGGCTACAGTACAACGGCTACAGTGCGAGAAGCTTGCTAGTCATTGTACGCGCAACATTTGGTACCCATGCTGTTCCTTGTAGCTAGTTGACTTTAAAAAAAAAAAAACTAAACCGAAAATACACATGAAAATGAATAAAAGCTCTTCCTTGTAAAGCGACTGAAAGGTTTACCAGAGCAGGAGAAGTGGAAAGCACAGCCGTCCAGTCAGCCCCCCAAACAAAGCACAGAAGCCGCTGTCCAACGTTGTCTTCCTCCTCCTCCTCCGCCGCCGAGTTCCGGAGCGACTCGCTGCTGCGCGGATGGCCGTCCGTGCTGCTCTGATGCCGCCGTCAGGGAGTGACGTTGCTGCTGGCTCCGACCAGCTCAGCTCAGTCAGTGCTTGAGAGGAGAGACACTGACGTCGCGGCAGCGTTGGTCATACACTAACTCTTTGTATGCTTGAACGGCCTTTATACGTGTCATCTCGGACACAAACTTGACTGCCTAATTCATATAAACTCACTTTTTCACCCGCACTGCATTTTCGGGAGAGAGTTTAGAGGAAGATATGTCGCCAATGTTACTGGCTGAGATAGTGTTTTAAAGATTGCTTAAATGAGGTTCAAGCATGGGCGTAGATTTGGGTATAGACAGTAGGGACATGACCCAACCAATATCAAGGTGTTGTTGGAATGTCCCTACCATTATTTTAACCGATCTCAAACAATCTAACGTGTAACTACACGTAATGTTCTGCAGAGTTGCCAGATGTGTGTGTTTTCCGCAAAAAAGTGCGCCATTATTATAAGGAGTGAAAGAGCAGGGTATGGGGGATACTCGACCTGATGATCTGGCAACCTTCAACTTCAAGCTGTGCATTGTTGACTAGTAGCAGCCCGACAGCAGCAGTAGCAGTGGAGTCAGTGAGGTGGAGAATCTGAAGCAGTTAGTATTTATAGTTTAAACGTTTCAAATGTCACAGGACTGAAAACGACTTCACTGGATCAAACTAAGATCATTTGATAATATATTTAATTAGGTGTTGTAAGCTAATGTGTGATTGTTGCTCAGACATGCTGTTTAATTAAACAACTTTATTACTATTGGTAAAAAAAAATTCCTCCCAAAAGCAAATTAAGACAGCTGGTCCTTTTTTAAAGAAGAACCAATGTGTCAGTAATAGTTAAGCTTAGTTAATAAGAAGGTTCTGTAATCAATCTTTGAAATTAGTGGGAGAAATATTTACAATTTAATGCCATCTCTCCTTTTCACCTTGAGTGGATCAAGAGTAGAGTTATTATTGCATGTGTGTCATTAAGATATGAAGACATTATTTATAAGCTACATTAGCCACAGCTTGTCCAACTGATTTATGACTGTCAGGCATCATTTCGTTATGAAAATCCTGTCAGCAGCAGCCTGAGCAGCACAGAGATACACAGACAGGTGAGCTGCAGCCTCTCAGGTGAGCTCTGGGGTCATAGTGAGAGATCTAGCCAAAAGTTCAGGACCTGAATGAAATACAAATAGAAGTTTTTGAGATGATTTAAAAGAAGGACAGAATCTCAGGTGAGATTTGAAAACCTTACAGCAGCTAGTTACAGAGCAGCACATTACCTACAGGTTTCTATACATTTATTTTATTGTAACATTTATTGTGACAGTCTATGATATGTTATTTTAAAATATTACTTTTGGTCTCTGATTTATACTTAAGTAGTCTATCAATAAAATAAAATGCAAAAATCAGAGAAAAAATCATGATACAATGGTTCAGGCAAGTCAGCAAATGCATATTCAGCAAAGTAAACATTTAGCAGAGTCAGGCTGTTAATGTATGTGTGTGTGCACATGTGCCTATGAAAGAGAAAAGAGTGATAGAGAGCAACTACGCATACACAATTATCTTGGCCGTCCGACAAAAAAGGTCCCTACCAAGGTTAAAACCAAACCTATGCCCTTGAAGGTCTTATAAATAGCTGCTTTTTGTTTGTTATATTATGAGTGGGCATTCTTTGTAATAAGGCAATCACTGTACCACTGTGTGTAATTAATTTTATGATGCATTTGAAGCCTTGTTTTACAGGCTCATTATACAGCAATATTTTTATGGATATTAATGGCTTCATGTCAAAACTCCAGTAATTAATCGCTAGATTATTGTAGGGCATTGAGTATGTCCACTTAATGTGTTTTATCTCTAATGATTGGGGTAGTTAGCAATTTACTGTTATTTTTTATGACATGTTATTAAAATTCAAAGCAATTTAGCAATACACTTTTCATAAGTTATGTGGACTCAGATGAGACCAATTTTCCAAAACTGACCAAAACTGATGCAGCAGAGGCCAATATAGTGTATCTTGACTTTTAGTCCTTGGTAAGGGTCAAGCTCCAAAAATCCATCCTAGCATTCCCATGATGCAACAGTAGCATGTTTTGTTACACCCTGTCTGTTAAATGTCTTTCAACACACAGGGTGTAACACAGTTTGTGAAACAGACTTGATGTTAAAAAAAATGAAGTCTCCAGCCCAGTTTTGAGATTTTGGCAGAATTTTAAAAAGCTCCCTGAAGAGCCACAGAAGAGACACCACAGTCTTCATGACAATTAGACTGATATTCTCTGGAAAACTGAAGAGTGCCTTTCAGTAATTTTCTGTTATTTCAAAGTTTTGCTTTGAAATATTGCTGTAATAGTTATTTACGCATAGGCTATATCATTTTACAATGCATTTGCGACAATACAGAATTTGTTGAACGTCTTGTAAGTCCTAGAAAATAAGTCTAAAAGGTTCAAAGTAGGATGTCAAATGGAGAGAGTATAGCAGGAAAATTCAGGTTGAGTCCATCCAAACATCCAAACATAGCCCACTATAATTACTGATCTGGAGAGCACAGGGTCAAGTGAGAAACAGTGCAACATGGCAATGCAGAAAAGTGATTTCAGATATACAACTTGCTAGAGGAGAAGGGAGGTAAGGAGCTGAATGGTTTAAAGCAAATGATTAATGTTCTTCAATCTTCACATGTATTGATTGCTTATTAGGCTACAAGCAGGAGGCAAGGACGAGTCATTTTCCCACGAGTCTCAATTTATCACATTTGTTACTCATGCTCGTTACTCATGTTGCTCGTGGTCGGTTGCAAACTTTGCAGTAAGACCTTTTCATGTGCAGCTTATTAAAATTCTGGTCCTTTCAGCAGCCTGCCAACAGATGTTCAGTCATAGGATTTGTTCATTAACAACCGCCACATCATCAATCTATAGCCCAATAGGAGTTTTCTGCCCATTCATGAGAGGGTTGGATCTAAATGTAGGCTGTGACTTGGCCAGTTTAGTATTCAGTGCCCTTCCCCGCAGTCCCTTATTGCAGTCAGCTGCAGTTACAGTAGTCTCATAGGAATAGGGGCAACAAGGCTGAGCACAGGAGAAACAGGCCATGTTAAAATGGGCTAAATTAATGCAAGATTTACTAATCTTTTCATGCTGTAGATCTGAGAGCAGGTGGAGCTTGAGTAAAAGCTTGATTCTATTTAGAAACAGAAGTTAAGTTCGACTCTGGCTGTGTGAATTGATTACTCGTGTTATTTGCGGAACACAGTTTACCACAAACCACTTAGTCCAATATAGAGCTTGACTACATAAATTCTTACTTAACTTTAGACATTAACCTTTCACTACACACAAATTTGGGTGTTTTGAATAGCAAGGGCATCAATTAAGGCATTTTTCTAAGTATGATTGACTTTTATTTTAGTGTGTTTTAAATAATAATCACCTTAGGACATAGTTTATATTCTTTTTTTAGCTGTGTCACTGATGAAAGAAAGAAAATGCAACACATTTTAGGTCAACTCATTCTTATAGATCACAAAACAGTGTTTCTAGAAACAGAGACATCAAGAATGAAACATTTCATGGTTGCTACTAACTCCCATTTGTTTTATGCTTAGCATCTAAAAGTCTTTTAAATTAGAAAGTGTGGACTTTCATTTGCAGACTAATGCAGAGCATCATCATTGACACAATCATCTCTCTCCTTCCCATCAAAATGCACATTACAAAAGCACTTCCCTTGAAAACGATTATGTGTAATTACTTACACAGATATTTGTACATTTATCAGAAACCACACACCATGATCATTAAGTCATCATCAGTGCAGGGGCATCATTAAATGCCCCTGCAGCGTCTTTGCATCACTGTGATATGCTGACATATGCTAAAACAGCTGGAAGAAAACCACTGCCTGGAAAATGTGTGTGTATTTTGTTGTGCCACTGAGTGTCAGCTACCACAGTATTGCACTACAGGCTGGAAAGTCATCATCTCAGGGCTGACAATATACCATCAACACAGTATTTGTCTTAATTAGCAGAAAAAAACCCACAAGAAAGTCCATCACCAGGAGGAAATATTGTTGAGTTTCTTAGGATACAACTTGCAGAGAGAGTCACTCATATATAAACAAAGCACATAATGATTTAGAGAAACATCCATATATTTGAAAAACTGATGTTACGAGGCCATTTAGTGGTGATATTTTTATGTATGGCTGTAACTTTGATTCAACATCTGATCCATCACAATGACAGTTTTATAAATAGTCACATACCTAACTTCGAACAAAAAGCTTCCATGAGTCAGACATGGAAAGTGTGCTGGATTTAAGCAATGTCCTCTGGTTATAATAAGTGATTACTGCCAAGATTAAAAATAGCACGGTCAAGCCAATAAGAGATTTGGTTATTTTACTGGTTGTGACTCAGCCTGACACATCTGTGCCTAGTAAGCAAGATTTCCATGCCACCTATTGAAATGAATATCCTCGTAAATAAAAATTCATAAAAATTATCCAAGCATCAACGCTTATCATCCATACAGTTAAAGATAAAGAGTTCAGATGATGGGCTGTCATAAACAAGAAGGTGAACATTTATAGTTTTTGCACACATGAATCTTTTAACAACAGTGTGACAGATGGAGAGAGCTACAAAGAGCAGCAGATGAACAAGATACAAGCCAGAGCCACTCTACATATATGCATCTCAAAATGAAACACTGAGAGGTTGGTCTTCACAATACAAAATCTAGTTAGCCACATGTCTATCTAAGATGGTAACAAGTAACATATTATTTGGCATATTTGAAATGATATTCCTAATAGATTTTCACATTTATATGAGAAGCAATTCCCAAAATCATTGCAGGGACAACAAAACTTCTTTCCATCTAACAGAGCAACAAAGATAATCAGTTTTCTGTGATGAACTTAATTCCATAAAGAACTTCCTCCTTCTTGCAACCAAACATTTTCCCGAGGCATCATCTGTTGTGCCCACTCGAATATCCCATATGGCTAGATATATATAATTTAAGACATCATAAATATACAATGCCTAACCTCCTCTGAACAGACATGGGTATGAGGATCCAACAGTGCTTATCACAGTCTGTTGTGCTCAGTAAATCCAGCAGGGCAGTGAGGTTTTAGTGGAGCAGCGATGCTGGTGGAATGCCTGTGACACCCAGCTGTTAATTCAGACTGACAACAGACAGATATCTGGCAGACTAATAGCAGATGGGGCTTGAATCCTAGCTTTATGGAGATAAACTATACCCCCTCAGGAAGGAAGGGAATGAACAGGAGGAGAGGAAATCACTTTTTCCCAGTATGGTGAAACAACATTTTATCTGAAAGGTTTAAAAAAAAAAAAATCTGCCTGTTGCTGGGTGCTGATATGATATATCATTATCATACTGAGGTTTGATTGGGAACAGGGGGGAAATGTTGCCTATTAAGCAATAAAACTAGACTAACAGAGCCAGCCAGCATTGTTGTAGAAGTAGGACACAATCTGTAGAGCCCAGTTTTACTCTATTTGTATCATCAAATGCACAGAAAGTAGAAAAGCTTGGATAAATCATAAGACAATGTTTAAAATCACTACTAAAAATTGGATCGGGGGGGTCCCTAGGAAGAAAAAGAAAACTTTTCAGTTCACACTTTAATTTTGTTATTGTTAGCCCCATTTCCACTGTGTATCCCCTGCACTACATACAACTGTAAGAAACTTAGCATTAGATGAAGTTTTATGTCTGTGTGGACACAAGGGATGTGATTTTGTTACACTCTTGTGAAAGGTGTGTGCTGATTATTTCTCCAGTGTCTTTATGTAAGTCCATCTACAGGATCGTGTCTGCCCTCTAATGGTTACAAAAGGCAACAACACACTAGTTTTTTTTATGATAATAAGGATTAATTCATCAGTGATTGCAGCTGTGAAAGGACTAAATATAAATATGGGATCCAAAAGGTGGATTTTGGTTACTAATTCAAGCATGCAGCTGCAATCACTGATTCTCTCTCATCATCAAAGTATTTCAAATACAAAAAGTCTTTTAATAGTTTGCTCAGTGATGAAAGGCAAGAAATTACACAAACTAGTCATAGTACACACAAACACACACACACGAAAAAGTCAACCAATGAGAGCTGGCCTCTTGGTCCCACAGCAAATGACGTGTATCACTCATCAACTTTGTCCCTACTGTTTACCTAAACACATGTTACTCTTACCCTCTCGGCTGGGTCCCGTCCTGCTGAGTAGGAGTATCATATATTGTCCTAGTGCTAAAGCAGATCAGGTAGACGCACAGGAAGAGGGGAAACATGGGTTTTATGACTCTCTTCTGTCTGCTGCTGCTGCGGCCTGGCTTCGCCGCTCTAATGAGATCTCCATTGGACGAAGTAGGAGGAAAGCTGCGGGTGAACAGGAGCACTGCGGTTAGTGATTTCACTGCTCGGGACTTCTGCAAAGTACATTGAACTCTCCAGCTCTAAACTGTTTATCATCTTGTGAAAACACACTAACCTGCAGAGAGTCATAACCATGTTTTACTGGATTTACATGATGACTACTAAAAAACAAAAGCCTTAAAATATGTTTGTATTTTCATCCAGTGTTTGGGCCACATAAATTTAGTTACAAGTCCAACACAGTTGTTTATAAAGGACCTAAAAATGGTGTAATTGTGTCATTCCACAGCTTTTTCATCACTCTTACAGTCAAATGGACATAGTTTCTTATCCGGGTTCTTCTCCTGATGCCTCAGGTATGAGTGTCTATGGCTGAGCTGTAAAAATAGTTGAGGTACATTTTTAACTACAAAACAATATATACATAAGCAGCTGCTCTGCTCTCTGCTCTGCTCTGTACTGTGTCTTCTCTTTGTTCACAGAGAGTGGTCGGCAGCGTCGGTCAGCTCTGTTACCTGATATCACCCATCTGGAAATGCTGGTGGTGGTAGGACCTGATGTCCAGCAGGTCCACAAGCAGGACACAGAACGATACATCCTCACCAACCTCAACATTGTAAGTGTGAGCACAGACATTACAGTAAATAGTCAATGATGGTTTTCTGGATTGATTGCCATGAGTGTGTATGAAAACCTCAAACATACTGGGTAGTAAATTGAAGTATAGATAGAAACTATTAACAGCATTGTAAGGCTGCAATGAGGAGTAATCAATAAATAATGAGGGCAAGTAAAAAGCAACACAAGTGAGAGGGCAAAATCTGATGTATGTTGAAATGTTTACATAACCAGCCATAGAGAGTGCGCTGTCATACTATAGCCCTCTTACACACTGAACATCCTGAAATGTATTAATCTTACTTGTATTCCAATTTCCACCCAGGCCTCAGAGCTGTTGAGAGACATGACGCTGGGCGCCAACATGAGGGTGCACCTGGTCCGCATGATCATCCTGTCAGAGCCAGAGGTCAGCAGCTCCTTGTTACAGTGAATGTTCAGTTGACAAGAACCTGATTGTGTGGGATTTAAGCTTACTCTTCAAATGGATGAGATAAAAATGGTGGATAGAAGATTAGAGAGGAGTCCATTTGGATTTATTTGCAGCCCCTGTGTTCCCTTTTCTAGCCAGAGATCCAAATGTCTACCAACATCACCTCTTCTCTTAGAAGTGTGTGCGACTGGGGCAGAAGGATAAACCCCTCTAACGATACAGACCCACTACATGCTGATCTTCTTTTGTACATTACAAGGTTTGCTGCATGTAGCTTCTGTACTATAATTACATCTTTCAAATTTTACGGATAAGCAAAAAGTGTTTTATAATAAATGTGTCTTCCATCACACACAGGTATGACCTGGTGTTGCCTAATGGGAACAAGCAGGTCAGAGGAGTAGCACAGCTGGGTGGGGCTTGCTCCAGTGAATGGAGCTGTGTGATCACAGAGGACACAGGGTTTGACCTGGGGATCACTATCGCTCATGAAATTGGCCACAGGTAAAGTAAAGTCAAACAAGTGTGACCACAGAAACACCTATATCTGTTTTACGCTTTACAGTATGGGAAAATATAAACATTATTTATTTGTTTTTGCCTTCTGCTCAGGACATTAATAAGAAATGCATAAGATTGCATGACATTTTTCAGTTAGATATAGTATACTGAATTACTATAGTAGTATATTGAGTCTTTAGAGTTGCAATACTAAACCCTAATTGACAGAAAACACCAGGTCTTCAAATTTAAATGGGCAAGTGAGTGGAAATTCTGTAATCTGCAAATGTATTTATTATTTAGTCATTTATTCATCAATTAGAGAAAGAACAAGTATAGTGCATACTCTAAAACAGACTGCAAAACAAGATAAAGATTGAGAAATAAGAAATAGCAAACCTTCATAATCCTAAATATCACCAATCAAGCAAAAATCACTGCATAAAATCTCGATTATGAATGCTTTATATGTGTCTGAATAGAAGAAACTTTAAATGTTTATAATAAGTGAGGTTCAACTTATTTTTTACTTAATTTTACCCAGTTTTGGAATAAACCATGACGGAGTGGGAAACACCTGCAGCAGGAGTGGGTTCATGATGGCCTCTGATGGGGGCTACAACAGTGTGGATCTGACCTGGTCGCCGTGCAGCAGACAACAGCTGCTCACATTCTTCAGGTGGGCCAACCTGTTCAGAGCAGCTGGGCTTGAAAATGTCTCTCATTCATCATGCAGATCGGGCACTGTTGAAAGGGCATTTCATCTATAAGTCATATCTTAATGTTTTCCTCTTAGGGTGATGGAACTGATTCCTGTTTTACATGAGAATGAGAGAATGTCCAATGTAATATTTGGTTTTGGATTTGAAATTCTTTAAAACTGCATTACATGTTAAAATACACATTGGACTGGACTATTTTCCTTTTTTCTCCCTGAGCTGCTGTTGACACAAAGGCTCAGTGTCTTCAGTATGACATCACTTACCTCACTGGTTAACTTGCATCACTGGCTAATTTAGTCACTCTCAAACTCCAACACCGTCTATACTTTTCAAAGCTTATGAGAAACAAAGAAATGCATTATATTATGTGGTGCACCAGTTGAATATAGTATTTCTTGCTGTTACTTTTGAGACAAAGAATTGTCCTTTTATTTGTGCATCATCTGTAATAACCATCAAAGAATCATTCTGTAAATCTATCAGTGTGTAATATTATAGGTATAATGTTATGTGTTTAATGTCTGTGGAATTGGGAATGAGATATTACATGCACTTGTGTTCCCAGTGAAGGGAAAGCTGAATGTGTTAAAGACCTTCCTGCCCTGGGAGGCACCCTACAGGACTGGAAGCCTGGTCTGTACTATGGAGTTGATGACCAGTGTCGAATAGCTTTTGGAAGCACTGCAAGAGCCTGCTCTTTCACCAATCCGGACTTGGTAAATCACCTGTTATTACAGCTTGATACCACAAGGTGGCAATACATACAGCATGTTATTACATCTGTAGTCATGTTTAAAACATTTGTTTCCTTCTCCATCAGCCGGCTTGTCGTGTTCTGTCCTGTCACATTAACCCTAATGATGACAGCTCCTGCAAACGCCTCCTGGTTCCACTGCTGGATGGGACAGAGTGTGCACCAAATCAAGTACTGCTCTATGACTATTGAGCAATTTTGGTGCAATCATTGACATTGTCATTATTTACTAGGCCCAAGCATGTTTCTCACAAGGTGCAATCCCCTCTTTTGCAGTGGTGTTTAAAAGGGCGCTGTGTGTCCCCAGACGAGCTCAGCTCCTCTGCGGTGGTGGTGCATGGCTCGTGGTCAAGCTGGTCTGAATTCTCCCCCTGCTCACGGACATGTGGTGGGGGAGTCACTCACCGCACACGCCAATGCACCAACCCAAGGTAACAGATGTCATGCAAACATCCGTCATAGTCAGACACAATGCTGAAGATGATGCATGATGACACAATATGCTTAAAGTTTTACCACAAAACTATTTGTCATGTCTAATTTTTCAGACCTGCTTTTGGAGGGAATGATTGCGAGGGTCCGGATATTGGGGCTGAACTTTGTCACCAACAAGTGAGTTCTCACTGGCTATGTTTACAGTGAGCCTCCATACAGTAGGTCAATACTATTTACTCAGTGGCTGATTTTGTTCGTAGTTCCAAACGTGACGCTCCCATAAAAACCCTCAACACATATTAGCTTTGATCGGATGACTTGCAATATACAGAAAAGGAAGTTTAAAGTAAAACTATGATCAATTTTAGGTGAAGAGAAATACAAAACCCTGAAAGTCATAACAGCCGTTTGCGGCTGTGGGTGCAAACCTGTGAGTTTTTAAAAATCTGTGTTTTTACCATCTGTGTTGTTGTAGCCATGTGAGAACACCCAGTTGGATTTCATGTCAGAGCAGTGTTCTCAAACAGACCGCCACCCTCTCTACCTGATACCAAACACTGCCTCCTTCTACACCTGGATCCCTGCCATAGGCTTTGTACAAGGTGGGCCTACAGAAAAAACAAAACATTTTCCATCTGAAAACCTATATTTCTGAAAACATTCTTTCCTGTGAACTGCTCTTGTCATAACCAGGGGATGAGCAATGCAGGTATATGTGCCAGTCGGATGGAGAAAACTTCATAGTGAGCCGCGGCTCTCAGTTTGTGGATGGAACTCGTTGTGAGTCAGACAGCCCGCCTCCCTTTGGCTCTACAGCTGCTTGTCTCAGAGGGAAATGCCAGGTAGAGATGACTAAACTAGATGAAACACACACCAGAGAACAGATGAAATGTTACTGTTATATAGTTCATGTTTTAAAACAAACCGGTTGTCTCTGATCAGCTGTTTGGCTGCGATGGTGTGCTGCACTCTGGGAAAGTGAGGGATGTGTGTGGGGTGTGTGGCGGAGATGGATCATCCTGCAGTTTGACTTCTGACTCCTACACTGGTGGTCAGGCCAAAGGTAGTAAACAACAGCATATTTTTATTGTACACATTCAATGGCGGAAAATTCATTCACTTTTATCAAGCAAAAATATGGACACTTCACTATTTTTAATACATGTACATGTACTGTCCTCTATTCATTCTGTGATAACTCCATGCTTTCTGTTTCAGAGTACACCACCTTTCTCACTCTGCCAGTGAATGCCACACAGGTTCATATTGTGAACAGGGCACCTCTGTTCACTCATATGGGTGAGTGGCATCACTTCAGGTTTAGGTTTTACAACAGAATTAACAGGGCCAAAACTCTGAATTGTTTTTGCCATTTGCGTCCACAGCTGTAACAACTGGGGATCGGTACATTGTGTCTGGAATGGAAAGCATGGCACTCAATATGACCCACCCATCCCTACTGGATGATAACCGGCTAGAGTACCACCTGCACCTGACCCCTGACCTTTTGCCTGAGATGGAGGAGTTGCTGCTGCCTGGACCGGTGCAACAGGAGATAAATATACAGGTCAGGAATTTTGAATAGAAAAAATACAAATTGTACAAATATAATAAAATAAATAATATAATAAAAATATTTCACATATAACTTTTGAGAAAAAATAGTCAGAAATTTAATGTGGAAGACTTTATGTGCAATATCTGACATTTAGAACTAGTTTTCTCTTGCCAGGTTTATCGCAAATATGGAAAAGAATATGGAGAGAAAACAAATCCAAACATTAGCTACCAGTTCCATGTTCCTACCAGAAATTACATGAAAGACATCACACCTAAAGGCAAATGGGTTGTCTTCACAACACCCTGCTCTGTCTCATGTGGATCGGGTATGTAATTGTTATTCACATCAAGTCATACAGAAAAGCACAAAAAAGAAAGAAGCGGTGTTCCTAAACCGAGCTGTGGTTTCTGCTCATATTACCTTTTCTTACAGGTGTACAGAAGCACATATATGTCTGTGTAGACAGAGACACCAATGACCATTTGGAGGAACATAATTGTGATGCATCTCCTCCAGCCGTACCACTTCAAATAACCTGTCAGCTCCCACCCTGTCCACCTAGGTTAGGTTCTGTAGCACTGACATACACATACACCTCTGCACAAAGGGACATACAAAAATATTTTACTGTTTTACAGGTGGGAGACAGGCATGTTTGGCCCCTGTAGTGCCTCCTGTGGTGGAGGAGAGAGAGTGCGTCCTGTAGGATGTGTTCAGAAACAGGGAGCCGATGTTCTGAAGGTTCCAGATTCTGAATGCCCTCCTGATTCAGCTCCAAATGCTGTTGAAAAATGTAATCTTCAACTCTGTCCAGCCAGGTATAAAATCTAGTTTATTAATTAGTATTTATTGATCACCAAGACTGCATTTGTGAGGATCAAATAACCTCCTGTCCTGCTGCCTCAATTTCAACACTAACATTATTTGCATTTTGGAAAAAGGTTTTTATGTGAAAACCCACTTATGTTTGCTCACAGATGGCGTGTGTCAGAGCCAGGGGAATGTTCAGCAGTGTGCGGGCCAGGAGAGGCCAAACGCGTTGTGTCATGTGTCCGGTCAGAGGAGGGTCAGGATGTTGAAGTGGATCAAGGCTTCTGTTCAAATCAAATAAAACCACCCGATTCTGTGCGCTGTGTGGTAGACGTTTGTCCAATTGGATGGGAGTCGAAGGGAGAGGTAAAGTGGAAAAAGACTAAAATCTCACTCTTATTTCAAAATGTGATGTCTAAACATTGTTTTTCTTCAGCAGGACCAGCCTGGTCCAAAGTCTGGTTTGTTGCCACGCTCTAGACAAGCTCCCGTGTATGTCTGGAGTCCCGTTATCAGCCAGTGCTCAAAGACCTGTGGCAATGGTAAGTGAAGACATACACCCACCTTCAGTCAGAAACAGCATGTCTTCATCAGATAAGGTCACCCAAAGTCTGATGCTTGTTTAGGAACCCTGCAGGTGTGGTTTTCCTGTGTGGACCACCAGACCAGACTGGGGGTGCCTGACTTCCACTGTGATGCTTCTACCAAACCTCCCCCTCAGTCTGAGACCTGCAACACGTCTCCCTGCCCTCTCATGTGAGACACACCGTAAAAAATTAACATACAGTATTTGTGTATAATGTAATGCAGTAGATATGATATTTGCCTGTAGTCTACAATATATCCATTTTGAGAAAGAAGTTATGTTGTTGAATATAATAAGCATCTGAAAAATGACACACCGTAAAAAATTAACATACAGTATTTGTGTATAATGTAATGCAGTAGATATGATATTTGCCTGTAGTCTACAATATATCCATTTTGAGAAAGAAGTTATGTTGTTGAATATAATAAGCATCTGAAAAATGATGGCAGAATGATATTTTTGACAACCAGGTGGCGCTCTAAGCTAGGAGTCTGCAGTGTAACGTGTGGAGGAGGGGTTGCCAAGCGGGTGCTGTACTGCGCTGGAGAGACAGAAGAGGGGGAGGAGGAGGTGGTGGAGGATGCACAGTGCAGTGACTTTCCCAAACCCACAGCAGTAGTGTCATGTAACACCCACAGTTGCCCAGCAAGGTAACTCAAACAGAAAGACACATTTCAGTTTTTGCAAAGGCAAAAATCCTCTCACCATCACTGTCCTTTGTCCAGGTGGAAGGTTCTGAGGACATCGCCCTGCTCTGTGTCTTGTGACCTGGGTGTAGCTCAGAGGACTGTGTCTTGTGTCCAGTTCGTCCACAGCAAGGAGAGCGTGGTGCCAGAGGAAACCTGCCATGCAGCTGTCAAACCGGCCACCACAGTGCCTTGCCTGGTGCAGGTCTGCACCTTCAGATGGGAGGTGAAGCCGTGGATCCAGGTACATTTCACAAAATGGATTGGAATATGAAGAACTGATTAGATTAGTTAACAAACAGCAGAACACACGGACAAAGACAAATGAGTAGAAAATGTGGAATGAAAATACAAGCAAATATAAAATTGTTAAAACATTGCTGCATCATTACTAGTGATAGTACAAGTAATATTCTTTACATTTGTGTGGATTATTAGTGTTAATTACTAATTCAAGATCCCACTTTAAAGGCCATATCTGTGATTTTACACGTTTTAGCCCTTTTACTGTACTTCAGGTCATGTCTACTTTATATCACAGGCAATTATTTTGTAAACCATGCTACCATGTTTTAAAATTTTGAATGTACTTCTCTACCATGCCAGGTTGGTGTCCATTCATGTTTGTAAAGTATAAAAATTAATTTGCAGACTCTTCTTCTTTGAGTTATATAATCCGTCATAGCAAAGATCACGTTTGCAAAATTGTGTTCAAAGCTTTATTATTGTTGTGAGGTAATGTAGAGCAGACTTTTCAAATCAGATGCAAACAAATGTCGGAAAAATAACATTATATATATATATATATATATATATATATATATATATATATATATATATATATATATATATATGTGTGTGTGTGTGTTTATGTATAAAAGAAATGAATCAAGGAGCTAAAACTTGTAACATACTGGTCAGTCATTTAGGAGCAGTATCTTTCAAACCACATTACTACCAACTTCCTTCCTTGACCCCAGACATACACCTCTTTACTTAAAGATCACCGCAAGACTTGTTTTAAGATGGTTATAAAATACTTAACTTTGAATATGGTTTTTCCACATAAAAGTGTAATTACCACGTTAAAATCCTTAAAATTACATCAACTCCTATTCATTAACAATTCCAGAATCTATGAATATGCAAGTATCTCTCATTTCAAAAGTTTAACAGCTGGACACAAGATGTCTCCTACTTCACCAAAAAGTCAATTTCTCAGTGTATATGTACTGGAGGTTTCAAGTTTCCACATCAGATTTGTTCTAGTTGAATACTGGCCCATGATTGGCTCCAAACTACTTTTCTCCTTCAGCAGACTCATGTAAAAACAGTTTTAGTGTCAAACTCTGTACATACATCATTCTGCACAGAGAAGCTAAAACAGGCAAAAGAGATTTTTGAGTGGATGGGGACTTTAAATAATGTATTACTTGAACATTCAGTTATTTGACGTGTGTGTGAATACTGTTTACGCATATTGTCGCTGATATCACTGTTTTTTTCTTGCTCTCCAGTGCTCCGTACCCTGCGGATACGGGATCCAGTCCAGAGCTGTGTCCTGCATGGGCCCCTCTAAGCCTGAACCCCTCAGCCCTCTGCTTTGTATGCACATGCCTAAGCCCATCACCATCCAGGGTTGCTACATGGGCAGCTGCAGAGACATACCTTCTACCTCAGATGTCACCCCTGCTGTACGTACAGAGAGACCTCTCCCGTCTCCCACCCCGAGCCACAAAGATACACCACAGCACCGCGCAGGCCATATTACTCCAAGTCCAACAGAGACAATCACATATCCGCAGACCACAACAACAAACACTGTGACACCCAAACCCAGTTAGTAGGCACAAACATTCTGACTCTTTACCCATTCTCATTAAGAGCTGAAGGCAGCTACAGTATAATCATTACAGTGTGTATGCTCTTTATCAGGCGCATGTGGAAGGCTACTCCTGGAACAATCAGGCACAGTGGACTTGAAAGACGTAACTGGCCGCTGCACAGTATCCATAGGTCGACCCCTGGATGAGGTCATTCACATCAAAGTAGAGTCCAGCTCCTTGAACTGCAGAAAGAGTGAGCATTATCCAATATGTAAAGGATTTCCTGTTCCATGAGTATTAAAGCAAAATGAATGCCTGCAACAGTGTGAATGTGTTCCCTACAGAGGAGTATGTGGCATTTTATGACCGACTGGCATTAGTGAGAAGGTGCGAGCAGGTAGCAGGTAGTGAGTTGACCACCAGAACCAACGTCCTGCTCGTGCGTCAGCATCTGCTCACACCCGGAGACGGGGTTGTACTCACCTACAACTCTCAAAAAAACACGAAGAAGACTCATCATCAGGGTAAGACATCTGATGGTGTATATCCAAAATGTATTCCATAATATCTCAAGATAGGATGGTGACTAATGATAATAAAATAATAAAATAATCACTTGCTATTTAAAATGAGTGCAACTATAAGGGAATTGTGCCCAATGTCAGAGCATATTACAACATAAAGACTGAAGTTTGAATCTAGGGAGGATGTACACAATATTGTGAATACTTGCACAGTATAATGCGATCCAATACAAACACATACAACAATTACATTGGAGGCAAAAATAATGTGAAGCATAAAAGGTTCTTATTTTGTGGAGATTGCCACTGATTCTGCTCAATTGTATGTTTTTTTTTTTTGGTTGTACAGTTGTGTTGGATTTTGTTGTATTGTGCTGTTATTTTGTTTCCCTTCATTTCCCTTATGAATTTGCAGGGGACAATAGTTTATCTACACCTTACACTAAAATGCAAACCAACAAACTAAAGCCTAAAAACTTACTAGAGTTGACTCCACAGCTGACACAAACTCAACAGTTTCAGTATCACAACTGTAGTATCCGTTTCTGGACTATCAAATTGGATTGCATTTGACTGTACAGGTGTTCATGATATTGTGTCTACCTCTGTATTTACCAAGACTTTATGTCTTTGCCCCACAGATTGTGACATACAGCTGTTTTCTCCCAGCGGTGAATTCGAGAATCCGACAACATCCAGCACAAACCACACCTGTCGAGTCCTCATCAACGCCCCGCCTTCAGTGAAGATCAGAATCCAAGCACTACACATAGGATTAGTATTCAACACCACCAACTTCCAGTCTACATACATTATGGTGCCAACAAGCTTTTTTAGCATATGCTGTTGTTCCAATAATCTTGTGGGATGAAAAAAAGGTGCAAGTGTATTAATTACTGCAACATCTTGTCTTGTGTGTCTTGTTCAGATCCGGGACATAGATGTCTTGAAGACCAACGTGTTTAAAGGCCAGCAGCTGTTTCAGTGGCACTCCTCTGGAAATATGGCGGAGATTGAATTTCATGGAGATTACCTATATTCCAAAGGGAGCTTCAGAGCTGAATATTCCTTTATACGTCCTTGATGCTAAATATGAACAATGTCGAGGTGGTTTGGATGCAAACTTTTGAAGTTTCTTTACCTGAAACATACTTGAGTTTTTTAACATAAAATAAATACCATGAAGCCATTCGCTTCTATTCTGTTGAATAGAAAAGTAGAAAAAGAGACTTCGTTTTCATACCTGTATGTACTAATTATGTTGACCCGAAATAAATGATAAACAAATTAAAGCACTCTTAACTCAATCTTTAAGTCAAGAATGACATTATCATTCTGAAAACTGCACAATGACCTGCAAGGGTATAAACAAACAAACAAACAAAACATACAATTAGCAGATTATGTTCATGTAGTGGTTTTTATATATATATATATATAACACAATATATTAAAATATAGAATTACCATCATAGAGAATTGTTTTTCATCTCAAAGGCAGTGCATTCACAGTCACACATTTCACTCCTTAGAACCTTTCCATAACAGGTTTTCCCTCAGTTCAAACACACTCAGTACATTGTGCGTCTATGCCAGCGTGGCATTCTGCCACAACTCCGGCACCAGTTCAGTTCCAGCTCAAATACATCCCGGTGGGACACAAACACCATACCATGCTACTGTGTAGGATCACTGCTTGGCTGTAGCTGTGTCTTCCAGGAGAGCTCTCATGTCCAACAGAGCATCCTCTACAGCTTGGGCAAACTTGGCAGCATTAGTCTCCTCACAGCTGTTGAAGGCCGTGATGGCGATGTTGATGTGCTCATCCATGGGATTGTAACACACTCCATAGCCATCTGGCACCATTGGACCAAAGCACATCACACAGTCTGTCTTGGAGCCAACCTGGACACAGAGACGGGAGAGATGAGGGCAAATACGCAAGCAAACAAATATGATGAAAAAAGAATCATTTGCTCAGTAATAACAGAATGTTGATTTTTGTATATAAATATACCTGGCTGGTGGAGAGATTGTAGTGGTGAGCCACAGCAAAAGAGGTATCCATGAATATCTCAGGCAGAGAGGTCAGGTCTTCAATACCCTGCATCCTCAGCCCGAGAAGGTGTCTGTCTATGGCTTGTCCATGGATGGCCTAAAAAAGGGAAGTTGAATGTGTCAAACTGAGATGAATCAGATGATGTAAAAAAAGGATTTATATGTTGATGAACACCAGTCCTCACATCGTATGTGTTGTCCTTATGTGTCTGAACAGCGTTCTGCAGCAGTTCCAGCCTCTCTGTGTTCTGTTGGTGACATTAAGTGTTCAGTCAGACAGCTTACATGCTGTATACTTTACATTTACTGTCAACTCCTAATGGTTTAACAGTACCTGTTTAGCTGGGTCTTGCATTGCGTGGACGAATTTAGATGACTGTACAGTAGTTACACGGATTGCATCTGTTCGCCCATATTTGAACATTCGTAATGATGCACTCTCATAGGTAGAGCAGCACATATTATACATCCTACAATGCAAAAACAGTATACACAATATATGAATGAAAGTACACTCGATGGCTATGTGCACCATCATTTCTGACTATAAAAGGGATTTCTTACCTGAAGTAGGCAAGTTGAAGAGCCATTTGCACAAAGGCATCCGGACTCAGCTTGTGTTGTTTTGGCACATTTTTTCCAAAATGAGAGAACATAAGCACCTTCACGTCCAAGTCATGTACCATTCTAATGAAACAAAGAAAGGAGTTAGTTACTCCAAATGTCTGACATCAAAGCAGAAACAATAATAATAATGATGATAATAATAATAACTACACTTGACATACATGTTCATATTTTGTTTGGCTTTCTCAATGTCTCTCTTGACCTCAGGTGTAATGTTAAAACGAAGTTTCTGAGGCATGGACAGAGGAATCATGGGGGAGCGGACTATTTCAGTCCTTTGCCTGTTGAGAAAATGTTAAAAACTCAACTCCAGTTCATTTAAAAAATTGAGAAAACAAGCATCTAAAAATGGATAGTAAACTTACATGAATTTGACAACATAATCAATGAGAAACACAATGGGTGGTCCCTCAGCAGGCGCATGTTCATACACCAGTCCACATGTACCGTCTTCACCGACAATGAACTGAGGACCATTTACAAATACATTCAAATTCTCAACCATTACCACAGTCCTGTTTATTATTTTAAATGTAAAGTTTGTTTGACTCAAACTTACCTGTATAGTCTTATCAAACCAGCGGTTGCCGCTGTTCCAGCGAGCCCCTCCTCCGTGCAGCATCTGGGCAGCCACACGACTCTGGTACAGCTCATCTGACACCCGTGGCATTGGAGCATCCAAACACACTGTGAAGATGCTTTTCTGGATGGCACGGACTGACTCTTTATTCGTCTTATCTGAGGGGAAAAAATGCAAAATGAACTATTCACCGAGGCCTTTATGATGATTTTTGATACTGATATACCATTTCGAGTTAGAGAATAAATCTAGCTGGGCTCTCTGCTCCATTTTTGTGTCTCGTCTCCTCACCCTTGATCAGATTGTTATAGGCTTTTCCCCAAGTGTTGCGGTGCTGTGATGTTAGGATGCCAATAGGCTCCTTGTTGGTCTGCAAAGAAGAGTTCCAGATCTTCTCCAGCTGCATGTAAATCTGATCCACTGTCAGCGGAGTGCCATCGCTGTTGTACACATCCAAGACAAAGAACTGGGAGAGAAAAGCCAGACAGGATCATTTAGCATAGGTCCACTGTTCTTTTCTCGCCATTGCACCAATAATGACGTTGTAAAATGAGTTTCTGTTAAAATATTTAACTGAAATATTGAGAAGTAAAAGAAGGGGAAGAACAGCAGTGCCACCTAGAGTACCTGGAAGTTGTGGACCACAGTGATGTGGGTGGGAGGTGTTTTCCCGATGGACTGATTTACAACAATATCTCTCTTTGGTCCAGGGATACGACAGGAGGACAGGATTTGGTAATACTGGTCCATACACAGCGGCTTCTTACTCAAATACTCTACAGGCAGAGTCTCACTGTGACACAGTTTCATAAATTAAATGCAAATCATGATGATGACAAGCTTTTTGTTATAACAGTATGATATTTGGTTTATTCTTAGTCAAACTCACGTGTCAATCATTTTTTTAAATTCCAAAACTCCAGCGATCAGTTTGGCAGCAAACCTGCAGAAGAGACATTGCTGTGTTACAGACAAACATGATCATTCTCTGCTTTACTGATGTCACTGAGAAGAGAAAAAAAAAATTCAGTAATCAGCTCTGACTGGAGACACTTTCAAGCAAATGTCGTCCCACATTACCTAAAAGTGCTACTGGCTGACACATTATAACATTATAACAGCCCACTGTACCCGCACACTTAAAACTGGCTTTGCTGGAGTATTTCTCCATGGGGCCACTATGTTGACGGCATATCCCATAGGTCGCAGTAGTCAAAAACAGCTGAGCAATGCTATGAGCCGCCACAGTGCTTTAAATAGCCAGCATGCAGAGGGAAGCCTGTGCAAGGGTCGGCTTGAAACTCCAGCTTCATATGAGCTTGTTTATACTGTACTTCAACAGAAACGAATCACTTCTGGGAACAACTTTATTAATGTGCTTATTAAGTGACTATTCAGGTTTAGCAGATATTGTGGGAACAACATAACACTACAGGTACTTTAAAGCATACATTAAAAGTACCGACTCTTCTTTTTCATGAATGTAGAAATGTGTTTAATAGGAACAGCTTAGTAACTGTGGCAGTTTCTAGATGTGCTTCCTGGTTTCTCACCTCATCTGTCCTTGGCGATCGTGGAAGTGCATGCGTGGCAGGACAACACCGGGGCTGGTGTAGACTGCCACCGGCATGCGGCAATCTAGATAAGCTGTTTGCATCCACCATTCTGATAGCTACATAAACACAGTAGAAAACAGTAGTAGTGAGAGATTTGCATTGCAAACAAATACTACAAATACATACAATACACCGAAAGATCCAGACTACTTCCTGAAATGAACTTCACATTAAGTCACCATGCAAATATTTCTATTATTTCTATAAGTGTGAATTCATGCTTTAGTTGAGTTTGAAGTGTCAGGCAAATACTCAAATAACTTCCTCCACTGGTATAAAGAAATTGAAATTGAAACCTTCCATGGTGCATTTAATTATGGAGGACCTTGATTCATACCTGACCTTTACGCTGAGTGTGTCCACCCTGCTACATAAAAGCTAAATAAAACCAAATATCTACCCAGTTGTCTGTCTTTCGGGCCCGACGCTCCAGGCCTCTCTGCAGCCTTTCCCCAACACCACCCTTGAGGAACTCTTCCACCAGTTGCCGTGTGTGTTCCAGCTCCTCCTCGCTTACGATAGGCTCCAGCATGGCCAGGTAGCGCTCAAAGGTCTGCTTCAAGGGTGGCACAGGCAGCTTAGGTAAACCCTCCTGATGAACCAGGGACCTCTCTGGGATCTGTGTTACCGGTCTGAGCAGGCGACATGGCTTCACCATGCCTGGCCGCAGCTGGAAAACATGTTGGTCAGATTAGGACATCTGTGATATTCAGCACTATGATTGAATATCACATAAACAAAATATTACTAAAGGAAGCCTAACATTTACAACTATGATTTATAACTTTGATCAAATATTGCAACTGACTAGGTGGCAATACTGCAAGCTCACTGCTGTGATATGATAGTGTAATGACTGACATTTAATCTCAATATCTCACTAGTTGAATCAGAAGATGAATTGAACTACAGAGTTGAATGATGCTGACTCATAAATCCAGTGTCAACATGTTGTTAAATATGAAGTGTGTGCAACAGAAGCCTTGGATAGTAAATGATTAAGTGTACATGGGTTCAAGTAAGAAGTGGATTTAGTGCTGTAAACAACATTTCAAATTATTCACAAAGACAGTAAGATGACTTGGTCAGTGTAACTGACACCAAAACAACTAAGTGAAGGAGTCATACTATTTGTTTGTACCCGCTGGTGTAACCTCTGCCAGCTTATAAATAGAAGGTTGACACAGTTGAACCTTTGGAATGAAAGCTAAAACAAACAGACATGAAAGCAAGAAATCTATCTGTGTGGTTATCAATTAAATAGTTGATCTGATACGATGGTAAAATTTCAAAAAAAAAATTGGAAGAACTTTAATCAAATTTTAGATTATTATTTATGAACTCAGCAGCAGCAGGAATGTGCATAAATTCTGCAGCAGTAATATAAGTCATTCTCACTTACGGTCATATAAATTTAATTAATGTCAAGAAAGTGTGAATGCAATACAGAACTTCTAGTAGACGTTTTTAAAGTAAAACTGTTATGAACATTAGTATAAAAACATTGTTGTGTGTTGTTTTTAGCAACACATGACACAGCAGTGAATATAAAGAGAATGATCTCTATTTCCTCTATATCTTTCACACAGAAAACCCACCCACACAAACACACACACACACCTACCTTAACACATGCGTGCTACAATAATAAAATCTAAGCCAAACATGATGCCTTTTTCATTTGTTTGTTTGCCCTTTCGTCATTCTTGTTATTGTTGCTGCTGTTTTGTCTTTTTTCTCTCTTTTTAGTTCGGTTTGTTTGAGTCTAGTTTTCCCTATAGTCTTGTGCTCTGTCATATGTTGCTCATTTTCCTATCAGTTACTTGTATTGCACTATAAACAATGCATTTTTAAAAAAAGAAGAGAGAATGATCAACCTAAAGGGGCTTTGAAGCGAATAAAACTACTAGTGTCGTGCTGTTTCCTGGGTCCTTTTTGTAGCATGCACATTAACCCTCGTCCTACTAACATATTAACCCTCATCCTACAGGCTCAAGGGGTAGAGTGGGTCGTCCACTAATCGTAAGATCGTCGGTTCAATCCCCAGATCCTCCAGTCTGCATGTCGAAGTGTCCTTGGGCAAGATACTGAATCCCAAATTGTTTGAGTGTTTGTGTGTGAATGATTAGACTCCTCCTGTTGAGCATGTTGGCACCTTGCATGGCAGCCTCTGCCATCAGCATGTGAATATGTGTGTTAATGGGTGAATGTGGCATGTAGTATTAAAGTGCTTTGAGTAGTAAGAAGACTAAAGAGGCGCTATATAAATGCAGCCCATATACCATTTACCAACATATTAACCCTCATCCTACCAACATATTTAACATACAGGGACTACCGACTTGGGCCCCCGTGGACCCCAAGAATAAATTGTTGTAAGAAACAACCAACATAGCAAAATGTTGACTTATTTCTTCTCAAAACATTATCAGTTATGTAATTAATGTCATCTGATAAAACAGATTATTATTATTTTATGAAAGTTACAGTTAATTTGTATATTGTGTAAAATGAAAATATATACTTTTCTTTGATACAAATTGCAGCATTTATCCGAAGTACAATCTTTCCACAAAGCCTTTTAACAGAGTGCCCCAGCCTCCGTACCCCGATAGTGTGTGGCACTTTAAATTAGGTCCCATGGCAAACATGAACTCAATAAATAGTTCCATCTATTAAAATTGCAGAGGCGGAATTAGGTGCTTTTGACTGGGGTCCCCGCGACCCCAATACATTGTTATTTATAAAAAGCGTTAATTGAGTCAGACAGAAAAAATGATATGACGTTATTAGGAACAAACTGACTGACACCGTGATGAAAAGTTGCCGGAATAGAATAAAGCACCTGTGAGATAAAGTTTACCTCTGGGGTCTGCGGGTGCCCCAGTCAGTAGCATTAAGGTTAAGCTAACGTCAACGTTATGCTATCGGCTAAAGCTAGCTAACGCTATGCAAACTAGCACAACGACACGCTGCTAAACGCTGAAAACGAATAGTTTGCCATAACAAATAACGTGCAGGACATTTTGCCAGCCAACAGCGTTGAGGCATGAGTTACATTTTAACCTAATATTGTCACATTGTTGCTGTCCTGCACAAGCGCCCCACCCCCTTCACACAGCCTGATCTGACGCTGTAAAACCAAACGTGGCGACTGTTATTACGCACTTAAAAACACATTTAGACTGAAAAACAACACACTCACCACGGCTCTGACAAAAACACTCAACATCTTGTCAGATAGACGCGCATAAGTCTTTATAGATGGAAAACCTTCGGGCAGTCATGTCTCAAGGACAAGCGCACTGTCTATTCTCAGCTGCCCGCCCCCCCTCGGACCCACCGAGACAAGACAACTGCGAGCTCTTTAAAGTCTTGTTTTTCCAAGCAGAGTTTGGTCCTGTACATGCGTGCATGCTGTTTCACAAGTATTTCACAAACATTTTGTAGAAATAAAGGCTGCCTCATATCATTACCCTATTTATTTTATTAGCTAGAGGAAAATGGATTCCAGTGATCCATAACAACTATTAATAACTAGGTTATGTTTTAGTTTTAGTTATAGTAGAGTCATACATTAGGTTAAGTCTATATGATATTCATAATCTTAAAATTATAGTCTACCTATGGAATAAAAAACACGGCAAGGTCATTATAAACCCTATATGTAAATATATGATATACTCACTATTACACACTTCACTATAGTGTTATAAGTCACCAGGAGAGATTCAGTTTAAAGCCAATACATCAGTGATGTTTAATTATTTCAGTTTTATTGATAAATGAAAGCAGGCCCTGATATAAATAATACATTTACAAAATAACATTCTGCGTTGATCTGGTGCATGAGGCTGTACAGATCTGTACGAGCCACATGATGGAGCTCGTCCAACATCTTTCCAGAGAAACAGCGTTAACTTATTTCTTAAGGAAATACAAACCAAAGACAGACTCCAGCAGCCCAAGCGAATCACCAGAAAATAAGATCTAAAGAACAATTAATTCATACTGTGTGAAGAAATGATATCAATTGGCACTACACATGTGAGTGTGCAAATGTGAAGTGGACATGATTTCTCTATATAATCACATTTCATCAACATGTTTCAATAACAGAGCATAGAGAGAACTGCAGTCGTGTCGAGGTTTATTTGAAAGCAATAAAATAAAACGATACAAAGAAAAACAATCATACAAATCAAAATGCTTCGATTGCTCTGGTCCAACCGCTGCCTGTTAACAGTGTATGTTTTAAACAAATTGTTTGAACGGCGAATATTTGCTCAAGGTCCGTCTGCTGCCAACCCACAAACTCAGATAGTCCACCTGAACCCAGCACCGAGATCAGGTTGGAGATGTTTGTGGTGTCCAACTGGTCTGAGTCTGAGTGTGTGTCATCATCAGTCCTCATCCTTTTACATGGCACTGGCCCAAAGTCTGGCAAATAAAACTCTGGATCAACAATATGATAACTTGTGTCCATCTTTCGCTTTTTAGTGTAGCACTGCGCGCCCTGCGGCTGTTTTGGCTGCGCGCAACAGTCTGAGTGGAAGTATCCATTCGTGACAGTAGTCACCACATGCGTGTCCAGGTCCAGGACAGTCTTTTGGTTGGCTTGTGTGTTTGGGATAGGTAACTCCCAGGAGGATTTGTCTGCACAACTCCAACAGGCTGCCGAAACCATGAGCTCAGAGTCACTTGGAGAAACCATTGCGCAGGCAGATGCGTCTTGGTGCGCCAGCTCTGCAGGCTGGCCGTTGGGCTGGTGCGCTCCGCAGTGCCAAGTGTCCGACTCAACCCCAGTAAAGTTGCAGTAGAAGTCATCGGCCAACTCCGTAAAGCTCCCAGTCAATTCAAGGTATTCTTGCTTTTCACGGACTGCAGCTACATCCTCATACTGATGCGTCCTCTGCGTTTGCGACAAGTTTTTGCTCATATAAAACTGCCTGGCGTTTCTCAGAACGTACGTTACCAGCAAGTTCTTGTGGAGCTTGATGCCTCCTCTCTGCGTCCTGGAGCTTTGGATTTTCCTCAAAGAAATGGAGATCAGATTCTGTGCGTCAAATGCACACTCCATCCTCAACCGGGCCACCCTTTCTTTCCTTTCAGTCTCTCAAATCGTTTGTTTCCTAACTGAAGAAATATGTATGTCTTTAGTTGAGATTCCTACTTGATTCGTGTAGACTGTGTCCATAGCGCTCCATGTCTTCCCAGTAAGGGCATGGATTTGCAACTCTCATCTTTCCTTGCCACGCCCTCACATAGACATTGTCCAATGGGAGGGAGGCGGTGCTTCTGTTATACGCAAATATCACTACTAGCCTCATTCAGAATGCACGTAGGAGCAGGCATGCTGCATTTCACTAAATGTGTTCTGGGCTTTTTAAATCTCAGTGCGGACAAAAATCAGCAGACTTTACTGTCCATATAGAATAGAACAGAATAGAATATAGTGGAGAGGAATAGAATATAATGGATTGAGTGGAGACTAGTAAAGTAGAATAGAATGGAGCAGAACAGAACAGGATATAGTGGAGAGCAAGAAAAGAAAAGAAAAACAGAATAGAATCTATGGAAAGCAATAGAATAGAACAGAATAAAAAATAGTGGGATAGAACAGAGTGTAATACAATAGAATAGAACAGAGTATAATAGATGGAATAGAATAGAATAGAATGTAGTGGAGACTGGTATATAATAGAATGGAGTAGAACAGGATATAACAGGATATATAGGAGATATATATAAGATATCAAACTTATTAATGGAGCTACAATTCAAATTCAACTTCAAACAGCTTTCTAGAGCGATAAATGACAGACGTATTCTAAAAGCCAAAATAAAATAAGTCAGCACCACAATGTAAAACTAGACAGGAAAAGTAGAATATAAGTAATGGAGAATAAACAAGTTAATAGGGTGAAAACCAGACAACTTTGGCACTTGCATTTGAAAATGTCAACATTTTCCACTTTCCTCAGATCCTCTGGATGGCTGTTCCATGAAGCACACAGCGTCTGAGGCTTCTCAGCTTCAGTGCTTCTATCCAAGAGGCATAAACCCCAACCCTAACCCCAAAGTCAAACAGAGGGGAAGAGAAAGGGAATCTAGTTCTATTCACTGCTATACAATACTATAACACACTATATACTATGCTACACTATACTTTAAGTATACTATAATTACAGTATATCCTGTGTTCACTAACATATTTCCTCAAAAGCCAATTTAGTTACACTCACAAGCACATACTGCACACACACATACATATACAGTAAATTATGAATGTACTGTCTGAAGCTGACAATGATGTCATTATGACTGCCTCTGATAATAGAAATATTGTCACGAGGTAAAAGCTCTTTGCAGAGAGATTATCTGTCATCCGTGCCCCACATCTGTTTGTGTGTACACACACAGATGGCTGACATCATACTGAACACCTGGATATGACTTTGATTTCCTGCCAAATAGGTAAATCAGGAGGACAGCCACTATTATGGTTATCATGCTTTGATAATAGTGTAAATTGGAGCCTGACATATGTGCACTCTCAGGAATTTAGTTTAAAGGGCAAAGAACAGATTGATATCATGTTTTATGGTACAGAATGGTATGGCATAGCTTTGTAGTTTATGGTATGGTTCAGCACTTTGTAGTATAGTATAGTACGGTATAGCACTAATGAATAAATTAGCTTAATTTTACAAAGTAGGCTTAATTATATTAAGTAAGGAAGATGTTGAACTTTTGGTGTAAATTTTTGTGTCTAAAGTAATAAAAACAGGTATAGGAAAGCTGATAGCAACTAAATGTAATGATGTTCTTATGACTTAACAGTGGCTTGATCTGATGGATAGATGCTTTTCTCCATGCTGTTTACAGTATTCCTATATTACAATCACTTGACCTAAGTAATAATTAAATAATGTTCTTGATTATTAACACTGCCTTAATGCCAGCAGTGTAAAGGGTAGAGATTTGGTAAAGAATATAGTGTTGTAAGATCCGATGCTGTTTAGTATAGTTTAGTGTATATTACAGTATATTGTATAATGTAGTAGTATAGAGTGAAAGTGATGTTTGGCACAAAACTACATATTTGGAAACCCATCGCTGTGTTTTTTCTAATAATCATAAATATATTTCTAATTATTATAACAACATACATAAAAAACCTAAATATTCAAGTGGGGATTACATTTCACCTTTAGAGCAAAAAGGATAAAAGTGTACAGTTTTGTATATTATGTTTTGAATTAAGTGATGAATTAGAGGTATCTGGCTAAAGAGCAATACTAGAGGGAAAATGTTAACACAAAAAAGTAAGGGGAAGGTGCCAAAATGTCACAATGAAAAAAACAATACAACAACAACTGTAGAGCAGGTTTTATTGAGCATCACTGGAGAGAAACCACAACCTACAATCTGTGAGAAGAGGAAGAACCAAAGGTCAGACAGAATGTCAAATGGACCTACCAGTTTTGAAAGCATTGCTACACTTGCAGTCACTCGTGTTGACTTGTGGAATATGAAAGTGAAAGCTTTGCTGGTTAAAAGACATGATATTAATGGAGAGATTAAGGGTATTCATTTGACCAGTCTTTTACTACTATTAATACAGATCACTTGCAATACAAAATATCAATTAAGGTTAAACTGTGTTGAAAATTGCTCTATGTTAATATCATAAATACAGTCAACAAATCATAAGCATGATTATTGTGTGGCTATTTACAACAAAACTGCATATGTCATGTACTGTTCATCAACTAAAACACACAAACCTATGAGAGCTTCCTTGTTTTTAATATATCTCTGTCTGACATGGCCACTTGACTTAAGTAAACAGTAACAAGTTGACCAGGATTGTTAAGACAACAGAGAAGACAGTAGACCGCCAACAGAAGTCATTAGATGACCTTTACAGCACAGTTGTACACATGAAAGCTCTGTCAATCATCAATGACAAAACACATCCCCTCCACTCTGAGTTTGAGTTGCTCCCCTAAGGGTGATGCTATAGAAAAACTCCCGGCAAAGAAAAAGATCTGCAAGGGTTCTTTTATCCCAAATGCAATTAATGTGGTCAAAAAACTACAGTAAACTTAAATATGGGAGTGTAGCTCTTCACTATGGGTACGAATGCACTGATGAGAGATCTTTGCTCCGTTAATGCTCCGTTAATGTGACGTCTTTATCTTGTGGACATGTTTGGGTGAGACCAAGGACAATTTTTCTGCTCCTCCTCGGCTGGACAATAAAGTTTATTCTATTCTATTCTAATCTATGATTAATTTACACCTCTAGCCTAAAAATATGCAATGCCCAAACCTATAAACTGCAAAAACTGCAAAAAAGGTACACCTACATTTTCAGATAACTGTAATTGTTGATCTTTTAACTCTCATTGAACATTAAATATTCATGAAACTTTGTAAACTCAAATTAATAATATTTATCTTTACAACATACATGTACTGGTTACTCTTATTTATATAGTATAGTATATGTAGTATACTAAAGTATATTGCCATTGTTGGGAAGGTAAGTATCAAGTTGAATGTTGTGTATAAAATTGAACGTTTGCACATAAAAACTGAGGGAAGATAACACCACCGACACCATTATTATTAATATTATTATTATTAATCTTTTCCAGTGGTTTGTTCTTTTTTATTTACTTTCTCTCCATACTGCTACATTGTAACCCTGTTATTACTGACACCAAATGAAATTGAAACTATGACTATGACTGCAACTTGGATTTAGTAGTAATAGAATAGTATAGTATAGTATAGTATAGTATAGTATAGTATAGTATAGTATAGTATAGAATAGTATAGTATGATATAGTATAGTATGGTAGTGTACTGTTACAGAAGTGACCAGAAGTGTTGTAATATAAAGCAATCCAATAAAACAGTTCTGTAATAATTCCTACTTTTCTGAAAGTTATAATTGTGGATTGTTGATGACATGGTATTAAAGAGGTACTGATTCATACAAATATATGGTGATCTATGAGGCTATTGGATTACGTTATATTGTAAGGTGTTTCTGATATGTTTACTGCTCCATACATCTAAATAAGGTGAAACAAAAATGTAGAAACATCTTTGAACCTCCCCCATTACAGCCTCAGCAGGATCGAGTTAACAAACAACTAAAACTTCACAAAACCTGAAAATTTAAGAGTGTAAGTTCAGAGTATATTTTAGGTGGTATAACTGTGCTGGAATCATCTCTATCTGAATTTGAACCAAACAAATCCTTGTTTTAGGACATCCCTGCTGAAAGTTACCATGAAATTCTTGCAGTATTTTTTCAGAGAAAAAAAAGAAACTAAGTGCTCTAGTGAATGAGGACTTGGGATATTTACACATATTGTTTAAGAAGAGAACACTCTTACACATACATATACACTGTATATAAAGTAGCAGTCAAAAGTTTGGACACACCTTCCCATTCACTTGAATGAGAAAGTGTGTCCAAACTTTTGACTGTTACTGTACATTTGTTTCACCATAGAAGAAATAATAAATAATAAAAGTATAAAGAGAGAGTTAACATTATACAGCTTTAAATTTCATAGTTTGAGATATTAGCAGGTGTAATGTTGCAAAACAAAAATTGAAATATTTTAACACTTACCTGAACCACAGACCTCATTTTCTGCATAAGTTGAAACGCCTGCAGGCGAAAACTTTTCTATTTTTTAAGGACAACAAAGTGAACACATTGAAATGAGGCAGTAGTCACAAAACTCAAGTGGTGGAAATACTTTTTATTTGTTTGTTTGAGATCAGAAATATATCTTAGCAATTCCAACAAAAACAATAAATGATTATATAATGATAATGATAATGATATAATAATGATTTCATATTTCCCTGTTAAATTACTAATTAGTTAAGTAATACATGTGTTCTTAGCTGAAATGAACAAAAAAAATTGGTAACAGAAGATGCTAGTGTGATAATCCAACTCATCCTCATCTAACCTTTTTTTTTTTTACACTTAAACTATGTTTCTAAACATCCTAAGTATTATAAGTCAGTCAATTCAAACTCTTTGTGTTAATAAATTACTTTAAGTGCAAGATTAACTGACTGAAATCCTGGATAAGGGACTCAGCCCCGCCCATAACCCACTCCTCCCTAACTCTAAAACGGAGAGTTGTAAAAATTACACTTATGGTGCTTTGCTTATTAAGAAATGTATTGTTTTTGAGTTGGTGGATGAGTCCTTAAAGAAAAAAAATCTCTACAAACAAAGAGAATTCAGTCTTTCCATAATGTGTCCTCTTAAACACAGAGCTGAGATATGCAGCTCCGTAGAAGATGCACACAATTACTTCAGAGGCGGGGTGCTTTATTTACATATGCAATATGCATAAGCAAGGTTACTGTGAGGGTGAAATAACCGCGAGATAGAGGGAGAGAAAGAAGGAGGGGTTTGGTATGTGTGTGTGTGATGTGTGTGTGTACGTGTTTGTGTGTGTGGTGGTGATGGAGAGAGAGGGTGCGTGGGGTGGGTGGAAGGGGGGTGGGGGGTTGCAGAAAATTGGTGTTATCAATATTTAACCAACCCTTCCAGCATATTTATGGCAGACAATAGAGCAGACATGCAGCTGTCTCATGTGAGTGGAAGTGTATTTATTACAGACTGAAATCGAGGCTGTAAATAGGATGTTCATTGATATATCCCTGCCACACTTGCGTGGAATCAGGGATGAGCCCACCACTTGGTATGCCACTCTAATAGTTGATTCCTGTTAAAACAAACTATTAACATACTGTATCTACTAATTGCTCGTCACAACCCCGAGTGCATCACAAATATTCATTAGGGGGCTATTTCTACATATGGCAAGCAGATGTATGTAATTCAATCAGTTACAAAAAAAAAGAACCCAAAAAGCTATGAAAAGAGGGAGAAAGAAATAAAATGTCTGGAGCTTTTTTTTTTTTCTTTTTTTTTTTTCACAGACCCATGGCCTCTCAGAAAATGTTTCCATGTGTTGTGTCTGAGCACACTGAGAGCAAAGAAGGAAAACATTCTCTCCTCCAAACCACATGCAACAGATTCTTTCTGAAGCCAAATAAATCAACACTGTGTTTCAGATCATGTGACACTTTTTGTGCTTTGTGTTATTCCCAACATATCCTGTTTCAACCCCCAACCCCCCACCCCTCTCCCCCCACCCCCCCTCATATTCCAGCACTCTCTCACACGCACGCACAAACAAGGCACACACATACGCAAGACAACACATGCACATTCAGAGTTTCCATTTCCTGTGCGTAAGATCACCTGTACAGACAGAATGGCGTGCTCCAATGCGACATGCTCAGGCAGGAAAACAGGAAAGGGAGTTCAAGGGTGTCCAACATGAAATACTCACAGAGTTAGGGGAAACCCAGAGCTCATGGCAGTGCTCCAGTTTTTCTGAAGACAGTAAGTAAAGTTTCACTAGTGCACTTTTTTTTCCCTTCTTGCTTTAGCACTGCCATCATGCGCTCTACTTTTGCTTGTGCAAAAATGTTTTAGAAATGTTCTGCTGGTTTGAGGACTGTACACACTTTTCAGTACAAGTTGATGGGATCATGCCGCATACATACAGTATACTTTTGGAACGCATGTTGTCTTTTTCAAGTAAAAGTTTGACATTTTGGGATGTGTCTGATTATTCCCTTTCTTCTTGAGAGAGAGATGAGAAGATTGATACGACTTTTATGTACGCGTGTATGGTAAATGTGACGCTGCAGCTAGCAGCTAGTTAGCTTAGCATAGCATTAAGAATGGAAACAGAGGGAAATAGCTAGCCTGGCTCTGTCCAAAGGTAACAAAATCCACCTGCCAGCTAAAACTCGCTAATTAACACATTATATCTTTCATCATTCATCAAAATTTAACTCTTGGCAAGAAACCAAATAACTGTATTTTTCAAAATGTCTGACTACTCCTTTATGTATTCCATATTTCCCAACTATTCCTAACATACTCTCCTCTATGCATCCTCTTTTCCCTCTAATTTTATCCATAGGTTTTACTTAGCATGTGCTATTGTTACCATGTAGTTCTTGCTATATGTGACATGACATACTGATCAATGGCCCTGTTCTCTGTGGGGTAACACAGTATTCTCCTGTGCATCTGACAGCAATCCCTAGCCCATTTACTGTCAAATGGGCTCCACTCTCTTTGCCTGAGCTCAGATGCAGATTTATGCCAGAGCAATGCCGGTTCTTGCATATTAGATGAAAGCCTTGTTTGCATATACCCGCTCTCTCTCTCCCCCCCTCCTCCTCCTCCTCCTCCTCCCCTCCTCCCCTCTTTCTCTCTCTTCCTTTTTTCTGAGGCGTCACTTTAATATGTATGCAAATGGGCTGCGCTCCACGGGCAGATATGTGTGGAGTCCTGTCCTGCAGTCAGGAGGTGTAGGAGAGATTGTGTTTGTATTTATGAGGCATGGGCCCTGCCGCTCTTGGGAGAAAAACGCTGCGAGTAGTGTGGTGGAGGCTCTGCAGTGCAGGCAGAATGCAGATATGCCAATAACAGAGGTCATGGTTGTCACTAATGATAAGAGGAGACAATTAGACAATAGCATAGCTGTAATATAACCCCCCCACACCCTCTTATACACACACACAAACAAACACACAACAAGCCCTCATATCCCTGCTCTGGCATGAAGAGCAGAACAAGCCAACAAGCTGAGGAGGAGACGCTTCTTCTGGAATGTTCTATTTATTGCAGCGACTCCTCTCCTCAGCTCTCGACTCGGATGGGGAGTCCTGGGTGATTGGTGCGGGTAAAAGACCGATCTATTGATCCCATGCATCCCTCAGGGGTTGAGGATCACTGTCAGGGGCTGAGGCAGAGGAGACAAGGTCAGGTCACTTATGAGAGAGGTACCCTTAACCCATTTCATCAGTCTGATGCTTCCCAGACAGGCCTCAAAAGCCTGAGATCAATAACGTCCCTGTAACAGCAGAAACAGAAATAAATGAACAACATACAGTATCAGTCAAAAGTTTGGACACTCTTTCTCATTGAAGTGAATGGGAAGGTGTGTCCAAACTTTGACAGGTACTGTATGTGGCAAATTTCTCCTGTTCTGTGGATAGTATTGTCTTTATGTTACCATGTGTGCTGGAAAATTTACTGTTATGTATGTATTACAAAATCACGGGGAAGATCTAGTTTCAAATAAAAGGAATTCATTTCAGATGTGTATTGTAAAATTATAAGAAAAAAGCTCACATCAAAATAACAATGAATGCCCAGTGTTATGTTCAAGACATAATAATATCTTGGCTTGGTGCCAATCAGTGATCTACTAAGGCAACACATGCACGCACACACACACACACACACACACACACACACACACACACACACATCCCCTTCCTCCATCATGAATAAACCATACTGTGTCTATGAGTCATATACCACCCCCACATCCCTCTAACCCACTCCCCCTATTCAGCGCTGCTAGAGTAAAAACGCTAATTAACGTGATGGCTAGCTCCAGCTCCTGTCAGCAGCTTGTGGGGGCCTCTCAACCAGCCAGGCTCCACTGGTCTCTGGTTTTAGCAGCTCTCTCCCCAGCCGCCATCTCTGGAGAACCGGGGCCCCTCATTCATATTCAGCCCCAGTCACAGGCACCTGGAAGCAGCCAGCACCACCATCACCACCACCACCACAGCCTCACAACCCCCATAGTGTCTATCACCAGCCCCCCAGTCGAGCCCACCTCCTGTCAATGCTGGATCCCCCCACTTCTAGTAAAAAAAAAACAAAAAAAAAACCCACAACACCCACCCATTTACCCCACCCATCCACACACACGTATACACAATTATTCCATTTTTTCAAGCTACAACCCAATTGGAATACAAGCCCAAGCTGAAAAACTCCATTTAGAAGATGTGAGAGCTAGAAACTCCATCTAGGAGATGACACAACCCAACTGATGGGTTGAATCACCCAACGGTGGAGAGAGAGGGAGACAGAGAGAGAGAGAGAGAGAGAGAGAGTGTGTGTGTGTGTGTGTGAGAGAGAGAGAGAGAGAGAGAGAGAGAGAGAGGAGCTGCGTGCCTTGGTGGACTAGCTCGGTAACCATGACAACGCAGCCGGGAGAGCAAGAAACAGGAACATACAGAATCTGTTTCTGCTGAGACTTGCACATGTGGCACAGTGCTGCTTTTCCTCCGAGAAGAAATGAAGGGGAGGTGTGTGAGTGTGTGTGTGTGTGTGTGTGTGTGTGTGTGTGTGTGTGGAGGCCCTTATGAAACATACATGCCTGCTGCCTCTCCAACCAAACTCACTCGCCTGTTCCAGTCACTGAGTGAGTCACAAAAGATATTATGGTGTAACTGAGGCACACAACCCAGTGTTTAGTGGCAGGCCTTTGTCTTTTTTTCTCCAAATGCTGCATATGGTGAGGCGCAGGCGTTCCATACGAAGAGAGAGACTTAAAATATAAAATATGAAGGCAAAGCACAACTATATTTTCCCTCTGCAGCCGTTGTTTTTGCCTATTTTCTTTCCCTGTGCCTCTACGCCGCTCCCCTTCTGCCTGTCTTTTCTCTTTCCTCTTGCTCCCTCTTTCTACAGGCTCAGTCTAACCTCCCCCTCCCCTTTCCTCAAGGGAATAAAGGTCGTAACGCAAATGATTACTCAAACCCGAGTTGCCATAGAAACGCAGTCATGTGACTAGAGCAGGCATGCATAGACCACAACAAAGAGGTGGATCAGGAACCAGCGCTGGAAAGAGCTGTAGCTCGCCTTACTGGTGCCTCAGTGCATTTCACTCAAATTCAGGCTTTAAAAATAGGCGAGCAGCATGAAGCGCAGGAGAGAAATGCAGAGAAAACGACACTGAAAAGAGCTAGAAGCTAGGACGAGAGAGTGTAATGAATCTAGGCTATAACACTGCAGTGTGCCATATATTCTACCATTCACTAGCATACCAAGGGTGTGTCCTATTCATCATGTCCTTCTTGGAGGCAGAGCTCAGGCGCCAGTTGTCTGGAATTTCTGTGAAATGGCGTCAGTTGTAGAAGTGTAGAGGGTGGTGGATTTGTGTGCTTCTAAAATAGGAGCTGGAGTATGGAACTGTAACTTTTTGGTGCGCTACACTTTCAAATCATCCCCCTCTCAAAGGGCAAAAACAGATTTGTGTTAATACTTGTACGTAGCAATATGCTTACTTGTTGGAGATATTTTCTTTTCAGAGAGATTTAGAAAAAAAGGCACTTAAATGTAACAAAAAACTACCAGCATGTGGTAAAACACATTCGGGCTTGGTATGTGACCAATATAACATCTAAGAGATATCATTGCTAAGACAGTGATAAAAAACAGGAAAAAAGTAGAAAAATAAAGTGATTAAATCCTTAAATGTCAACATATTTCCCCCTTAGTGAATAAGAGAACACACATAAATATGATCTTACAGCTTAAAGCTGAATGAAACTGTACAGGCTATGCACAAGAGTCAGTTTGTATCAATCTAAAGTAGGAACCAACACCTGGAGTAGAGGGTGAAGGTGGCCTGTCCCAACAGGATTCAGTTATCCTGCATCCAATCCACCCCCACTGAGATTAGTCCTATGCCCTGGGTGAACCCGGCGACCTGTGACCATCTCTCAGAGCTCAGAGACCAACCAACACCCCCCACAACACACACACACACCCCCAGTCAAAGCTCCACATTCAGTAATCAACAATAATCTTATGGGAGATAAAATATGCTGTCTGTAAACCAACATAAGTACAAATTGTATTGATATCCAGCAAAAATGTCCTTTTATTCGTCTTAGCATTAGCAGCCATTAATTTTGGTGCACTCCATCAACACTAGCAGAGCAAAAGGACGGGGTACATTTTTTTCTGATGAAGTCACCACATCTGCGGTTATGAACACTTGGTACTGTGTGTTTCAACGTCTATGCTCCCTTTCCCTCTTGCTTTCCCTCTCTCCCACACACGCTCAATTCCACGCTTGCCTTCACACCAGCGAACACATACTGTAGAGTTCGTAGATGTATACGACACAAGCGCATAAACACAATATCTAAAAGGGGTGTGAGCGGCATGACCCCCTTCACTGACTGCTGGCCATTTCTCTCAAAGTCCACCTCAACTCCCATGAGGTTTCAGGCAGCAGCTGAGTGTTCAGTGATGTCTGCAATTATCCTGTGTCTAGACAATGTCTAGTGAAAGACAAGGAGATAGACATTCTGCACGGGCTGCGCTCTAGAAGAAAAGGCCTGGAATAGACTACAATGTCTCTCAGTTGGTGACGTGGTGGTGAATGAAAAGGTTACGGCCAGGCTAGGAACTCAGCTAACAAGCATCAACATAAACAAACAAAAAACAGTATTCATTTGTAATTCTAGTTCATTTCAAATTAGCATTTATTAACTAAAGAAGAAATAAGAAAAAAAAGATTAAAAAAAAGAAGATTTATTCTCTGGGTTTATACTCATGGTACACAGGCAGGAAAAATGCAGTTCAGTATTTCTTGAAAGAAGTTCATTTCTATGTTGCTCATGAGACTGGTACCTCTAACTTTTCTGAGTTTATATCAATAAAATGAATTTCTAGTTAGAATCAATCAAATTAAATGAAAGTTTTGTGGGCGTATCACTCAAAACATTTAATCTACTATGTGCTGTTAAATGCGCATGTACTGCATGTTATTATTAAGTACATGAACCAGGCTTCCATATTCTTTAGTCTGTGGTGCTGAAGATGATCAGATGAAAACAGAGAAGATGGAGCCGGGGTGAAGAAGACTGGTGAATGGAAAATAACATGCACATGGTTTAATGTGGGAAGAGTTTACATAAAACTAATTCAAAGAATTAATCTTAAATAAAGAGGACAACATAGCATGCATGAGGGTTTGTTTCATATCAAATTGCTAAAGGTGAATTTGGGAATGATTGCGATTACTTTGTAGACCATAAAGCATTAAAAAGTGTTTGCTGCCCCTCCAAAAAACATTTAGATTTTTGAATATAAAACTTTCAAATTGATGTCACATTATTAGTAGGATCTCATTTTGGAATCAACTCTCCTGTATGAAAAAAAAGATGATTTGAAGAAACTAAAAGAACTACAAAACAAGCAAAAACACGTCGAAGCTCGAAGCGAAGGTTGAAAGAAACAACGGGTTGCAGTGAAAGAAAAGGCTATGAGAGAATGAGCAGGTGTGGTGGGAAAGACCCATGGGCTTCAGGGAGAGAATAGATCAATAACTAATTTCAGTACCAAGCTTCACTCGCACTGTTTTCCAATAAATGCTGGATGGAGAGTACTGGCTTAGCCCTCCCCCCACTATCTCTATTCTATCAGCTTCTACAAGCAGGGATTGGAGTCTATGGAAGAAGGCTGCTTTTTTTTCTACATCATTGTGTGATTGTTGGTTGGGTGGATTCTGTTCCTACAGCATGTGTATTGTATAAATGTAATCCAACATTGCCATTTCCATTTCCATGTGTCCTCCATGAGTGCTCCCACAACCAGTCCACATATGTTGTCTCTGTATCTTTAAAGTGGAGGCTTTTTTTCCCTCCACTGTTCTGCCTCCTGCAACCCCCTCCCTCCCTCCCTCCCTCATTCGACCAGGGCCAGTGTTGAGGTTTTGTCAAGAGTATGCAGGGAGATTCAGACAGACAGGAGAGTGAAGCGTGTGTCATGCAGGGCTGCTGCTGCTGCTGCTGAGGCTCTTCTCCTCAGAGGCTGTGACCTAGATAACCAAGAGGAGCTGGAGCGCCTGCAAGCCTTGGAGCCACTCCAGCTTCAGCAATGTCAGGAAGGGGTTAGTTGTATAACACAATGTCCTATTTAGTTTGCTTGTCACACACACATGGACGCAAACACATATGTACCCTATGGTGTTCCCATACGATCACAGTACGTTTCCTGTAAGCATCGTTTGTTTATTAGTGATTATTTGTGAAGACGGGATGCACAGAATGGGGTTTTTGAAAATGTGAGGGAGTGAAAGACGGGGAAGAAAGGGGCCCTAAATTCATCTGAATTTAAACATAAGCATTAAGAATGCTTGGTAAAACTTTCCACGCCAGCAGCCACTGCAGCTACATTATGTCACAGTAAAAAACATGTCAAAACGTCTACAGGCACACTCTTTCTGCAGTGTTGTAGTCTACAAATTTGAACATTTTATTCTTTATTTTAGCATAGACTCCACTGATGTTTGATGTATGAACACAACCTAGGGGTAAATGTATAGCACCATTTACATTATTCCCCTATAACAGGTAGCCAGTGAGTGTAACAAAGTGATATGAAGCGCTGCACTGCCACTACCTGGTCAGCTATAAAACAGAAATCTGTTGACAAACAGAAAATAATGTCAAGCTATCAGGACACTGTTGGCAACACACGCATGTTTTATTTGTCCACCTTCATGCAAAGCAAGATGATACACAAATTCCACTATATATCACCATCACATCATGTTGAGGAGATAAAATATAAATGGGTTCTACTGCGCTTGAAACAAATTCAATGGGCTGCACTGTGAATAACTAAATCTTTGACCCTGACATCTGAGCTGCTTCTAATATGCAAGAGCAACACTGCCATCTGGTGGCTTTCAGTTTGTACTGCAACTTTCTTTTACACAATATGGTTCAGCCAGCTGTGCAGCTGTTTAATCACAACAGTGATGACTCAAAGGCTGATTGCACAGACACAACTTTGAATCTTGTAGTAAACATACACACACGTGTCTGTAAATTTGGCACAGACAACACAGGATAAGGATTTAACAAAGGCCTCAGTGGTTTGTTCAGTTGAAGTTGCATTTAAGGATAAGTGCACAGATGTTTTACAAAAATTATTAGAGGCCTGTTCAGTCTTTCATTTCAAATCGAAGGTACAACAGCAACAAAAATGACAGTAGTGTGTATCATCAGCGCTGGCTATGCTGGGGCTTGAAGCAGTCCCAGCCAGGCTTTGGGGTGTATGTGTGTTCAGGAAGAAGAAAGTCTTTCAGTCTGTCTGGTAATGGCAAAGCTTTGACTCTGTCTTCCAATGGCCAGGGCTGTAGGTGGCTCCTTATGAATGCCCTGCAAAGGCATCGCAGAGCAGGAGGACTTGTGTCACGCTCTACTACCCGGCTGTGCAGGTCAAGCAGAGCCTGAGCATACGGGTGAGGGTCCTGCCCTGCCGCAGGGAGCTCCAGTCTGGAAGGCAAGTTCAATGTGGGGACGTTGACCCTCGCTAAGTCAAGCAACACCTCAGCCTGCTCCAGGAGCTCAGAGGCGTGACTTTGATCAGAGCACTGCGGCAGGGCTGTTTGGAGCCGCTGGAAAAGGAGGCTGTCACCCGACCAACAGGAGTCGCCGTGATAGGTGCAAACCAAAGAGGCTCCACTCTGGATCAAGAGCACAGCCAGAGGGAAGAGAAGGTCAAAGTGCTCCAGGCTCGTCTGGGTCAGGGAGGGTTCGCCATCATCATTCAGACAGCAGCTGGGGTCCACACCGTGGGCTAGCAGGAGCTGTGTGGTTTTCAAGCAGAAGTTGCCGATCTCAGCAGCATCCTCCGCATTGGCCTCAAGAGCCTCCTTAACCAGAAACACCAGTGAGGACTCAACAGTTTCACCATCTACAGTGGCAGCATTCACGTCAGCACCTGTACAGAGGAGGGAATCACTCAGAACCACATCTGTGACCAATAGTCAATAGATCACATTTGTCAATTACTCTTTTGACACTAGAGTAATCATTTATCATTTATGAAATTAACAAAACTAAGGAGCATTTGCTGGTTGCAGTTTTTAAAATTAGCCTCCACTGCTTTCCTGTGTCTCATGTCATTGTAAACGGAACGCTTTCTGGTTTTTGACTGGTGGTCAGACAAAATAAGCACTTGAGCTAAACATTCAAAGGGTACTCCAGTGATTTAATAGTTCTTTTTTTAAATCTGTCTCTCCCTACTGTCCCCAACTTTATGGAGGTACAATGTCAAATTCAAAGCAGCAGGCAATGAGATATCCTGACTTTTAGTTCCCAGTCCCTATAAAAAAACCTGGTTCCTACTTTTCCCATAATGCAACTCGAAAGCATCTTTTATTAGACCCTATGTGCCTGGTAAACGTCCATGTCTTTCAGCTACACACCTCTGCTTTATTACCCCGGCTTTTTCTTCAAAATGTGTTTCCAAGTCAAAGCTGTGATACCCTGATGACATCACTATGACATCATCAAGGTCATTTTCTCACTTGACAAACCTCCAGACCAACAGAAGACTACTAATTTGTGTCTTTTTTCAAAGATTTTTCCACAGTCACTACTGACCTACTTAAACTAACATACTCAAAGTTGAGTTAAATAAAGTCTTAGTTTAACTACAGAAAACATTATGACTGTGACATGCTCATCTTTTTATTTACTGTAGTCCATTATTTCTTAAATACTGGGGGGGTACATCTTCCATTGGGTTTCTTATATTTATGGCAGAAAGATGTATGAGTATGGCAATTTGGTTCTTTTGACTGTTTGGAAGCTGCCTTTTAATGTACAGAAATGTGTTGGGATCCTGAAGAAATGGAAATCTGTCTTTCCACCTATTTTGGAAAGACATTTTATTCAACACTTGGCTGAATAAAATATCTCCCTCATTACACCCGGAGAAAGTTCACTATGACAAAACTGGTTCTGGTGGAAAAAAGCAGTAAAAAAAAAGTGTCTTTCTTGTAATGAGGAATATTATATATATTTAAATATTTGGACTGAGGAGATTGCTGATACTGTAGTACTGTGCTAGAAGACAGACTTTCTGTCTTTAACATCCTGAAGTTAAAAATTAGTTTCTTCATGCCTCGATCACAGGATTGGTTCTGCTCCATTTCCAGTTGAGTTATAAACTTTACATGCATATTTTATCCTAACAGCCGACAGTTTACTTTGATCTCAAAACGCGTACGGGTGAGCAGGTAGGATAGCAACACTACGTTTCTGAATGTAGCGGGATAGCTGTGATGCTGCTTGAAAAAGTTTTTGAACGACCGAAAGTGGACAAGAAGGCAAAGTGAAGATGACGGCTGTTTCACAGTCGGTACCTCTCTCAAGTAGTAGCTGGATGTTTCCTGTGTTGTGTACAGTGAGTCCATCGCTGCTTGCCAAGGCATGGAGCAAAGGTGTTTTTCCTTTGGAGACAAGACCAAAACAGTCACTTTCCTAAACAAATGAATCAAATCAACATTTTTATATTAGGCTGGCAAACATAAATTTACCATGTTTATCCCTTGCATTCACGTCAGCACCCAGGTCCAGCAGGGTGAGCAGGCAGGGCAGTCTCTCTGACTCCTCACTGGAAAGATCCAAAGGACTGCTCTCATGGATCTACCAAGTAATAGATACAATATATTCATCTCCACAAACTCGTAAGAAAGCAAGAAGGACAAGGTGTGAACAAGTGAGTGCATACATATTTCTTCATTCTGTTTCATTTTCATTGCCTCACCCTGTCCCTCTTTTCAATGTCTGCTCCGTGCCCGACCAGCAACCTCACCATGTTCGGCCTGTTCCTCAAAACTGCTATATGTAGTGGATTGTAGTAAGACACTGGGTCTGGGGGGTGAAAACAAACATCCACATAGAAATGAAATATTAATGAGATAGATGAGGTTTTCTTGCTAATGCTACATCTTCTTTAAGTGTGTGAGCAAAGGTTTATAACTTTGTAAAAGTGGCATAAAGTGTACACAGTGTATTCTGGCATGTTGGCACTGATGGCTTGAAAGAGCACAATGCAAAGCAAATGGAGAAAAAACCTTCACCAGGTGCATTTAAGTAGTTTTCACACCTGATGTGAACCGTACCCGAGTACACCTTTTCAAGTAGACCAGTGTTCACACTAATCAAACGAACTGGACTTTGGGCTCAAGTGTACTCGGATCCGGGCCCGGGTCCCTAATGTGAAAACGTCCTTAGAAACATACTGAAACTACAAATATTACAGAGAGGACACTCAATAACAAAAACACTGCTATTTGCAGACATCAAAAGGATCGAGTTACATCATGACAGACAAACTGATGCAAGTGACAAATGTGAAGCAATACTTTAGTTTCCTAGCAGGGAGCATCTGAGATAAAGGTGTCTGCACATTAGGGAGGCAAAGAGATGAAAAATGAGCGCTGCTTCACTGGCAGAAAAAAATTATATTTGTGACATTTTTATTAGAGATTGATTGCAGGTATTAGTTTTTTGTATGTTTAAGTAATTTATGTCCCTATAAAATATGTATGTTGTGTTGTAGCTCAGTTCGGATGTGTGCGTGTTTTATAGTGTTTCTGTTCTGTTCTCTATTTGCGGAGTGTATGCATTGACAGTTAGAGGCCGCAACTAATGATTATCTTCATTATCGATTAATCTGTTGATTATTTTCTCAACTAATTTGTTGTTTGGTCCATAAAATGTCATAAAAATAGTGAAAAATGTTTCTCAAAGCCCAAGATGCATCCTAAACTTGTTTTGTCCCAACTAACAGTTCACAACCCAAACATATTCAGTTTAATAAGCCCAGAAAATAATCACATTTAAGAAGCTGGAACCAGAGAAATTGGGCATGCTTCCTTAAAAAATGAGTGACAATGATTAATTAATTATCAAAATAATTGGCGATTAATTTTCTGTCAATCAACTAATCAATTAATTGTTGCAGCTCTACTGACAATTAAATACATATCTATTGAATTTGCTTGTGTTTTTCAAATTTCTGTGTGTTGAGCTTTCTTAAAAGCAGATACTTAACATTAGATGATATCTTAGTTTGACATAACGCCTATACCAGACTATGGTTTTCAAGTGGCACACAAACTGATTTTCACTTACAGCATACATCCATGTATTACTGACACATTCACTCAAAGTTAAAGAATATAAACTGCAAAGACTATTGTGTGCACTGCCCCATTTACAGAATCACAACTATATATTCTCATGCTTCAGCACAGGGCTCGTCTGATCGCTGGCACATCATTTTAAATGTGAAGGCAAAGGATGACAAATACTTGGGGAATAATGGAGAAACCCGAACATTACTGCATGCTATGTGGGAGCATTTGTCAGTGTTGACTTTCTGGAAAGAGGCATTTAAGAAATGTGAAAGATTGACAAATCAGTTTCTACCAGGTCCCCAAATTATGTCCCTGGGGAGAGAAATTTTCGCAACCACCAGAGGTCACCACAGCTGGGTTTGGCTGAGCCCTGGCAGGTTATATCGCAGCAGCAAGACATGCTGCACTTTCCACTGCAGTTCGCTAAAAGGGAGACCTATTCCTTCAAGTGTATATGAATGACAACTTCCTGTGTGTGAGAAAAGCGGTTCAACTACTGTTTCGTAATGCAATCTGTCATTATGTGCTCTTTGTAAATTTAAAGTACATTTCCAAGTAATTCACCTGCTGACACAGGAGCAGGTGCTAAATATAGTGGATTTCAGGTTTTCACAGACAATTTCACTAAAAGATCGTGGGGTAGGGAAAAAAACAAAACACTTAACTAATAGTATTTGAATCTCCCTTTTTATTTCTCACCTTCAAAGTTTAGATCAGCTCCGAAGCGTAGAAGGATTTCAGCTGCGTACACCAGTCCCCGTTCTGCCACCTTGAACAGAGCGTAGCTGATTCCTTCCAAAAACACTTCTGACTGGGACTCTCGCTCCAGAAGCTCCACCAGAGATCTAGACAGACCGCTCTCATCCTCAGGACTTCTGACTCTGGACACAAGAGCAGAAAGTAGCCATGTTTCATTCAAACTGTACAAAATGACACCAGTGTTTCTATCATTTATCTCATTGTTTGTGCATTCTGCAGTGGAGGTGGTTATAATTCTGTAGTGCAACAAACAACTGACCGTTAACTGAGCTAAATTTTCCAGTTGTGAATTATTAGGAAAAGTTAGTTTTGTCACAGTCAATTATAAAATAAAAATTACCTCAGCAAAACTTAATTATTATGCTCCCTGGTACAAAAACTGCTTACTAAAGCGACTCAGTTATATTAAACAATTGATTCCGGCTTCAGTATTACCTGTCATCGTGACTACCTTGTCCTTCCTTCAGCCCAATAACAGACATTACAGCATCCACCAGCGGCTGATACTCATAGATGATTCTTCGAAACCCATGGAGGAAAGGCATGGCTCCTCCGATCTTCACAGCACTCTTAAGTTAATACCCTAAAACCCGAAAAACAAATGAACAAAGTAAGAACTGAGGGCGTGTTAATGTCTGAGAGACTGCGGGTCATATCAGGAGTTTCATCTCAGCTCAACTTGTTTAAAACGTAATCTGTAGCGTTCAGCTGACAAATGTCCTCAGAAAAAGGGCGTCACTTCTCGCCAACTTGTTAACATAGACGCTTTGCAACGCTTAAAATAATATCTTATTATCCTAATCAATGTATTTAGCGTTAAATCAGTTCTGCGAGTTCGACTTTGCTCGTTAAGTTTTTTTAAAAAAGTTACATTTTTAGCTAGCAGGCAAACGTTCAACGTGTCAGTCCAAGCTAGCATTAGTGGCTAACATTTTCACTCATTTACTTGCTTTTTTTATAATCCGTTAATGAAAGTATTTGGGAAAAGCGACAGGCAAAGCATGTTGGTTAAAATTCACTCAGATACTCACGCCAGTCGTTTTCTTCAAAACAGGAAGTGTCTGTCACGCCGACAGTGTTTTCATTCCCCTTAAGAACACAATGAGCTAACAAAGGTTCCTCTTTACGCGCTGTCCTTCAACAGTTGAAACTTCCTGCACTAAGCGAGATGTGTCCAGTTTACAACTTTAAAAAAGAATCGCTGATAAATGAGTAGGCAAATAAACATCTATGGTATTTCTCTAGTTTTTAATGTACTATGATAGTCGTTACATATTGGGATGCTGGATGCAGAAGTGTTTTGTTTTTTCTTTTTTCCAAGTGACCAGCAGTTTTCTATTGAACTTTGGGAACACCAGGGTGTGCCAGTTTTTCTTTTCAAAATGTGTAAATTATTTGTATCTAAAATAAAATATGTAGTGGAAAAATATTGTAACTCCCATTACTTTATAATTGTACCTATAAGTCATAATAATGTGAATATTTACTCAGCTGTCTACTACTTCCTGTCGGTAGTTGAACCCTAACCCCTGTGAGGAAGTGACAAAGTGTCTATGGCACATGAAAAATTCAACGCCATCTGGCAGTGCAGCACAAAGTATAGGACCCTAAACTACACAGCTGAAATCGTGATGATGATCTTTGATAATTGGAGGTCACTCACAAACAGGTGAGTAACAGGTGTCCTTTTAAATAGAAATCCCAATTGTAAACTATGAACATGCATCTGACAATGAATGTCAGTAATTAATTTGTATTCTTTTTTTCTCCCAATTTTATAGATTATAATTTCAATAAACTCTTTGTAACTGACATGTTTTGTCATGTATTTGGCAAACTGCACTAACAGACTGACATTTTCATAATGTCCGTTTCTTCCAGATTGGAAGTTATTGATTAGCATTTGGCATTGTGATTTCAGTTAAATGTTCTTACTGGAAAAATGTGACCAACAAAATATTTCACCACCAACACAGTGTTTAAAAAATTACTTTTGTCCATATGGCGCATTAGTCTGAGACAGCAGCTTTTGACAACTACTCCATTATGCTGACAGCATCTGGCTGCCAACAGTCGCCTTTGTCCTGTTTAGCAAAAAAAAAAAAAAAAAACCCTGCCGTGTCTGGGTGTGGTGACAGATGGCTCACTTTGAGAACCGTTGAGGAGAACACACTTACAAAAGATGTCACTTTAACACATCTGTGTGTCTGATTTTGAACATAACACAAGACATTGACAGTGCATTTTAACACAGCATATGTTGTGACTGACACACTGTATCATGAAAGTAATGCAAATGTCTTACTAAGAAAGACAAACAAGTTAAAATGACACATCATTTCCAAGAATGCAAGACTACCAGTCAAATACATAAAATTCATCTTGTTTAAATGGTGAATTGTATGAAAATAAAGAGGATGTGTTTAATATGGGATGTTTGGACAGTGAGGTTTGAGGGTGGAGATAAAAGTTGCCAAACCAAGTAGGCATTTGTGAAATTGCTTCAAATAATTGACATTTAATAACAAGAAAATCTGAAACATGCCCATTGTTTTTGCAGCTGTTTTGGTTACTATAGCAATAGCACTTCATATGATGCTCATACAATGTACAACAATGTAACAATGTACCGATAAGACATGCAAACCAGAGATTCTCTTGAGTAAGATGTATTCAAATTATATAAGTCACTAAATAGTAAATAAGATTGGATGGCTTCATAATTTGAAAACTGAGTGTATTATGGAGGAAAATTAAGCTAACATTGTTGTGCCATGTTTATAGTATTATGTATGGATGCCGATTCCAACTCTGTCTTTAGGTGGCAGCAGTGCTGCACAGGCCTACAGACCAGCTCTCTGAGCTTGGAATCAGTAGTACACATCTGTTATTATACAGCACCTGCATGAGTGCAGTTTTACACATGCATGAAAGCATACATAATCCATCATGTAAATGTAGATATGGGCAGAAACACAAACAAACAACACTGAGAGAATACTGAGTTCTCCTCTGCTGAAGTGGAAAACAGAATGCAGTAATTTAATAAAGGTTTGATTGATTCTAATTTTGTGACTTTAGAAACAATTATTGTTTTCACATCCAAGTCACCCGATCAATAAAGCATTCTGCTCAGAATCCCTCTAAAGTAACTGAGGTCTCTTTCGCCATTTTCCAACGACACTCAATTTACCCTCGATTTTCGAGCCATGTGCTCATGAATAATCTAGTTTACTTCTCCTGTTAATAATCTGCCAGTGATTAGTTCTTAAGTCTTTGTGCACACCTGTCAAGGTTCCTCGGTGAAGCAGGCGATCTCTTTTGATTTTAGTTAATTTGTACCTTTTCCACCATGTGGTCACAAGAGCATATTGTTTCTTGTCAGACAACAGTAACAGCAGGTTGCACGGCGCATCCGATGTTTGGCCATGAAAAAAGAAAAAAAGAAACTGCTCATTTTAGCTGCCGGGTCCCCTCCCAGGCTGAAAGCTCAGCATTAATGCAGGTTCTTGAGGAAGTTTATGAACATCACTGTGGCACAGAGTGTCAACGTTGTTCACAAAGCGTTGCAGTTCAAGTGCCTGTGGTCATCAAAACATGTTTGCCTCTGTTTTTGCAAAAATCCTCTAAGCCACTGTGATATCTTGTCCCTCTGAAGAAATAGAGGAAAGTTCAAATAACTTGATCTACCAAGCTGGTTTACTGTTTTCTACTCTTCTGTTAAGCTTAAAATTCAACACCACTAACAAAAAACAAACCCACAATGTCACACACATTTCACATTGATACAGTAATTTGTGTGAGGAAACAACTCACTGGGATTATAGCTATCAAAGAGTAATGGTGGTAGGTAAGGACAAAGCTTTGTCAAAAATATCAGCCTTTGCACTGTATGTTCTTTTCTTGCCATCTAATTTTGAGCTGGATTGGAGGATGGAGGCAAAAAGGGGAAAAAAGAGGGAAGATAACTGTAGTTCCATTCCTATACCCCTATACCCCTTACGAGTAAATAGGCTCTTTATTAAATTTAGGCCCCATCTATCAATACAAAGAATGGTATCGAAATTACTTTGTTGGCCACAAATCGTTGGCAATAGATTGAGCCTCTTTTGAAACAAGGCCATCATTTATCTGGTTCGCATTTCCTCTTGAGGTGAAAGAAAGCAGGACACAATAAGACTTTTATTTGTTCCCTGAGTGATAGATGTGACCCTCTGAACCTCTGATTACGAGATTACCACAAGTAAAATAAGAATCTATTAAACATTTAGACCTGTTGGTCCCCTTTGGATTCCCTCTATTTTTATCAAATAGTGCTGTCAGGGGAGCTGGAGGCATGGGAGTCTCCCAACACCAAGGAGATTTACACAGCTGCAAAGCATTCTGGGCTATGCAAAGCTGCGTAATTTGTCCCGGGAGGGTGATGCATAAAGGAGAAGTTAATTACCGTGGATACGAAGTACTTTTAAGATGTGATAAAAAACAGAACACACACACAGAACTCTTCGGCTCTAGAAAAAGCTGCACACTCTGAGGTGAAAGGTGATAGAATACCAATGGTGAGGTGAAGGTGAAGGCAGAGAAATGATAATAGAGTGGCAGAGCATTGTGGTTTGGGTTCCCTCAGTTCCATACCGAGAGCTGGAATTATCAGACCAGCAGGTCTGGGCCTAATATCCTTTTGTGCTGGCAGCGTATTGCTGAGTGAAGATTGTGGGTGGAAATAATCAGCCCCTTTAAAGGTCAGGGGAAGTTAAGCACACCCAAAGTAGACCATGACACATTCCAGCTGATAAGAAATAACTGTCTGTGTAAGGAAGAATGAGGAGAGTTCACCTTGTCCCATTTATTCAACTGTCAGTCTAAAATAATGACACATTTCTAGTCAACCCAACCACAACTATAGGAAACTCTTTGCTTCAGCTAACATACTCTTAAGCAAGTAATGCATTAAAAAACTTGTGTGGTCACTTTATAACTTGGCAGCACTAGGACATTTGCCTTATATAAGCATTTCAGCATGATAATATATCTGTAGCTGTAGTAACAGTCAGCATATCAATGGCTTACTAAATTAAAGCTGCAATAACAGTTTTTTGGCCTCTTGGGGGCAGTTTTAAGTTAATATGGTGAACTTGTTAGCATACAGTTGTTCGCCAATTTACACATCGAACAGACAGGGAGCAACATTAGCATTCATTTGGAGTCGTGTTGCTGGTCACTTGGCAAATGTAAGTCCAATATTCACTCTTCTTTTAGCTCTATGTTTGGTCTCCACCAACTCGTGAGGGAAATATCTGGCTCTTAAGATGCAAAATTAACTGCTGCAAGCTAGTAACTAATTTTGCTTGTTTGTCGTTTGGAGCTGGACAAGTAGTGAACAGTTGGTTTATAGAGCTTTAGTGCTGGAAACAGCTGCCTGCTGTGACTGAAAACGACACTGTGGGAGCGGTGAGGGTGAACCAAAAGTTTTTAAAAAAAGTTCATTTGTGGACCCTTAAACCAAAACAATGGGCTGAAAGACACTGTAACATTCTGTAGAGCTGAGGGGAAAATTGATAATCGTCTGTGGGCTCATCACTATGAGTGACTCCATTTACATAAAAGTACTCATATGATCCATTGTTAATATAAAGATGTTACTCATAGCTGCTTTAAGGAAATATCCTTTTTTGACATGTTCTATTTACAGAGTTGTTAAACTCTTTATGTCTTGTCATTGAAAGGCACAAACATTGCTTTCAGTAGAGTTTAGGGTGCAAAATAAAAGAGAAATCATGTGGGACCAGTGACTTACTGCACTGTAGGCTATAGGAAGGTCACTCTTTGCCTTCCCTCTGGGCATCAGTCTTAAAAACAGAGTGACGGCCCCAGAGAGGCCGATAAGTAAATACAGTTTTAATGGGCTGTGAATAGCTGGTGGTAATCTGCACAGACCGGGAGTGGGCAAGGCACAGAGGGCGACAGGGCATTCTGCAGCGGTTATTATTAATGCTATCATAGATCAGATAGGCCAGGGGAGGAGAATGAAAGGTGGTGATGAATTTGGGCCTCCTGTCTACCAACTGACTGGAGGACAAGCTACTGAGGCTGGTTAAGGTCATGGATGAAGGATACCACCCAAAAGAAGACACAAGGGACAATTCATTATGTATAATATAGAGGGTAGGATAGTATATACCCCAGAGACTTCCTGAAGGTCATAGGGTGACAAAGGGAAACTTCAAAAAGGCAGCCTCTATTGTGCTTGCACCTATTCATTTGGTATTCTTAATGTCTGAATATCCAACAGATGCTACAGACATTGACAAAAATAAAAATCTGCAGGAAACTAAACTACTGAACGTTCCAAAGTGAACATGCAAAAATACCTTAATAGTTGCCTGAAAGTGGAAATACAGTTTGTTGTATCTTCATGAGTCTGGCATTTCAGTCTTCGGTCTATTTTCAAGGCATGAAAGCTTCCAGATCTTTTTCAACACATCAAAGACTTGAGACCTTTCTCCAGACATCAAAGTCTCAAGATCTGTCCTTGGAGAGGTCTGCAGATCTAAACGCCACATCTGTCAAGACACAATCACCTGTATTTTTCACCCCTCAATATCTCTTTAAATATCGCCTGGAATTGCTCTGCCTGTTTTGTTTAACTCTGGTATTTTGGAATGTATATATGTGTCTATCATCCATGGGAGGGAGATGGATGGTGTGTGTGTTTTTACAGCAGCCAATGTCTCAGTAATTTGGCCTGGAAAATGGACTTCCCATGTGCAGAAGTGAAAGGAGTTCAGCTACTTTTTTTTAATGACTTGCAGCCACAGACGATGTAACCTAAGCCACTTGGACTGTGTCTGGTGCTCTCTCTGATTTCCAGCAGTTGAATGGACTTCAGTGTAGCATGGGCTTCAAGGGATTTGTCTGCCTGTCGGGCTCTAGAGGGGCTACTTTTGGACGGCTACCAGCCTTTGTGTGAGTGATGTTCCAGTCTTCCATTACAGCTCGGGAAGTGACTGCTCTACATCAACACTTTTGTCCCCCCACCTCTAATGCTTTTTCCAGCTGTACAAGAGTGAATTTGTTTCCAGGATCAAATTGCACACATTGGGGAGGAAGCAAAAGGCTTCGCTTCTTGAGGCAAAAAATGGAATTTAAAGTCAACCAGAAAAGACGTGTTAAAATTAGGACAAATGCAGTAGCTGTATGATTTAGTGGTCAAGCCAATTTCAGACTCCTTGCAATCTTCACAACAAGCAACTAAAGTAGCACCTGAATACTCTAGTGTAGGTGATTTCCTTTGTCTTTGTCCTTTTCAGATATACCTGCTGCACACACCTCATAAAGAGTAAAAGTACAGGTTGTGATACCATATGTAGTTTACAGCTTCCTGTGCTTAAAGCGATATTTGACATATATTATTAACTCACTGACAGCATGTGGCATGAATTTCATACATAAAACTGCTTTTGCTGTAAGCAGCGTGTAGTGTTCTTGTTGTCAGAAAACACATTTAATCTCCACATAAAGTATTATTGTATTGTGTACACATACAACTTCAGTTCTACAAAATTAAAACGATTATATTAGTATTTGGCAGCTTACTGTGTAATTCACTTTTCATTAATAAACATTGCCTTCCTTAGAAAAATCTTATCAAGTATTAATTACATTAATTTCATCTCAAAACGGCATGACTATCTCTTCTGTGAACTGAACTACCGGGAGGTCCTTACTTTACACTGATCACAGCACAGGAACCCAAGCAGAGCGATGAAGCAGATCATCGGGAAAAGAATGATTAGGCCGTGGGTGACTCATCTGATATTTCTGTATTTAGTGTTCATGGATCCTCCTTTATCTTTCCTTCACAACACCATCTGGACCGCACAGGGGGGAAAAATCAGTTTGGCTCACAGTTTAATCAGTTATCAGATTACAGTAATTATTTCATTTCATTTCCTGTTTCAGTTTTAAATAATTCATCAGCAGCAACACTTTTGTTTTTATGAATGATTTCAAGCAAACTGCAAACATAACCAAGGTCACTATATATGGTCAGGTATGAAATAAGCCATAGTTTTTCGATGGCAGTATTAACCATGTAATCTTACAATGAAGTCTGCTAGAACATATTGGAAATGTTGGAAATAGACCTTTGTCCCTCAAGGCCCTGTATAGGAATATGTATGGAGAGTAAGACGAATTGATGAGTGAATGAATGAATGAAGATGTCCCCGTGGAAACTGTGTGAAAATGCAATAAGAGCTCAGTGTTGAGCCCTACAAATACACCTGACCATACTGCATATTGCATCTCCCTCAGGGTAACCTGGCACAATCAAGATATCCATTGACATGCTTTCATCAAACTGGTGATATTTCTGAAGTCAGTTCTCTTAATCATCATTTTCTAATGGTGTTAAATGTCTATTACCTTTTATCCATCACCTCCACACCTGAGCAGGACAGTTCTTTTCAGTTCAATTGCGATGCCACACGGGGTCGCTAGTGCCTTCCAAGTGGCTCAATCACGCAATCAGATGGACGGATGGATGTCCTAACAACTATATAAACAACTTTTAAAGTTATTCTGTAAAGAGTGATAGAGTCGATAGTAAACTATGACATTCAGTAAAGATGTGAATGTATTACTTTGGTAAAAAGACGCTCTGACAATCCTATCTGGAGATATAGGCTACAGTATTTAGAAGTATATGTTTCGAGTTGAGTGTGAATTCAACTCATAAGTTGTTTGATCAAATGTTTATGTTGTCCGTCTCACCACCTATGTATGTGTTGCTGGAGCGTCACACGCCTCCCGATGTGTGCCAGTGCCAGTTATTGTCACAGCTGTAGGCTTTCTTCTCTCTCTCGACGCGCATTGGACGGGCTGACAATGCGTAAGCTTCACTGAAACTGTAGCCTGTGGTCTACCTACATAAACATGGAAAGATAAAGGGCTGAAATCGGACTTTCGCAGAGTATTTGAACCACCTGGTACCAAAGCCTAATTGGAGGTGGCAGCTGAACATTTGGCTCCGGAGGCAGAGCACTGCGCGTTCCTCGGCTGCCGGGTGTTGCTGGAGTTGCGCTCATCAGGACTTCACAAAACGTCAAGGTTGCCTGGGTGTGGATTTATGCTGACCTATATTGCGACTTGAACTTCTCTACTTTCACGTCTTTTCCATACACGATGCCGGGCGGGAACTGCTCATTCGTCCCGAAGTGCAGGACTTTACGCACTACACAGCAGCCAACTTCAGGAGCTTGGTGATGCGAAGGATACAGAGTTGACAAACTGATCTGAGGAGGAGGGATTAAATACGCTTTTAATTTGGCTGTTATTTGGATAAATTGCTTTTGGAATTCGTTCATGAGCTTAGTGAAAATGTATCACGACAAAAAAATCACCGAGATCTTAAACATTTTACCAGGCGCCTGAATCGTTTTCGCTTCCAAAAATGCTGGAAAGAGTGATAAAGCTGCGCGCAAGTTCCTTCTCTTCAATTCCTGAATTTTCCAGACAAAACACCGACAAGCAAGTAGATGGGACACTAGTTAAAAGGCTTGCAAAACATTTTTCACACACACTATGATTTTTTTTTAGCGTTTGTATATAACTGGATGGGGCTGACATTTTACCAGAAAAGATGCTTTTCCCGTTTGTGTGTGTGTTTTTTTTTTTTTTTTTTTGTACTAAAGATGCATCAAGTAGGATTTTTTCTTTGATTTAAGCCATTTCGGCTTCCATACAATTTTTTGGGAGATTCTTGTTTTCCTGACGGCTCAAAGAAACATGTTGCATATCCTTGCGCTTCAGTCGGTGGTGTTACTTTTGGGAGGTAAGCACAATTTCAGCCTATTTGCTTGTGTGTCTTCTGGTCCACTCTTTCAACTAAGGACATGGTCTTACAAAGAACAGGGGAACAAATCCTACCCGACAAACACTGAGATGAAGGGCAGTAACATCCTGTGAGGGTGCTATAATTCATACAATAGCCTATATGAATACAATGTCATCTGGTAACACTGTCTGACCATAATTAGAGTTCCTGTCTGTTCAGTCATGCGTTATATGTTATGTGGAACTCAGTGCAGTCAGTGCTCTGTGGCTTTGCACCTGTACAACATAACCAGAGCAGCTCTGGCCTTAAAAAACATTTATTTCATGAATATTTCAATATGACAGGGATTCTCGTGTGCAACAGAAGCTTTGGGGTTTTATTACCTCTTGGCTTGTCAAGTTGTTTCATCAAAATTCATTGCAAAGCCCATAATTATTTTATGGGAAAAATTACTGAGACGTGCAGTGGTGAGAGATCTTCATATAGCTCAAATCACTACGTGTCAGTAACACAATAATAGCATCACTGCATGTCATGGGAGAAAACATGATTCTTGCTGAAACAATGACAATGTTCATTTCAGTTTCTGTGTTCATGACTTTGCTTCAGTCATTTGGAGCCACAAGGAGGAGAGTAGCATTTAGTCTGGCTGACATACAGTACAGCCGTGCAGCCAGAATGTACAGATCTGAGGGCAGCTGGTGGTCTGGCTAATGATTCCCTTCTTCTGTCTTGTGGGAAAAAGGTTTAAACTAAAGATTTGTCTTGTTCACTATAACCAATATTTTCACCAGACAATATCTGGATTTAGCAGCTTTCGAGGGAACTTTTCATGTTGCATCTATAAATAAAATGATCAGTTTAGCTGTGCAGTTGCAAATAATCAATTTGATGTCAACTACAGTTGAACGACATCGTTGCTATTCGGTCACTACCGTCACTTCTCTTGCCCTTTTTACTTTAGGAGGAGACCAAGAATCATCTTTTTGTATTCTAATGAAAGCCTTCAGCCAATCATGTATAATTTATGGTCAAAATAAACGAAACACCTGCACTGATTCCCTACGGATCAAAAGGTCATCGGTTTTCCAGATGTTCACTCACAATGCTGAACACTCAGACTGCATCTTACGGGTTGATTGTGCATGTACACCTTGATGACGCATCTTTCTTGGAGCTCAGAGGAAGCTTTATTTGACAGCGCCTCTATTACGAGTGCTGACTCACTGGCTTGAAGTGTTCAGTAATGATGTTTGCCATATGCCAAGGCCTTCTCAGTAACCATACACAGTATGATCCTAATTGAGCATTGTGTGCCATAAAGCTGCAGGACACAGATTCTCACTGTGAATAGTGATGAAAATTGATAACACACTCCAGGAAATGAGAGGATCAAATCCATGCTAGAAAAATGCCTGCACAGCATAATGAAGCCGTAATTAGGGAGGGAAAATTTCTGGTGCGATTCTGACTATAACCTTTGTTTTGAAAAGCAAAAATATTATCAGGCCAGTGAGTTTGCAGACATATATATGTTATAAAGTGATAGACTGAAGTTCTTTTTCCCGTTTTCAGAGAACTGGCCTTATTTCCTATATTTTAAAACCTTCTGTCCTCTCTTCTATTAATTGAAGCCCCTAGGTGCGTTCCAGTGAGATGCCTCAGTGGGATTCCTGAGAGGAATATCCAATCTTCCCTCCCTTCATCTTATCCATGAGCTTAACAAGATCCAAAAGGGGATCAAGCAAGGATAGCCCTCAGTCTACATCTTTAAGTACTAAGCACACAGCCCATGCTGTCTCTTGTCTCAGCCATGTGTCTGTCCTTATGTGACTATATCCCTGTCAAGGAATGCAGCTCGTCCTGTTGGATGTTTTATGAGATTCTTAGACTCTCACTTAGTGGAGAGTTTTTATCTGTATTTGTCTTCAGAAAGATCCACTGCTGTGGTCCTGTAGCCTACCCCCTGTGATGTGGCACATATCCAGCTTCTCTTCTTTGTCCCTGGCAGTCCTTTAAGCCTTGCAACTCATGTCCTTGAGTGAGCAAGGACTGAGAAATGAGAGGGAGAGGTGATATACTGCATGTGCAGAAAATGGTGTGTTTTTAAAACTTACTGCACAGGGAAACATGTCTCAAATCAATTAACTAAAAGACAGCTGTATAAGTTGATCTGTATGAGGACAACTGTGCCTTCAGTTCAACATCTCAACTGTGCAAAAACATCCATCTGATATTGGTAGACTGATCATTTTTGTCGTCATGCTTTGCCACATATATTGTGTAGAATGTGTTTGTTTACACCCTGACATACGTCAGTGTCTCATTTATTTAGGTTGTACAATGTCAAATCAAAATTAACAATAGCATTACTCAACCAAAAGGCCTGTGGATATTTCAATTTGGACTCTACTCCTCATCATATTTTTTCATTCCACTGGAAGATTTTTAATCAAGTCTAGGAAGTCTCATTGACAACCCCTATCCTAAATTCTTTTTCAAATCATTGACAGCTCATCAATTATGCTTGTATCAGGAGTCTATGGCTGTTAGGATTTAAATTAGTCTCTTAGTCTTAACTGAGCTTAATTGGACAAAGACTTGTAATGTCATTTTGCTTGTTTCTAGGCTTTAACTCAGTTATGGTGTTTATTTACGGATCAGAAAACATGAAAAGAGCAGAAGAAATCCCCGGCTTGGTGGTATTTTTTATCAAGGCTATCTTACAGCTGTGCTTTGAGCACACTGTGGTGCACTTCTGAGATTTGTGACCGAGGACACTGATAAAAAGAGGCAGATTTTTCACTTCTCCTAAATCCAATTTGGCCGGGCTTTTCCATAGTTTCTCCTTGTCGAAAGAGAGAGGAAAAGAGAATTGCTGAAGCTCAGTAGTAGCATGGTATAAGCTGGGGTTTGAACTTCCTCGCTGCTTAATTACTAACCATCACAAATGTTTAATACTATAGGTTTATATGTCAATCTGTGTGTCTTTGTTTGTTTAATGACCATTTTATGAAACACACTGAGTAGGTGGAATCTCATCTAAATCCCTTGTACTGCTCGTTCATGCTCATTATACTTAAAGTGCATGTGGGAGGCATACATTCTAGCTCTCCAATCACTGAGTCAAAAGAGAGTTTTTGCCCTCATAAATTCATATATCATCAGTATAATGTCCTGTAATATTTCCACAAAGCACATCTGCCCTATGTTAATTGGCTCTTTATAACAGCCGTAATCTTACACTCAATTTAATCAAATTTCATGATCAGGGAAGGTGAATGAATGAAATCTGTGTAAAAGCTTTAAAGGGAGAGCTGGTGAAGGTGTGTGTCAGCCTGGGAAGGGGAGGGTGGGTCATTGTAATAATTGACAAGCATGCTGATGCAGTATTTGTGCACTCTCTCATCAGTTGATAGTTGTGTCTGTACAGAAGACCTCCTCCTCATAAATCTGTCGGGGAGTTCACAGCCAGACCGTATGCTCCAGCCACGCTGCGTCGACTAGGTGTGGTGCAGCAGAGGGAAAGCAGCATCTCGCATCAGGCTGCACAATGTTCAGAATCATATTGTAATGTAAAGAAATCAATTAATCAAAAACACATGGTAGAATAAAGTTTTAAAAAGGTGACTAAACAGATTATATGAAAGTTTCTAGAGAAATATTTTTATCAGAATTAAGAGGCACTTATTTTACTTTGAATACAGAAAAAAATGAACAGCTATGCTATGTGAGATTGTACTTAGAGCTAAATGCTAATGTCAGCATGCTAACATGCTCAAAATTACAATGACAACATGCTGATGTTTAGCAGGCATAATGTTTACCATGTTCATCACTGTAGTTCATCATGTTAGTATGCTAACATTTACTCAATAGCACTAAACATAGGGTACAGCTGAGGCTGATGGGAATGTCATTATTTTTACCGGTATTTGGTCATAAACCAAAGTATTGGACAAGTTAAAATTTTCACTTGATGTTGCCGCTAAATGAAAAGTCGGGAGATCAGCAAAATTAACACATTTCAATAAAAACCCAAAAGTGTCGTGGTGTCAGTAGAGTCAGAGTAGAGTCAGTCAGTAAAATCAGGGATTTGAATTAGAGCAACAGTTCTCTGGTTGACATGACTACATCTTGATGTGACCTCCTCTTAATGCAGAATCAAGTGCAATCTTTATGCCACATGATGTAATATTTTTGTGACACAAAAACTGACACTACTAGACTCCTGCTCACTCAGGAGAGAGTAAAAACACTGTAATGCTGTTCATTAGTAACAATTTCAGCTCTTAAACATATGCCTTCATGTTTTCTTCTGTTTTCTCAATTTGCTTAGTGATCTGTAATACACCAGGACTAATGCAACTACATCCCAACGATACAGAACAATTTTAACCAACTTATGATTTTAAGGGTGCAAAGAAACTCATCCCAAGTTCTCCTGTGCACACAGTCCATCTTAACAGTGTTGAGATATGACGCAGTATTTCTTGCAAATAACATGCATTTACTCTCATTATATTGTAACCAATTTCTTTACTGTAAATTTTTGTTTCTCGTTTTATTACAGCTGAACATTTTTACTCGGCGTTAAAGGAGGATGGATAAAAATAGATATGCACTGTTTACTGTGATGTGAAAGCTACTGAATTATGGGATATTAAAAAAAAGCCACCAGACTAAGAAGTGGATTATGTTTTTATTACTTCAATACATTAATAAAATGTCATTAGCCTGGGAGCTTTCTCTGGAAACAAAAACTGCTAAGACTGCATCCCACAATATTAGATATTTATGTAATATAAGCTGCATTAAGGCTTAAACAATATGAATACACTGAAGAACTTTATTTGCCTGTAACTATTGTGACTTCCCTGCAAGTACTAACATGAGGACAAAAATAAGATGAGTATTTTTTCAAAAACTTTAACAAGAAATTAAAATCTCAACACAGTAAACGTAGTTTACACAGTCTATAAAGAATCATTTTGTATTGCAAATGTCTATTTTCTGTTTTCAGCCTGTTACACTATAGCTTTTTATATGCAGTTTCTTAGCTATTGCTTCCTTCCTGTCAGTGGAGATGCATCTATAAATCCAATTCGTTATGCATTTTTGATTTGAGTAATCATAGACAGGTGGCTGGACAAAAGGCTGTCACTGCATCTGAGAGAGTGGAGCACTTGGTTGTGTGCGGAGCTGTTTCTGTCTATCAGACACATTAGAGCCTAATGCATTAGAGGCAATGATCTGACAGGTACATATTGTCAAGGCCCATTGACTTCTTTGTGGTGTGGCTGATTGATTGTCGAGATTATGTTAAAATGGGAGTCGTGCGCCTCTTTGTGATTCAGAGTGGTGTGCTCATGCAGTAGAATGCTGAACAGCAGCCTTAAAACTACCATTGAATTTTAATTTTGAAATATATTAGTTCTTTCCCTTGAGCAGTCTGTTCTGTTTGTGAATAATCACTATTGTCTGCTGTAGCCGGAACAAGACCGAAGAGTTTGTTGTGTCCTCTCAGCTGTGACAGCAAACTGATGTACAGTTGCATAAAGAATGAATTATGGCAGATGGAAAGGTGCCTCTGACACAGCACATTTTATCATTTGAAACAAAAAGCGTTACCCTAATATAAAACTTTTGGATATAAAAAGGAAACACTATTAAATCAACATATTTATTGTTAGTGAGGCAGCTCTGGGATTTACATCAGCATGACACAGATTAAAATTTTAGCTCTGTGGGGGCTAACTTTTGACTGAGGTTTGTTTTCTGTTCAAACTAATGGCAGTGTTTTTATTAATATACAGTGTTTTTATTAATATTCATTCTAATAAGGCTTTAATGGGTAGTCGAGAGCAACATTGTAAGTATTGCTTTGATTTTAGAGCCGATACTCAACAGAAATACCTCTGTAGAATAATCATTTGTTCATTCACTATAACTCAGTTAATTATAAATGGCCTGAATTACACTTTGACCATTGGCTAGATGGTATTTGGTGTTATTGGAATGCCAGTGTATGCGTATCAACAATCAGTCTTGACACAATCACCAGCTTCTAATCATCAGCGTGAGAGTAATGGCCACCTCAGAGTACAATCAGGGTACAAGTTAGTCTGGCAGGAGTGCTTCTAACTTAATGAACTCCCTTGAGTGAACTCACTGAGTCGGCGTGACTGTGTTCATAGACAAAGAGCACAAAAGTATGTGAAAGCACTGTAACACCCTGGATCTAAAAAACATTGTCCTGATATTTATTCAGTTTCTGCGCAGTTCAATGCGCACATACATGTGTGCTTAGCAGTGAGATGTTTTCACGCTGTCATCTTGCCCTTGCTGTCCAGCAGCCTCCAGTCCTCAGCTTTTGGCAGCCTGGAGCGTTCATGCTGCTTTGTTTCTCTTACACTAGGGGACACTGAGCTGATGATGAGGGAGGATTAGATTTGTCCAGTCACAACATAGACAGCGTGGCAATAGTGAGTCATTGGCCATGTGGTGCTCAGTGGTGTCACCCAGGCCAGGAGGGCCAGCCCTGGCAGTTAACACATTCCTACTACAGCTCTCTCTGAACCACTATCTGCTCCTGCAGATTCTCCTCTTAACCCTGAGGCCCTCAATTTCACACAAATTGGAAGGAGCCACACTAAGCTGAGCGGAATGACCCCAATGATAACGAAGGATTATCCTAAAAAAATATTACAGTTTAATTCAAATTGGGAATAAAACTGTATAAGGATGTTAATGCTGTCTGTTAGTGCTGTCTTTTACACCTGCTCAGATTTATAATTTGGATTAGCTAGGCTATATCAGTCATTTTATTCATGTAGCACTTTTTCTAAGAATCAAACAAACAAAAAGAAGGTTATAAAGCGCCATAAAAATGCACCACCATGCAAGATGACATGAGAAAATGATTTAAGAGAAACAAGGAAAAAGTAACAATTAACACAATAAATAAATAAAAAACAGCAATAACTTACAGTATACCAGCTGCCAGACCCAAGGGTGCAGGCTAGTATCACCAAAAAGGCGTATGAATAACACGCCAATTTTTTAAGTCATTTCACATGTTATGACAATGTATTTTTTGCTTTTCCTGTGGCATTTCACACCATTTAGGTTGTAAATTCAGTTGCTAAAAATGACCTGTAGTTACATTTGATTGACGGGGAAGTGACGCATTTCCAACCAACGGCATTACATGACATGTGAAAAGCTAAAAATGCGTAGACCTGACATGTGAAATGTCCTTAAAAGTAGTGTGCTATTTATATGCCATCCCATTAGATCAAGTTAAAGGGTGCTTACTGACATGGGTTAAATGTTATAATTGTTGTCTGGAAGCAGGCGTTTGAATGCATTGAAGGTGATGAGTAAAACTAAGGTTATCTCAGCATTAATTAAAAGCCCAACAGCATTTCTTTTCCTACAGCAGTATAGTATAGATAGTATAGAGCTGTATGTATTTGAATAATGATATATGCATTTTGTCAGCATATAATTCATATGGTGCTTTGTATGCGGCAAGTACCACGTGTCAAAACCCACACAATATTAAAATTTGATTTGAGTCTTTTTTGGCTCAGAATTATTTTTAGCAGAGTGATACACAGAAGTACTTTACCCCAGTGTGACACAACTACCTCCGCTCCATCGCGTGTTTTTGATTCACAGTAATCCCAGTGATGTGCTGAAATTATTTTTTGTGTTGAAACAGTAGCAAGCAGTTGCCCTCTCACATTTCACTCTAGCCTCCTCCACTTCTGGCACAGATCCACTGACAATGATGGGGGCCTTGATATGATTTGCTCAGAGGACATGCTAACTATTCTCATGCACAAGCCTGAGATAAGTGCAAACAAGCACTTGGCACGTGGTTCTTTGCCCTGCTGGGCTGCATTTTTTACTATTGCTGTCTTGTTTCATGTTGTTTTTGTGCATTCTCAGAGAACCTTGAAGATTGTTGTGTGAAGGCCCTGTAATTAGATGTTCTGGGACTGTGGCAATCGCTGAAATCCAGAGTGATGTAATCTGTCCTCCATCCTTAATTGCACATGCCATGTGTAGGATGGCTAATTTAGCCGGCGAGAGTGAAGAAACAGCAAGCCTTTTTGCCAGTTGGTACTTTCCAAAATCAGCCCATACATTGGATTTCTCTGTTGGGTTGCACTTTTTACAGCCTATCTGGAACTAACACAAGAGTATATTGCTTTGACAGAGGAGTAACAGTGCTACCCGGCATTCTTGAGGTAAGCATGACCGGTTCAACAATATCTGCGCCAAAGGACATGGAAAAGCAGTGAGAAAAAGTACAGTGTGATAAGGATGAGGGACCTATAAAACAACTCAGCATTTCAGGTGTTGTACTTATCTGGTCTTTTCAGAGATGGAAGCCAGTGTGATTCAGCCAAAGAAACGTGCATGGTCTGACCTGCATGTCAAGAAGGTAACTTTTGTCCGAATGAGAAATTTGTCTCGAAATATATTGTGAGCTGACCAGCAGAGAGAGGTGGAGTTGATCTCTGAGACAGCAGGTTCCTGTGAATGATGACAGATGAGAAGTGAGGAAGAATTTTCTGTTCCCACGATATGGTACAGTAAACATGGACTCACCTCTGAGACAAATACTGCAAAACTAAAAACATAAGTACAGATACTCTCTCACACAAAAGCATACAAAGTACATAAAACCTGAAAGCATATTATATAGGGGCATTCTATCAATTATTTGATAAGAGATCTGGAGTCGCACACAATTTCACAGAGGGAAAGGGGAAGTGAACTTGTGATTCATTTTTGGTATATCTCTTGTAGAAATAGAGCAATGCTATAACAACTTGGCATTGGTGATACCATGAAAACCAGGATCCCGGTGATAAAGTGGGGTTTAATCATATTAATGGTATAGTACTATGACTGAGCCGGTGCAGCACGTTTTTCCATAAACTCAACATAAGATCTTCTGTCTCCTTTTTGCTTCTTCCCAAACACTGGTACAAATGATGCCTTTACCTGAATAAAAGCTGCACAAATCAGAAACAAGACTAACCTTTTTGGTACTGTTTGAGCAAAATCATGTGCCTTTTCCAATTTAATCTGGTTCATTTAGGCTGAATGGTGCTAATTTCAACCCCGATGCTGGCCAAATAACCCACATTAAAACCACCAGAAAAGGTTGGGCTTTATCCATTTTCATACACACCCCGGTGTAGTGTGTTTTTAGAAGGCGGCATTGACCAACGACCAAGGATTTATTGATATTAAATATTAAAGAGGACATATAATGCACATAATGCAGCCCCTCAGTTCAGCCTTTGTCTCACACGGGCTGTTTAGCTCCTGTCTCTTTAAGGTCTCCCTCCTGTTTAGCCCACTCCGTTCTGATTGGCTTGTTCCCTGAAGCTGCTCCTTAGCAGACTTCCACCAGATCTGGAGGCAACGTAAACAAGAAATAGTAATCGGACTTTGCTTCTTTTTCTCATTCTTTACTTGAAATACAAAACTTCTCAAATACATCTGTACATGTTGGAGCCCAAATCTGATCTAAAATATGTCAGTGGACAACGTGAACAATCCGTAGAACAACCTTAGCAACAAAGGCTACAGAACAGACAGCTGTTTGTGGGCATGAGAGAATAATCTGATGTAAATTTGATGGGGCAGTAGAGTTAACTTTGTGAATGGAGCGGGTAGAGCAGGCTGAAGCAGTGGCTTTTGACTTGAAGGCGGCATCTTTACATACAATCATGTTTTCGAAGTTTGACCATGTTTACATAGACGATCAACATTTTAACAGTATATAAATGACAGAAAATCACAAAAAGCAGGATATGTTCCCTTTAATATGCGACATCTTTGAAAGCTAATCCAGACAAATTCACCTGATTTACTCTGATCACAGCAACAATTTCCTTTATCATATCATTCTTTAAATTTATGATGCATGATGTCCAGTTGCTCGTTCAACTAAAGCTCATATCAAACTTTTTCTTCATTAGCTCATTGTTGAAATCCCCAGAGAAAATAAAGCCTTCTAGCACTTTAGTAAAGTGTCGAATGACTTTCTGTCAGTCTCTTGAATAAGGTTTGTTTTGTTTTTTCCCAATGGGTTTTTGTAGCGCTGCTTACAAAGAATGACAAGTCACCAGAATCATCCAATAAGCAGGTTACCTGTCAGTCCATGTGATTTCATGCTTGGCTTGTTTATGAAAATGGCAGTGTGAACCCTCAATGCACTTACCTGAAATGCTGCATTCTTTGGTTTGGAGCAAGGGAACCAAATTACAAATTCTGCCGACAGCCCCAAAAGGCCACTAAATGTAAAAAGGAAATATTCTTGGAGGTCAAGTTGATACACCTTTTACTCAAATATTAACAGCTGTCTTCCCTTGTGCACGGTAGGCATACAGTATTTTTTTTTTAATATGATTGTGTTTTATAGTATATTTTCATTGCACAACCTAATTTATGAAGGGAAGCAGCTGTGTCAAAGTTATACAGTCAGACATATTTTACACCTGTAACCTCAGCTGTCTTTTGAAGGCTGAGGCACTCCACTGGAGCAATAAAAAGTTCATCAGCAATAGATGATACCATACTGTCCCAGCTGAGTATTTACTGTCTTCCAGAGTATTGACAGAGCATGTGAAAGATGTGTGGAGACAGCTAAAAAGGCCAGAGGTCTTTGCTCTCAGCAGTAACACTGCTACACATCACAAATTGCTATGAAGTTTATTTTTGGACATCTATTTTGGATGTGTAGAAAATATCACTGATTGAGTTTAATCTACATGGGCGGAGTCAATTAAATTTAAGGACGCAGCCAATGGACAGCGTATTAGCTAATTGACGCCTCCTTTGCTAAGCCCCATCTCCTTCAGTTACTGTTGATACGCCTGTCAAGTTTTCCAATCTAGCATGGCACACATGCAGTTTAACAGTGGCAGATTTACCACTTGAAACTCATTGTACATTTTTGAAACAATTGGTCCTTGATGTAGGTAATAAAGATTAAGTTTGGGAAATATATACTGTCTCAGGTTATGGGTTTGGCTGGAGCTGACAGAGTGTAAAGGTCTCCGAACCAAATAAAGAGCAGAACAGAGCTGCTAACAGTGAGTTGCTACTAAACTCTATCATAGTAGCATCTTGGCTCCCACACAATGGATGTGTCGGTCATGATTGGGGCTTTTTTGTAAAGTAATCTGTAACCCGACATAATAATGTAGTTAGCTGATAATATACTCCTTGGCTTTGTAAGTAATGTTAGTTACTAGTTGCAGGTAATAGTTACGGTTGCTAAAGCTATGATTAGGCAATTACTGTGAGGAGGGGTTTAGCGAATGCTACAATGATAAATATTGCTGAGACAATGACATTATACTGTGCAATGACATTGAAGGATCTCAGGTAAGAAAGAGTGACCTTTCTTTCTTGTGCGTAACAACAGCATTTATTATCTTTAAATAATAGCTAGCAACCAGCTGCACATCACAGCTAAGATGATAGTTAAACTAGGTGTACCAGCTAACATAGATAATTTAATATGGCTAGACTGCATTCCCTTTTCTCTTTTTCACAGTAAGAGTATTCATAATAAGGTTTCATAATGTTGGCTGCCCCCTCCCTTCTCTGCTTTTCACTAGGGTTCAGTCTAACATTAGTCAGCCTGTAAAAAATGTGGTTCGTTAGCTTGGCCTATTGAGGATTAACTCAGTGAGAGATTTTTTTTTCTGCCTGCAGAGCAGCTCTGCATCCAAGAAATGTTTGTAGAACTAAAATTATAATTAGCTTCTGTTTTCTTGCCTATTTTTTGAACACATTAAAAAGCTTGTATAGCTGGCCCAAGAGGAATTGTGTAGTCTTCTAGGATTCCTACAGACGAATTTGCCTGAGCGCGGAGTGAGATGTTGTCAATCACCGGAAGAAAGTCCATCTTGGAAGCCGGACGGGAATGCCTTGAAAAAAAATGTGCCCTGTGTTGCTAGTTGGAAATATTTCTTTAAAACTAACATATTTTGTCAGTGGTGTGAAAGCAGACCGCCTTCCGCTCTAATCTAGTCTGAAATAACAGCATTTCTCTCCCCCCTGCTTTAATAGCTTTCTTTCCCTGGCTCAAAATAGAGCTACTTGTTCATGGAGTTATTTCCTACTCTCACCAGTTTTAGGTTAAACTGCAAATTTAAAGCCAGTCCATCTGGAGCCACAATAAAATCTCTCCTCAGAAAGGAACAAGGCAATGTGGGGCTACAGAGGGAAAGAAACATTGTATTTTTATAGGCCCAAAGGATTAACAATTTCAAATTATACATTACCAGTGACTATCACTGACCTTGCCGTATGTATTGATGTACACAACCCGTTGGGATATTTGTTCTGCATTTAGAAGCTACGGATTACCTACCTCGATATGTCAGTGTCAAATTAATTTAGTGTTTCTTTGTGCTGTACGTGTTTATTTATTTTGTCCCCCGGTACAGTTTAGTACAGAATGTGCAGCACTGAGTAAGGAAGGACCTTGACCTGTTTTCAAAGATGAGAAGGCAAGTACAGAGTCAACATTATCTGTGCTATCTCTTTCTATTGTTGTACAAAATACTAAAAATAATGAGGATAAGCATAATATTTACCAAAGTATTTTCAAAAGCAATATAATAAAACTGTATTGTTTATTCTACTACTATATACTTCTATATATTGATATGCTCTGGTAGGTTAACTGTCTGTTTTATATTCTACTTCATGGAATTTATATATATAGATTTGTTAAGACAGTTGAAAATAGTGTAAAAATAAAAAACCCACTGGAAGCATGGAAGCATGACTTAACCTGAGGTGACACCAATCTGATGAATTTCCAACCTGTACCATGCCAATCATGCCAATCATGCCAAAAACATATAGACACCAGAGACTACAGTGTTGGTTGCTGGACAGAGAACTTTATGATGCCACTAAACTGACATTTGTACGATGTCTGTGTTTGGTTTAATTGGTTAAATTTTCTGTTGACACACAGTAGCTTGTGCCTTCATAGCTGTATCCCACTTTATCTAAGTATACACTACGTACCAACCTTCAGAATATACCATTTTAGCAGAGAACAAACCATTTTATACGGACAGGAAATGATACAAGATGTGCACTGATGTAATTTGATGTCTGACTATTGCAATACCAATTTCTAATTATAAACTTACCAAAGAGAAAGCAAAATGTCATTCGAGATTTAATATTTTATGCTCCTGGAGTCTTCTGACCAACATCTAAAATTAGTTGGGTTTTTTTTTCAGTTATAAGCATCTCCTCCATTTCTGCTGTGCATTGCCTTGTTGGACAATTAAGTCCACAATACCAGTCAAAATTCAAGCAGATTTAGTATGCATACTGTCATCTTGGACTTAATCTTGTTACTCTTTCAGTGTGAATGTACAGTGTGGACTTGAATGTACCAACAAGAAAAATGGTCCAAAGCAATCCATTGTTTTCAAGTGCAACCATTCAGATACAAACACATTTTGTCTGTATTCGTGTGGATTTAACCACTCAAATGCTTTGGCAGTCCATGTTTATTCACCAAAAACAGCCATTTTTCCATTAGCATGACAGTTCAAAAACAGTACAGCCATATCAGTAACAACCTACCAAATCTGTCTGTGTATTTGTTTGACTGACAGCTGAGACTGATTTTATAACTTACAAGGAACTCATCAGTTGTTTCATTTATTCTCCACCAGACCCTTTCCTTTTGGCTGCTGTCTTTGTGCATTAATGAAGTGGTATGGTGTAACCTGGGAAAACGATGAATTTCTTGCTCAACTTGAAACAGTTGCAATTTAAGCAGACGGATCTTTACCTCAGTTTGCACAGCCTAGAGTGAATGTGCACCTGTGTCTCTCCATTCACATATTTCTAATGATTCTGAATGCGTTTGTACCGCCTCCAAATTTTGCTTTTCAATTTGTCTGCATCATTAATTTTCAAATGAAGACATCCATATTAAGCATTTATAGTCTACAAGTACTGCAAGGTATTAGCCAGTCAAGGTCAATTATCAGCATAATTATCGTTCACTCATTGCCAATCACCCTATGGTCAGATGCTGTAGAACATAGAAAAGAAAGCTTAGAAAAGAACTATAATAGATTCATAAACATAGCATAGCCATGATTCATTGCATTGTGGCTGCATGTATAGGAATACAGTCTTGTCAGGAGAGCTTCAGGCAGAATTTATCATCCTATATGTGTGTGACCTTGGGGAGAGGTTTACCAGTAGATTTGGGGAGGGTGCAGGGTTGGATAAGGAGGCACTTAAGAATGCACAGACACTGTGCTACAGAAGTCTTTCATTTACTACAGTAGCTCTGTTTTTCACACCTTGCTATAAATAAAGGGATTTGGGGGAAAATCTTCCCTCCGTACCGACTATATAAACTGATTTAATTAACTTAAGGATTTCACTGCTATCATCCCCTGGCTCCTCAGCATCCCTCGAGAAGCCTCGCAATTTTGGCTTAAACATATTCTAGGTAAGAAAAGTTTACTGTGAGACTGTTTTTAGTTGATGCATACTTGAACTGCAAAGTTGCATTTGCTTGGTTTGGGAGAGTTTTTATTAATGCATCCTGACCCCAAGAGGAGAAAAACATGTTATGGCTTGATTCACACCCATTTCCATTATCAGCCTTGTACTCCTCACACTCAGTCAGACAGGGACAACACTTCATTTTTGAGCAGCAAAATCACAGACAGGCGTTACCATTCTTAATCAATCTTCCTTGCTTGTGTTGAACATTTGGTTAATTTGATTTTCTTCGGTTCCTTGATTTGGTGTAGTGTTAACGTGATTTCCTGGTGATCAACTATGAACTATGATAGAGTATTAGAACATAGAAATTACAGTAACATGTCACAATAAGAAATTACAGATATGAATGTCTACTTTTTCTGTGATACACTGATTATTATCAATAGTGATGTAATCCTACCCTTAATCCTATTTGCTGTGTAATTGTAATATAATTTCTAACCAATCTGAGCTCTCTTCTGTAGTGCCAATAAGTCTTGTTGGATTTGTGTCCACTTGTTCCCGTGTCCTAACAGAGCTCACTCACCATTAAATATCCTTGCACTATCACACAGAGGCCAACTGACTCTGCCTTGCGAATGCCTGTGTATTGAGCCTGATTTACGATATCGTTTTGCCATAAAGGCCAGTGTGAGGGGAAGAGATTCGTTAAGAAACCCAGTTTATGTTTTAGCAAAGTCCGGAGGGGCCATGGGAATACTGATTGGCACACAGATATGTGCTTGTCTCATCCCACCCAGCCCAAGCCAAAAGCTCTCAGCCCCTTTCCCCTCCAGCCATGTGCACTGGAAGGCACAAAGGATGTGTTGTTCTCTGCCCGCAGGATACCCAGAATGCCCAGGGTTCTTGCCACTCACTCTGCAGTCCCCTGCTGTGATAACACTGTTCCAGACATATCAGGCCTCCTCACAGCACCTGGAGGCCCTTCTCAGCATCCCTTAATGACTTCCCCACTGACCCGCCCAGCCACTAACAGTGACGCCTATTTGGGTTCGTCTTCTCTATCCGCAGATTTACCAAATAGGCCAGCGGCAAGGCATTGCAGTGTTTACTCTTCATCGGTCGATACTCTTTAATCCCCGAGATGATGCTTTCTCTCATGAACTCAAAATAGCTCTTCCTCCTCCCCAGTGAAGCCACAGGCCCATTACTCTTTATTAGCTCTTAGCGTCTTAAATGTGGCCATCCATTAGAGGCAAAGCAACAAACATCCCCAGCAGGTCCCTCAGTCGCCCGCCAGCACTCACACACACACGCACACACACGCACAGATTAATTTAAACTGACCCTTAATCAAGAGCAATAATTGCACATTGAATTCAACACATGTCAGAGATAAAGAAGAGTCACCTGCGTAGCATATTCCCCTTTAAAAAGTTTTCATTTATGGCGGCACCCTCCTCCTTCATGACTCTTACTTATCAGCCAGGCGGACTCCACAGACCTCTATCTGCCTGAATGATTCCTTTTCTATGGAGGATGGCATGAAGTAATACCATACTGTGTCATGTATTGATTCTTTTTCCAGTCCCTCTTTCTTGAATTTCTTGGTGACTCAAAAGCATAAATCATCCACAAATGATCCTTGAAGGAAATATTGTATTTATTATTCTTGACGCATGGTCACAAATTCAATAGCCCCTATTAATTGAACATGGTGAGAAATATGATGTGGGTAATTCAATGGGACTAGAGAGCTTTCTCTCATCCCTCATGTTTAAGACTGTCCTGTTTGGCATTCATGGCAAAGCTGAGAATGATTCAGAGTCAGGATGAGGGTCAAAGGGAGTGTAATCGTAGACCTTGACAAAGAGCGTTTCTCTGTCAGCTTTGCAATATGATCTGCATGTTCCTAGAAAAACACATCCAGACTGCCAGTGTTTCATATGTAAACCTTGCATGAGTGATCATTAAAAAAAATCTGAATCCCCAGGAATTACAGAAACACCACGCAACCTTTTCTCTATTACTTCTCTATTGCATTGTTGCTTCTCATTTACCTCTGCTACTTCCTATTGAGCTTTCTGCCCTTGTTCCTTATTTCTTGTCTGTCTTGACATGTGTGATGAAGCAGAAACACGGGCAACCGACCAGCCAGCCACCTAGACAGCCATTCACTTCTGTGTCCACCCATATTATTACAAGAGTGGACAGCAGGAACGTGGTCGCTCCTTCCCTGGTGTCCTCTATTGTGGCTGTTCATTTACTCGGCCTCTGTGAGTGTGAAGGCTGATCTTCGCTCTGCCAATCCTATTCCAGCTCTACATAACCTTGCGTGGAGCCCCAGTGGTAGGATGAGTGAGCCTGTATGAGGCTTGGTATAGGAGGGGTGTTGCTTGGCTAGTTAGCACTCATCTGGGACATGCCTTTCTCCCTGAACACCTCTGCCTAGCCTTGCCTGACAGAAAACTTCTGAATGGCCACCTCAGAAACTGGAAATCTTAAATTGACTGTATGTGCAAGAGTGGCATCAGATATTTTTAAGTGACAACCAAACTAATTGGAACTAAAATATTTTGCAAGGCTATTACATGCTGTATGCATATTGCTTTAGAATCTAGATTAAATTTACAATAGACCAGTGCTAACAGAGATTACACATTTACTCCAAAAGATTTTAAGATTGTGTGAAATCTTGCTGGGAAAATCTGGTCACAGCAAGTAAATGTGAAGTAGACACCCTGCCCGTCCCTCATTTAATACTGCCAGTGTGCCTTTGACCTCAGTGATTAACCTGTAACTTCCTTAGCAGAGCTGTGTTCTGGCCGGCACTAAAGTCTCTGCATGTTAAGTCCTAGTGGGACTATATTTACAGAATGTGTGAAGTCCTTACACGTCATCCAAATACAACATATCTTAGTTATAGGTTTTATAGGTTATAGGTAGGTTTAAGGCACAGTGGTGGTTTGAGCTATGTGTAGAGTGTTAGCATGCTAACATTTGTTAATTAGCAGTAAACACAAAGTACAGCTGAGGCTGATGGGAATATCATTAGTTTTGCAGGTATTTGGTCATAAACCAAAGTATTGTACACATTATTTTAACTAATACTGGCACCAGAGATAAAATTAGGAGATCACCAAAGTGATTACAATTCATGTTGTGGGGAACATGAATATCGGTACTATATTTCAAGGCTATCCATCCAATAATTGTTAAAATACACAGATTACACAGATTGACTGACTGACATTATAATCCCTAGTGCAACCCAGCTAGTGTGGCTAAAACCTTACAATAATCACTTATGTGCCGACATACACTCTCAGTATTTGTGGTGTGCTGCAATCACTGAGGTCTCATCAGCGAGAGGTCCTGACAGCTGTTCCATGAGGAAAACACAGCCTCGGCAGCATTTCCATATAGAGAGGGGAAAAATCCTTTTTATTAAAACTTGGAAATGAAGAGATTTAAACATTTGAATTTATCTGGCTCAGCATAATGCTGGCTATCCTTTTACAATTTAATGCCACACAATAGGGAAATTTAATTATACATGATGTGCATCATGAAGTGTATGCTGAAATAGACATTTTTCTCAGTTGAATTATCATTATTTTTCTTTTGTCTCTGCATTTCTCTGCCAGTTGGAAGTAATGTGTATTCCTTAATCCCTCATCTTCCCCCTTTTGTTAAAGAAATATGATAAGCAAATGTGGTATACTTTAACATTCCTTATTAATACATCAACTACTACAGTACAACTGCAGTTATTAATACACTTATTGTTGCTAAGACAATTGACATTTGATACTATCACACAACTCATTGTGACAGGTTTTTGTAATTGACAAAGGTTGACTTGAGAGTGGATCTGATATGGTGGTGACTGCTGATGAAAACTAAAGGTATTAAATACTGTAAATTCTAATAGTAGACTACCAATTTTAGGCAAGTTACCTTGAAAAAATGATCAATTTCTCAACAGTAAAAGTAATTGCATACATTACTGGTTACTTTACTTTTGTTACTCAGCACAGCTCCATCACATGTGTCTTTAAACAACTCCAAATCTTCCACACCAAAATATTCACACATCTTATGTATTAACGTTTAGAAATGGAGCTCACACACTCCCACTCTGAAGCAAACCAAGAGATTCCTGAATGTAGGCTTACCAGTCAATTGGCAATTGCATTGTCAAAACAACAGAGTGGTACTGGGATCAGTAACTGTAATGTAATTACTGAATTTCAAATTCTAATCCCTTTTTATGCTAAACCAGCCTCCCGCTGGATATACTGTAGCTTTATATCTACTGCACAGAAATGAGAGCAATATCAATCCTCTCATCTAACTCTCATGGAGGGAAAGCAAACAAGCATATTTCCCAAAATGTTTAACTCCCTTAACAAAGATAATTTTGCTGTACACCATTATTATAGTACGCTGCTTATATACAGTGATAACTGGCCTAAGGGACACTATAACCAGAGGAAATTCTGTATAGTTTTGAATAAGGTTTTGTAATATGGATGCTTATACGCCCCACTGAATCTACCTGAAAGGTTGTAATAGTGTCATCCAAATATCTAGTCGCATCATGTCTGGTTTCTGATGCATAGCTGTAAAATTGCTGGTGGTCAGAATGTTGGGGACAGTAATAGGGGTCACAGCTGCAGATAGCCCACACAAATTCCAGAAGAATGATTTTATTAAACAGGAGCGCCTTGCATTGTAATTGCAAACAGTTGGAAACTCATTCATTTTGTCTGTATTCATGTTTTCTTTTTTTAGTTTGTTGTTATAAAATATGATCAGAGCAGCCTTGCAGAGTTTTAACAAAATCATCCAACCTTTAAGAATTTCATTACAGTTGTAATACAATTTTTCGGGGGTCACATCCTGAATAGTGGATATTCTGGTTCACACAGATAAAAGAGTTTTTGCCCTCAAAATGTAATTGTTTTATTTCTTTGTAACCAAAAATATTAAAATTGCCTCTTGTTGCTGCACAATGTAATGCATTTATTTCATTATTTACTGATAAGGAGTGAGCAGTAGTCTAAGCCTGCAATCTTATTTTCCAGCTTGTGTGTATAAGCACAAATATGAGCACATTTTAATCCTTTATGTCAGCTGTGAAGACAATAAATCACATTACAACACAGAGAGTGAGGTGCTCAAGCCTGTGGAGAGAGCACTTGCTTTGGCTTTACTTGATACATGACAGTGGTAACATTACTACCCAGAGACCAGAGGATGACTTTGTTCCTGACTGTTCTGTCTTGCTTTGCTCTTGCTGGACTATCAAGCTTTTCATTTGTCAGCAGCGTAACACTGCGTACACAACAATGCCTCGTCCCAACAAACAGCACAGAACTCCTGCTTGTTCAGGAAAAATACAAATTGCTCTGTGGTACTCTGTTGCTCACAAGTCTATGTTCCCTGTCGAATAAAGCCAGAGTCTGAATCAGGGTGTTTACTCTGAATCAGCTAACTGATGCTCTGAGTAGCAGTGATGCTGCACCTGTGGGTTGAGGGTTGCAGCTCGCCTGCACCCTTGCATCCTTCAGTGGGACAGCAATGAGGTCAAGAGGGGCACCATGACTCACAAAGCCCTGTATGATTTGTAAACCGTCAGGACATTGATTTACACAGGTGATGAGAGGAAAGAAATCCTCTGGCAGCTAGCATGAAGATGGAAGTGTGGTGTGGGAGTATAATCACACAGCAGACTGCTCTTGAGAAGAAGGTCAAAGCCCACTCTCATTGTGATTAAAATCTTTTTTTGTGTGTGTGTGCTGTGCAGTTCCTCAACCAGTGGGGCCATAGGTGATAACAAAGGAACTGCCAGTCTGTTGTATCAGCACATGATTTTTTTTGCTCTTGAACATTGGAGGGCAAAAATGCACAGTGGGCTGTATTGTAATTGGGCTAAATGGGCTAATTTTGGCTAAATTTTTAATTATGATAACATATTTAGTTGATTTAATAGTCATACCAGTTGTCTATACATCTAAACATGATTGAAAACTCCTGCTTGCAGCAGAAATATTGTCTTTTGTCCCAGCCTACCTCACTATTCTTAGTCCACTCACTGCTATAATACACATGTTGAAGTGGCTGTAAACCTTCAGTATGCAACACTGGGATACCAGGGTATCAGAACTTATACAAATGTAAATGTGATACAAAAACCAACCAACCACTTTTTTTAATACCTTATTTTGAGAAATATAGACATGTTTTTCCCCCTCAAAAGCAAAAATTCTCAAATGTTGCACAAAAAGACATGCAAGAACTTTGCCTAAATACAATAAAATTGCCAAAGTTGTGATTAGAATCAGGAATTATTTGATCAAAGAATAAGTAAACAGGATTACAAATGCTAAGGATTCAGTGCCAACATTTAATGGTTGACCATTTTTGACATTTGGTGCGGACACATTTCAGTCAGTTCCAGTATTAATTTGAATACAAATACTCAGAAACCTTGCGGCTATGTAGTATTATTCCATCATAGAAGTATTGGTTGGTACATAAACAATGCACAGAGTGGGTGGTCAAAAGGGGTCCCACTGCAAATTTTTTCCCCTGGGGCCCTGTAACAAATTGATCCAGCAATGGCTTTTGATACCCAGCCATAACTGATACTATATGATGATATTACACCACAACACCCTCAAAATTAAATTCATGATGTGGAGCAATTTCTAATTTGAGAAGCTGGAAGCAGTGAACATACTTGGTTCCAGCTTCAACATTTTGGTTTGGGTTTTGGTTAATGTTAATTGTTTCAACTCTAATTAGAATGCAATGTCTTGGAGGACCAGGCAATGGAAAATATATTAGTCACAATCATCATTCCAGATGTGTGGGCCTTCTGTTTGATGTGTTTTATACTTTTCACAGTTACACTAGATAAACACTCAGGGAACTAACCTGCAACATTCTCACAACCTAATGTCCATTGCCAACAACAATACATAGTGTATGGACAAAGTCAAAGATGATTAAGGGCATGAAAACATATGTGACGAATGAATGTAACGCAATACGATCAGTATAGAGCACCAGAGCTCAACATAGAGGGATTTTACTGCTTCAAATGGCTGTCACTGGCTACTAGCTTCTAGTTTCACTGAAAGCTTGTCCTGATTCAACTCTTCTCTTCTCTTTTGCAGTAGCCAACTGTCGAGTCTTAGAGGGATTACCGAGATATTCCTCCATCCCCACATACCTGCCTGTCAACTACCAGGTGCTCAACGCTGACTTGTCGTTCTTCCTGAAGGAAACCAACCAGGACTTCATGAGGAACTCTAGCCTATTGTCGCGGACTGAGCCCTTCTTCATCTACCAGGCCAGAAGTTTGCCCTCACTGAACGCTAGCTATGGGCCTCTGTCTGTGGAGCAGCCTGTCCCTTTGGAGCTCCTACAGAGCCCAGGCACCTTTCCTGCTTCCTCTGTTTTTACCTTCAACTGGAAGGTGCAGACCTTTATCATGAATAACAGGATTCACCTGGCTAAGCCAAAAGTCCAGGTTCTGTTCTATGTTGCAGGCAGAGACTGGGACGATTACAGTGCCATCGACAAGCTGCCCTGCGTGCACATGTTTGCTTTCCATGAGACCCAGGAGGTGCGTGGCACTTGCCAGCTGAAGGGGGAGCTGGGGCTGTGTGTGGCTGAGCTGGAGCCGTTGGCTAGCTGGTTCAGCCCACCCAGCGTAGTGCCAGGACGCCAGAGGAACCTCGAAGTGTCTGAGGGCACCCCAGTGGAGCTCTACTATATGCTACAGTCCATGGAAGCAGGGGAGTGCCATTCAGAGGAGGCCAGGAAGGAAAGCTTCATCCGCTCAAGCCAGGAAGGGCTGTTTGGGTCCTATACCTCCACACCTCTGAAGAGGATCGGCGGTGTGAGGCTCTACCAGAACCCCACTCCTCCCCCCCTCGCTGAACACAGGCTGGATAATAACTTTATGGTCATGGTGCCAGCCACACCCATGAGACAGAGGGAAACCGTCTCTGCTTTTATCACAGTGTCAGCCTACTCTCCTGTGGAGATGTTTACTCTCAGGTAAGAACGCATTACTTTTTATTCTTCCATGTCATGTCTGGCTGTAGACTTTCTCTGCCAGGGTCAGACAGTAGAAGTCTGTAGCCAGTGTCTGACAGCTGTATATTATTTCATATTCTGTATTTGTCCTTAAAGATTTATGTACACACCACGTTTTTTTTTTTTTTAAATTTCCGTTAGCACACACTAAACATCTGTTCTATCCCTTCCTGTTCTCCATGGTCACTTATATTCTGTTTCATTATGAACAGACATTTTTTTCTCATTGACGTAATTTTTCTTATTGCAGTCAGATAACTGAGTGGTTATAAAATATTGATTTGCTCAGAAATGCTCTCTGTTAAACAAGGTGAACAGTAATTCTTGCAATGCTGCATTGAGACCATTGATCAAAACATTATCAATTGTGAAGTCTCTTGACTAAAATAAAACACAGGTGAATGATAACACCTTTATTGTTTGATGGACTTTATAGACATTCAAAAAGACTGATCAAAAAGAAAGTTGGAAAAGTGATCTTTATCATCAGTTGTATTCAGACAGGTGCGTAGGAGAATAAGTGATGAGTCATTGTCATGAAATCAGCCCTGCAACACTTAAATGTTTTCAATAGCTGCGCAAAGTTCACGGAAGCGTCCTTCGTCAAGCATTTCATATAAAATCATATAAAAAGAAGCCTTCACATACAGTATATGTACTTGTACATTCTCACAGGGAACAACAACCAGTCCTCCACAAATATTCTTAACGTGTATTGTTAACATGTAGCACCATCACATCCTTGACTTGAGAATATCATGCTTTGTGACTTTATATCAACATATCAACAGAACAACAATACCAAACTTGTGGTGTATATTATATACGAGTTCTTTGTGCTTTGTAAAAATTTAGAGCCATTTCCATAGTAACCTGATTATAAAGTTCTTTGTTTGTTTTTATCTTGCTACCTTAAACATCATAACTTCAGTCATATAACCAAGCATGTCTTCCATGGCGCGATAGAGGGAGAGAAGGGTTATCTCATGGAAATGGCTTGATTCAGTGAAGCTGCTGATAGGTAGTAATTACAGTGAACAGATGAGACAAAATGATTTAGATAATTAACATGCAATGCAAATGAGGATGTCATTAATTAAAATGCATGTCCATTAGTGTAATGACTGAAGCCGATCTTAATCACACTGGTTCAGAACATTTATAAACCTTACGAGATGCTGCAATAAGGGGTCAAACCAATTTGTCAACCCGCGTAAGGGAAAACAAGCTGTATGCTGAATAGGAGAGTTTCCTGCTTGGGCAAGGTGAAAAGCACAGACGCAATTTCAAAATGAGACATATTAACGTTTATGTAAAGCCCTTCCACTCCTGTTTTCTTTTTCCAGTTGTGTACTAATGAAGATCATTTTCCTAGCTAACAATAAAGACACACAGTGTGTGTGCTTTAGGCTGAAAATTGGAGGCAAGGTAAACAAGTTCACAAAAGCTGTGAAGTTTTAACAAGCCAAACAAATTTGCCAGATTTCTATCCTCCCTGTGCTTCATTTAATTAGGACTAGTTGTCCTGAAGTGATAAGACATTCAAAACTTTTTCTTTTTCTAAATTGAGCAACTCTGAATGGTTTCTTTCATCAGTCAAATGAGCAGGCCAGGCTGGCCACAGAGGCAATGCCTGTGGTGCTTTTATTTGGCAGCGTAGCACATGGCAGGCGCAGGTTGGCCATCTGAGAGCGACAGATATGGAAAGGCCTCTGTGTGGTCCTAGGTGATAAGGCTGTCCTCATACATGCATTTGTTAGGACGCTTAATCACCAGAGCGAGAAGACTTTGATCTCTATATTCACAACATCATTATCATCTGTGTACTACACACTTCTGTGTCAGCCATTGTTGGCTGTGTAGCCCTGAATGCAGGATGAGCTTATGATCCTGTGAAATCTGTCAAACAGACCTTTCACTACTTTAGTTTTAAATGTTTATTAGATCCCCAGTTTGGTTTAATAACAAAATCCAAGGCCGAATTCCTCATTTTCCATTTCGTAGTTTTTCACTGTATTCAGCGTGTAAACAACATATCTGTTAAAATCCTCACTTTCTTTATACAAGTGGATGAAAAACAGTACATTTAAAAAGAAATTAAAATGGCCAGTGAGCCTTTCAGTAATTTTTCCCTCTTCTACAAGTCAGTTTTCACCTTCGTCTCATCCATTATACTGAAAGGCTCATGCTGTGATAGATGTTATGCAATGAAAGCTAATTTCACATATTTTTAATAGCCAATCATCCGACCAATTTATTGCTTTGTGGATGCCCAGCGTGGTACGCATTGCTGGGGTATATTCTGTCTTGACATGTTACTTTTAATTTGATGGGCTCTGATTTGATTTGACCTCCTCTGCGTTAATAGGCTGTGTCACTCAGAAACAGAAAAGTTTTTCTTATTTTAGTTTACTTTCCTCATATTTAAGAGGGATTTTGGTGTGGGGCATTAAATAGATGCTGCTTTTAGTCACTATCATGAGTCATCCTAACATATGAGTACATTTCCATTTCCTGTCTCCTCTGCCTTTGATATGCCATCATTCACTGGAGAGACATGATTTAGATGTGAGTTGAAGGAGAAATCTGTATAAATTAAATTATATAACAGAGATTATTAGGTTTGTGGTTAAGAATGTTTATTTTTACATTTTTAAAGATGCATCATCACCACAACCTGCATGACACTAAGGTGAAAATTGGAGGTGGAGGGATCACCAATGTTCAAAAACATGTCCCTGATAGTGTAAGGTACTTTGGAATAAGAGTGACAATGTTCAGCAAATGTTTATAAGTCAAACTTATTTTAATTCGATGATACAAGCTATCTCTTATTTCTCTTTTTTTTTCTTTTTAATGAACTGTGACAGCATTTGTTATTATCCTGTTACCTTGCCCTAGCTGCGGTTGCCCATTGGATGACAATCCATTTCAGGAAGTCATATGTCCTTGGACCTTGGTATGATCTAATGTCTGTGTGTTTGTTACCTTTCATCTTATTTCTCTGTGAAGAGCGGTGCCTCAGTGTGACACGGTGATTATGGGAGACAGTAGCAGAAATTCACATAGACAGAGAGGGGCTATCTCTGAATAACATACACTAATAACATATTTTAAACCAGTTTGGTTGCATTCTAGTGAGTTTTGTTTAATTGTTTTCTACAGCTGCCTGCAGTGAGCACATTCTGAGAGTGCTACTTTATTTGCATACAGCAGACCATATCTATAAAGGCTGGACATCACTTACACCTGTTTTCATCATACAGTGCACATGTGCAACAGCTGATAATGATGTAGTAGCGGCTTGATTATAGTCAATTTGGCTAATTAATTATTACCTCAAAAGGAAAGTTGTAGCATTTTCAAGTGATAATGGACAAATCCTGCAGGGCTTAACACTGGATTTTAAAGCAGATGTGGGACACATTGCTTGACATAAAACACACATCCTAAACATCATAAAAAATGTTTTATTAAATAAAAAATGATGTGTCAGGATCTGTGTGTCTGACCCAACCTTGTTTTCTAGAAGTTATGTTTGCGTTCTGAGAGAGATGCTTCATCAACACAGTGAGGAAAGGTTTTTAATGAATATACGATATCTGCCAAGTGTCATACTATTCATACTGAGCATATCTCTGCAAAATGCTCACTCACTTACACAGTATGTTTAATTTGTTTTCCCTAAAATATCTTCTCTTGCAATAAAATATCCACTCTATCAACTATAGCATTATTAATGTTTTTTTATAGTTGTGTTTAGGAACTCAAAGCACTTGGTTAAGGTTAGAGAAAAATTATTGTCTTAGATATTAAAAAGTCAAGAGGTACTTGAAGCATGACACTCAACGTGTTCACTTTATTATCATTTACCTCCAACTAAAACCTTTCCCAAACCTTTAAACAACATGTTTTTTTTGGGGGGGTTTTGGGGTTTTTTTTTTTGCCTCAACCTGACCTGACCCCAGTCTATGGTATCAGAGTCCTCCTGAGCTTTGTACATCCAGCATCCACTCTGACCACCTCCATATGACTCATATGACTTGATGCATAAATATAACGCTTTATTTACTCAAAAAAAACCATCTCATGTGAACATAATGGAGACAGTTTGTCATGTACGTAACTGGGAAAACAAATTGTTACTATATAAATGTAATTTCTAGGAAACAGGGTTGTTACAGATTAGCCTCTGATTCATCTCAACAATGCACACTTCTTTCCCTATTTTCCTCCTTCTTATCTCTGTATGTCCGTTAATTGGAGTCATAATACACATTTTCACTAAAGCTGAAAAACCTTGAACTCATGCCGACATGTCTACGCCTAAATTGGCGCCGCCTACGGTGCATTTGCCTCCACTTGCATTATACTTTATGCAATTTTTATTTGTCTCAAACTGTCATTACATTATCAAGCAGTTTATCACATACATACAACAGATGTTTCATTTTTATATACAATCCTTTAGACATTTAATTACAAGGTGATGTGAATTTAGAGAGTTTCCGTGGAGATACTAAAGACACTGGAAATCATAAAATATATAACATCTAGATGATGATTTAGAAATGTGTTTTCAATATCAAACGACATCATCTTGATGTAATTTATTTTGAACAAAACTGGATTAGGCAAGATTAACTCTTTGATTGCAGTGTGTTCTGTGGTGCAATTCTACATGTAGTCCTTTGCTGTACTCCTGCTTTGATATTTCTCTGCTTTGTTGTGCTGGATGAGAAACAGTATCAAATCATAGTCTACTGTAGGGCTGTTTTATCATGAGCAGGAGTTACTCCTTGTAATAGCTTCAAAGAATAAAGACATTTCTGCACACCAGCAGATTCTGCAGTGTTGCAAGGGAGTCGAATGAAGGGGAAGACATCGAAAAGGCACTTAGGACTTTAATGCCATTAAATTTAATATGCAAGTAATGTATATGCTGGAGTCATTATTATAATATGTTTTCTGGTATCACTGTGTGAGCAATTTAGATTGTTATATGTCATTGATAATTCATTATTATCTCTCAGCATTAGATGGTTCATATGCAAATCAAATGCAATGAAGGAAATGATTTTTAAAAGATATTTTCCTCTTGCAGTCTCCAGTGGCATAAAAAATGAAAACCCAGAGCACAAAAGGAAATTGCTCTATTTTCTGTCTTGGTGCAGTGCTGCCATACAGCAGGACTCACTGTACAGTGAGGGTCATTACATGTACATTATCCTCTCTGACTGTGCTCAGCCACACACACACACACACACACACACACACACACACACACACACACACACACACACACACACACACACACAAAACAAAACACTGAAAACCTTTGTTGCACATATAGTGCTGATTTAAAGATTTGCAGAAAGTTAAAATTCCTGCTACTTTATGCCTTACAGTAAGAGCTTTGCATCTTCATCACAGTATTACATCTGTGCAGCACTTTTATTTTGCAATATCAAGTGTGTCATGATCAATGATCATTTCCAGCTTGAGGCCATATATTTAGTTCTTACAATTGCCCCCTAAGAATTCTTTGTTTGATCTTGCTCCCTTGGGTGTCATTTGCCTTGCCTTTAAAAGGCGCTCAAATGGGAAAGATTGGACTAAAATTGGTTGCAATTACACAAAATTCAGTGTTGTCATCAGTGCAGCTGTTATTGCTGTGGTTGTACTTTCATCTACTTTTTATACATCTGTGTGTAATAAAAGGATGTGGATGGGTTAACATGCTCTTTGTGTGTCCTTGTGTGTGATGCAGATGTGTGGCAGATGCAAGTGTGTTGTGTGTATGCTTCCATGACTGTCCGTGTGTTTCAACACTGCTGGTCCTCTGCATGCAGTTTGTTTAATCGTTTGCCTCCCGTGGAGAACATTCTACCAAACGTTTGTTTGCAAACAGATTTCAGTAAAACTGTCAGCCTTTTGCAATCTCATTGTGTATGCATGTGTGTGTCCGTGTGTGTTTGTTTGTATGTGCGCAGAATAGTTTGTGCACATGTGTTTGCATGTGTGTACAGGAGTGCTGAGCTCACACTGTGAATACCAAAAGCACTGTATGAGCTACTGTGATGGAATCATCTTTAAAAGGCAGTGCATCAGTGAACAAATTATCCACCATTACGCTTCATTATGTGTGCTGATGGACAACAGCGACTAATGTATGCAAGAAGCAAAGGCCTAAAATATCAGCAGGGCTGGGATAGAATAGAAATGTTTTGTCCTCAGAAGGTTCAAATGTGTTTCCACTTTGATCTAACTTTACAGGCATTTCAACACAGACATTTATACCAACAAAGATGCTGTTTTTACAGCTGGGATTTTAAATATTTAAACCAGAGGGATATTTTTATTTACTTTTGGTTGCATGCTGTTTGGAAAGAATTGCACAGAATATCATTGCTCCTACTGTACTACACTAACTGTGGTGACACATATGGGACAAGTGACCATTTTCACACAAACACATTTCTCTGAATTGCTCTTCATTTCTGACCTGGCACAGCAACAGAATCACCAAGCAAACAAGTGTGTTCTCTAAACCAGGGCTTTCCGACCATTTCAGCAGTGCTGACCATTTCAGAGGGTTTGTAATTCCAGAGTTTAAGTCTTCTTGACACCACTTTAGTACGAACACTGGAAGATGACATTAGGACACATATTCTGGTTGCACGAGGCTACATGCTTGTCAGCAAATCGTGTATGTTTTTTTTTTGGCTGAGGTATGATCTTGCTCTGTTTATTCTCCCAAAACACAAGTAAGCTTTGATATGAGAGGATTCTCTGGATTTTATGAGTTTCTAAACAGAAACCAAAACTTAACTTTATGTGCTCTGTATTTCCTTTTAGTTTTTTACTAAATAAAAAATACAAACATTTAGTGGCCTACCTTGATAACCTATTTTTATTAAAAATCTGGTAAGTCATATCCATAAATATTTTGGGGAATTATGAGGTATAATGCAACACAGAATGTGCTTAGTTCAAGATAATTACTGCAGATTAGTCTATGATAACTTATAAAGTTATATAAGTATCATTCAGCCTTTTTTTTTGCAGAATCATATTGTTTCCTTGCAGCCAGTAGGAAATGCTCTGTGTCCCAGTACCGGTCTGCAGCAAGGAAGTTTGGGAAACTCTGCTTTAAACTTACGGGTAGTCATATAAACAAGTGAGGGGTGAACATGATGTCTCAGCTCCAAGCTTGTAGCTGCTGGCCACTCATGGCTGGAGGCATGTCAACTGTGGTAAAAAGTCCCAATAAACTAATACTTTGTGGAAATTAATGAATAACAACAACCCAGGTTGAGAAACTGACAAGAACATGTGTATTGTGGTCTTCTCATAAGACCACAATACACAGATCAACTCAGTGGTCACACTCGTATCTGATTCATTATAATATTGTATAGTATTATATTGTAATCTCATTTGAGAGCTGCCATCGCTGGCTATAAACAGGCACAGAATCAGCTGCCACTGGGGTGCTTCTGCAGGGGAGAATATGCGATGAAAGACTAAGAAAATGCCTTGTTGTTTCATTGGCATTGAAGCCATAAGCTATTTTCCTAAAACAGCTCCTACATTTGAAAGTGGGAGAAAGAAGCACTCCAGGGAGCAGATATAGATGATTAAGAAACATATCTGAGAAAGCAGATTTGAACATGTATTAAATAAATCTTGTCAGATGTCTCCTAGTCATTATGAATAATGTCTTTGTAGTTTGTTTATATTTATTTATATGTGAGAAGTTTCAGTTTGATTTGGCATCCTGCAGAAGATTACTTGTGAATTTCAAAAGCAAACTGTCTTTCCCTGTTAAAGTGGCTAATAGTGTCAACAGCAAGAGACTTTCTGGAGCCCTCCTGGATGTCATGATACACATTCCTGCAAAAAAAAAAAAACACCAACACAGCACTTGTGAATGTTGCAGAGCTATTTTGTTTTTAGGAGTCTCCTCACGTTTTCATTAAGGCAGTGCGGGGGGTGCTACAAGGTGTCAAACCTTGATGTCTCTTATGTTGAGCTTGCTGATTTAAATTTTCCCCATTATGTTTGTTACATTTTTATTAGCTGGTAGATGTGTGGCCCTGCCAGTAGCTGACTGAGGTCCCGTTAACAAACACTGCTGCCAAAAGCTGAGCACACAGAGCTGCAGCAGCGCTGTAATAGAGCAGAGCAAGGCTCCCACATCTAGTTCCCACTCAGCTCCATGGGGGGGGGTCCTATCATAAGCCTAGGCTCCTGCTCAGTGAAAATACACTATTGCACACCCAGGAATAGCATTCATATGCAATTAGACTGTAACACAGATATTATACTGCTTGTTTACTCATCAGGAGGGTTTTATTTCTCCCTTGCAGCTCAATGTTTTCATTCAGACATATGAGATTTATATTTGTGTCTCAATTCTGAACAATTGATGAGACGTTTTCAAAGTCTTAGTTTGGTGTTTTTGAATATGCACATAATTCAGTAGTTTTCACATCCCAGTAAACAATGCAAATCTAAATTTCTTTTATGCAGAATAAAATATGTCCATCTGGTATAAAAAAAGAGGGACAAAATTGAACACAGAAGAAATAAGATACAATGTCAAGACAGTAAATGCACGAGAGGCCATTAAATGTAGGAAATACTGAATCATACTGATATAAGATGTCAGTGTTCATGGGAGAGTTGCGAGAACATGCATCAGTTTGAATTTAATGACAAGCTTCAAAACGTCCCTGGCTGCTCTCTAAGAACATTTTTTGTGAAGACTTTTTTTGCAGCCTTACAATCATAAACTGACTGAAATTGTTCCGTGTAGTTGCAGATGTGGTTACATTTCTCCTAATTTAAAGCTCACTGAACAAACTGAGTGAACAGAGGAAAACATTGAGGGATACAGTATGTTTAAGACCTAGAACCATTACTAATTAATTTCATCCCAGTGTTTGTATGGAATTATATTCGTGCCTCAATCCTGAGCATGCAGTGTGGCATTTTGGGCACAGAAGAAATATTTTTTGCAGGCACATAAATTATACTTTAAGGAGAAAGTATATGCTCAGTAAATTTATTTGCGTGTTTACTGCTAAAATATCTGCTCAAAATATCCCATCGCTCGCTCAGAACTGAAACGTGGCTTTTAAAAAGGTAGGTGAATAATCATTGCTCTTTGATTTTAACATCTGTTTGAGCATCTGCGGTCACCAGTTGTATCACATTTACTTTATAGATAGTTTATCTTTCTGTTTCATCCATTCATTAGATTTCCAACCACCGTGGTCTACTGTTACAGGTAAGATTAGCATGCTAATTGAATGTTGACGAATATTAAATACATTGAACCTCACAATCAAATACCCTGTTTGAAGGCTAATAGAGGCCAAGCCCTCACCACTGATGAATATATTGACAAGATCAGTGCCTCGGAGATCACAATACATTTCCCCCTCTCTACATTATACATGCAACAGTAATTATTTCTTTGTAGGATGACTGAATTAAATTACAATAATTCATCTGTTATTCAGTGCTAATTAATGGGTCATCTTATTCAATCCCCAGTCTTTTACTTACACTATCTTTTGCCCCCCACACTATTATTCCCTTCTAAGCATAAACATGATCAAAGAGTTTTTCTTCTAATTAATTACAGTCCCTAAGCTAGACCCTTACTGTTTCATGTTTAATTTAGGGTCAGTATTTTATGGATTCTTCCGGGCTAATAATAATAGTTGTCCATCTCCTTATACATTTGCCCTCTCTTATGAAGGGCTTCTTATTACAGATGAGCATTCTTAAATAAAAAACAAATGATAGTTTGACGTATCTAGATTTTTGTACACTTATCTTTGTTTTTATCAATTATGTACCACAGTAAAGCAGATATAGATCAGAAAGGCAGAAGTAGAGTTTTTTTTTAAAAATATTAAAAGAACCATCCATCCAAATCGCTCCTGATTCTCGTAGAAATATAGACGACTCTTAAACATGGACTCTTTGGCTCAGTTTGAATATGTCGTCCATTAGACCTTGAATGATGCTCACTTTATTAGCACTCGGGAAGTACGGAGATATGATTTAATGCTGTTTCTTGGACGGAGCACAATAAGACTAAATTGAATGGTTTCCTTATTCATTTTCATTGACTTTAATGTGCCCTTAAAACTCTGTAACTGGCACTACAACTGGTTGTATTATATCTTCTCTGACACATGTAGCCACTTGTTCACTGACACTGGCTAATTATATCAGTTAGTTGCATTCTTGCTGTTATGGCAAATGAATAAAAAGTAGTCAGCAGTTAGAAACATGAGTCTGAAGGGCTCTCTCACTCCTCAATTTTTATGACATCCAGATGAGAAGAGACTCAAATAAAAAGATCTTTCCACCACACATAAATTATCACATGATGAGTGGATCTGTTTTTTTTTATTATATTAACAACACAGAAAATAAAACGTAACAACAAAAAACGTAATTGTTGAAGAACAGCTGCTTGTAAAACTGCCTGCTACAGTTTCTCAAATCAAAACAAAACAATTTGTACACTTGTTTATTACCCATCTGCTCATTAAGAATATGAACTACATTTTACATGGTGTTGTCAGTCCTGTCTAGGGAAAAAATCTGCAGGTGGCCTGTAGTTCTTTTTTATGTGTAATGAAATCTGACAGGACAAGATGTTATCTCTAGTGAAGATTGATGCAAGAATGTCTATATTTGTGCATTCTGTCATTGTCCTTTATCTGTGAACCAAAACAAGACTAAAGAGCCATACTCGCTACCCTGTGAGGCTGTAGGCACAGTGGGGTTTTAAGCTAAATGCTAACATACTGACAATGATAATGCCAACATGCTGGCACAGGTATAATGTTAACCATATTCACCATTTTAGTTTAGCGTGTTAGCATGCTAACATTTGCTAATTAGCACTTATCACAAAGTGCAGGTCTTGCTGATGGGAATGTCATTAGGTTTGCAGATGTTCAGTCATAAACCAAAGCATAGAACATATTTAAATTTTGACCTAAGGATGGCACTAGATGAAAAGTTAAGGGATCACTTAAGTGATTAACATTCATCCTGAGGGGGACATGAATGTCTGCAAAAAATGTAATGGTAATCCATCCAGTGGACATTTCTGTGAATCCACAAATGTCAGCCTCATGGTGGCGCTGGAGGAAAAGTCAGGGGATCACTAAAGTCATTAGGATACATCGCTTGGGAACCATTAATGTCTGTACAAAATTTTATGCCAATCTGTGAATCCAAGAGAACATTTTGACTCGCTGGTGGTACTAGAGTAAAGTCAAGGGATCTCTAAAGTCATTAGGATTCATCCTCTGGGCACCATAATGTCCCTACAAAATTCCACAGCAGTCCATCTAATAGTTGAAATATTTCAGTCTGGAAAAAAGTGGTTGACTGACAAACCACCAACTCAGGAGCCTTGTTGCTAGCTTCGCTAAAAACATCATGACACTGTAAACAGATTTATTTACTTTAATCCTTTCTTAAGTCTTTAAGCTACATCCGAGCGATTATGTGCATTTGAATATAGATTATACATATACAGATGAGAGTGCTATACATTTGAAATTCCCTCCTCACAAGTTTTTCAACCTACTAGTTCCCAAATAATGCAAATACTTTTAGAGCTACATTCTCGCCACCAGACAGCTTAAAAAGACAAATGTCTGCAATTCCAAGTTCTAATTTTCCTTGCCATGGCTGTCCTGTTATTTAAATTTGACTTAGTGATTTGGCCTTTCAGGATGCATAATGGCGTGCAATGTGTGAAAAGCCCAAAGACACAAGCTCAACTGGGACCAGTGTAATCAGTGTTTCTCTATTAATTTTAAATTCTCAAAAGCACTGGAAGCCTAGCCAAAAGGCAAAGAGGGACATATTACATTTATTTTTGCCTATTTTAACCTCAATATAATAGGTTATATTTTTGTGACTGTAAAATCAGCATAGTTTTGCACAGTTTTGTTCACCATTACATTTTGTTGTATAAGTTTGTATGACTCATCTATTTTTATCTTGCTCAGGCAGGAGCGCTTTAGTATTTAGAGATGATGTGCCTCTCTTACCCTTTCATGATCCTCAGGTTGGATTTCTTTGGCCTACAGGTTGCCTTGCCAATCTAACACTTTACACATAATCTCTGTCCTGATTCTGATGACCTCTGTGAAAAACCCTGTTGGAAACCACTTCAAATGTAGGATTTACTCTGTTTATCCCTACCTTGTGTGTCATCTAGTGCATCTCTAGCTGGCTGCATTCAGGGATCAGGACAGTAAAATGTGTACCTAGCAACAGCTCTGCTCTCCACAGACAGTGCTACTGTTGTACAGCCCCCTGTGATCACAGTCCCCCAGTGCAGCCCAGCCCCCTCAGACCTGCAACAAATCAATGGTTTCAGGCAGAGCGCCATTATACCTCTATACAATAGGCAGAATTTTCCCTCCCTTTAGTCCTCCCTAGCTACTGTGTAATGGTGGTTACAAGCATATCATGATTTAAGTATTATACTATGCAACAGAAATACATCAATTTCTACTGTATATGTATAGATCTACTGTACAACATCATGTAGTGGCCCTGAAACAATGTGCCCATATCCACATTCATATGTTAATTAGGGTGCAGTAAACCCTTTGTGTTAATTCAAACCTTTTAATTAAAAACAAATGCCAAATACTTGTAAATCCAAACATACTGGGTATTTTTTTTTTCCTGTTTCCATAGCTACCGACTCATCTCCTTGCCACAGGTGAAACGGGTCATTGTTCTGAGAACTATTCTTTCACCTGTGACTGACCATCAATCATGACCAGTGTTTCTACGCTGTCTGATGATGTTGCACTGGTACTGAAAGCTTAGGCAAGGGAGTGCAACTTTCCAGATTTCAAACTCAACACTGCACAACTCTATGGAATGAATAAATAAGTATTCAAGTAACCACAACATAAACAACACAAAATGTTGAAGAAAAAGAAACTCTCACTATTAATTGTAATAATTCAGATCCTTTACTTACAGTAAACGTAAAAGTGGCAATACCACAGTAAAACAAGTGCTCAATTACATGTAAAAGCCAACATTGAAAACATTACTTAAAGCAGCTATAATCACTATTTCAATGGGTCACGTGACTCAACTCTTTGTTTTGAATTTCTAGTTCCCAAAACTGCTCTCATACCAACGTTTCCAGTTGCAGCAGGCAGCTGTGTTCTGTGTTACCTTGCAGAAACTACTTGAACTTTATCCTTCACTACTGGGCTCAAAGATCACATAATTTTAAGTCATATTACAGCTGAACATGAAGCTTAAGCACAGAAGAATAGCCTCTCTGAGTTTTCAGAGATGTATTATCAATCTATTTTTAAAATACATCTCTGTATCAGCTTTTGTTCATATTGATATTAACAGTTCTTGTGTATGAAACAATTATGGTTCTTGTTTATAAAATTATATGTGAAATACATGATGACATATTGGCACTGAGCTAAACTCAGCCCTGACCCAGTGGCAACCTCGACCTCCGATCATATATAGACAGCCTGACAATCTTAACCTGACTGCATAAAATGAGAAATGCTCCTTGACCTCCAAACCAGATCAGTGAGGGATAATCCTGCCTGCACTCTAATGCTAACAGAACACAATGAAGGCAAAGGAGGAGAAACACTTAAAACCTCTCTGAGAGAACTTCACATACCAGAGTGCATCTGAGGATTTCTATTAACAGATCCAAGAAAAATTGGGGGAGTCTCCACCTGAGTTTTACATCAACAATCCTCAAGACACCAACATCATTGCTCGGTTTTACTAAGTCATAACATTAGAAACAGCCACCTGAACAGAGGCTTGTTACACAATTAACAGTACAACAACTTCAATAATTGAATGTAACCTTTGCACACATTTGGGTTTGGTAGATAGTGAGATATTTCATTGGATAAGTGAAAAGTTTGACCTGCTGGTGGTGCTAGATGAAAAGTCTCGGGACAGCATGAATATCTGTAGCACATTTTACAGCAATCCATCCATCAATGATTGTTGAGATATTTCAGTCTGGACCTAAATGATTGACCAACATTGCCATCCACAGAGCCACACCTAAAAATAATTCCTGCCTCGTTATTAACGAAGGCAAGCGTTTGGACAAAGTTCAAATTCACACAAGTCAGGTGTATAGGAGAATGAAAAATATGTGTAAACCTGCACACTGTGAAATTAATGGATTTTGTATTTTTCTTTTAGGATTCATACTATATGCAGCTTTTCTATCTTCAGGCTTTTATTACAGAGCTGTGTGCTAACACAATATAGATTTACATTACTCATTACAAACCACTCCAGTGCAGTACATCCTCTCCTCTATTGCTGTATTGATGCAACTTACCCATAAGCCCCTCTCTCTGTTGGGACATGTCGTTCTTGTGATGTTTTTCTTGTGTCAATATCTCTATATTCTGTTGTGTTTACCTCTGTTAAATCACCTATCGTGAAAAAAGAGAGTTCTTTTTGGCTTTCAGACATAGGTCTCCATTATGGAAAGCTCCATGCTGACTCTGTAAAAACATGACAGGGCCGCTGCTGATAGAGCCACAACGCTTGCAAATCTATAACCTTTTTCCTCCTCAAAACAGTGGCAGCCCCGCTGGAGAGCAGCAGTGACTTGAGAAATAATGTCATCAAGGAAGAAGAGCGTTCACACTCGTCTGCCTCTGTGATTAAAATGACAAACTGTTTATTCTCACAGCTTGATTGCTGACCATCTACAGCACTAGGGAAGTCTTTCCCAGGCGTCAGTAACCCCACTAGTAGTTGTTGAAGGACTATATAACCCTCCAAGTAAATTTTCTTGAAAAGTATGTCTTTAATTATATTTGGAGTATAGTTTTCTGCTGCCTGTTTTACATAGTCTGACAGCATCCAAGCCACTACCATTGCAGCAAAGGGCTTTTGATTTCTCATTTTATTCCTCTTTTCCTCACATGCTGTTGAATTAGTGGGTAATGATGGATTTTCATCCTCTCCTTGCATTGCAAGTAAAAACACGGACTGTCTGTTTTAAATATGACTTGCACATTTCCGGAGGGAAGTACTTGTCTGGAAAGGCCTACAGATAGCACCGTCCTGGGCATATGTTTGTTTCCAGTAGCAACGTACAGTACTGTGTACTTATGGAATTGATATGGAAAAGAACTGAAACACATTGAATGAGAAAAAAAGCAGGGTATTCCACTTTTAAGGAGCGAAATTGCACATTTTCTTAATGTGTTTGTGTGAAATTTAATCAAGGAGGGTTTACGGTATCTGTATGAATGTGTGGAAAACATATCCATTTCTTTTTTTGTCAAGTGTACGATTTTGATAAACCCCTTTCACATTCAGCCATGTAGCCCTAGATGGAAATGGAGCAGAGCTCTGCATTATCAAAATGCAGCTCGCTTCTTTACATTTCATCCTCTTCCTCCTGTAATAATCTTAGGAAGAAACTGTTATTAACCTGAGGAGACCCTGTTCTCGTAAAAGGAAAACGTGAAAAGACTTATAGATTAGATTTTATGCCAGGAAGTTGCGGTGGGATAATGTAATATTTGGCTTGCACTTACAGTATGGAGCTTGGGGTTCTTGTTTCAATGACTGATTTGATGGAGATGTTGTACTTCACGACTAAATCATATCTCGATAATGCTAACATATGCTCTGACTGCAAATCAAACAATGTTATGCTTTTAGTTTGTCAGTCTACAGGAGGTATTCTGCTCAACATTTACTGCCCATCTCACTCTCATTCAAACACCTAGGGATTTGACCACTCAGATGCCGTACTCTGGCATTTCACATGCACTTCCAAATTTGGTTATGTTATTCAACTGTCTGGCATTTCCAAAGGTCACAACCTTTACTTGTTCATTTGGCGCCTTCGATGTCAATGTTTCTGTGTTCAACATGAGTTTTTCCTGGGCAGATGTCAGAGGTCTGGGCCTTGTTAGGGCTGCAGAAGGGGCTGATCGGCACAACCAATCAATTCTCTGCAGGTCCTCAGTGATCTTTTCTGCCTGCCTCTCCCTCCTTGATCTCCCAGACCTAATCAATGCACCTACGGTTTACCCAACAGGCTGCAGAATTACAGTTCCAGCAGGACTGTTAAGAGATGTGCTGCTCCGCTGCAAGGACTCTTTGACAAGCCCATTGGCACCAAAGCAAGAGAAAATAACACAGTAAAAGAGCTGACCCCAACTTTCTCACTGTCACATTAAAAATTCAAATCGCTCTCTTGTTTCACTGCGGTTTAGCTCTTTACAGTGCACTCTACAGTATGTGTTCTCCCGCAGAGAGCAGGCATGTCCTCTGCAGTATGTATTTAGCTTAGACAGACATTGAGAATATGACAACTCCTCTTGGAGCATTAGGCACTATCTAACAGTGGGGAAGGGGAAGCAGAGCAAAGAGGTTGGTCTGAGTGGCTAAAGACTGAGAGACATGAACCATGGTGGCCTCTTTCTCTCCTGTGAGAGGAGCTTGCAGGCCCATCCTGCAGCAGGAAGGTTAGGGATTCATCATTGACCAGAAAATTAAAGTGTGTGTGTGATCAGGGTGGCTGGCCCAGCGCTGGGCTAAATGGAAGACTAATGGGTAGTGGGAGCAGGCCTGACGGGCTCTGAGGAGCCCTGTTCTCTCTCCCTCCACCTGTCATCCATCACATTTCCAGCTGATACTGGGAGATAGCTGTGGCACACTGGTGGGAGGGGGGCCAAAGGAACAGGCAGGGAGGGGGGCACCAGCTGGCTTCGGGATGGGGACAGGGATGCGGCGACTGTATGCCATTCGGAGCAGTCAGTGTTTAGCGGCCATTCTTATCCACAGATTGAGGCAAAGAGGAGCCTGTCTGTTCAGGTCACAATGATACCAGAGGCTGCGCTCAGACTAAAAGTAGTACCAACAATTCAGAGCATTCTGTGCACATCTTCTGAGCTAATTAGAATTTTCAAAATGTTAATGAAGTATTTTGATTTTATTATGAAACACCAAAGGGATGAAAGAGGGATAAAGTGACTGACAGTACCAGAGAAGGCAAAGAATGGCTTAGTGACCATCGTGATTAGCATTGCAGCTTACGTAAGTATTGTAGATTAGAGCATTTTGTGTCATTGTCAGTATAAAAGACATAATGATATTCATAAAACAGGGTGAAGGTTCAGCTGTGGAGGCTTCAGAGGAACCTTTTCACATAATCATTGGCTCTGCTTTTTTCTCTATGGGACAGAGGACACCAGAGGAAGTTCAACAAAAGCCAGTGAAATGGCTTTTGAAAGTCTTTTTATATCAGCCCAGATTAGGGTTCTTTTAAAACAGATGTCACCTTGAGGGCAAAGAAAAGAGATTATGGATTTTTTTGATCACCTTTCTACTAGTGAGTCCTTCACCGCAGCAAAGCATCGAGACTCCCCATGCAGGCACAATGGTCCTTAGATTGAATAACAATAATCTAAAAAGGTATCCTTTTACTGTACCAGTGTGAATAGAATAGGGAACAAATCATCAAAAAATAAAGAACAGAGCAATATGAGTAGAATATAAAATGATGTTATGTGGATTTAATGGATGGCAAGCCGAAGCATCAGTATCAACACAGAAGAAGCTGGTAACTTGCCAAAATTTTGTTGTGTAATTGTCTTGGCAAAAGTTATTGCTAATTATTTCACAGTACATGTTGGTGCCATTACGGTTGAGGTGCCTTTGTATCAGCATGTCAGAATAACACATAACTATGATGACAGATTATTGTTCCTCCTACTGCTGGGATAAATGTGAATTTAAATGGCACCCTGCTGTGCCAAGTTCACAGCTGTATGTAGCGTAACAGGGGCTCTATTTGTGTTTCTTGTCAGAAGTGATACTCCCCTGTATATTACATTGTAATGCAGGTCTACAGTCCTATAAATGTATAATTTTAGATTGTTGATTGGACTCTATGGTAATCATTGAGGCTGCTTTTTGTGATTTTTTGGATTGTAGTTTTTAAAATGATCACTTTCCCATTTACAGTATGCCAATGTAAAGTAATAGATGCTTAACACAAGCAACTATAGAGGTATTCTCAGCAAGAACTGATTATGATTTCATTTATTTGGCTCCGCCAACACAAATGGTTCCGTGACTGGACTGTTGCCAAGCAACACATAAACATTTTCCTGCACACTAGCTTGCTACTTTGTGTAGATCTACCATGGATGTATAATAAGAACTGGGTAGGGCGCTGCTGCTCAGCCTTGCAGCCAATTTTTCCCAGTGGCCACTCATGGTATTGCAGTGAAAAATCCCCACCAAAAACCATTTTCCCCATAGACCACCATTATAAATGAGACGTCTGTAAAACTGTTGATCCATTTTTGAGCCATGGAGGTTTTATATTCATAAAATTTTCCTCGAGCTGAAAAAAGCGATTTGAAAATCTGTGATGTCATCACAACGTAAAATCTGTGGGCCAAGCGGGAACTCGAGGGCGGGGCCAGCGGGGGGAAACACTGCTGCGCATATTCAGTGGGCCACACAACATGGAAACTAACCCAGAAGCTAGAAACTTTTTTTGTTGTATGCACCAGCTGAGCAATTCTTATAGGACTGAATGGGCGCCATTTTTAGTTTGGTATCCAGCTCTTATAATACATCCATGAGGTCTACACATTACTGCAGGCCAGATACTTTGTATTGTGTACATTTATCTGTCTATTTCCATTTATTGTGCAACCAGTGAAATAAGAGTCTGTTGACAGTCACTTTGGTGGCATGTGTGATTCTGATGAGTTAACAGCTTGATCAGACAGTGCGTCGCTCCATCATCTCCTGCTCTCCATGGATGGTGTCCTGTAACTTTTTAGCAAGCTTTTCAGACCTGCAAGACAAACAAGTTTTTTGTTTATCTGTATATTTTTTATGCTCAGTGACTCATTATATATCACAATTCACATTGTAGTCTCTGTATGTTTATATAAAGCATCTCACCTTCTGTATACCCACTCACTGACATGATCTCCCTTGCCTCAAGTCCCGCATTAGACAGTTTCTGTATGGTAGTGACTCTCAGGCTGCGGTTGTTGTAAGACGTGTGTGTCCCTACCTCTTTGCACATCCTGGGTAACATCTGTGACAGCAGGTTTACTCCCAGGGGAATGGCGGTATACCAGAAGCTGTCTGTCGGAGCTGTTACCCTCCTGGGCTGCAGATAGAGGGCTTTTGCACCAGGCGGAATTTTTCTCAGGAATTTTTCAAAAGATGCTACCCAGCAGAGGGGATTTCCTCGCCCCTCAAACATAGCGGCCCTCCGATTTTCTCTGTCTCTCTCCAGTAGGTCTTTATGATTTCGGTTTCGTCGTTGAATGTCATGGTGAAATGCTTTGCTGCATTCTCGTCACGTTTTATGATGAATAAGTCAGGGTTGAGATCCCGATTCCCCTTTTTACCCCTGCGTCCAAAGTCCAATTGAATATTGTACCAGACCTTGTTCATTAAACTTTTCGGATTGTCTGGACTTAGTGTTGCAGAATAGAGTCTTCAGGTGAAATTGGGGGATGGTGTGTTGTTTCGTCTTTCCCTACCCTTCTAATCTCTTTTACAACACCTTTGAAAGCATTATTAGCTGATATGAATCCTGAGTCCTGCATTAAATTCCATGAACGGCTAACCGGAGGCTCATTGATATAACGATTTAAACCAGCCCGAAGTCCAAGGTAGCTGCTGATGCTGTAGAACTCCACTTTAGTTGTCCAGATGGATCCATAAAACTGCCTCAAGACTGTATTCAGCTCAGTCTTCTTAACAGACTGAATGTCGATGTTTATATTTTTGAGATTTAGCCAAGTCTGAAAGCAGTTCAAAGCCCATGTTGTTTGCCTTACAGTGTTAGCCTCACTTTTGCTCTTTAACTTATCTATGTCAGCTGATGCCATATGAGCACATCTGGAGGTTTGCATTGAAGCATCCAGACTTCTTTCCTTTCCTTCGTCCTCTTCTGACGACCATTCATAATTTGACTCAAATGTTATTTGTGGAAATATGTTCATCTGTATAGTACAAAGTTTGTTACAATCTTAGCTAGGTAACAACCGTTAATGTAATTAACAGTCATTAGAACACCTGTAAAGCAGAGGGATACATGTTTAATTAAAAGTTTATTTAAAAGTCCCAGTACTGTTATATTCTACATCAGCTCTCATGGAAAGCCTCTTATCCAATCAAATTACTTGGCCTGAACTAACTGTTGTATAAAACTGCAATAATAGCTAATGGATAGTTCTGCTCTAGTTCTAGTTCTCAATGAAGGCAAATGTTTCAAGTCCCCCTCCACTCCAAAATATGTTTTTCTCCTTGTTCCTACTGTTGGATGTTTGAGCGTCACTGTGCAGAATGATGTATGTGCAGAGTTTGATGCTAGAGGGCTGTTCTCACATTCGTCTGCTGGAAGTAGAAAGTTTCTCTGTGTTCGTTTAAAGTCTGATGTTAAAGGGTGGGCCAATAAACACAATTTGTGACATTATAACTAGTTAGGAGCCAATTGTGATCCAGTACACAACTTACACAAACGTGATGTGGAAACTTGAAGCCTCCAGTGCACATACACTGAGAATGGACTTTTCAGTGAAATAGGAGACATATTGTGTCCCACAATTAAACTTTTAAAATGAAAAATATTTGCATATTCATGGGTTCTGGAATTTTTAATGAGGGAGAAGGAGTAGATGCCATTTTAAGGATTTTAACAGGATAATTATACTTAAATGCGTGAAAATCATATCTAACACACATTATTTTTCCCAGCAAAGCATTTTTATATATCATAATACATGTCAGGAGGGGATCCTTAAGTATATATATGATGGTCACCAAGCCATGTATGTTCTCCACAGCATATTGATGCTTGTGAGGAACACTGTAACGTTTACATCACAGTTCCACTGGGTTTTCATAAGTGATGTATTGGTTTTCACAAATGGCACACCCACCAAATTAAAGCAAATGGATCTCAAAGGCTGTTGCAACCATTGCACACCCCTGGGAGGGAACATACAGTTAACTGGCAAAATATTTTCACATTCATTGATTGTACAGCAGCTTTTCTTGCTCTTATATCTCACCCACTGCAGGAGGACGGAAGACAAATGAAATGCCTGCTCCATTCAGTCTCGTTGGTTATTTTACCAGCTGCTCAGCAGGGCAGTAATGAGTAGTAAGGGGCATCCATATACCAGAATTAGTCAGTGTGGGCCCCATTCCTGATTTCATTCACCTGTGCAAACAATTTAGATTATCTTTGGTTATGCCAAAATTTGTCCAGATGTGAACCTAATATCAAACTGTGTGCTAGCTTCAAAGAGGAATGTTATGCTAGAGGAAGATATAGAACAGGGCTAACAGCTGCTTCTCCATCCAATCAGATAATCAAAATATTTTTACATTTGACAGTGGCACAGAATGACATGTCTTAACACTAGCACCTAGTGCTAGTGTTAAAAGTTTGTGACTGACAAAGGAAAACAATGGTTGCCTCAGGTTGCCTTTCAATTCCTCAGAGCCCACTACTTCCTTAGTCCACTGAAAATAATTGGATCAAGAGGTTAATTATTCATCTCACCTTTGATGCCTTGAATAGGTGACTCAAGGGGGCTGAATTTTGAATCACCAAAATAAAAACACTTAATGTTGACAGCCTTGAATACGTTAATTGATTAGATCTTGATTAAATTTTCATAACACACCTTTATGTGTATTTGTAATTTTGGTGAAAGGGCATTGAAATTTTCTAGGGACTGGCAAGGGAGGGGAAAAATAACCTCCCTAAGCCAGGCCTAAAACAGTATTGTGATGAGAGGAGCAGAACACGCTGCAAATTAACTTAGATGAGATGAGTGAGTAAGATACGATACGATACCTTATTCAAAAAGAAGCTCTAATTTTCTCTGCATTAATTTTTGACTTACTAATGAGTAAAAATTTATTCAAGTACCTGACAATTAATTTCCTCGTATAATTCATGTACATCATGATATGGAGCCTTGTAGGGTCCTATATGACAGATCAACTTCAGTGATTATAGCACCCGGTTGATTTAATGACTGTTATGAGAAGTTAACATGGGACAGTTTGGCGTGTAAAAGTGTAAAATTGCCAACATTGCCATACAGTAAAAAGTTCTTCGATATGTTTCTTTATGTGATTTCTGCTGTCCTCTCCTCACATATTCCCTCCCTCATCTCTTCCTGGTTTTCAGTGTATCATCTTGTACGGCAGTGGCTCTTGACACTTTTGTGTACTGTAGCTGTTAAAATGCAAATTTCACAGGATTCAGCTTTCCCGTTCTGTTGGCAATTTACTGTCTGACGTCCCCATCTCCTTGCTGCTGAGCAGAAGACGCGAGTGTCAGCTACATCCATCCTCCTGAGCCTTGGTAAAATGCCACAATATCTTTTTGCACAAACTGCAGCACTCCACTCCCGCTGCAAAGCACGGAGACCCGTATGGTTACAAGCAGCTCGTTTCAGGTCTCTCATATGCTGAGGCCTCGACATTGTTTGTCTGTTGTATGTGTTTTAAGCTGATGGCAGCTCAGGGAAAACCTTGAACTGTGCTGTTTCCTCGCTGCAGACAGACAGCAGAGAAGGTATCGCGTATAAATATTGTGGGGAGGTGATTTCAAGCTCCTTTTATAACGGGAATGAGGCGAGAATGAAATTCAAACAAAGCAAGTCTCTAAAAGGCAGACGGTTGATAGTGTATTCATGTCACACATGAGCATTACGCAGGGCACCTTGCCATCTTTAGATATCATACAAGAAGGGCAGGTCGGTATCTTGCTGCTAGTTTGTAATGTGAATCTACTGCAGTCATTAGACAAACAGAGGCGTGTTTGCTCTTTGCAAATTTTCTGATAGAATCTGATCTGTTCACAAAAAAAAATCTCTTCTGTGGCCTTTCCTTTAACTGTGGTGTGGTGTGTTATTTGCAGACATGTGTGCGCAGATCTACACACATACAAGCTATAAGCTATAATACCTCTCTTTCATAGTTCAAGGTTGTCACTGTATGGAAGAATTTCAGCACAGACATTTCAGCAGTGACAGCATTGGCACTTTGTAAACAAGTAGTATTAATTGTCACAGTCTCATTAACTCACAGTGTATGCCGAGTAAACAGCCTTAGTTAAGGTGAAATGAAGCATACCGCAAATAATGTGCACTTAGCAGTGAGTGGAGAGAGAGTGTGGGTGTGTATGTGTGTGTTTGTGGGTGTTCTACCTCAAATGGATTGACTCACAGATGCTTACAGACAACAAGTGGAAATGACAATTGAATGTCAGAGAGCAAGAGAAGGGGATGAACAAAGAAGATGAAAGAGAATGGATAAATAACCTAAAAAAGAAAGAGGCAGAAGGAAGTAGAAACTCAACACTTTGAACACTATTCCTCTTTCATTTCCTTCCCTTTCTCTTTTTCTGCTCAGCCCTATTCTGACATTGAGACAATTGAGACAAATGGTTATAAATCACCTCCTTTACTATCACAATTCATTTTACAGCCATTTTGTGCCCCCTTAATCCACATAGTACATGACATCCACTTACTAACAGACATGTATGGTGCATGGGTGCATCACCAAGCTTCTAGCACGACATATTTAGCTTGGACACATGGATAAACTATGCTGTGCCACTGCCAGGGCTCTAATTTTTAGTTGAATAAACATATTGTTATTTTCTGCCCCTTCAGGACAGTGGAAACATGCTATAAACACAACATTGATATATAATCACCTTTAAAAGTTGATATGTCAACACTGTTAGCAAACATTTTACACATTCGGCAGATATGAAGCAACATTAGCATTTATTTTGAATCATGTTTCTTGCCTCAGGATGAATGCAAGCCCGCTTTTGGCTCTGTTTTGGTCTCCACCAACTCTAGAAGGAAATATTTGGTCCTTTAGCTGCTAAATACTTCAGCTAGTTGCTAACATTGCTAACTTTGAAATACTGATTATAGCAGCTTTAGTAATATGTATGGTACTGTGACGTACTATGCCTTAGTCAAGATAATTTGTCTACTGTCACCTCAGTCAGTGTTTTCTACATTTCCCAAAATGCCTTGCAACTACCATCTGATCTTGTAGTGAACGAGAAACCCATGTACCTTCTTGAAAATTCGATGTGTGTCAGGCTGCTGCCGTTGGAGGAGAAATTGGTCGAATGCCTCTTTCATGGTGGAATTCTCTGTGTACGGGCCTACAAAGACGCCCTCATTCTTTGATTCTGCAGAGCTTTTATGCAAGATGTGTAAGATTTTAAATGCTTTAGGGCAGATGTTTCTTTTAAAGATATTCAGAAACCTGGTGGTGGTGATTACCTTTGTTTCAGCTGTGTTTTTTTTTTTATGACCCACTGTATGTTGTCATACTTCAGTCAATTTTAACAAAGCAAGAGTTGATTCATATCTGCAACACTGATTATAAAAAATCAAATGCAAGTGAAACACACACACGAACACATGTGAGTCCAGATGGAGCTTTCTCCTTTTATGATGGCACTGCAGTATCAATGTGTGTGTGAGGGTGTATGTTAGAGTGAGAAACCTGAAGGACACTTGTCCCTGGTGGGATGGTACAAGAGCCTTGAGCCTTAAGACCTCTAGGGTTGCTGCTCTGACAGCTGAGTCTATCAGCTATCCTCAGCTCTCTGACTACATACACATACACAGACAAGAATACAACTTCCACTGCCCACTTCAATACAGTGTCACCTGGCCTGTCATGGGCTCTGTCACCTGTCATTCACAGCTGAGTAATGTATTGTCAAGTGCACAGGCCAAGGGCACCGGCAGCTGTGGTGATAATTAACTCTGCGGATGACCTTTGAGACATATAATAGGGGTCAGCACACCCCACTGTAATTCTGGCATTAGGAAAGAATTGGAACAATGTGATTAAAATAACATACTATAGGTTTCCAGGCAGTTTAACAAATGTTATTTTTGTGATGTAGAAAAATATCAAAATCACAACTAATACAATTTGAAATGTCAAATTTAAAGAGCTCAGTTTTTGTGGTATCATGTTGGCCCAACAAGTCAATGGTTATCATTACCTACTTGACCAGTGCACGTTGTGACTGTGAATTGCAGTCTTTCATACGTAGCTGGCATTACTGACATTTTATCACGTTAGAGAACATTACTCATTGTTTACACAACAGGTGTAGGTCAACTGTGTTTTGGCAGCGCTCAGCCTTACGAACATGAAAAGGAAGAAAAAAGACTTGAAGTGTAAAAATACCCTACTGTGTAGACAAGCCTTTAGCCTTTATGACGGACACATTTGATGATAGCCAATCACAGTCTAGTATTGTATGCTGTAGCACTCTCACATCACCACGAGGATTGGGACAAGAGTCTAAAACAGCAATAACATGATACTGGTGCTTCTGATGTAGCAGTAGTGCTGTTAGCAATGCAGTCACAGACATCATCATCACCGAGGAAGGTGACAGAATCAAGACCAATTATTTCACTCATCTCAAGATCACTTATGGTATTTCTTTTGCAACAACTTACAGACCAAATTAGCAACTAACTGGTGAAAATAATAGAGCATTTAGAAGCTGAATATATAGCATATATACTTATACAGTATATATGTTTCCTTCAGTAGTTGTCAGAGACCAAAACCAGAGCTAAAAGGAGGAGAAATATTGGACAACTGTGCAGCTATAAGCTAATGTTGCTTTGTGTCTGCTGGATGTGTAAATAACAGACATGTGTGCCACAACAATCTCATATGTTGATTACATGTCAGTGTTGTGTTTTCAGCTTGGTCTGCTCCCCCCAAGCATCCAAAAAAATGTTTTTTTTCAATTGTAAAGAGTGAAGATCATTTATGTGTAGCAGTAACAAGAAGTCTCGTGTTCACATAGTTAATTTCTAGGTGAAGAAAAATGTCCTTAACCCAACTAATTCTCTACTTGAACAAGTACCAGTTGGATGACAGAGTTGCAGCAGTTTAGGTGCCAATTCTGCAGATACGAATTGAGTCTTTAATAGACTGCACTACTACTTTCTCTCTTTGCTATATTTGGGTGTTAGTGGCTCTCTGTGGTTTTGCATGATTTGAAAAGTTGTGTCGTTACATTAGCGGCCCTTGTCTCCTTCTAATCCTATTTGCCTTGTGGTTGCAAACAAGGTGTCAGCATAGCCACTCAGCTGAAAGAGCAGGGAATCCATGCTTTATAAGAAGCAGCCTTAATTCAATTGATGTTACTGGCTGGCTTCAATGGATTTTACCTGGTGAGTGTAAATTAAATATTTTAAGGCATATCAACTGGCTGCAGCCAAAGGAGCAGGTGCAATTTTCATTTTGTGAGCATTTGGTAACGAGACGGTGACCTACAGGAAATTATAATTTATTTCTTGAGTTCGATTTGTCCCTCTTGCCTGTAGTTTGGGCTGTAGTGGTTCTTAACCACTGCTGTTCATTGCAAGAACACAGACTCACACACACTACATACACATAACAGCATCCTTTTCTACGCCTCAGCCCTCTCGGCTCCAGTCTCGTCTTTCTCATAGAGAGGTAGAACTCTTTGCTGTGTCATCTCATTGAGCCTCTGAGGTTGTTATTGTTCTATCTCTCAGTGTGTCGATCTCTGTGCAAGGTGGGTGGGCTGTCCTTCCCCTGCTTTCTCTGCAAAGGTCAGTGAGCCATGAATGAAGTTGTGTCGATCAGATGACTGACAGCTACTTTTCATCAAAGCAGCTGTGGGCGAGTGGGGCGAGTCCTGGGGCACCCGAGAGCCTCCTGTTTCTCTGAGGATTCTCCAATACTTATCAGACTTACTGACTCATTGTGTGGAGATATGACCCTGCAGCCTGCACTGATCTAGACTCTACTAGTCTTGTGATGAGATGCAATATACTTGTAACAGTAGTTTATTAGGCCTTGGAGAGAGGGGAAACAAAAACAAAAAAAAGTTGTCAACACAACAGTGTTCTAGAGCAGCCTCGTCTGATGATCCACACACTCCAGCCTTTGTTCCTCTCTGTTCATTTTTTGCCCTCTCTCCTCTCCTCTTCCCCTTTGCCAGTTTTATAAACATGGTTTGCATTGATTTATTCTCTTCCACCAATTAAAAGCAATTTTGTGAGCATTAGAGTAAGCCATGCCGGGGGCCGTTTACTGCGGCAGGCTGTTCATTACCTCATAGTGTATGTGTGTGTGTGTGTGTGTGTGTGTGTGTGTGTGCGTGTGCATCTCTTTGCGGGTGTAAGCGTGCCAGCTTGTCTCTGTGTGAACTCCTGGGTGCCTCTGTTATGCTTATTCCACTCTGTGAATATGTCTGCACAAGCATGCGTGCGTGTGCAAACGTGTGCCTTTCCATTCATGTTTGGGTATCCATAAGCAGATGGATGCGGGTGTGTTTAAGAGATTCCCTGCACGTGCAGGGCATTAGTTCTCTGTTTGCAGGCTAAATCCTCATGTTGTTGAAGCGGTGTCAGTTGCCTCTGCTATGACACAAAGCATATCTTTTACCAACTCCCGTACCCCCTTGGGAAGGGGAGATATGGGGACGGGGCGGGGGATGAGGGGATGTGTGAAAGAAGGCAGGAAGCTACTGGCTGGTGTAAATAACCCTGGGCTCAGGGGGAAGGTTAAGAATCCAATGCCATGCTGAATACTAAGTGCTATCCCTGAAGGACCCAGTGCCCCAGCACCCACCCTGTCCTCCCCACTCTGGCAGAGCTCTGTGCCACCATGCCAGTCATCACATCGACGTGTCAGTGCTTACAGGTCACTATTTGTCAGGCTGTATGACCGCCATCCACCCTGTTGATGGACACTTGCTGTGTTAATATTGCATTGGTGTACCACAGGTTGCAGACTGAATGTTTTTTGGTTTCAGTCGGAGAACATTTTTAATCTGAAGTAAAAAAACAGGCAAAACCTGGTCATTGAAATCACATTTTTCTGTATTTTTTCCCTTAAGTGTGACATTAAATGGAAATAACAAATCACCTTGGTGGTTGGAATCCGTCAATTCAGTTTAAAGATTCGTAGTCACTGATTGTGTCATGTGTTCACTTTATTCTAAGCTAGGCATCGCAGTTCAAATGCACTTCAATAAATACAACAGTAAGTGAACACATCGGCTTTCATATCGCTGTGACATTCAGTGCTGATTCTGTTCAGTAATTTGTTCAGTCTGTTGCTGGTTCAAGCTGTTATGTTCAGTTCAGTACAAATCATCATGATTGTTTCTGGGGCTTTTGCAGTCTTTTAATAAGCTTTTAACGAGGGAGTAATGTACTGTGTACCATGGCTGAGCTGACAATGGTTCTCTCAGCCATCGGGAAGTGGAGCTCTTCTGCTAAAAGCTACATTCAGTGACAATGGTGACAGTCAGTTGAGATGGAAGATTCAGTGTTTAAGATCTGTTTGTACATGCACTGTACACCTGTAGTGTGAGAATAAAGACAAAACAGATGTCAAAAACTCAGCACTTTTCAGGCTTCAGTCTACTGTTGAATTGAGGACGAATAAGGTGTGTCACCAAATTGTGTGTCAGCTATCGGCAGTCACTGTGTAGCCACCCATTCATAATAATTTATAATAATCAGTAAAATATAATAAAAATAACACAACCTTTCACTGCATCAAAGTATATCAAATGATAATATGGAAATGTTTCAAAACCCAATAAATACATTTGAATTTTTAAAAAAGTACATTGAATAATTACACCTTATTTTTGTCAAATTAATCATTGCAGTGTACTAGTTTGCTGTTGCGGTTATGTGCAAATAGAGTATGCTTGTTTACAAACTATTTTTTATCACGTGATGTAACTATGGTAACACATTGTAGCTCTGAAAGCATTTAGACAACTTAGATAGATAGATATTCTTTTGAAAATGCCTTTCAAGGCTTCCACCTTTCACTTAACACTGACACGGAGTATAGTACTACTATGGGAACAGGTCTGTATGGGGGCATTTGTCCATACAGAGCCATTTTAAAAAGTATGGTCTTTCACTAAATCAGCTGAAGTAACCTTATTATTCAGGATCCTCACCTTGGTCACCTTCATGTACACACCACATGAAGCCAGAGATGAGACATCCATGTGTGAGCAACAGAGACAGAGCCTTCAATATAGCGTCCCGTTTACCATTCCTCCGGGCTTGCAACTATTTATTCCTCCCATTTTCTCAAAACTGGGAATGAAATGAAAAGGAGCAAAAGAGGGAGAAAAAAGGGAAAACAAGTGCACGGGTAAATCTCTTTTGCCAAAGGCAACATTGTGACATTATCTCTTCGTCTCAGCTTAACAAAGGCCTGTTCCTATGAGTACGTGTTTCGATGTTTTTTCGGATGTGTGTACATACATGTGCGAGCATGCGTGACAACACGTGTGCATGTGGAAGATGGTGTACATGTGTGTGTGCATATTTGCCTGTGCTTGTGTGAATTTTTTGAGAGTGTTTGCTGTTGTGCTCAGAATGAAAGGCGTCGCGTTTACCTATATACATGTGTTCATCTGCAGATTAGCCTGCAGCTGCCTGCCTGCCCCCGGTGCAGGAATCAGTGAAAATACACACTTTCCAGCAGTCTTTGTTGAGCTGCACTACCTGCTCACTCTGAATCAGCTCCTCTCAAATGCAGTTTAATATTCTCCAACAAGGGATAATACTGCAATTCAAGGGTTAGAAGAACAACTTCACAAACCCAGAATTTGAGCCTGGTTTGACTGCAAACCCCATTTAAGTAATGAAACAAGAGAGGAACGGTTGTGCAAATATTTTATAAATCTTAAAATATCTTAGAAAACTCCCATTTTAGTATTACTGACTGCCTCTATTTCTCCCTGCTTCCTTTTTTCATCCTGCATGTTTTCCCTCTCTTGCTGTGCTCTTGAATGTCGTGAAAATCCAATTAGGTGAACACATTCTGTGAGAACACCACAAAACCTCACTCCACGATAGCAATCATATGAATTCTTCATATGGGATTTTCAATGCTTCCTCTCATTGCTCACACCGTGTCTACACAAAAGATAGAGTAATTGGCAAACAGATCTCCATACAAAATGCCTCTCCCCCCTCTTTTATGGCCACTCAGCATAACAATGGGTACTTCTGTAATCTCTGCTGTGTGATTCAGAAATGAAAAGCCAATGAAATGTTCCTCCTGGCATGTAGGGAACACTGTACTGTAGGTAGAGCATGTTACCAGCACTTTAGTGGCTCCCCAATTGACACATGAGCAAAAGGTACATTGCAATTTCTTGCATTGTTTTAGACTCCTTTGGCAGGCTGTAGCACTTCCTTGTTGTTGTAATAGCTAAAATAGGCCTGTCTACTGTAATAAATGCTAATATTTACATGGATACAGGTGGGGAATCCTAAATGCTTTCTTATCATTCATGTTGACATTGTGTTGCTTAAAGAAAGTGAGCAAATGAATAATTCATACTGAAAGAAAGGGCTGATGTGAACTGATAGCGAGGATATTATGTTTACCTGACCACGCTGACAGACAGCAGTGAAGGTCTGTCCCAGATGCATACTTCTATCACAGCTTTCATAAAGCTGCACTCAAAAGTGCTCTGTCAGTGCATTACATTTCAATCAATTTAGCTGTTGTAATTCAATTAACATTTTATGATGATTTTAACTGTTCAAAACCTCTGAGCTGAGTTATTTTGGTCTCTTGTAGCATTTAGTATCGCAGCATCTGCTTTCCTTCTCTGCTGGATGGTCGAGATGAGCAGCACAACAGATTGATTTAAGTAAGTGCAGGTTGCACAGTCACGCTCTGTGCCTGCAAGACACCGACTCAGTTACTCAGTCTTTTCCCCAACCTTCTTCTCTTACTCATTTTCTTTGTTACTGTTTTTATGTCTATCTTCTTTCCAACATAACTATGGGCTTACATGCAGTATTTATTTTCTTTCTCTTATCTTTTAAAACAAGACGTCTACTGCCACACCGCCAGCTCTGCGAGCTAATGCTAACATCAGCATGCTAACATGCTCACAATAACAATGTTTACATGCCAAAACTAAACAGGTCAAATGTTTACCATGTTCTCCATCTTAGTTTAGTGTGTTAACATTTACTAATTAGCATTAAACACACAGCACAGCTGAGGCTGATGGGAATGTCATCAGTTTTGCAGGTATTTAGTCATAAACCAAAGTATTGGATCAACTGAAGTTCTGATGATGTTGCTAGATGACTAGTCAGTTTTCATCAATTTTGTTGCAATTCATTGTGAGGGGGAACATGAATATCTGACAATCATGTCAGGCATTTTACTCAAAACAACAAAAGTCAATCTCAAGGTGGCACCACAGGAAAAGTCAGAGTCACCAAAGTCATCAGGATTATCTGGGAAATATAAATGTCTCAAAATTCTGTGCCAATCCATAGTAGATATTTCACTGGATAACTAAAACCTTTTGACCAGCTGGTGGCGCTTGATGAAAAGTCAGAAGATCACCAAAGCCATCAGGAATCACCCTCTGGGGATCATGAATTTATGTACAAAATTTTATAGCAATCTATTTAAATGTTGTTGAGATATTTCAGGCTTAACCAAAGTGGTGGACCAACTGACTGACCATGCCATCACTTGAGCCTCACCACAAGCATGGTTAAAAATCTCTTTACACACTCATATACACTCATAAGCAAACAAGCACAGACTGCCACTCAATGGTGTGATAGCTAAGAGGGGGGGTTGATGGGGTAAATCCATCAATAATACCACAGTGTATTAAAGGTAAAGGTAAATATAAGACATTCAACCCCACTAGATGTCAGCAAACAACTATTGCTATGTAAAGATATGGTGAAGTAATGGCGTCCTGAGCAGAGAATGAAGTCACGCTCCCTCTGTGTGTCATAACCCCAGCTTCTCTCTTCTTTGTTATGATAGCTGGTTTGGCGGCGCATACAAGTTAGTGCATGTGAGTCCCTCACTGTCCTCCTCGCATCAACATGGCGACTGGGTCACAAAATTTCTCACATTACAGCTAAACAGTACACTAAAATATGTTCCTGAAAACATTTAAGACAAGAAATAGGCAATGCAGTAACAGAATCTTGATCCATATTTGATCAGCACTGCCTGGTTTGACAGTTTGATCTGAGTTTTCTTTTTTTTCAACTTTATTGATTAAAGGACGTACGCATTTGTTTAGATCTGAGATGCTGGTGCTAGTGCGACATCTAGTGAGGCTGTATGTCATATAGTGCACCTTTAAAGAAACATTACCACCTGCATTCACTTACAGACACACATACTGACTCACACAGTAAAAAGCAGTAAAAATCCTTTTATCCTTTTTTGGATTTTGTAAGACTTTGCAAAAGTTTTGTGTCCTATTGTACAATGCCGAAATAAAGTAAGTCTGTTTTTATTTGACACTTTGAGATTGGAGTGTAGGCGTTTGGCCTGATTTATTTTTTTGTTTGCCACTCTGTATGTGTGTGTGTTCTTTCCAGTGTCTGCTCTTGCATCAGTTATAATCTACGAAGCAGCAGACTCATAGTTGAGTGCAATGGTTTTTAGACTCTTCCATTAGCCGCCAACCACAAACCATCACAAAGTACTCCTCCCGCTGTCTCTCTGCCATTCTGCCACACTGTAGCTTCTCTTTTTCCTTGTTCCCCACTGAGCTCTTGCATTCCCTGCACACTGTTTATGTAGGCGGGATGGCACAATAAAATAGGAAACGCATCCACAGGGAGCTTCTGATTGTGGATGCATATGGTCCTCGGAGGAGTCACTGGAGAGAAATGGTCAGAATAGGTCACCAACCCTGTGATGCGTGCGAGGCGGGAGCAGCCCGACAGAGCCAGATGGAAGCAGGTCACTGAGGTAACTGGAGTTATGCCCGGGTCGCGGAACATAGACCACTGGCTGGGGACTCCCATTATCATCCAGCCTCGACCTTATTGGATTTCTCCTGGAAATGTTTATTTCTTTCACTGCCCCGCTGAGAAGTAGCTCTCCTACTTATCTCATCACTATTTATTAAGGGAGCCCCTGAGGAGTCCAAGCAAACAATCAGGTTTGAGGGAGGATGGGTGGTAGAGAGACAGAGTCGAGAGAGAGAGAGAGAGAGAGAGAGAGAGAGAGAAAGAATGAGATGTTAGAATATACACCAGTTGCAGCATGATTTTCCTCCCTTTTTATCCACGAAAAGGGTCGTGATGACATGAAATGGCATTAGAACTGGGAATGGACTGCTCTGTGTTCCCTGATTATCACTGCACTACCTGCACCCCCTTCTCTTTGTTCAGCTCAGTTCAGCTCAGACCTACTACAGTGCCAATGAAGACTCGTCAGGTTCTCTTATGACTGCTGACAGTGTTGAGGAGTTGGATCTAGTGTAACTTTAAACTGTCAGCTAAACACTGTTACCTTTTTACACTGTTCCCCTTCTTCCCTCCGTGGGCCGTTGTCTCTTTACTTCCCCTTTAGTTGTGTTTTACTTGGTATTCCGAACATTCAGCCTCGATTGTAGCTGTGTGGCTTTGCAAGAGACTTATTCAGAGACTGAGGAGAGCACAGGTGCATTGGTATAGAGTGTTTGCTTCTCCTCCTTCATTTTCAGCTTGTCAAACTTTAAGAAGAGTTCCACCCAATTTTTGTCTGGCTTGCCCTTGACTTCCCTCCAGTCCTGCAACGCCATACAACAGAGTTTGGCTTTAGTGAATGTGTACATAAGACAGCAAGGTTAAGACACTTTAAAGCAAAATAAATAGTACTGTGCTGAACAATTAACCCCCGTATACATGGACCTCTTCAACAACTCACTGCAACTCTGCACGGTTCCTGATTATTTATTGCATGTCACATTTAATTTTTGCACTCACCATTTCTTGGTCCATATCTCAGTCCATATTTCCTTTGTACAGTCAATATTTCATCATCATTTTATATCCCATTTCAAAACTATTATTATTCCATTCTGTAAATAGATTTAAAATTTTTCATTTAATTTTGGTACTTCTTTGTTTATTTCATTATTATTATTATCTTGCTCTTGTTATGTTTTTATTATTCTAGGTTTGTGCGAGCAAACGTTCAAGACACATTTTTTGTATGCTTGCATACTTGACTGATAAACAGATTCTGATTCTGATTCCCCTAAAGCATAAATCACACATTTTTTCACAGTGCACAATGTATTTTAATAAATGGTCTCAGCTAAACATTAGTCTTGATAAATATGAGGATTGCTTAGCTGGCTATATCTTAAAAACTGCACTTTTTGGAGGCATATATTCCCCAGTTGAGGTTACATCATGAATCTAATACATGAATCTTGTCACTTGTATTAGATGACTGCTATTTAACTTGCAGGACACTCCTATGCCGACTGGTTACAAGGCCAAATTGACCATTAAGTCAATAAAAGACACTTCAACCATACTCCAACAACTGCTCTGTGAGCTTGGATATGGTCAGTGGAGTAATGACTGGTTCCCCTCCGAGACTCAACTGTGTTTAAAAAGCCTGAAGCCTCACTGGAAGCCACTGATAGACATCCTGATCACTGAAGTGTAAAGAAACCAGATACAAGACCCGGGTGCTCCCGTCGGGACCGAGGAGGACTGTGCATGAGCTTTTTTTGTTACAGTTGTATGCTCACTGCCAGTAAGTTCTCCTCAGCACTTCCTTTCACTCTGGCTGGAAGTGTGGATCTACCATTTAGTTGAAAAAATTCAACCTTGGACTGATACTGTTAGCTTTTCTTTGTGATGTTCTGTGTATTCCAGGACTAGGTTAAGGTGAAGTGTTATAATTTATTTTTTGGTGTAGCCACTTTTCCTCTGCCTGCCTTGTCTAAAGTAGACAAGTTGAGGTGAGCTGCTGTTCAAATATGTTAAACTCTAGCAAGCAGGTTCCTGTTGCTTTCAGTCAAAGTAAAATGAATATAAATACAGCATATTAACCAATTAGACTGTGAACACTAGGTATCTTAAAGGTTGCACATATATAATATATTATGGCTGCTTTGTATTATGAGCTTTTGATCCCACTGTTGTAGGGAAAATATTTATATTTTATTCTTCTATCAAATATCCAATGAATAATATATGATAAAATAAGAATACTAATAATACACCACTAAATAACAAAGTTGATGCAGTAATTCAATGTGCAATACAGTTTTTTGTTTATTTATTTATTTTCACTTATGTTATAATAACCAATGGAAATAATGCTCAAAACTAAAATACAATACTATAATACTGTATACTGTATACTGTAAAGCACTCATAATGTAACCAAGAGCATATTCTCATTAGATTGTCCCTCTATGGTAAAACCCCCGCTCCTCTCACCTTCCACATCCTCAGCTGTAACACAGGCTTTCTGTTACATGCTGTAGTTTTTAAGCCTAAACTGAGATAAGCCTGATGACATCATCAGGGTTATTTTCTCACATGTGGGGCGTCAGGAACAAAAATGTGTGTCAGGTGCAACAACAGCTTGTCTGATCCCATGTAGTGTGTCATAGTGGAAGTCAACCACATCTGGGAAGTATCTGGGATTCGCATGTCAGAATTCTTTTGTCTTCTCGCTCCTAGTTTGACAACTTCTACAACATGTTCTGGGACGTTGAGCCATAGTAGCGCAGATCACTCTTCCGTATACAACTGCAAACACGGTAAAGGGTCTGGCTTTCACGCTTATAGGTCAGGAGCAGCAAACCAAATCAATCACACCTGTGGATGCGACATCACCCCCTGCACACATACGTATTCTGCACACCTACAACCTAGTATTTGTTGATACTGACAGATGGAACAGTAACCTTATTGATCAACTACTGTATGTCACACAAGTCGTGAAAGACGGCATGCAATAATAATTGGTCAGGGTCTAATGTGTAGTCTGCCATGTCTCTCATGTCATGGCAAGAATTTGTAACTCTGTGATCGCCCAAACCGACACAGGTCTCATCTCAATAGACAAAAATATTTTGTATTCTGATCTCGGCATGAGACTCATTGTGGCAAAATGTATAAATGTCTATAAGGCATCATTTATACACACATGCTAGATAGGGAGGCAGCTGGCAAAAGCACATCAAATCATCCTGGAAGCACTGCAACACAAAAATACAATTACATGGACACATACACACATAGAATACACACATGCACACGTGCATTCGGAGTGACCCTTATGTGTAGTGTTTATCTTCATTCTTATAGAGAGGGAAAGCATACCATCTGTCACATTACCCATTTTCACTCCGAATATAACCCCCTTCACAACACGATAAGACATCACATCAAAGAAAGAGACTTGACTGGAGAGGGCAGATATATTCATTGGCATACAGACAGAAAATCACATAGTGCATGTTTAAGTGCAGCAACAAATTCAAGATGAAAGCAAAGTCCTATCTTTGGTCTCATCTGTCAACCTGGTATGGATTGGATAGGGAAAGTGATTGGCCCTTCTGTTGTAATTTAGTCTTCTCTTCAATCCTGGAACTTTGCTGTCACCTTCAGACAAAATCACACAGGCCTTTGACCATGTTATGTTATGGAACATTAGTCTAAATCTATTTTATGTCAACACTTTCACCCGAGATCAGTCTTTTTACAGTGAATATACTTTACAATATGTTTTACCTTTGAGGGAAATTTTTTTTTTTTTTCTTCGACAGACTTTCTCCTCCTTTGTAGTCCACCGAGCCAAGGATATTTATGCTATAATTTTGTCGTAGTCAAAGAAATCCTTTCATAATGTCCTTTTCAGACTGCGAGAGAATGAATCTATTACTGAGGAAGGTAAAGGAGAGTGCCATAATGGGATGGTCATATCCCACTTATACCCTTATTTTATGACAAATAGTACATTCACTGTGAATGACAGGTCCCAAAGTGTCAGAGAAAAGTTATTTTTGAATTTTTTTTACATGACTGTGTACTACTTGGAATTAAAAAATAATTCAGTTTTAGCAAAAATTGTACATCAATACTTGTTGTATCAGACTATTTAGGATGCACAAACTGCTTATTAAAATAGCAGCTGGTTTGATTATTTGATTGACCAGTGGAACACATAAGATAACACACATGTTTAAAAAAGTCAGTTGTCCTCTGGAGAAACAAAAACAGTGTGATCAAAACCAAGATAACAGCTGGGACATCTTTTGAAGTCAACACAGTGCAGTGAACCATCTGGATAATGTATTGCTAGACAGAATGAGGGAGGGAAAAAATCACTGTCTTTCTGGACGCAGCTGCCATACATGGATCAGCTGGGTACATCCAATGACTCTCTGAAATGAGGATCTTCTTGATAACAGAAGAGAATCATTCTCCCTCGTACACTCACACACATGTCTTTCTTTCTCCACAGAGTGAAGTTGAAAGAGGGAGTGACGTTTCTTGGGGCTCGTCCCAGCAACCCCACTCAATGGATAGTCAGCCAAGATGTTAGGAGCGAAGGCCACCGCGTGGTGACTCTCCACTGCCGCCGGAAGGAGTCCAGCTATGATCAGCAAAGGTCAGCAGATAAATTACTTCACTTTAAAGGAGTCCATCAAGTCACCTGGTTACCTTTGTAAAATATACGAAGATATGAATGTGTCTCAAGCAGACCTGTCACGTTTCCACACTGTGTTCCCTGTTTTTTGTAAAAAACAAAACACTTACTACTACATCTATGTGATCTCCCCTCCATTCCCTACAAGCTAACTGATGTATTACAGTACCTGCAATAATCACCTTATAAAGTTTATACAGCAAACATGCTATCGAACAGTCACCTATTTACACATTAGGAATTATTTTGAGGCTGTGTTTCTGGCCACCAAATATAAGTCCAATATTCACTGTCTTTTTAGCTTGGTTTTGCTCTCCAACAACTCCTGAGGGAAATATCTGGCTCTTTAGCTGCTAGATGCTACCATATACTCACCAGCTATTTGCTAACTTTGTATAACTAGCTAGCTTTGACTGTCTGCCATTTACTGCTGGGCAGATAGCATACAGTGGGTTTATCAGTACTTTTACACAGAAAATAAGCAAGCAAGGTTGTTGAGAGTGGAAGGGAAAGTCTGTTAAACCAAAAAAAATGAGCTGAAAGATGCTAACATGCTCTGTTTTAGCATCGTTTTAGCATCAAGCAAAACACTAGAGATGAGGAGAACTGCAGAGTTTGATGATAATTATGACTTTCTTCCATTGTTAATATGAAAATAAACTGTTTCAAGTGAATAAAATGAATAATCATATATTGATTGATAATAAATAAAAACATATAAAAACAAACTGTTCAGTGATTTAGGTTGGCTAAAGCCTCCCACTGTCTTCATATTAAGTTTAAGCTTCAAAAGTAGTCCTGTTGTTAAAAACAATCTACTTTTTTAGTGTATTTTTGTTTCAGTTTTATGCAAAACCAACTTTACTAATTTACCTAATTTAATTAAGAGCTGCTACACATTCTTGTTTTGTCACTTTTCGATGCTAAGCCATTGAGTTATGACCATCATTTACTGTCCGATATAGGTTTTGTAATAGCTCAATCTCCTGAAACTTCTTGTATTTCTGTAGAGACCATTACCAAGTGCTGCGGCTGTTCGATCATATTTTGCAAGAGATACACAGGCACTGAAACACTATGAATGGTTATCTAAGTGATATCCCCCCTACTGAAATGACACACTTGACTTGACATAAAGGCCATGGGATCTGTCTGTTGAGACCACTGTGTGGAAGGAAAAGTTAATAGACTATTTCTATATCTCCTCCTCTTCCTCCCTTTCCTTCAGCCCCCGCCCTATACACCCCCCCACTCACTCTCTCTTTCTATTTGCATATTTATTTTCTCCACTGCCATAGCCTCAAAGTTGTTTTGGTCATTTCCTATCTGTATTCATGTCCTTTAAACTAATCTGGCAGATAGGGAAGTGATTGCCAGCGCTGGGAAAAAGGTTGCTGTGATAATTATGTGCTGATTGAAGGCCTTTGTGTGTTTTAATGGTTTTTCCTTCTCAGATCAGGAAGTAGTTTTAATAAATCTAACTTTCTAGTGACAGGTGTAATTTAATGGATTAGAGGCAGATTTGGGGTTGGGAAAGCTCTGCTTATTTGCTCTTTAGCTTTCGTTCTACTTAGCAAATTCTAAACCACTGCCTTAAGAAAACAGGACACTTGACATCGTAACTTCAACTTTATAATCAAAGTTGTGCAGGGGTTATATAAGTGTAGAGGAGTGTATGAAACACATGCAGTTTCATTCTGGTTGTCCTGTGATTTGTGTAGACATGCTGCTATTAGTGCATCACTACCAGGAATGATTATAGTGTAACTACAGTGCTACAGCACATAAAACAAAGATAACTGCGCCTGCCATTGAATGGTTGTGGCTGTAAAATCAGAAGCAGCTAATAAAGATTTTCTTTAATAGACATCTCATACAGCAATTTGTTATGTGATACTGCAGTGCTACATACAGACCAGCAGCTGAGATGTGTCATGCCGGTTGCTGATGGTTACACTCAGATGTCAGTGGCAGACTTTTACGTGGGCTCAATATTTTCACTTCTTAGAACATACAGTAAGACTTTATTTGACTTTATGAGCAGTCAGTTTCAAACATGAGCTGCCCTGGGAACTCAAAGTCGCCTCCGCACTGAAACTTCTTTCCAGACCTTTCATTCACTCGTGTAATAACTTTTGACAGCTCAGTCTTATAAATAGAAAGGTTTTGGGAGCCTGCAAATAAACGGCAATGCAAACTCTGCTGCTGATAATCATTACGTCTGTATCTGCCTCATCCAACCTCTTTCATATTGACCACAATATCTGTACTCTCACCTGGGAATGATTTCTGTTATGAGATTCATTGTCAGTAAGGTATATGTATGAAGCCTGAACTCCACATTGCCTCTTTTTGTCAACCGTTTACTGAATTCTCATGGAAATAAGCGTGTTTAAAGGTAGAATAAAATGTTCTAAAATCCAACAAAACTACTTGCCAACCAGAGTTTGTGAGGATGCTGGCCAAGTTCATCCATGTTGAATTCCTGGCCTTCAAAAAGTAATGTTCTCACAGATCGAATATACCATGCTTGTGCGTGGCTCTAAGCAGAGCTGCAGCATCTTGAACAACATAAAAAGGAGCTTTCAGCAAACTGCAGCAGTGAGCAGCAACACTTGGCAGCTGGCTCCTCCCTCCCTCCGGAGCCATTCTCCTCCTTCATGCAGGTATTATTCTCTCTGCTCTGTCACCTCACCTTCTCTCCCACACACACACACACACACACACGACTGTAATAAAACCATGTTTTATTGATTTACTAAGTGAAGGAGCCAGAGACAAGAGTGAGCATATTTAGTCTAATCCGTGCTGTTTGGGCCATGTACGATGGACTGCTCCTTAATCCCCACAGCTGTCAAAGTCACTTCAGAGAGAAGACCAAAGACACCCCGTGATGGCTATACAATACACAATGCTCCAATTTTTCTTTCGTCTTGTCCTCCCCGGTCTCAGTCATTTCAATGTAGCTCTTTTAGAAGGGGATTAGACATAGCTATCTCATCTGTTGAGCTGTCATTCAGTCTGCTTTCTTCTGTCTCCTCCTTCCCTGAGGATAGGAGGATGACGAGGTGTGTGAATGCTGTATAGGTCAAACACATGTGGATCCTGTTTGCTGCATTATTTTTATTTTTAACAACAGGGTGAATGTGATTTTCCATTTATGTTAGCTGACACTGGATGTGCTATCTCTGCACTAAAACTCAGACAATGCAGCGTTTGTTGCTTCCCTTTTTGAGCAACTCTTTCTAAAAGTACAATTTATTTAACCCCCTCGATGTTAGAGTCATTTTTACATCTCTTCTTCTTATCTTTAACAGAATTTGCATCTCACCCTACTCTCACGAGCCATTCACTGCCAGTCTGAGCTGAAAAACCTGAAAGTTGATCACTCTACATGGATTTTCTACCTCAGCTCACTCAAAGTTAAGCATTTATATTATATCATTTGGCCTTGTAGTGTTCCCAGCTTTTTATTATTGTAAGTACTCCCTTTATCTTAGCATCTTCAGTCATACCTAGTCAGAAAAAATGGAAAGCTGAAGGAATTATAAAATGAAACATCAAGAACATCAAGTGTTCTGAATGGTTTTCCCACACCAACATGACATGGTTATAACTGCCACTTAGCGTACACCTCTTTGCACTAATGTTTTTTTCTCAGTCCCAATCTTTGCCAATACTAAGAAGTCAGAAACAGGCTCAAGGTTAAGTGCTCTTGAAGGTTTTTGTCTGCCGACTGTTATTGTGGTTTCTTTACCAGTTGAAATGGAATTCCTAAATATATATATATATAAAGTTTCCTTTTTAAAATGGCTATCTCGGCTGGTATGTGAATCATTTTCACATCAAAAGCAAACAGTATGTGTCCATCGATGGAAGGGCAGCAGTGGCTCAGCTGCCCAGGGTGCACAGCTGTTAGTAACTGAGTTAATGACACCAGCAAACATATATGTCATCAGTAACAGCTCTCATGATTGCAGCGCGGTTGGATTTTCATCTTGTCACACACACATACACACACTCTAGGACTGAAAATTGGAATCAGAGCTCAGTCTGTCAGCCGTTGTACAAATGGCCCGTTGGCACTGCCACTGGACCTTGGATTGCGGAATGGACGTAAGTGTTATTGAATGTCTCTGGGACTGCTAATAGAAGCCTGTGTATGTGTGCCATGATTGGAGCCCAGAGCCATCGCAAGCATGAAAGCACAGCGTTACTGATGGGTCAGGTGTACTGTATGTGCAGGTTCAGTCAGTCACTTGAAGCTGCTCAGCCTGGCCAGCTGAGTCTCTCCTTTCCTCCAATTCACAGCTGATGTCCCGGCCACACCCTCCTCTCTGTGAGTACGCATTTCAAAAATGAATAAAATAGACATTGCTGTTGTGCACTTGCACTCGCACTCACCCTTCAAGCTGACATATCATCTGCTTTACAACTTAAAATAACAATATACAACATTTTCTCCAGTATTGATCAAACACCGCATTGGTTTGCAGCTTTGACATATTTTGAATCTCTCTCTCAGCCCTGCAGACATTGAAATTTTTCTGTGGTATTGCAAACCTGCACACTTTGCCTTTCCCTGACTGGCGGCATTGAGCCTAATACCGAGGTGACAGTTTTTCATCAAGGGGTGCTATACAGTGTAAAGACGGGTTTGGCTTTTGACTGAAAAATACAGAGCTGGATTCACCCTACAGGGAATGCCACCAAACAGCTGATGTCAGTTCTTTTTAATTCAGTGAAAGAAATCTATTGAGCATGCAATAATGAGTTATAGCTGTCCAGGATTTTGTTGTGAGATGTTTTAATGAATAGTGGGATCTGTTCCAGTTGTACTGTATCACAACTTAAAGCTGCAGTCAGTTAAACTAGTTAAGCTTTTATCGCCAAATCACACTGAATAATAAAGGACTTTAGACAAAACACTTTGGATTGAGTCTAAAATAATCATAGCAGATCTGTCCTGCTCTGTATTTGATGTGGGGAAGTTTATACTCCAGCAACCTCAGCTAAACTTGCATTAGATATTATAGATCAGAAACGACTGTACTTCTTAAGGAAACTTAAGAAGGCAAAACTCCCATCCCAAGTTCTTGTTAACTTGTTAACAGAGGAGCAATAGAAAGCATCCTGACTGGAAACTTCACAAATTGGTATGAGATGTGCACGGCACAAGACAGGAAGGCTCTGTAGCGGGTGATTAAAACCACCCAGAACATCATCGGTACCCATCTACTGAGCATCAGTGATATCAGTGAGGTGAGGAGCCTTCACAGAGCCCAAAGGATACTAAAAAGACAGTACCCAGCCCAACCACAGCCTGTTCACCCTGCTGCCGTCTGGCAAGAGACACAGAAGTATCCACTGTCGAACCACCAGACTGCAGAGCAGCTTTTTTCCTCAGGCTGTGAGACTCCTTAATTCATCCACTGCACTCCAATATAAGAAATAATTTTATTTTTATGACTTATTATTTATTAATCCATTTATATAATTTCTGTTTTGTGAGTAGCATAAAAGGACTACAAACTACATTTTGTTATACAATCTTGTGTTGTAAAATGATAATAAATGAATCTTGAATCTTGAATCTTAAATTCAACTATGCTTTACTTTGAAATGTCAAAGTAAAGCATAGTGTTGGAAATACAACATAAAAGCATACAGTTAACCACTGTGTTACATGTCCAAGTGTTGTTTTCCTATGTTAAGCATCTAAGGGTTATGTTAGAACAAATAGGCCAACATTTGAATTGCATTTACTACAATAGTAGCGATAGGCTAACTAGCTTTATCTTGCAATACATGAAAAATGCTGCCAGTTTTATTATTTCTATGTCTACATGGATCATCAGCTGTTGAGGTTGAGGACTTTTTTTTTCTTTTGCTTGTGAAATATAACTTTATCCTAGCATTACATTACAAATTGCACATTTGCCATGCAAGGAAATCATGACAGACGTAGCAACAGTAATTAAGGGGGAAGGACTTAGTAAACAGACAATTTTTTGAAATGTATTTTCTTGTCATTATGGAAATAGGCTACTTAACTGAATAACGGATTTACTGTAAATTACTAAGATTTTTTGCCTTATTTATACACCTGACTTCCTGTGATTTATATGAGCCTGCATGAAGATAGATGACAGCATTACGGTAAGCATGCACTTAAAGCCACATATATATGTAGATTATTTTTTAATATCCCATTATATTCAGAGGGGAACATGGCACCCTTTCTTTGACAGCTTCAGATTCTCAGTGACGGTGCTTCAGTAAATCAAAAAAATCAAAACGAGTCTCTATAGGAAGGGACAAAATTGCTATGTGCAGTATACATAATATTGGCTGAAGTGCACTCTAGTAGATTGAAAAGTTCACTTTGTCACCATTAATGGCAACCCCATTCAAAACAAAAGCAGTCCTGCTTCCTCAGCATGTCATAAGCCATAAGTGGAGGCCTCAGTAAAAGTGCCATGTCTGGGCCTTGGTAGTTCATTAAGACTGTCTGGGTGCAGATGGATCTCCCCAGTGAGCCACCACTTCATTAATCCCCCACACCACACCCAGAGGGGGGACAGCCGGCAGTCCACTCATTATAGCCACTCCACAAGAGAGCCAGTCCAAGTGGGAGAAGGTGGGGTGGGAGTGGCATACGCGCTGTATTTTTAAATATCTTCTTTAATAATTTTTTTTTTCAAACTTCAAACAGCCTCATTTTGACCTGTTTTATATTGTCTAGAACAAATCTGCATAGAATTAGGATTAATGTAATTAATCAGTCCATTCAACATTCATTTCACTCTAAAGACACATGACTTTTCCTTAAAAGCAGGCTTGTAAATCGCATCAGTGTGAATGGTTAGGATCCCAGAGGGGAGGGAAATCATACAGCTATGTAACAACGAGTGAGATTTGGCAGGGACCTCACAATTCATCTCAATTTCAAAGTCCAGAGAGACTTTAAGAACATAATTATTTATAGTTTGTGACATTCACAGCAAAACTGCAATGAAACACAGGGCCCGAGATTGCTTTGCAGTCCTCAAGGCCCCTGAAAAAATGTTAACCATACGTTCTTGTATCATTCTTTGCCTGATATCCCACAGGGTCTGAGTTAAAAATTTGTGTTCACTTTGCTCTGTTAAAGTGAAAATATGTACTTACATCAAAAACTAGATCAAGCATTTGAAACAGGGTCACTGTTAAGATAAATGTATGTTTTTACAATCAGTACATTGGCAGAACAGTGCTACTTCTGTGATGTCAAACTTGATTGGAAATTAGGTGCTAGACCATCTTGACTTTTTTTGTTTTTTGAGGTGCAGCAGCCCTGCAAACAGGCCACACACACCGAAGGCTTTAATGCTGTATAATGCTGCATAAATCAAGGCTGAAATGAAATAGCCCAATTACATTAGGGGCAAACAGGAATGTTAACTTGACAGTCTTAATGCTAACACCCTTAATAATGAATCAGCCCTATTCCCTGTGGCCTCCATTTACTGTAAACACTCACCGGAGCCTCATTGGCAGTATTTACCAATGCACAACTGTCTCCACTGCTCTATTTATTTTTTGTTCATCTCTTAATAATAGAAATGATGTGCGATCAGTGTTCGTGTATGACAGCCTAGACATGTCACAGCTTTTTCCGACACTCATTTTTTTATCAAGATGGAGTGAATGCTGGGAGTGTTATTAGGTGCTATAATGTAAGGTTGATGAGAAAAGAACATTCAAATTGCATTTAATGGAAAAGATGTGGCTTGGTTTCCTTTATCATGACCAGAGCAGAGATGTGGCATATTCTTTGCCTTCCCAGGACAGCCAGCTGATTACAGCAGTCAGCCCCGATTACATCTGACTGTTCAGGCTGCTCCTCTGTTCCATTGCCAAGGAAACAATATGGGGAAATAATGTCCCAATGTGCCTCATTGCACTTTTCCCCCAGTTCACCAATCAGACAGTAATAACACTCTTTGGGGAAGATCTGATATGTACTGTGGGCTATATATGTGCACCAGGTGAGCATGAAGTTGCTAAGATAACCCTTTAAAACATATTCATACATCACATTGCATATACATTGCGCTTTCAATAGCTTGTCAGTGATGATGGATTGCATGGTATCAGGCATTCGCTTCAGTCACGCCATGGCGGATGCTGTCCATCAGAATATTTTTGTGGCCAGCACCATGTGGTTTATGGTGTATGTGTAGAGGAGAGACAGATTGAGGTTTGCATGTGTTCCTGCCAGTTCATGTGTTTCAGATTTGTGAAGGTTTATGAGTGAATATCCTGCTCTTAGAGGTTAATCCTCTGGAGGATTAGACTGTAGCCACCACTGTTTGGACGGTTGCATTACTGGAGTTTTTTTTTTTTTTTTGTACTTATAGTAAACCTGTTTTTGTACTTAATAGAACAAATCAGTGCTTTTTTATGGTCATTACATTTACATTATTATTATTTTATTTTCCACTTTTCTTGTGCAACAGTTTTTGAAAAAAAACAAAACTGAGTAGTCACACCACACATTTACATTTACATTTATATCTACAATTAGTCCTTTTTTTTTTTTTTTTTTTTGGTGTGATGTTTCTTTTCGGTGTTTAGCGTTCACTAACTTCCAAAATAACAACCTGACATGTTCTTTTGATTAGTTGCTGTTGCCGGATGTAAATAGTATTCATACTTATATGCAACTATTTTTAAATCATGTTTTTGGTAACACTTTAGATTACAGACTGCAAATTACATAATGTCATTTTGAAAAAAACAGGGTAACAGTAAATTATTCACTGGGTAAATACACCAGACCAAAAGACACAAGGCAAAAAGACAACTTTATGGTCTTGTTTATTTTATAATTATGATATCCTTTTAAAAAACAAAAAGTTGTACAAAAGTATAACGTGTACAGTATTAGGCAACAAAACATAAGGCTAAACCAGGAAGGAGGGTGTATCCAGACTGCTATAGCCATAATTTAAGCAGCATAAGCAGCCAGATACACATACAGTCACTCAGGGAAAAAGATTATTTGAATTTATTGGACAATGTATAGCATAAAAAATATTGGAAAAAGTACATGAGTAATTCCATCTCTGCTACTGGCCTTTACCTTTTGGTGACAGTACAAAAACATCAGGGCAAAAATTTGAAAATGTGGGAAAGCTTTCTTGTCACAGTGTAAGTACAAGATATGCAGACTGTGAAATAAAGCAATCACTCATTCACCCTTTTTCCAGTGTAATTACAAAGTCTGTTCCAGCTCCTAAATGCAAATTTGTTAGCCCTTATTCCTTGTACTTCTTTCTTTACGTGCTGGTAGGTACCCAGTTAGTATTTAATTGATACACCATATGTATATAATATTTACACAGTCATTTGTGAGCTGTAATGTAAAACGCTTCCCTCCTTTTTTTTTCCTTTAGGCACCTGAAAGAGAAGTAATGACTTTGGCTCTTTTATCAACCATATCTGTGATTTTAAAATTAAGTTTAACCAATGACTAATTAAATAGACTGTTTAGGGTGTTTTCCTCCTTAATATATTGCTCATATTCATTAGAAACAAAGCTCTTGCTAGCTACACAGTTGGATGGGACAAACCAACTCCTCTCAGAGTTTCCATCCTCCCTCTGTGAAGAATCAGGAGCCTTTGGGTTTGTTTTGAAATCCTTCAGTGTGAAACAAAGGCCACCAATAAGCACAGCATGGACGCAGCACAGACAGATGCAGTTTTGGTGAAATTAGACCTGTGGTTGGATCAAAACAGTTGCTGTGCTCGCTGCAGGTAGCACTCAGCCAGGGAAGCAAAGTGGGTTGAGATGTAAACATGCAATTGTCTACAGGCATTCTGACAAACATAGTGGTTGTTTCTCTTCTAATTACATCTGTAGAGTCTATTGAACTCAGTCTGGATTGCATTGCAGTGAGGTTTCCCTCATTCATCACTCTGGCTCTGATAAACAACAACACAGCAGTGAGAATAAGCTCCACTTGTCTTTAATATCGCCATTCAGATTTCACTCAGAAACTCTTTCCCCACAGATTTATCTAACTGGATAGGCTACAGAAACCTTGGCCTGCAGTTGGCTCCAATTAACCTCAGTTTAGCTTGGCCTTCAAGATGATTGGCTTTTATACCAAAGCCTATTCCTCTCAAAGAGATGCCTGGTCTGGCACCCTGGCTGTCTCATTCCTCCAACCTGCATAGGAGAAATATTTAAATGAGCCTATTAAAAGAGACCCTAGGCTGTTGAGAAAGGTGTAGATGCAGTATTTGGAGAAAAAAACCACAAGAATGGGTTGCAAATGCAAATGATGATAAACTCAGCGCACGGAACACAAATGGACAGTTCTGCTTTAAGTCAAAAGCAGATTCAATCAACCAGAAGACAAACAGAAAAGGTACGATGCACATCCTCCACCTGTGCATGCTAACACTGACAAGCAATCTTTGGCTGTCCTCTGTTATCATTCCTAGACTAACAAGTTGAAAGCAGAACTCTGCCCAGCTGATAACATGCAGCGAAAAGTAGGATGCCACACCTCTGCTGCAGCCCAGCGCCTGTTCAGCAGGACTTACCAGCCCTGACATGTAATCAGGCTGTGTGTAAACCTTGGTGGGCCACAGGGGTATCAGAAGCTAGACCCTGAGCGCTTCAACACAGCGGGACCAGCGGACATGTTCATGCCTCCAGATGAGATGCCACACTTTGTACATGTCACCTCTTCCACCTTGAACCTGCACACATAAACACTCAGCACAGTTTCGTGCTCATCCACACATGTACAATAACCTTAAGTGTTACTGAGGCACCAGAATCTTGTGGAGGTCACACTAAAAATACATCCAGCATCTCCGGAGTTAAACAATGACCTTTCTACCTCTGCTGCTGTTTGTGCCAAGACCATATTCATGATTTATCGTCATTAAAAGACCTTGATGCATAATGTAGCTGCATGTTTTTCACAGCTGATGTGTTTGTCAGTGACGGCAAAGTCACAATCGCATTTTAGTCATGTTGTGAGAGCGGCTCACGCTGATGCAGTCAGACATTTCACACACTTGTCGTTAGTCTATCACAGTGTGATCTAACTCAACCCTTCACCGCTCCAGGATCAGCCCTCCATCTCTCACAGGCCGTAGTCGGTGAGCAGCATTGAATCACTGCGCTGAATATGTAAATGAAAACCATTAAAGCTCTCTTTCTTTAATTAGTCTTTAGATTTCATGACTGAGTGCTTCCAATTATGGATCAATGTCTCATTTCTGCACACAGACCCCTGGGTGTGTGGAGGCAGTTTTTCCGTTAACAAAATGCTTTATAATTTCTCCTCTGCCAAGACAGCCGCTCACATCACACTCCTTAACTGCTGATCAATGAGAAATTCTGCTGCTGTAAGCCAACCGATATATGTATTATGTGCACTGGTAAGATTTCTTTTAATATTAACATGTATTTTAACCAGTATACAGTTTTATTTATAAAATGCCCCGTCTGAATTAGTGCTGTTGTTGTGTGTATAGTGGATGCAGTATGTCGGGGAGTATGATGTGTGTGTAATTGCTTTGGTAGTAATTTAGCACTGAGCTCATTAAGTAGTGCATGAGAGGGGGCTAAATTCTAGTTAATACCTAAATGCACTCCTGACTGGGAGCCGGGTGTGTACTGGGAGAAGGTGCTGATATAGTGCTTTGAGACTGTAAAATGCTACTCTTGTGTTTTAAAGATGGCTATTCGGGTCCTTGAGTTCAACTCTTAGAGCCCATGATAACTGCTCAGGGGTTTTATGAATCCAAAATGTTAACTAATCTTACCGTTAATTGGCTTGTGACTGTCAATGTGTTCACATGCATAACTGATGTTTGTGCACAGTGGGATTTCAAAGATGTTTACAGATGTGAAAAGCTTCTAAATTTTAGTTTTTTTTAACTTTATTGCTGAGGCAGATTGATTGTGACTCCTGAGATCAGTCAAGTAACTTTCTGAGATTAAGTAAATTGTTTCCCCACAATCTAAAGACTGTAATATAGACTATTATTTATATTCTCAATTTATGTTGTCAAGTCATTCATAATATCGTTTTACGTTCAAGATTAATCCAATAAGTAATGAGAGAATCTGTGATGTAATTACTGTGTTTTCGTAGTAAATGAGCAGTCAAATCCTCACTACATCATTCAAAGTGGATGCAAATTGGCCATTTGTGATTACTAGGCAGCCTTTCAACAGGCTGCTGATGCACTGCACTCTTATTGTTTGATGAGTAGAACATGAAATCGATAATTTTCACAATCGCTGATGAATTTGTTGTAACCATTTTAGGAAAGAGAATTTCTTTGAAACTCTCAACACATTTGGAAGCCTTTTGAGATTTCTCTTAATGTGAATCCAGCGTGTGGGTGTCACATACATTTATTATGAGGCTCTGAGATAAAATGGACCTCTTAAGGACAGCTGAGAAGGTAGGAGTTGTACCTCTCACCCTTCTGATCCATGGGACACTGCATTAAGGCAGAGGCACAAGGCAATCATGCCCATGCAGCCTCCGCATCACTTCCTCACGAACACTGTAATTATCACAAACAAAACAGTTCTGTTTACACATATAGTACATTATGGTTGTAAAACACTGGGAGAGAGACTTGTACATTCGTGTTCTCGTGTGTGCATGAGCTTACATGTGAGACTGTGAGGGGTTTGCATTTAGTTTTAAAAGTCTCTGCTGTTGCAATGTAAGGTAAATAGTCTCCCACTTCTTTCATAAGATGCTGGCAAAGATCTCGCTCTCTCTCTCTGCTGTTAAAGCACATTAGACATCTGCTTCCTTATTTACTGTTGACGTGTCTGCAAAACACATGCTGCAATATTGAACTGATCTTTCTGTGACTTTTTCACCCCTTTTGTGTCTCACAGAGCCAGAGTTTAACCTTTCACATCCCACCAGTGAAGGGGGTTAAAACCTAGGTTGCAATAGAGTAGCATTGATCTGATAGTCTGGACCCCTTTGGTCAATGACTCTTGTGTGTTCTGCAGGTTCTGTTGCCATGCCAACGGTGGTAGAGCTGAAAGGACCCAGGTTTTGCGGGTCTTAAAGGACTTTTCCGAGGAGGACAGGCGCTTCCAGTGTCACAGCACCTGCAGGTGCAAGGACAGGCCCTGACGGTCACATGATGTCACCCACAGATCAACCAGGGGGAGCTTGTAAAAGGGGGGGGTCACTTTATCTGCACATAAATTTGCATCACTGCCCCAGGGCTCAGTGTCTGCTGCCCCCTAGTGTGTGTGTGTGTGTCTGTGTGTGGATGAGTTATCAGCAGCTTTGCTGGCTGTTCCTAGTGGTTAATGTCTGTTATCCAGGCTTGAGATGAGTGCTTTGATGTGGGGAAAATTGAGTGTAACTGTCGGGACAAGTAGCAATTTATTATATTGCAATTTACTATTTAGATAGCTTTCCTATGAATGAGACAGATATAGAGTGCAACTGACTGGGAAGCGATGTCTGATGCAAAAAGGTCTGAGGTCACCGGTGATGATAACTACCGTCATTAGGGATCCATTACACCATGGAGCCTACTTCAGCTGATGGACTCTAATGATGTTGCGCTGCAGAAAAGCATTTAGTTTTGATTAGACAATTGTTGCTATGGTGCATTTCATTAACTCCAGGATGAGATTTTGTTGTCTGGGAATTGATATGCCACTGTTTGAGCCAGGGCTAACACACCGACTGTGCCCTGTTTCCCTCAAGGCAATCAAGAGCAAGTTAAGAAACAAATGTAATAATGGAATATTCCCCTCTCGACACTCATCTACCTTTTACATTCCTCCTTTTACCCCCTCAGATAAATTGACTTTTAACTAATTTGACTGTCTGGAGATATAGTGTCTCTACTTTCTTGCCACAGAGTATTTTTGCATGATAAAATGTGTAAAATACTCTCTGTTACTGTGTGTGTAGAAGCTGACTAACCTGTCAACTTAACATTTAAATTATAAAAGTGGCATTACATGCTTGTAGGAAATGACAAAAACTCCCTGTGTCCAAACCAAAACCATTTTTTTCTTTTTCCATGTACACTTAGTTGTGTGTAACAGTTTGCATGACTTAGGCAGTGAGCCAGAGCAGCCGAGGAGAGAGTGAGAGCAGTGAGTGTGTGTGGGAGTTGAATATTTTAGCTGATGAATGCTGCAGAACACTGTTAAGCTAATCGGAAATTTGATCCCCTTATTGGGTTTGATGCACACAAGCCAGAAGCCCTCGGTTTGTGCCCATGGTTCATTATAATTGTATAATTAATAGTACTCAGCCTTTTTCTCTGTGTGCACGTTAGAAAGAGGGTAAAGAATAAATGATTAAATTAAAGGGAATCTGATGCTTATTAAAAGTGGGTTTTAATTCAGGCACTGTAGGTTATTTGAAATGTACCAGCCTTTATGCACTCCTGAAAAATAAGATATACACTCTGGAAATTACATTTCCAGAGTGTATTTCTTGTCTGTTGGGAAGAGTTTGTTGTAGAACACCTTTTATTAACTATATGTGTCTTACTTAAAGGAGAAGCCTGCTTATTTTCTATATTTTTCTTACCGTCAACAAATCCCATGAAAAGACCAAAACCATTAATGAATTGATCCTAACAACAAGTATTGTCTGTGTAGCCAGAGCCTGATATATCTTATTCCTGTGTGCTGTAGAGCTTCATTGTTGTCCAAAAAACTGTTAAAAACACATCAGTGAGCCACATCATCGCACTTGCTGACATGTACCTTCTTTACACTTCTTACACACTTTGATTGAATCCCACATACGCTGTCTTACTGCCGGAAATACTCACTTGCCCACCAAATCTGTGGCAGAAAATAGTCCCCAACAAATGCTCTGTTTACTCCTGTTTGCTCAAAACTACAGTGCCCAGCTGTTAAATTATTAAAATATATTTTTTTAAAAAGTGACTCAGTAGGAATTAATGGGATTGGGGATTGGGGCTGAGTCTGCATTTTTATAGTATTTGTGGACAAAAAACAACAAAACAAAAAGTATTATATTGCCAGACTAATTATTTTGTGTAGGTAGCAAACAATAATCATCCCCAAAAACACCTGCACAACAAAGCCATTTTTTCTACTGTGTGCTTGTGGTTGGTTATGATTACAAAATATCGATTTGGAAGAAATAATTAAATAATTTCATTAGTGAAGTGGCAGAAACATGCTGGACTTACCTCAAGGTTAACTTTCAGGAGAAAATGCTTTAAAATGAATGTCAAAGCACTTAAATCTAAGTCAACCACTTCACCATAAAAAGACACAAATTCCTCTGTAGAATGTTTCTTTCTGTTTTGTTTTTCTGTTTAACATCAGCGGCTACTGTGCTAACTGTACTTGACATTTTCAGGAAATTATTTTATGGCATGAAATTGCAGAATGTACTTGAGGTGGTTTAGTGTGCCAAAACAGATATGAGTTAAAGGATTTGTGCTTCCTGTAGTCAGTAAAGGAATATGTTTTGTTTCCATCACGCTGCATGCCCAACACAACCTTAAAAACAGAGACCTTCTTTTAACAGCCTGCTTTAGTATCTCTTCTATTTCTGTTCTGCCAGTCTAGAGAGGTGTAAATGAATGTCACTTGACGCACCATAAATCACAGGTATTGGTTTAGTATCTTGGAGGAAATGATAGCAACATGAGGGATGCTCCGGCTCGCTTGATTGTATCAGCAGTGTTTCACTGCAGCCTTCATGTAGGAAACACTTCAACATGTTTGAAATACAGGAATCCTGCACATGGATCCATACACACACACGCACGTGCATGCACACCTATATGCCCAACACAAACCCATACTTTCACAGGCAGTATGGTATTAAAGTTTAATCAAATCTAAAATTGACGTTTTGAATGTCATATCGACAAGTTAATGTTGGTTGCTGGTGGCTCCTGTCTGCAGGAGTTTTGTACAGAAGGATCTTTATAGCTTACATTCTGCATGGAAGGAGGATGGAAACAGCTCTCACAGACTGCAGGGACGTATTGTTGCTGTCAGATAAAAGAAGATGCTTTAAATTTGGTGTCTTTCTTAATTTCTGTCTTACTTAGAAGGAAGTTTTATGTCGTCACTTTATGACCAAAACACCGTTGAAATCTGTTAGAAACATCGCAGTCCAGTAAAAGCTGTGTAACTCCAAATTTAGTGATTGTTTTTCCAAATTTGTTGATTTTTCAGCTTTGCACATATCTTTAAAGGTGCAGTGTGTAGAATTTAGTGTTATCTAGTGGAACAGACTTGGCAGAAATGGAATATAATATTCATAAATATGTTTTAATTAGTATTTAATCCAATGAAAATAAGAATTGTGTTTTTGTTACCTTAGAATGAGCCCTTTATATCTACAGAGGGAACAGGTCACCTTCCATGGAGACCACCATGTTGCACCGCCATGTTTCTACAGTGGCCCAGAACGGACAAACCAAACACTGGCTCTAGAGAGGGCCTTTCTTGTTTTTCATGAGTTTCGCGGCTACCACAGGTTCTTCTACATGCCTGGAAGGGGAGGAGGGGGGGAGGGGTGTTCATTGGGTTGCGATATGCAACCTCACCGCTAGATGCCAGTAAATCTTACAGACTGGTCCTTTAAACCATCATGTAAAACAAGTCTCTCTTACTTTTGGATCATTTTAAATTGTCTTGTACAAATTCTCTTCTATCCAGCTCCAACCCTCCTGTGGCCACTACATGCACTATATCTCTGCATAACCATGAACCTCCAAAGCCACAGAGGCAGCTACACCGTGCTGACATTTATCACTATTATTCTCATTCCTGTCTTCCCTTTATTTGACAGTGTTTCAGGGGGAGTTTACACCTTTTTTCTCCTCCTGTCACTATCTCTTTCTATTCTGGACAGGCTGAATTGAAAAGGTCCGCTGGGTATCTGGCGTCTGAGGGTGCTTTTCCACCTCCACTCCCACCCACCACCCCCTCAACTCCGCAACCCCCGCTTCCCACCCTTTGGCTTTGCTCCTTCTCATTCCTCCGTTTCCTGTTCTGTACTTTCACAGAAACATACTGTATTTGACTGGAAACTTCTCTTTGGAATATAAAATACTAATCGACTTACCATAAGTGAATTTATGCTTACGTTTTCTCTTGTAGAGATTTGATATTTCAGTACAGCTCTCTACCTCCACACTCGAAATCCTTTGTGATATTAGCTTAATAATACATATTAGCGTAATCATAAGTATCCATGGAAAGTCCAGTCCATATGCATTTATCCTTCTCTTTGCTTTTCAAATCAATACCTTATAGTTTTCACTCTTGTCCATGCTGACGTTTTGGCTTTTAAATGTACCCATGACTACAGTACATGGCGGTGCTGAGTGATTTGCTTTGATTGCGAGACGGCTCATCAGAGGGCCCTGAAAATGTGACTTAAGCACTCTGGTCTCTGGTCAGGGCTCCCTCAGCAGAGAGGTTGTGCTTCATGCTGTGACCATTGGGATACTTCCTCAAAAATCAGGCCTAAAAAGAGGTTCTGACCTCTGAGGTGGATGCTTGTTAGAAGTGGCCCAGTGTAATTCGCATCTAATGGGCTCCCCTCAGGCAGCGAAATGAAATTCACCCACAGCTTGGAGAAATTTGAGACGGATTTCACAAGCTATTTCTCCTGATGGCCCAGGCTGTTCTGTATCAAATATCTTATCAATATACAACTTTATTAGCATTGATTCTATCCTATTCATGTGATATTCTATGTTATTGTTGTCACACTTACCAACTATTTATCAGTCTTTCCATCTGTCCATCTTCATGTTTACCTTTCATATTTAATGTAATGGATAAAACAGTGGGTTGGGTTAGTAATAGTCAGGGCTGTACTTAAAACTGACGCCCCTACATCATGTCCTCAGTATTTTTCAGGAAATTTCAAGAGTTTACATTCTACATTTATGTTCCAAACTCTTGACCATTTTAGGCCAAAACCATGCCCTTCATATTTTTCCAGTATTATATTCATGGCATAGTGTGGAAGGCCTTCAAATAGCATTTAGACAATCATGTAGAGAGATAAAAATTTGCAGAACAATTTACTTAATATTTAAAAATGTAGAGAATTTTTTTTGTGGCTTGTCAAAAGTGGGACTCTTGGCCTCAGTATTTCTAAAATCCATGGCTATGGCCATTGTAATAGTGTAGTAGTAGCAACAGTTTTGCTTGCAGTTGTTTTAAAAATAATAGCAGCAGAAGCCTATTTGAAAGTTTTGAAAATATATTCACATACAGCACCACACTTTGGCAAGATGTTATTATTATAAGACCCATATTATCTATCATCTACTATGTTAATAACAATGCTGCATGATAATACAGAAATGTAGTGTCACATTTGCACCATTGATCTCTTGAACACAAAACTAGGGTTGTTTCATTGTAGAAAGTTTTATATAAAATGTTTTTTCTGTTGTTTAAAGAGACCCATTGTTGCACAACTCCATTTTCCAAGAGGGGTTTGTGGTGCATTTATGATTTCTGAAAAGATTTTGTGGAGTTGTAAATACGTAGCGGCCAATATTACTTATACAGTATATAGCAGAACAGGTGACAGTAGTCAAGACTGACTGTTGCATATTGATGTTTGTATTAGATTCAGAAAACCTAATCTGTCATGAATGATTAGGTCCAACGTGTTTGTCAGTGTGTGTGTGCGGGCACAGATTCATGCTTGGATGCTCCGGTGTACAGTATATATGGAGTATGCACATACATGTATGTGTAGCTGTGTGTGTGTGTATGTGTGTGTCTTGGCTTCATTGTGCTGACTGGTTTATTGCTGTTCCAGGTGACGGAGCATGAGAACAGCAGAGTTTCAGGGTGCTGTTTTCAAGCACCACTGAAGCCACAAATTTGATTATTTTTTTTCCCTCCACAAGTAGTTTAAAGTTTGCATGAAGCACCCGCCACACATGCACACACTGACACACATACACACACACACACACACCATCGCCTCTGACTGTCGTGGACAGCTTCTCTTCTGGTTCCACCAGCTTGCATTATGCATCTTCATCTGCCATTCTGTTTCCATTCAACATCTCTTGTTATGGTGAATCAGTAGCGTTACGTGCTGCTCTGCTGAGGTTTGTCGTAGCCCTTCGTGGTATGTTCTCCACATCTTACTTTGTGTATCTCATACATAAAACATACTCAGGGGGAAAAAAAAAGAGCAAGGCTTGAGCTTCAAATGTTTTGCCAGACACGGGACCACATCATTCCATTCTAATTATGACAATAATAGCAGAGGAAGTCTAGAAATACTTGATCTACAAGTTGAAAGATGAAAAAATGGACCTGAAAATGTCACCTTATTTATCCCACAAAGGTTCTCTGTCTGTCTCTCTCTTATTCTCTGGCAAGGCAGTGGACACATGGATCCTATCACATCAGGGGAAGATTAAACAAAGAGTGTCATGATGACACAGTGAGTTTGATAATGGGACAATAGAAGCTCTTTCAATTATAGCTCTTTCTCTAGAGAAATCAGCTAGAAAGGAAACTCTTCCAATAACTCTGTCCAGTGTCTGTTTATTCTTGACATTTAAATCTATTTTTATTTAACCTTCTTGCAGCCTGAATTCAATAGCTATCTGACATGCTGCAATCAAGGCAAAATGAAGCTGAATCACCTCTAAGAGGAGCTTTTAGATTGTGTAATTAGTGAGGACAGAAGTTGAACATTAGAAGTTTGGACTTGTTGGCAGCACATTTTGAAAGGACGTGGAAAACAAAGTGTTGTGTAAACCTGAAAGCCACAGAACCGAGCTCAAAACAACCATTTTAAAGATGTCACTTTAACAATTAAATTGAGAAAATAATCAGACGATTATTTTGACTGCTTAAAGGGGCATTCTGGAGATTTAGTGTTGCTCTTCCATAAAGCCGGAGAGAGACAGAATGGTGACTATTATGGGTCAGACTCCAGAAACACTGGATCCTACGTTTCCCATAATGCAACTCAAATTTGTCTTCCATTAATGCCATATGGGAAGGATTGTAGAAATGGGAAAGATTCCTATGTTGACTTGTGAGCTTTCACCCCATTAGACAACTCAAGATGTATGATTACAGAGTTGGTCATGTAAGAGTTAAAAACACTGTACAGTGGACTTTAGCTGACATAAGACATTCATATTTGTTCAGTTTTCAGGCACTATTCAGGCGATTTGCCAAGTTATATATATCAGTCTGAGCTTCCCAGTCATAATTATGACTTACATGTTGACATGAACGCCATTTAAAAGTCAGAAAATCATTATTATGACAACTCAGATATGACATGAATGAGACGCCCTCTGTCTCCTAAATGCCTACTTCTCTCAAACTTCATACCTCCAGCTTGTAACAAAGCTTGTCTGTTATACATTTTACATCTCAAGCCCAAACCGAGGTAACCTTGATGACAGCATCACAGTACACCACTTTTTTTTACAGGCGTTGTAGGCTCCTAATAACGAGTAAACTGAACTTCATGTGTAAAATCAGTGTAGTGTATATTGACAGCCTGTATCTATGTACTGTTGAATTTGGCGGGAAATTGTTTTGTTACTTTCTCTTTGTGACATGTAGCAAACAGGGTTTACAGTATAGCAATGTCATAGCACTAACAAATACTATTGTTGTGAGAGGCTGTTGATGTCAATGATCACAGCTCCCTCAGTTATTTGATTGGTTTTACATCGATATTTTGATGTATATAAATGTTACATAGAGCATCTTAAATAAATGCATGATGACACCAAGCTCCAAAACAAAAACAATAAATCCACACTGAGTGCTTTTTACTTATATTTCATTGTGTCACCGCATGTCCTACAGTTCTGTTGGTGTCATCGTGATTAATGGGCATCCTGAATGTGCCTAAACAGCTTCCTCTCAGCCATCTCCGTGCTATTCTCAGTGAATCAGTAGTCGGCCGTCTCTGGCACCACCTTGTCAAGTCTGATTTCCTCTCCAGTCCAGTCCCTAAAGCAGGAGGGCCAGCTGCTTCCAACTTTAAGGCCTGTTATCTGCAGAGCCCTTCTCTATTGCCTTTGGCTGCCCTCCGGTTGTCCGCCTGGCCTCAGATTTAGTCAAACCACAGCTAGTTTACAGATAATTATCAGGCTGAGGCCAGCTGTGTGGCATACATCCACAGGCCCTTGGTTGCTAATTGAATTAGACCCCATGCTGGAAGTGACAGAGAAATGAACAGTTTCCCCCAGCGAGCCATGTGATTAGCAGACTTGGAGAGGAGAGGTCGGCTCAGGATGGCATACTGGTGTATATGGTTGATGTCTGTGAGTCACATTCACCCTGACAACGATGTTTCTGTCAGGTTTCATTTTATGACGTGTCAATGGGGGTCAAGTACAGCAGACAACCAAAAACGGACTGCTGCCAGGCTCTGTATGTGAGGTAAAAAGCCCAAAATGTTCCCTCTTTTTTGCCAAACTAGCTAGATATACAACCATCAACAGCTTTGTGTTTTAAGAGTCATCATAAAAAATGCTGTAAATAAACCATTTTCACCGTGCACATTGAATTTATTATAGTCACAGATTTGTGCATGGAAAATCTTAACAATTTTCTTACTTAAATCATGGAGAAAATGGAGAAAAAGACATTCTCTTTACTGCCACGGTTTCCATTCATTCCCTTGCAAGAGTGTCATCCATCTACGTCTTTGTATGTTTTCAGTCTTCTCCTTGATCTCAGCTTTGCATTACCACCAGATTTTATTTCTTTGCCTCCTTTCACTCTGCCTCATTTTTATATTGCTGTCATCCAACACAGGTCTTCTTTTGAAATTGGACATTTCTGTCACAAAAATGCTAAATTATCAGCATGTCCGGATTTTAAAATGAATTAGTAAGCCTTTTGTGACCCTATACTGTACATTCTCATAACCTCAATATTTTGTTGGCACTTTTATTGTTGGAAGAAATATGAAAACCTCATAAAAATCACAGCATTCGCAGCTGCTATTAAACTCTTCCAACTGCAAGGAGGGAAATAATTGACATCTTTGAAGAAAGAGAAAAAAAACTAATAACAGTCAACTTTTATGCCTTTTCTGGAGGCCCTTTAACTTTCTGAAGGTTTGAGTTGAGCTCCTGTACTTGTGTACTTAGAGTATAATCAAACCTTTCTGCTGTATTGTCACTTTCATTCTTCTGCCTGTCTGTCTCGCTGCCTTTAGTGTTTGCCAGAGCAACCTTTCTGTGGTAAAAGTCTGCCTGCGCTGTAGAAAGTAGGCCACTTGGGCTGATGGCTGACACGGGTCCTGCGTGACACACAGTGATTGTGGAGCGCTCAAAGGTTTATTTCTGGACATTCAGTGCATCATCTGTTAACTTTGTTTGCTTGATGAACCTCCTGGCTTTTACTGGTTTGCGAGCAGAGATTAGCATCTGTCTCATTCGCAGTATTGTGGAGCAGTTATGTAAGTCTGCGATGTCGCACTATGCCTTCAACGCCTCGGTACTCCGATCGGTATGCTGTTATGATGTAACAGCAATGTGACACAAGTTATTTGGTTGTCATCTTAATTATTTATACACACCTCTGTTAGATGTGAAAATTGGGTTGTTGTGCTCTGCTGCGCAACAAATCTTTCATTCTCTCAGAATAAACCTGAATAATATGAGAATAATGTGAAAATAGTGTCAGACCTATGTGAATATGAGAGAACACAACATTTTCTATTATTTATCATTTTCCTGTTTTTAGTCCCCTATTCATTATTTAGGATGTCACACAGTACACTTGCGCCGTTGTCTTTCCCAGACTTACAGTTACCATGTATGTATTATCTCTCTTCATGGCAATGTTTTGCTTGCTTGACATTGCTTTAAAAGTACTTTTTTTTCCTTCTGTGTGCTTTACAGTATTTTCCACATGTTACATGGACAGGCGCCCTCTTATCCCAACAAGTACCATGTGGATTTATTCAGAGTTCATCTCTCTTCCTCTCTCCACCTCACCACGCTCAAATTACAGGATGCTGTTTTGTGCCGGTGTGCCACAGAGACCATGCATGAAATTTATTGGCCTCGAGTCCCTACATTTGACACGCAAGACGTGGCTAACAGATCTTGTGCCATTTCCCAACTCCTCTGGCTGCTGTGTAAAGCTGACCTTTCCTGCCTCCAGGCTATATTTAAACCCTGAGCACCAGAGACTTATGGCGCCATGGGAAATTTTATTATCAACGCTCTCCATTCGTCTGACTTAATTCAGGCCTGCCGTAGATCGTGCCGAAGCATGCTGTATATTTACACTCTGCTATGGCAAACAAGGGCAGCAGTGACAAGCCCAACCATCAACACCTTAGCGGGGGGTGACGACTGGTGAAGCATCCCTTTGAACTGCTCTGAGGAGCAGCCACAAGATTATAGGTTCTATTTACAGTGCACATCACCTGCGGTAAAGTGTGAGAGGAATAAAGAAAAGGGGGATGATATTCACCATGAAGCAGAGGATTGACCAGAGAGTCAAACACAAAGGGACTTGACATTTTGGAGAATCTCAGTTGGTAAAATGTCATAGATTTCAGCCACAGACACATTCATCAGCCTTTACCGTTTGTAGTCATTAGAGCAGACAGTAGGTTGAATGAGCTCAGGTTAGCACTCACAGCCACACACACACTTTTCCAACCTCTCACACACACACTCGCCCAGCCATCTGCTTAACCATTAACTGACACACTCTTTTTTTTTTCTGTACTCTGGCAGGTCTGAGATGGGAGTTCAGAGGGTGCTCCAGGTGGATCTGAAAATGGAAAGCTTCCCAGAGCCACTGGGCAGCCGCTGGATGGCCTGGCAGGTGGAATACCCGGAGAGTCGTGCCGCCACACAAGAGGCTGAGACGGAGATCCGACTGGCGCAAGAGGACCTAGTGGGCATCGTGCCCCTGGCTATGGTGAGTGATGCCACGTCCAGCTTGGTGAAACACCCAAATATACGGTTGCACACTCTTTGTTTTGAATGTGAATTAGTGTTTCCTGATAACGTGGGGCACCATAATTTCTTAATTTTACATTTTAAATCATTGAATCAGCATTAGCATATGTTTTCGTTCACCACATGAATGAATGAAATATTATTTTGCATTGGAAATAACCGAGAACTGCTGCACTTTTAATCATGACTGGTGACAGCCTGAAGGAGGAAAATAAATGTATTCATGCTCTAGTCACATGTTTTGTACAGCTTTATAGTGACGTATTTAGTAAAAAAAAAAAAAATCAAGAAACATGGGAATAGCAAGCATTATATTCACTCTTACATCTTTGGAGTAAATGTTGCTGAGTTCCCTGACATTGAAGTACTTCAAATAATAGATTTTTACTGACATGGCCACAAACAGTTGCTGCTTAGATAGAGAAGGCAGAGCTGTAACGCTGGTCTGTGTGCGCTGAGTGTGTTTAGGATCAGGGCAGGAAGAGAGCATCTGTAGCTCCCAGCAGGCCTCAGATAGGGTCTGGAGGCTGGCTCTGGCCTGAAGGTAAGCCTGGAGCTATGTGTCTCCCTCAGCGAGGCACAGGTATTTGGTTGTGTAGATTAACCAAAGCTCCCCTATAGAACTTCACATAGAAAGCCTTTCACACATCTCTTGCAGCTTTGTTCAGCGACCCTTAGAGCACCGCTTCTGATTCAGATAAACAACATTCAGGTGAAAAATGAGCGGCATCAATTGTGTCGACTAAAGAGAAAAACATGCCGCCACATCAGCGCTGATTACTAAAACAAAGATTGCGTTCATTTCTATTTCGGTGCTTCTGATCTGCATGATACAGACCTGACTGTTGTGTCAGTGTTATTCTCTAAGTATTGCCTGTAGCTGTGTGGATGATAGATGCCTGTGGGTGGCTGTTTCTGGATTCAGAGGAATGCGGCGCATCCTCACCCACTGATCCATTCTCAGGATAATTGAAGCTATGTGTTTAATGCTGCAGTATTGTTCGAGTTCCTTCTCTCACATCCTTTTCATGTCACTGATGTATCAACAGCTGGCTTGCTGTGCTCTAGGAAAATATAGTTTGCTCCCACACCTTCCTCTGACAAAAACAGCAAAGATGATTTGCATGATTATCTCGCAAAGACTCTGCTTGAGGTCGTAAAGAGAATCAACCAAGGAATTTGCTATTTCCTGCTCAATGACAAAAAAATAGAAATGGGCTACAATAATCTTTATTTGACTGATTTTATTGTATTTCGCTGTTGTGTAAGACCGTATCAGACGCACTGCCTCCACCATTGTTTTTGTAAAATGTGATTGAGTGCACAGCCCCTCCAAAATCTCAAACACGCAGTCATCAATCAATCCTAACTGTCTGCTTTCTCACTCTGATTACTTTGCTAATTTTACATAGAAGAGGTATTTTATGGCCCACTATAAATCATGTAACTTCTTTTTTTCACAGTGGAGAAAATCCATCTCAATTAACCTGATATTACAATTATTTGCTAAACTTGGCTAAGTCAATTAGGGACAGGATAATTTAGGCAGCAGCCTCACAGGAGATAAAGATGAATAGTGTTTTATGTGTACTGTAACAGATGATATACTTGTACATGTGTGTGCACATGAACAGAAAGGCGTCCTTTCTTACCTTGATTTGCTATTCAGTACAGAGGGCCCGTCAGTGAGTCAGTGAAGCAGGCTCCATCATGTTAGAGAGAGCGTGTATTGAAAAGGATCAGCTTAGACCTTTGATGCGAACATTTCAGACATTTTCATCATCGGAAATTCATTGAAAAGACGTTGATTGGGACGATTTTATCTCATTTTGTTTTGCCCCACCATGCGGCTGCACACATTCTCTTCTCATTTTTCAATCCTATTTTGCTCCAAGTGCTTCTCCCCGCACAGACAGCTTGCCAATGTGCACAGCATCTCCAGCCACCCCACGGTACTTAACACAGAACACAAATACTTATACATGCAGACACATTCAGAACTCATTAACTCTGTCCGTCTCCCTCTGTCCCCTTTTCTCTCCACTGGCATGCACACACACACACACACATACACACACACACACATACACGCACACAAGCACATAAGGCTTTTGCAATCTGCATGCACCAATATGAGAGAAGCAAACAAGCGAGAAAGAGGAAGGCTGAATTAGATTACTTGGGATCACTGTGGCATGAAAAGCCCACCGATAAGTTCCTCCCCCTCCCCCTGCTACACTCCTTGCTGATAGAAAAGAGGAAGTAAGGTAATGTAAGAGCAGTGTCGTCAACCCCCCCACCTCCCCTTCCCACATTACACATACACACACAAACATGCACACCGACACATTACCCATCTCCACCTTCACTCCACCAAATGGAGAACAATCTCAGTGATTCCAATAGAAAACAGGTCTCTGCACACAAAACTGAAGATGTAGTGATGGAGATGTAGCAGAGGCTTGGTATATGAAATCAGGGTGGAAGGAATATGATGAATATATGATGAATCAGATGCCCAGTAATGATGAGGTGCATTGATGGTAGGATGTAGTGACTGGAGGGTGGTAACTTTATCCAAGTGCAATCGTTCAGCATGGGAATATCATAAGGGAACCACATGGAGTCAGGCCTAATAGCTCCAAGTTGTCTGTCCACACCAGTGCACATCCAACATCATGTTTTTATCATTACATGCAGACTGTTGGCTGAAATCATCATGTAGTTTTATCCAGATGTACTTTAAGACAAAGAATAGCATGAATGACAAAATTACATTTTTCCACCAGGTTCAGATTTGGTCTTGGATACAAGCTAGAAGGCAGCCCTCTACAGATTGTCACACAGTTGGTGAGCAAATCATCTCAACTGTGTCTGTCGTTTTTGTCAAACTTTAAACATTGTTTAGACATCGAGCAGAAACAGAGCAACCTTCACATCCCATCAGAGTCTTCTCTTTCACCACTGGTTGAAGTCAAGTCCGATATTCAGTTGTGATTTAGCCTCTTGTTTCATCCCTTGACTCCTGAAAAAAGATCTGGGTCTCTGAAAGCCAAAATAATGAGCTGAACATGACTGAAAGTTGGCCAAAACTGCAGATTGGGGTGTTGATCCTCAGTGAGACCAGCAGTATTAGCGACATTACATCACATGATATTACAGGCAGGCCTTTGATTCAGTGTTTATGTCAAAAAATGTAATCTTTGACAGAAATGTGACTGCATAACTGCCTGTGTAATTAGTCACTATAACCCAACTAAAAGCCATTTTTAATATGATCTATTTGATGTCATTGCCATGGTTATCAAATTATTTTTTGCAACAGTAGAACATTGTTGATGCTGACAGTTAATCAAGGTTACAGATGAATGAAAGGGAAAGTAAAGAGCTTAGAAGAGAATAGGAGACGCAGGGGGTGTTTTCAGAGATAGTGGAGAGGGAGAAACAACAAATTCTCCAATCTTTTTTAATCAAGTTGAGAGGGTAGACTTCACAGAGCATGCTGAAGGCATCTGTTGACACAACAGTTCTGGGTTTTTTTTTTTGCTCTAGAAGGTCCTTTCATCTGTAATTAGCACTAATTAGCCTAATAAGCTGTATTTTGTCATAACAGAAAAGCCGCTTTAATTGTGTTTTGACCAGAAATCTCATAAACTGAATGAGAATCAATAACTGACCATGTCTCAAAAGGTTGTAATGTAATAAAGCTAATGACTATTAGTAATGGGAAACTTATTTTGGGTTTGATCACATTTATGGCCTATTACTTCAATGGCTCCTCAGACCCGTTTTCCTGCCCATTTATGGAGCGTTCTAAATTACTGCGCCCTTGCTGAAATTGATTATTATAAAAAGGTTTTTTTTTTTATTGCATTTCCCCAGCCAAGTGATGGGCTCTGCCATGGGTGACACCTCTGGGAAAGCAGCGACATGGTTTTGAAAGATGAGCTCTCTTTTTTCCCGTTTCCCTTTGAAGAGGGCTCCTCCTGCGTGTTGTCACAGACCTACCTGCATTGGGAGGGCTCAGAGCGCCGCTCACCACTTTGTCACCAATTTCACACCGTGAAGCAGGAGTTCTGCAAATGCAGCAATTATTTCAAAAGCAGAAAATGAAAAGAGTACTCAAAAGTTTTAGTCAGTTTAGAGCGAGGAAATGCCTCAGAACTCTTTCTGTCGACTGTAATACTGCTTGCCTGTCCCTGCTTGTCTTCCTTTCACCTGCTTTTTCAGATCTTTTCCTCTTTTTTCTCCACATTTTTTCTCTCCTCATTTTTTTCTGCTTGCTCCAGACAAACATAAATTAATATATTAACAATGTAGATTAATTGCCTCCCTTGTCACCCTCCGCCTCCTTGTGTTGGCATCTTCCATTTCACTTTAAGTGTGAAAGAACTGTGTGTTTTTTTGGGTCATCTTGAGATGGATCTTAAAGGCAGTAATTGGATGTCTGAGCAGATTCCTCTGCACAGTAGGAGGCTGGTCCATTATCTTTTACCATCGTGAAGTAATACGCTCCTGTCCAGGCTGCCCTCATCATCATTACCCATGCTGTGGAAGCCTGGTGATGGAGAGGGAGCAGGAGGACAGGACATACATCATATCTGGACCCATCCGTCTTCCTGTTCCAGCCAAGACACCAAACTGTGCTCACTCACACAAGCATTCGCGGGCATAGAGATGAGGAGAAATGAAAGCAGCCGTTTGTATTCACGGACCGCTCCAATGTATCGTTAAACAATATATCATCACCCCGGCCTTCTCTGGCCACTTCTGCTCTCACATGATAAAGTCATCTATCAACATCCTCCAATGAATGTTTCATTTTACTCCTTTCGATTCCATTCCCTCTGTTGCAATGCACATCTTCTCTGCCAGGCAAGTGAAATCTGCAGAACCATTCATCAAACGCATAGTTAGACATACAGACAGAAGCACTTATATGCCAGCTAATCCTGCAGCAGAAATGCAGCATGTGCGCAGCTAATATCATGCAAGCTGTTTATCAGAAAAGCTTGGACTGTATGCCTTGCTTGAAAATACCTGATCTCAGTCATCTTATTAACCTCGATCAGCCACTAGTGTTGAGTCTGTGTTGCGTGCACCTGCTGTTTTAGTGGATTGAGATAAAACATTGCTTTTTTTTTCATATTGCGTGAGTTGTACAATTTACAATAAGGGGCTGATGAATGGACCCCTAGCAAACAATCCATTAGCATCTACTACAGCTTAGAGATGATGATGAAGTGGAAGCACTAATTGAGGCTGCTACAGTATGCACATGTGTCATACTACATGTAATGCTAATAAGGACAATATATGATGACAAATGGTTGTTCCTTAACTCCTCTCTCATCATAGGATGGTCAAGGTATTTGGAAGGACTGACTCTCGTTTCCACTGTGAGGAAGTGAGGGGATGAAGTACTTTACCTTTACATGAGACTACTGCACACTGAGTTACTTTCAAAAAGATCTGACATACTTTAATGGCAAATTCTTTCAATGTCACTCATATACTCTGACATCCTTTTGTAATCGAAAAGGTAAAAGTGAGTGGGATGGGTTTGTTACCTTTTAAAACACATTCACACAACCTCTCTTTGTGTTTGTGGCATTTGATTAGAGCCTTGGATGAATACAATCTGCTGCTGCAGAACCTATTTTTGCAAAACCTGCTCATTACAGTGGCATCAGAAAATTATCAGTTACCTTCAAGAAAGCTAACCTTTCTGCATTGCTTTTGAAAGCTCCTCCAGCAGTGAGGTCAAATTACTTGTTCGCTGTGCCGTCTCAATTCTCTATAGATGACCTGCAATGCATTGCATGATTCATGCATAAAACACTGTGTTTGTGTAAAATTCTATTTTGCTATGTCTACAGAAAATGGTTAAGACCTGTGCCCTGTGGAACCACTTATATTCTAGTTTCTCTAATTGTCATGGTAGCCCTCTCTGTTCTTCTTACCCTGTCAGTTACGATGAAAAAAAGTTTGAACAGCAAGGCAAAAAGCAGGGATGAAGTCAAGGGCAGGATCCAGACTGACAGATCAATCTCAGAGTGACAGGGTCTGCACATGCCCATATCTCACATCTGCCCATAATTGTTAACATCCCACTTCACATTCTGGCCCAGTTCTATTCATTCTGCCTTTAATCCTGGCCCACTGAGGTTTGAGAGGAATGTCTGTATTTTTTTAGCGGTAATGGACTCTACAGTAGAGATGACCTTTATGCCTGCTGAGAGAGGTCTGTGTCCAGAGGGCAGCTAAGCCAAGCTAAGCTGGCAGTATGGATCTCGATCAGAGCCGGGTGAAGAAATCAGACAAAGATCAGGAGGTCATCCCCCACAGGCACGGTTGGCTGTTGGTGAAGAACTCTTCATCGATCGGCTGAATGAGATAGATATTGGACTGAAATTGAGCAGACTGGCACAGGCAGGGTTGTTTCCCTGCTTTCTGGCCTCCAGGCCCCAGCTCAATGGGCAAACAGCAGGGGCACCAGAGAAGCATTGCTTTACCAGAGCCAGCATCAGTCAAAACTCCCAGCAGCTCCCTCCACTGAGCCCCCGCAGATCTCTCACTCATCAGGTGAACAGAGAGCTGGGTGTGTCCCTGGTGCCTGACCTTGATTCTTCCAGAGCTGTTTCTGACTGTCGTTGAAATTCACCAGGGACTCCCGCTCCTCCCTCCTGACCCATTGATCTAGATGTATTACAGGTATGGTAATACCATGAGAATTGCAGGGGATTTGTCCTATAAACTTAAAATATAGTACTTCCATGTACAGCCATGTTTTATTCATGAGCTCATTTTCACAGCATGAGGTGCAATTCATGGCCACTTGGCTTCAGAGGGTGGCTTCGTCCCTCCAGCACTAACCCTCAATAATTTACTTTATTTTAAAAGTAGACACTAATACTCATTCTGTTAATGTACTTTTATAGCACTTTTATATCGCAAGACAGACATGTTTGCAAGAAATTTCCTGAAGATGAATGGATGCAGCACAGGCTACTATAACTGCATTTGATAAACCTACACTATCTCTGTCACACATACAGTAAGACCCTTAAAATACCCTTAACATGGTAGATTATTTTGTCTACAAGCCATGTACTGCAGATTAAGGAATCAGGCACAATTCATAATGTAATTAAAATTTGTGCGGGGATTTGTTCCGTCAGCAGCATGTCACTTTGACACTTCACTGCAGTCAAAGTTTCCCCATAAATCATTTGCACTCATAAATTATTTACAGATGGGAGCACTTTAGTGTGACTAAAACATCAATACCATCCATGAACTGTTGTGTGACTCCTCTTGTATATCTGACCACTCACCCAAGAAGCTCTGATGGGAAAGAGTGAGCTCGTGATACGTCATTGGTTGCCCTTATTTCGAAGTTTATGAGGGCAACAATACAACATAAATCATCCCACCACATGAGTCCATTAAGCCTGGGAGTTTCTGTTCAGCATTTTCTCCTCCAGGTAGTGTGAGAAGTTTCAGGAAAGCAAACTGTTTTGTCTGGCGATGGTCTTTTTCTTACCATGTTGCTCTCACACTGTAGCACTGGCTTGGTCATTTAAAATCAAGTTAAAGTCAGATATCCAGAGGGAAGATGCTTTATTCTTTTATTTCAGTCAGAGACACTTGTGTCAAGGAATGGACCATTCATAGCAAATGGCTTTAAAGTTAGATTTGAATTGGAATTGGCTCTGCTCTTTGAGAGATCTCCCAAAGAATTTGAGCAGCAGTGAGGATTGTGCTGGAGGAACTAATCTCCTTTTAACCAAAAAAAAAAACATGTCCTGAATCTTAAATCAACAATGTCACAAATATAGCACATAAGGAGGTGGTGAGCAGCATGCGAGGAGTGTTATGTTATATAAGACCACACTATACACCTGCATAAATATGATTGGACATTACTAGTCAGCTGGTAGCCAAGCATCTGATGAAGGAGCCAGTGATTGTGAAGCATTAAAGAAGCAGCTGATGCCAATTAGCTAATGAAGGAACGACTTCAGTGCGCAGAGTTTTGCCAAAAGTTTCACTAGGAATTCTTCCAAAATATATGCAAATCCCACAAACCTATTCTCTAATTCAAAAAGAAATGCAGTGTGTTTTAGAAGTTACACCTACAAATGTGCCATGGGCCATGATCTACAGGGCTCTGTAACAGCAGCCAGCCTAACAATTAAGCTCATTCACATATTGCCACTTTTGTGTGCTTGAATTCTACTCTGTACTTTGGCAGGAAATAAAGTGCCCTTTCTATTATATCTCATAATTATTGACTTGTGGCACCTAGTAAAGTGGCCCTCGACATGCCTGTTAATTTGGTCCTGTCCATGTGATCCTCAGCATAATCTCTCATTACCTCTTCTTTTCAAGTGACACTTTGTGGAGTGAATCCACTATAAAGACAACCATTGAGTCAATCTTCTCCCTACCAGTCATGGTCAACAGTAATGAGCAGATCAGATCTCTGACCGGCGTGTACCTCAGACATCACACAGCTACCGAAAAGCATTTAAAGATGCTTTAGGAGGCAGTGAGGGATGACCGTCCAGTGGAGACGGGTCTTTGTGTGCCACGTACCACAGCCACCCTCATCCTGTCAGCCAGGAGGAGACAAGGAGAGGAGAAGGGGAAGACTGGTTGAGGAACTGGTTCATTCTTGGAGGAGCAAGAGTGGGAAGAGAAAAGAAGGGAACAAGAGAGAGACCCTCATTAAAAGGCAGTGTGTTGGCTTCACAACCATCCCACCACTTCAGTGCGCTGTCATGCAGTGATGTATCGCTCTGCATGGTTCTTCCAAGGCCTTTATTCCCACTCTCTTCCATGTTTCTCACTTCTAGCCAATTAAACGCCCACTGGAATAGAGGGGAGGAAGTGCCACATTGAGCATTGCACAATGTGGAGAGAAGAGCTGATGAAAGGACATGTCTCTTTTAGTCCCTTTAATAGCTCCAGGACACTGTCTGATTGGCGTTCAGTGTCTACAGTGTGTAATTCACTATCCCCCTACTCCCATTTCACTTTCTTCACACATAGCTTACTTTAGCACCAAGGGATGAAAATGTTTATCAGAACTATGAATATTTCATTTACTGTAGGTTAGTTGACTATTGGCATGCTTCATGGCCCTTTTTAATGTTTTTGCTCTTGAAATGACATGAAAGATCATAAAGAGGCTCATGTCCAATGACAAGTCATCAATCATGGTAGTAAAAGCAGCAGATTAGGTGTTTTGGCTCACTGGGTTTTTTACTGTCCTGAGAAGTGCTTCCTGGGTTTATCTGCCAGCCTGTTAGCTGTAGGGTGGCCATAACAATGAGAAGTTTACTTAAATAGTTGTACACACCAGACATATACACTATGTCTACCGACCTCTCTTCTTTCTGCTGTGCCATGAATAATGCAGGCATTAAAATCCTTTGACTACACACTGCGCTTGACCTGTTCATTTGTAACCAGGGTGGTTGGGTCAGAATGTGGATGTGTTAGTGCAGGGTAGAAGCAGAGGCTAATCGTAACACCAGGACGGGTAGCTTCACTACTTCTCATGCTGCCTGTGTCACTCAGTCTGACACCATAAATCTCACTTATTTTCAGATCCAACCGAGACACAGGCAGAAATTACGGCCCAGACCACATTACCAGCCACAGCAGCGTGCTGAATGCTAACAGGGAGATCCTTGATAAAGCAGACAGGCAGTTCTCCTACAGATTATTGAACAAAAAGACCTATCTGTGAGACTTGAGGGGGCAGACTAGCTAATAAGTAAAGCACAAACACCAGCATCATATCAACAGTCGAGAATCAAAAGAACTATTGTGCAAAGCATGTTTCATGGATAGAAAATTATTTTATATTTTAATTAGGGTATCTGACAAAAAGGATGTTATTTCATGTAACTCCTCTTATTCATAGGCTAAATATGTGTACAGTCTTATTGAAACTTTGAATATGTCCTCCAGTAATATCATTGAAGGACACAGTATCCATGTGTTGAGTTAGCACAATAAGCTTGACTAAAATACATAAAAAATGATCCATGCTGTTTAAAGCCTCAGCAGTAGTAGGACATAGAATTTATGAGTTTATTTGCAAACATATTTAGTGGAGTGGGAAGTATGAAAAATGATGACACATGGGGAGGCACAGAGAGCTGAGGGACAGCAAGTTGAACCTGATTCACATAAAAGCCTCTATGCTCAATCTTACCTCTGCTTACTACGGATGTCACAGAGAATACTTAATACTGATTGTCTGGAGGTGTACAATATCTTCAGATAACTGCACACTGAGGCATCATCATCGTTCTAAACTAATATTTTTAGATGGTAGGTTAAGACAGTAAATGAATTAGCAATATACTGTATTGTACTAACATTTATACTCATATACAGTATGATTATCTATCCAGACCAGTGTGCTTATTAAAATAAATGCACTCTGCATGGTGTGTTATTGTACAATAACCTCACGGTTTGTCACTGCCACATTAATCTTAAGACAATAGGCAACAATTGTAAGCAAATGAGGGCATTACCAATAGGCTCAGGCTTCATTGTAATTTATACCTTTTGTCATTTTGTCAGATTTGTCAAGAAATGTGTTGCATTATTATTTGAAACAAAAGGAAATGGCTCTGACAGGACACAGAAACATTTACAAGAAATATCTACATCCCTAATCTCCTGTTCAGGCAGTATAATTTCCATTTCACATTAACCTCATCTGAATGTACATATTGGCTGCTATACTACCACTGGCTCTTATCCTTCTGGTTCTTCAAAACAAATGCATATTAAACTGATGTGAAGAGGGTAATATCGGTACGTCCTGCAAGCAATGGAGCTTATTACATCCAAGAAATAAAGATTGCTACATGTAGCACATTTCAGTGTTCCAAAATAAAGGGTCAAAGTAGATTTTATTGAAATTCCCCTTTAGGATATCTTGCATCAAATATAAGAAAGCCATACATCTCTGACAATGATAAAAACTCTCATCAGCTAATAGACTTTTTTTTCCAGTTCCATAGGCCCATATTTCATTGGGTCTTCATTCAGACTAAGCTAACTGAGAACGCTGCTGATGTGCACCACTGGTCTCCATTTTGTGTTTAATTGCCCTGTCTATGTCTGAGTGTGTGGACCATTGATGCATTACTGTGAGATCCCACTGTGGCTTATTACTGCCAGGCCCTGCTCTCTGCTGCTCTCAACCTGCTGGGTCATCTCCAGCTGCTGTAATCTAACATTAGCCTCCGCTTTCACCAGGTCTCAACCATTTACCCCATCATGTATTATAGACGACCCTCTGGAAATGGAGGAATCCCAGCAGACACAGAATTAATTTACAGCAATCCTCAATTTTAAGGGGAATTGAATCAAAGTCAGCGGCACAGAGAGAGGGGCATGCATATTTCTGTATAACACAAAATTGTAATGAAAAGCCATTTGAAGATTAAGTGTTTTTTTGTGATTCATTGGTATCTCTTGGCTCAACTAATAATCATTTCACTCCAAAGCTGAATGAACTCAGTAATTGATGCTTACAAACGGCCAGGCTCCTTTCAACCAAACTTAATCCGCCTTTTCTCTTTTTCTGAATGACTCTGATTCACAAGCTCACAAACACTAAGGAGAAGTCTTTAGAAACCGAGTTAACAGAGCAGTGTACAAATCCTGTGTACTTCCCTGGTGACTCTGGAGTGCATATGACTGTGGTGACAGCAAGTAAGACACTGTAGATTGGTCCTGTCTGAGCTTCTCAGTTTTAGCAATATTACTGTAAACGAATGTGACATTTCATTCAACAGGCATCACTCAGGAGTTAGATTTCTCTGTTAAAAGAAAAATAATAGCTACCTCAGTGGAATAGAACCGAAATGTCTTGAGTTCTGGCACATCTTCAATACAGAGGAGAAAAAATAGAGTGTCTTGGGGTTCTTGCCCCATTGAGATTAAGGAAATCAGTGCAGGGCTTTTGTGTTAGACCATCCCAATAGCAGAATGAAAACAGCTTACAATGAGAGACTTTTGTCATGCTGTACAATTAACTAAAGTCATTTCAGTTCCCCAGTAGGAAAGAGGCTACGTTCACTGTACAGCGCAAGTATTGAGAGGTACACTTTGACCTCAATGGTAGCTATCTAATGTGGTACAGAGTGGTCCATAGCAATCTGTGTAATTGAAGTGCAATTTCTTTCTTTGGGCTGAATAGGCAGAGGAGACAATCCAATGAGCATGGGTGACTTTAGAGAGCAAAAGTTACCTCAAACTTATCTTAATTGGCCCCAATTATCTTCTGTGACAATAGTGGTGTGTGAGTGTGTGTATGTATAATGAAAGGTTAAGATTTATGTTCGGAGTAATGAAGCTATGCCATTGAACTTAAAGAATCAGGGCTGTCTAGACTGTTGAGGTCACTCACTAAGTGTACCTCTACTACAGGGGCAAATTGCAGCATTGGGGTTTTTTACATAAAGCCAAAGCTGATAGGCCAGTAAGAATTAATTTACATTAAGATGTTCCTTAAGTTATAATCCTTTAGATTTTTATGAAACCGAAACTTCATTTTTAAAATCATTTTTCTGGCGTTTTTGCCGTTATTGGATAGTTGAATATTAAGAGGAGACAGGAAATGAGGGAAGTGGGAGAGGGTAAAACACCATCAAAACAATTTTTTGATATTTTCCTGCAACAATTGCTCAGTGTATTTACATTCTGTAATTACTTCTCCATATAGAAGTTTTCCCACCATTATGAAATACATTGAATATATTTTTGTTCTTAGCTTATTTGTACTTTCTTTTGGTGGTAGTTCTTATTGTATTGTTCTTGCTTTGCATTTAAATACCATATTTTTCCTGGTACCAGCTGTGTTATTGTTGTTTACTGCACTTTGAATGCCTGTCAAAAACAACCCCTTATCAATAAATTGTATTGTTATTATTATAACTCAGTCAATCTATGAAGTCCCCCTCAGCCCATCCAACCTCCCCTGCAGGGATAAGACAAAGCCATTGTCATGCCCCCTGTGGCTTATAGGAGATAAATGCTTTAGGGCACTGAGTTTGCTGGAAGTGTTTCAATACTGAAAAGGCCAACGAAAAAAGAGGCCAAGCATACAGTAAAGACTGAAGGTAGAAGTGGCATGCACTGTGTATTCTGGACAAGGCAGGGCTTAAGGCGAAGATGGTAATCACAAACACCACAGAGACAGCAAAGAGAGGCCTCAAATTTCTGTGAACCAACATGAATAAAAGCTGGATTAACCCTGGTAACTGAAACATTGAGTGATTTCATGTAATGTAACTGATGATGTGTCTGAGCAGAGAAGTAAATGATTCATAGAAAAATGTTCATGCAATAGGGCACAGATAATTTCCCCACATGAAATATAATTCATTTAATTCACAAATTTAATTTGTCCCCTGTCAATAATCAACTCAAATCTACAGTAAATTTTATCTGCCAATCTGTAATTATGGTGACTAGCCAACCACAATGTTATGCTAATGACTTTCAGCAATTAGCGGGCTGAAGAGCATGGTAGTGAGGGGAATGTTCTCTTATTCAGTCTAATAATTGCATTCACAATAATTAGAATAACACCCAAATAATTATGGTTAATTTCATATCTTACTTCTCAGCTTACAATCTCCACAGTAGCTACTCAAAAAATCTATTAAAATAAAATGCTGCATGTTTCACCTTTTTACCAAATACAACAAAGGAAGTTCAGTGTACTGGACAATGTGCTCACCAGCAGGCATCAGTCATTAGCTGTCCACCCAACTGTGGTTCAGATTTCACAGTGGTTCACCTAATTGAGTGGCTAATTGAGCTACGCCAAGCCTCTTTGGGTCATTTTCAGTAGTACTTGTTACTTGCACTTTTCTTTTTCTTTCTTAGCTAGTAATTACTGCTAGTCTGTTATTGGGTGGATTGTAGACCTGCCAGGCCTTTGACAAGTGTTGTGCTGATCTCTTTTTCTCTCTCACTCTCTGTAGGATTCTGAGATTTTGAACACCGCTGTGCTGACTGGGAAAACAGTGGCTGTCCCAGTAAAGGTGGTAACCATTGGAATAGATGCCTCTGTTACAGATGTCTCTGAAGCAGTCAAGTGTCGCTCCACAGACGAAGACGTGGTTAAGGTCAGTAAAATGAACCGTTGAAAGAGAAATGAGCCCCCGCATCTCTTCTCTTATGAAAACATAACTTGCCTGGCTTCAAATAGATTTTTGTTGACATTTTTCCAGCATAGATTCATGAGGCTTTTATATAACGTACATAAGCATCTAAATATGCAAATATGATCATGTAAATATAGATAGGCACATTGTTACTTTAAATTTATGGGGTACAAAATTGCTGCTCCTTATCTACAGCTGGAAGCCTTTTTATTTGTTCATAATTTAAAGAGATTTTCTCATCAGACCCATGTGGAAGGACCCATAGTGTACACATGTATTTGCCTGCATTCAAATGTAATTAATCAAAATGCGAATAAATTAATTATTTAATATCTGCACAGTCCGTTTAAAGTAACTGACTGTTGACAGTTATCAAGTCCATCCTGGTTATAATTGGGCAACTCAAATGCAATACCTAGTTAATATCAAATCAAACTGAAAATATGTGCATTTGAGGACTGGCACTATCCAAGTATTGTGAAGCATTACAGACAGTACATTAAAGCTTATGTGAAAACAATAAATATTAAAAAATGCTACAGATGAGAAGGTTTTCTATGTTTAGCACATCTATATAAATCCTTCAGAAAGGATAAACAAACAAACACCAGCAAACAACATGAAAGTGTATGTTTGATATGCAGCAACTGCTGACAGGTTGCTCGAGTTCTTTTATTTTTAGATCCCCTTTCAAACCTGGGACACAAGGCACAACTGAATAGAAAGTCCCTTAGAGTGATACAAAGTTGAGCCCTGGCATCAGTGGCTTAACATAATACAAAAACTCTCCAGTAGAATCCAAATAACACCATAATCATCTATAGAAAGGCTCGACAAAAAATACTGATAAATTAAAGACACAATCTGGTTGTGGTCTGTTTCTGATAAGTGGCTGGGATGTTGCATGGTGTCTAGAAACGGCCCCCTGCTGTACAAAGGGCTCCCTCCAATAGTGTTTCCTTGTTTGAACCTGTCAAGATCAGAGAGGATGGTAAGATGAAGCAAATCAAACTCAAGTAATGTACACTAAAAAGCTCTAATGAAACAAAATCAAAAACTGAAGTCGAGGAGGATATTTTGCCACTTCAGTCCACTTTATCATGTCTGATATGTGAGTTAGAGATGGTTAAGTGAATTCCAGAGGGAAATTAAATTGCAGTCAAAGACATTTGTAAAAAAAAAAAAAAAAAAAAAAAAAAGCCACAGCTCTGCCTTTGGGATCTCTAGTTCCGAGCATTCATCCTGCTTGCTCAATGCTCAGTCGGAGAAGGCAACTCAGTTCTTTTTCTAAACATAGTCTCCTGCGATCATGTATGTAAACATTACTAATTTATCTAATTCTGACCTGGGGAATTAGCGATAAATAAACACAGAGTGACATTAAACCTGAATAATGAATCACTGTGCACATAAAATGATGCTTCTACTCACTTGTGGCTTTGTAATTGCAGTGAGTTTGAAAAAAAAAAACCCTAGGTCACATGCTTTTTCTTTCAACCTCTTTGGAGATTTATCTTGCTTAAGCAAATTATGTCTGACGTGTGTAGACAGAAATAAGGCTCTGTCTGCATTATTTTGCATGCACATGTTGCTCTTTCTGGATTTATAGTTTTGACAGTTCAGTTTAGGACTAATGCATATAGCCTGGTTCACTGTATGGAATGAGTTGGCAATAGGAGTTTTACACTTGATCTGGGAGGATGGTACAATCAAGTGCTTCATCTACTGTACATCTACACTCATTACACAGCTTCACATGTTGCAGCTGCATGTAGTGATTACATTTTCAAAGACTTAAGGTGGCTATAATCAATATTTGTATATTAACAATGGATCCCATGACTACTTGTATGTGAAGGGGGTCGATCCTAGTGATGAACCTACAAAGAATTGTCACCCAACTCTTCAGTTCCCCTCAGTTCGATGGAGTGTTTTAGTGTCTTTCAGTTCATTGTTTCAGTTTAACAGCCCACATTTTTACTGTTTTGGTTCATTTTCACTGCTCACAGTAATGTCATTTTCACACACAGCAGGCAGCTGTTTTCAGAGAAGAAGCTTAAACTGTATGGTAACTTTATAGCACAAAACAAAAGACAGACAAAGTGAACGACTAACTGGTAAACACAGAGGAGTGCTTAGCAACCTACAACAGCTGTTGTACGTTTAAAATATATATCCATATTCTAACATAAAACATATGCTTTTTCAGAATTTACCTCCATTTTTTTATTTAAACAAAAAAAACACATTTCACTCAAAGAAGTATAATTGGAATAGCAATATCAGCAGCACAAACATGTTGCACAGCTGTATATTCCTGAGTTTCCACAGCAAGTCTTCTGTCTCCATGTTAGCCATGAACTGTAGCTACTCACAGTCATGCTATGAATGGGCTTTTATAACTGCTGCAACCGTGGAGCAGGGCTATCAGAATATGTACAGACCTTCCCCTTGCACTGAAGTGAGTGGTGTAGCTTAGGCAGATGAGTCTGAGTGGCTTAATTGCTTCTGTCAAGCCAACTCTGTGTACAAGCCAGAGACGGGCTCACCCCACCTTCATGCTTCCTACTCCCATCGCTCATATCTGCCATGGATTGTATCTGTCTGGTGAGTTGTTAATTTCCTGGGCTCGATCCAGAGACAACCTTAATGTCCTCTGTAAGTATTCTCCCGTTAGCTGCCTAATGTGTCTGATGAATGTGGCAGTAGATCCTCCTGGACGTTTATGATACTTTGTGAATCAGACTGACAGAGAGTGTTTAATTCACAGAGACAGTCACATTCTGAGTCTGCCACAACACACATCCTGCTGCGAGGGTGTATGAGGGGTTAAGGGGGCCGCTTATTAAGTAGTTGCATCTTTCTATGTTAAAAAAATTGATTTGGAGCTACGTCAGCCAATGATACACAACAGTAGGAGGGTGTAAGCACGTCAGCGTAATGTATTGGGATGGCTGGATGTCAGCTGCCATGTTTTCCATAATTGTTTCTGCTTAGAATGTTGTAGGGAATAGATCGAAGAAATGCCAGCAGGCAGTTCATTTCTCTGTCATGAGAGATACGGTAGCAGAGCTGTATGCTAATAACCCACACTCATTTACACATTCTTCTCTTCTCAGAAATAAGGGTAAACTATAACTTCATGGAGCTTTGGCAAGAAAAATAATGCTGATAGGATAAACATATTGTCATATGTTATATTGATAACATAGTGTCACCTGCATTTTATTTATCATTCATATCACTATTAGATAGGATCAATGAGCCTCACATGGAGTCCAGTCTAGTGTTATCTAGCCGGCAACCTAATGCTTGTGCGGGCAGGTTGCAGAGCCCCAACTTGTGAGAAAAGTCGAAAACGAAGGGGCTGTCAAAGGCACTTCAGTCTCAGCAGACTGAGTGTAGTGAGAGAGAAAGAGCCGAACAATGAGGGCTGATAAGGAGCAGGGACTCCTCTGACATCTTTATCAGTTTAAACACACTCTCACACTGGGAGCCCTGACAGCACCCAATCTGCTCCATGACTGACTGTAGCCAGGGGAGCGACACCGCCCTTGTAGAAATGTTCAAAAGCTTCATTAAGCAACTCTGTCAGTCCACATTACTTTGCAGTGTTGTGTGGCACTAGTGCGTGAGCAAGGTGCTACCATGTTCTGCACTAATAACATAGAGCAAATATCCATTGATCCTGCACACATCTACTTGAGAATGCAGGGCTTGTGCAGCCCCTAACACAAGTTCTCTGATGGTTGGCTGTAGCCTTAAAGGATGCCCTGCAGCATGTTTTTCAGCTTTCTCACAGGGGTTTTCGAGAGATCCTTGTCTAGGGCTCAGGCCAGTGTAGAAACATAAAGTCCACTGCTTTTGTCAGCTCGATGTTAGATGAAAGACCTTTTGTTCCAATGTACCATTTAAAAATGGTCACCTCTACCCAAGAAAAGGCTTATTGAAAACATGTTGCTTTTTAAACAGAAAGAGGGCAACTGAAATTATTAATAATGGTGGTATGTACAGAATTGTGGTAGATCCTTCATATTTCAGTTATAGTGAAAGAGGAGCTAAAAGAATTAATGGTTGACCATATTGTCTCAAGGGTCTGTAATTTTTCCACTACTGGTTGGGGAAAGACCATGGTTGTGGCAAATAAACTATGGTTAAGGTATGGTTAGGGTTTGGCAACTAAAACACGTGATTAATGTTCAAGAAAGATCACGGTTACAGTTTATAATAAGGTGAATCTTAATAACAGATCTGTGGCAGGGTACAAACTCTATATGGACATAATTCCTGGGGATACTGGACTGAAAAGAGGTGCACCATATGTCCATGTGGACGATAACAAGGGGGATTAACTAAGAGGTGTTTGATGACTGATTTGATTAAATTTTTCCCTTATGGCAACACCATTGTATTTTCTGCAAGTTAAACACTGGTTTCAAGGAACTCCACTGCAGAGCCAGTGCTAGAAATCTGCAAATATCTGCTTTTATTTATACAAAACCAGCCAAGTTTAATTTCCACAAAAAGTCTCCTGCTGGCTTCACTCTAGAGGTGATGTTGAAGTGGTGGCAGCTTGCACAAAGCTATAGAATCTGTCACACACAAAGTTTTCTTCCTGGTCACAGAGGATATCCTGCCACAGCTCCATGATGAATGGCTGTTTATGGTTTTATCTCGCTGTAGAGAAATAACTTGGGAGTAGAAAAAAAAATATTTCCCCAGACCATCTAATTCCATCTTGTTCCAGCCATGGTAGTCTGCTACATGATGGGATCAATAGGATTGACAAAGTGCCCAAGAAAGAAAAAAACAGGGTATCTCTGTTTAATGCTGCGTTCACATGGATTCAGGCAGATGGTAGATGGCAGACGGACAACATCTTCTGGATAGCATGGGAAAAATAAACAGTCCAACAGCCCAACGCAATGGCAGGACAGCAAAACGATACACGCATGATGATATGGTGATGTCGTATTGCTTACAAAGAATGGAATAAAATATATTAAATTAAATTATTCCATGTCCGTTATTTTATGTAATTATTCTAGTAATGCATGTAACTATAAAATGCAGCTTTCTCTTAATATACTATTGCAAACTTAAAATTAATTAATGAATTAAATTCCTTACAAAATTCCCCAAAAACCTTGGTAGGATTTCAAGCTCTGATCATATAATTCCGGGTGTTGTTGCAATAAAATTATTAGCTTCTTGTTGTCCAAATCACCCATGTTTTCTCCTTGTGTGAGGGAACTACGTAACATTCAGTTGTAAATTCTGTCACTGAGGATGGCAAAAATTTAAAATATTTTAATCTTATATCTTTTGACAGCAATGCTGTCTACTGCTACTGTTGCTGGTATTCTCTGCCAACCTCACCTAATTTTACCATCCTGCTCTCGTCCACTAAAATGATATCCAGTTTGCCGTCTACCATCTGCCTGAATCCATGTGAATGCAGCATAAGACATACTGATTAATTACCTCTGTGAGTGGTTCACTGGTTCAAAAACTCCTTATTTATCTTATACTGGCCCTTTATGCAGCCCCTCAGTTCAGCCTCTGTCTCTTAACAGGCAGTTTGAGCTCCTGTCTATTTAAGGCCCCCCTCCTGATGAGCCCACTCTGTTCTGATTGGCCAGCTTTTTGGAAGCCTGCTGAGGGGCAGCCATATCAGAGTTGTGTTAAGTTACTGCCAATGCAAACCCAACCAAATTTCTGTTTTACCGCTTCATATTAAAAGCTTTTAAATTACTAAATAATGGGAGACTTTTGTGGTGAAGAATTTACAGGAAATGAGGTGTTACTCATCGAATTAGCGGTGCTAAAAACCAGTAGACACAACAACGTATTGAGACATTTAGAGCTCTTTGTTCAAGGGATCAGTTAGAAATAATGCTGTGTGTGGAGCAGATGACTATAAAGAAATCTGTCACGACCTGACATCAGCTCAGGCTGAAAGTAGAAAAAACTGTTGGAAACCAAGCGTTAAGTGCAGTCTGATTATGATTATGCAGTCCCCTTTAAACACTCAATAACTACAGTAAAAGTGGAGGGCTGTTTTTGAAGGTTTACTGAATCAAAGGCACAAACAGCATGCAAAGACTGCAAAAAATAAGCCACACAGCCACAGTGACATCACCCATTGGTTCACGGACTTCCGTTCTGAAGTCTCAAGTTTGCATTTTGACTGTTACCATGTTGGATTTTTGGAGCCATGAGTGACCATATTTGGATGAGAAGGCCTAGCTGAAGCTAATGTCGCTGCTAGCTTGGTTAGCACCGTGCATTTACAGTCTATGGTTAACTGTGCTAATCCTAATGCTAAGGCTAATTTTTGCCAGCGAAAAACAGGCTTAAAACCATTGAAACAAAATGTACTTACCAGGAAAAAATGAACATCTGACTTTTTAGAGGGTCATTTAGTACATCCAAACACTGAACAAGACTTTTTTTAGGCAACTGAAATGTTACAATTAACCGGAAACACACTGACGTAGCGACGGCTACGGCTATGCCTACTGCTCAGCAACTTGTCTGTGACGGCAGCTGTCACTCAAAGTGCCAAAATGCCCTTAAATGTGCGGAATTTTAAGCCTTAATAAAATTTAAAAGGGTGAGCTATATAAAAATTCAAACTTGTACAGTTTTAATGAATGGGTAAATTAGCTATAGAGACAAAACTGTTTTTTGTACCAAGCTGTAAACATGTTTATTTCTGCTGTAAAGTTGGGCATTTTTAGAGCTCTTTGTTCTAAAATGGGGGTCTATGGGGATTGACTTGCTTTTGGAGCCGGCCTCATGTGGCCATTTGAAAAACTGCAGATTTTGGCACTTCTGCATTGGCTTCATTGTTTAGCCCCGGATTTTGCCGCTTGACAATATGTTTCAGATACAATGTAAATATAACAAAAAGGTAAATATGTCTGTAATACCAAATAAGTATACAATGAATTGAAAATAGCATTATCATAGTACTAATATTACCATACAAACAAGAATAAGAGTAATTTGCAAAGATACTACTTTCTGATATAATCAACGGATATTGTGCTCTTATTAATAATATATGCCTAATTAACAAATATATTCACAGAAATTGCGTCTTACAAAACGTGTGAAGAGGATGGCAAAAGATTACAATTCAAACTCAGTTAGATGCACATTAACAGCCATTCATCTCTTGCTGAATAACAAAATCCTGTCTAGACAAGAAAGGAGGTAAGTCTAACACTGCTGTATGCAAACTGTCAGTGGGGGGCTCCAAAACAACAAACACAGTCTACACAGTCTGGAACAGATCCTCTTTGGATTTTTGTGTATTTGTGTATGTTATGTGTTTGTAGTGTTTGAAAGGCCATATCATAAGGCTTTTAAAGGGGGAGGGAGGGAGAGGACTCTGGGCATTAATCAAATGCTGGAACAAGTAAAAAAAGAAGCACTCATTCTCTTCTTCAAAGAGAACGAGTCAGAGCTACAAAGAATTGTGTCTTTCGATAGCACAAAATTGGCCCAATCTTTCCTTTTGTAAAGCAATTTATGAAACAGATGACTTTGAGTTTGGTCATTTTATCAAGAGACAACTGCTCTCCTCTTACTAGGTTCCATCTGTTGGTTCTTCTTTTAGCCATAGGCAGGACTATAATAGAAGAGGCAGACCATGACCTGTTTTCCCTCAGGTTCAAAGATGTCCTTGCTGCCCTACTCCCTCTTTTCCTGAGTGTGGAGCTGATAGAGTACCTTTTATCTTGTTCAAAGTTGCTGTATCATTGGCGAGCTCAGGAGCATAAAGACTTATAATCAACTTGTAGGGCCTGGCCTACAGTGTACACTGTATAGTGTATTGCACCGTGTAATTCAGTGTGTAGTCATCTGGTGCAACCGTCTGGGGAGCTCAACCTAAATGCCATCTCTCTTAACCTTCCCTCTCCTCCTATGCAGGTGTCAGACCGGTGCGACTACGTTTTTGTGAACGGCAAGGAGATGAAGGGCAAGGTGAAGATGACGGTGAACTTCACCTACGGATACCTGAGTGCTCAGCTGGAGCTCAACGTGTGGATCCCTCGACTCCCCCTGCAGATTGAGGTGTCAGACACAGAGCTGAGCCAGATCAAAGGGTGGAGGGTGCCCATCATAGCAAGCAGTCAGAGGTACAGTACTGCATGGGTCTGTTAGTTACAGGGCTTTGTGTCTGTGTATCCTGCTCACTCACTTAATGAAAAGTTAAATAAATAAAATAAAGATTTTAATCCATTTGACCACATCAAACATCGCCCCTTTAATAGACTCAGTTATGAGGTGTCCCGTAGCTTATTCACTGGTTTCTTGTACATTTCTCGGGATTTGTTAGGATTAGCTATAGAAATTAACTTTCTCACCCTATAAAAAATATTGTGTGCTTCTACATTCTCCTATCATTGCTTCTTATAAATACTCATGGTCAGAGTATTTTGTCCACCTTTGCAGCAGCTTGGTTTAAGAGGGTAATGAATAGCCTTTATTCCAGGTGATGTACTCGATTTGAATCATGGCAGGCATAGATAAGATAATGATGAGACATGTGACTGAACACCACTCCACCTTTCTCTTTCCAGCTTCAGCCCTACTGATAGGTCAAGGCTGATAACAAAATGGCTGACCTGTGCAATACAGCTCGCCATTAAGACTGAGCCTGCCATTGCGCCTCTTAGTCGTCAGCAGGACAGAACATTATTAGAGCTGTCTGGAGGTTAGACCTCTCCCCTGAGGCCTCATCACTAACAGCACCTCTGCCAATGCCGCTGTGCAGTGCTACTCTGCAATTGTTGAAATCCATCAATTGGTGGCGCAGCTATCAGCCTACCTGCAGTAATTACTTCTGGAAAAGTGTTGAGGTTGGACTTGGACTTGGACTCACCCCACGCACCAGTGTGGTTACTCTAATTATCCCTGCTCCCTTCTTATTTTGAGTGACAGAGGTACAGCATCCGACTAATACCATGGCTTGACGAGAATGTTGCTCTCCCAGCTGCGCGCTGGTATGCCTTTATCAGCGGGGACAGCAGAGTTGTGTTGTGACTGTTGATGCCAGCACCACTGCTGATGAGCTGCACAGAGCTTTGTTTTTTTTTCTGTCTTCGGCCCGTCTGTGTTTATCAGGGGATAACAGGCGTGACCTTGCAAAGTAGCACTATGCCTGTTGGTGAGAGCAGGCATTGGTTCACTGTCCATAAGCCAGGACCTTCCTCTATGAGCCAGGCTGGCAAGTCATGGCCACACTGAGGGGTAGAGAGAGAAATAAAGAGACAACAGGCCTGTTAGTGGGATAGCTGCAGAAGTACTTCTCACACAGTGTTTGACTGATACTGCCTGTATGCCTCACCTCTTCCCTCCGTAAGCCCTGTCAAAACAGGGACAAGATAAGCCTTCGCAGACACCAAACTTCAGTGTAGGCGTAGCACTCAGGCATGCACCACTCCTTTAACACTTTTTTCAAGCCATGTAGCCTATATTGAGCTTCTTTTTCTGCTTTATTTTATAGTGTTTTATACATTTGCATCGTACAGTTATTTTTTATTTCTTTTCTTTATCCACGGTGCACTTTAAGACAGGCCGCGTGAGAGTTCTCTTTCTACTGTAAAACACACAGCTGTATTTGAATTCCCTGCAAGATTCAAACAGTAAACAACAATCAAGCGTTGTCAGATAGAGTTGCTTCTGTATATATAGAAGCAGCACTGCCTATTTCTGTCCAAATGACCTTCGTCATGTTATTGTAGCAGAAAATAAAATGCAAAAACAAAAATAAGCATGACACACACTTAAATATGCAGCATCTCCTCTGAAGTCAGAACTGGGCTTGAAAGTGAATGAAGCGGAAAGAAAAATTGCTTTGTGAAGCAGGTTGTTCTCGGCACTGAGTGTGATTTGTTTATTAGATTAACCTTAGATTAGATTTTGAGATGGCTGCACAAGCACTGGCGGAGCAGATTTATACCGGAGCTAAAAGGGTTGGACTTCACTATCAGCTTGTTTACTCCTGAATCCATTACATCTGACTAATACCTGCATGTATAAGTGTCTCCATAAATATACTGTTTAAACACTGAGTCAGTCAATATGTCAGTAGATACTCCGGTAACATCAGTGTCATTTGTCAATTATTGACTGTGAATGTCAAAAAACAAATTCTGTTTACACCCAAAACAATCACAATAAGGAGTTAACCAAGGCAAGCATCGGTGAGGAACTTTCAATTACTGTCACTGGAATAATTAGAAGATGGTGATCGGAATCACTGACAGACGTTTTCTCCTCTGCGTATAATATTTAAATGAGTGGAGAGAAAGTATCGAGAAAATGGAGAAAAGAAATGTATGAAAGGAAAGGAAAATTAATGTTTGATCACAAATTCATGAATCACAAACCTTGTTATTCTGTTTTGGAAAAAGAACAATGTATCTGAGCAAGGGCGATATTTTATGCAGCTGGTAGTTCTTTTGTTTTTTTATGTGAATTCAAAGATTGGCCTTTAATTAGCTGTGGTGGACTAAGGTAACCCAGTGGTGAGGTTTCATGCATTTGAAAAAAACTAATAGAAAGTAATGACTTGAATAAAACTCAAATAACATCCTTGCCTGTAAATTTGGCACAGTATTCCACCTCTGTGTGAAAATGATGTAAAAGTCATAAGTGGGGAAGTTAGCACTCATGAATATGCAATAAATGTGTCATGCAGGGCCTGTTTAGAGACAAGCGTTCTGCTATTTTAAGCTAATGTTTAAGCATTTGTAAACCAGTGTTAAAAAATGTATGTAATCACAAGACTGGAACCGAGACAAGACTAATATTTGATCATTTCTCCTTTCTGTGATCTGCTCCCACTTCTACTACATTTACACTCAATTTAGCCATGCTATGGTTCATAAACTGAATAAGGATTTATTTTTCTTAATAAGAAACCAGACCACATGGATACTTGGTCCCAAATTATATTTTGCAGCATGCAACAAACATGCAAAGTCTGTCATTATCTTGTTTCTCTTGGGGTAATAGTCAGTATTTTGCCGGACTTGGGCAAGCCAGCATTAGTACTAAGATCACAACATACAATAAAAAGTAAAATATATATTTATATTAGCGAGGACACCTCAGTTTAGCTGAAATTCAAAGCCACTTGATGTCAGTGTTCAAAACACATTTACAGTTTGAAATGAGTGTTGTCACTTGGCCTCTTGAACCTTGTTGAATGCTGAATCATTTGTCACAGTGACCCTCCATTTTCCACAGTGGAGTGATTTCTTCTGTGAATGGCTGACATTCAGTTGCATGTGAAATTGGTCCTGCCAGTGAGGTTTTAAGCCCTTAACTCCAAATCTCACTGTACTCTCGGCTTTTCTCCAGAGCGTGCAACATCTTTATTCCCACGGTTTCGCATGCAGTCGGATTTCTCAGGGGATTCAGACAGGAGACAAGCAGAGCGGATAATCGCAAGAAAAAACAGTTTAAAAGACTAATTCCTCCCCAACCCCCCTTTATCATGATCTCAACTTCTTCTTGCGTGTATGTGTTATTGAGACAGAAAGAGAGACAAAAGAACAAATGACAGTGACAGAGAGGTGGGTGTACACTACAATATATGATTAGTAATTTGCAAGTGTCCCAACTGTGCCGCAGTGTAAGACTGAAGAGCATTTATTCTCCCAGATCAACCGTTCAAACATTGCGTTCTCAACATCTCAGCACACTTTATCTGTTGTTTTTATAAAGTTGTTTGTCGAAGCAAAATACAAAAAACTCTTATGGACAAAATGTAATGATATTGCAGCTATATTGTAACCATTTAAATCTAGTTTGTCATACTCAAAGCAATTTTCCTGGTGAGAAGGAGCTGAGCCTCTGTTGGCTGATTTGTTGCCTAAAGTAATAAAATTAGATTTGCCTGCAACGGAGCAATCAGGGAAGCTATTAAGTAAAGCAGTAAGGAGGTGTATGCACATTCACAATCCAGACCGGGTGCTCCAGCATGGAGAGACACTGAGGAAGAAAAATGATAGCCATACACTGGATTGATCCTCTCTTAGTGGTTTAATAACAACATTGAGTCTTTATGGGTAAACATCCCTGTATGAGTTATGCTGCTGTGTGTGTACATTTGACAGAGATCGGTTAAAGTTAAAATGGTGCTGAAAATACCACAAACCACAAATCAATGCAGAGTGGAACAGATTTTTTTTCTTCTCATCTCTAACTATATTAGCATATACAGTATGTGTCACAATTATTTTAGTTTGCGACTGTCATATTTAGACTATACTGTAGCTATAACCATAAAGCACATGCAATAAGGCCCTTTACTTTCCACAGTAACTTGCTATTTGTGGGTTTGAGTTAACTGTCTCAACAACCATTGATCATGTTAGCATATCGGTTGTGAACATGTGTGCAAGTACAGTCCCAGAAAGCCGCCATAATGGCTGCAGACTCTCAGTCTTCTTTTGTAATCACCAGGTCCACACGGGACAGCGAGGACGAGGATGACGAAGACAGACGTGGACGAAGCTGCACTCTGCAGTACCAGCACGCCATGGTCAGAGTCCTGACCCATTTTGTAGCCGAGTCACCTGATCCTCGAGGCCAGACGAGCTTCATGTTGGGCACTGATTGGCAGGTGGACATCACAGAGCTGGTGTGGGATTTCTTGAAGGTAGAAGACCCACAGATTGCACAGCTGCTGGACAGAAAGATACTGGTGGGACTTGACATGGGAATGACCACTATCCAGGTAGGCCATGTGCTTTAATGGGGCGCTACTTAAAGGATCTGGGGCCTTATTCACAAGTATCTTTTCTTACCGCTATGAGTCTTCCCAAATGGTGCTAAAAGTTCCTTGCTAAGAGTTTCCTCTTCAGACCTTCTCACAACTTTTACTGAGGAACTGAAGGAACTCCTAAGCTGACAGAGGGGTCACGGTTGACCCTGTTGCTATGGATGACTTACTTACTCACTATGTCTACAATGACTGGCTGACAGTTGATCAGACTGTGTCAGTGAATGTGGAATAAAACATTAATCAATGGAGCAAGGAACAAATTAAATTATATTGATGAATCGATAGACTGCAGCAGCTGTCTTAGTGACTTACAATAGGAGTCCTCTAGACTTCTCACAGACTGAGCAGCTGTTTTTAGTGCTGAAATGTTTTGAAAAATAAAAACGTAGGAGTCTTAAAGTTAGGACTGACTGAGGAGATTTTCCTAACTCAGCCAGTCAGGAGCTACCTTTAGCTTTAAGATGTTTTGTGAATATGGCCCCTGATGTGTAACATTTAAAAATGTGAAAGAATTATTAAAGGATAATTCCATTTGATTATAACTTGGATCTTGCTTTCATACTTTTGACAATCATTTCTATTAGTGAGCCAGGAACTTGGCAAAATCACACATAAGAAGGTAACACAAAGAAAGAGCAGTCAGTCAGTTTGACAGATCTTACAAATAAATGCAGGTTAGCCAAAATTATTTCACAGAGAAAACAAAGGTCAGATGTAAAATTATTACTCAAACCGCACATTGTTCCTTATTCAACTTTGACCCATTGTACTTGTTTTCCTGTGCAATGTGGGACTATTGCAGACATCAGTGCTTTAGATTGACTTATTTGGCTTGTTTGTCTGTTTGTCTGACCTCTTGTATTTTTGCTCCGTCGAACTTCATTGTAGTGATGTTGTTATATTCACAATCTTAGCAACTACTTGGTGAGTAAAGTGGTATTACTAACGATGGTAGAAACCACAAAAACCAGTTGCAGTAAACCAGAACTATTCTTTCTTCAATAGGCAGGTGTAAAAAAAAAGACAATAGTTGGTAGCCTTTGTCCAATGCCAGTACATTTGTTAAGTAATCTGAATGTTCAATTGAGTTATAGTGGCTCTTCACATGTGGATGCTACTCGTTCCAGTGCTTCCCAAATTAACTTTATTTCCCATGAATCCTGTTGTTCCCTGTCTCAGTGATGGTCTTAGCTACTTGTCCTTCTTCCTTCCCCCGCTAGTGCTTTGTAAAAACATGGAGAAGGATCTGGAAACAGCTCTTCATAACAATGAATATGCATTCACTCATTCCACCATCTGCCATCATGAGAATCTTTTAATGCTTTAGTCATGTTTGTGCCAGAAGATCAGTGCCTGCTTCCGCTCTGGTGTTGCAAAGTTATCCTGCATATTTCCCCCCGAATCTGATGACACACAATGTAAAATGCAGTGCAGAGGGCAGTGGAGGTTGCCAATGATCTTGGCAAAGGTCTGTTTTGTGTAATTACTCTAGTTACTCAAAACTATTGTGGTAACGATTTTATTACTGTTATAGTATCATCAAATTGGAAACATTTCAATTACTTGAATATTGAAACCATATATTGTCTTGCATAAATAAAATCACCATGTAGTACACAATTCTGAACTTCACTGTTGTGCATCTTTTTGTCAACATAAATGCATGCTAGAACAAACCTGTGAAAGGTGAATAATACACGGTAGGAACATGAACATATTATGTATTCCAGGGACAATAACAGATGCCGCTGTCGATGCTACGGTTCGACTAGTACCTCCTTTTGTCTAGTACAGGCAGGTGCTTGCTGGTGTGTCACAGCCTGTATTGTGGGCTCTCAGCAGCTGGCGACAGTGAGTGGGTTCTCCCCCTCTGCCTTTTGTTTGTTGGGCTCTTTAGGCTAACTGGATGAATATCAGTCTCCTAATGACATCTGTGTGAGTGGGATCCGTTCCCTGGCATCTGAGGACTCATCTGTCTGTGTGCAGACGTGTCTTCACATTCGCAAAAAAAACCCAAGCTTTGATGAAACAAGCAAAAACCGGAAAACATGACAAGTGCAAAGGTCTGACGGCTGTGACTACCTGTGCCACGCACGATGCAGACTGATGCATGAGGAGACCTTTATAAGGATATGCATAAAGTCACTCTGTACTTTGGATGGCATTCATCATAAACACAGTATGACTTCCTGCCTCTGTTTTGGGGTTAAAGTGTGCTTCTCTTCTGGATTACCAGTATTAATCAAAGGGAATGGATTCTTACCTACAGGAGATATGGGGGTTGGATGGCAGCCAAGTAGAGCTGTTGTTTGATCTACACAGCCTGAGAAAACGGATAAAATAAAAAGTAGGTTTTGTGTATCGTTTTGCATATTGCGCAGGGGCTTGTGAGCCTTTTATGTTAGATGAAACACTTGCAAAGACATTTTCTTAAATCACCTATAACTTGTGGTAATCTGCTTTTTCAAGTCTGTGACATCTTCACTGCTAAGTGCTCATTGATGTGATGTTTTTGCATTCCACTTCACTTGTCAATCAAGCGGTGTGACCAGTGGTGACTTATTACTGCTTTCAGCTTTTCTGTTGATGAAGTTTGAGTTTCTATAGGTAGTGCTCCTTTCTCTGTTCAGCTTTAGTTGCTTTCGTTGCTGATTTCTCCTGGGAAAGACCTCTCCAACCCGGGGTGTCTAGAGCAGGAAATGAAAAGCTTTTATAAAGGCTATAGAATAGACTGAGACACTTTTATACAGAGTTGCATCTGTAATTTATCTTACCAGAATGTCACAGATTATTGTTCAACAATCATAAAATTTGAAACTAAATTAGTGCAAGCAAATTTAATTAATCATCTTTTCCTTTTAAAATTCCTTTAGTATTGCACTTGTAATCTGAAATGTGTTTCCTTCCCTGTCTTTTGCACCTCCTAGGTGTTGTCTCCTTTGTCAGACTCAATCCTGGCAGAGAAGACTATCACAGTGGTGGATGACAAAGTGACCATCACAGAGTTGGGGGTCCAGCTGGTCACGGGCCTCTCCATGAGTCTCCAGCTCAGTCCAGGAAGCAACAGAGCCATTCTGGCTACCACGACCACACAGGAGGTTCTGCAGAGCCCAAAACAGGTCGGGACACTGTAATATATATAATAGACCTGAAATAAAGTGTGAAGTGAGCCTTATTTTATTGCTCATCTCTCACTATGCCATCACAGTTATATGAAAATAGAATAAAACCACACCACCAATTATTTACAAACACTATTTAGCTAGGTGTGATTAAGACAGAGTGATGTCTATTCATTTAACACCATTAATTATTGCCTCAAAGCATTAGTCTGTTAAATTATTCTTCATTGATTTGATTGCAGTTTGATAAAAGACAGAATTTTATATATCTGCTGAAGCCAAAAATGTGCATTCTGCAGTCTTGATTATTGTGCTTTCCAAAACAAAAGACTTACTTCCAGATTCCATTTCACACTAACAGGGCCCTTGAATGAGCAATTTTACAATCAAAGAGAGCCGTGAGTGTGCATGTGCTCATGTACATGTGTCTATTTGTTTGTTCCACACCATCCCTAACCCTCTTAACTCCGAGGCTTGAAAGCCAGAGTGTGACAGAATGTGTTTCCTTGGGCAGCTAATAGAAACGGGAGCTTAATCTCAGAGCATGTAAAAGCAACACCACAGCTTCTGTACCAAAATTTGACTTACAGCCCAAACTTGGCCCTCCTATCATATTTTGCCTCCCTTTCTCATTTGCTGTAGCTACCCTCGTTGTGGCCTCTTTGATCTGCCTATCAAGCCCTGTCACTCGTTCTCCAAACTGCTCCTTTGCGTTACTCTTCACTCTCCTCCAACTGTGGAAAGAGGGGACGGCCATTTATCTGCCCTATCTCCACACGCAAAGTGTGAAGATAAGCAGGCAGCACTGCACTCTAAGTCCTCTGGAGTCAGTAATTAGGAAAGACCACATGGACAGACCACCGTGGGGATCTACTTGTACGCCTCTGGGGATTTGTCCTTCGGCGGCAAAAAAAGGCAAATTGTGAAACTGCAGTAGGAGCAGGCCTTAAGATGCCCATGTATGGCAAATCCTCAGTCACATGAACAATGTTTAATGTTATTGTTTGATCTTTTCTGCCTATCTTTTTAATCTGTATCCTCCTTAGCTTAGAGAGAATAGCTGCTGAGTTAGTGAAACCATGTGACTTAGTGAGCTTGTATTCAACTTACGTCCCACCATTCGAAAGCTCCAATATACTGTAAGTCTCTGTGGTGCATTGACAAAATAGACATTGAATGCAAACAATCAGTATCATTTTTACTAATTCACTATCATCCTGAAAGTAACAGCCAGTGACAACAGGAAAGAGGATTACCTGAGAGTACCTGAACATCTGGTTGATGCTCTAACTACCCAGCAAAGAAGCCTTTCATAATAATCTCAGCGCTAATACACTGAAAACAAAATTATCCGTTACAGTCTGTTTCTGCTAAATGAGGCTAGATGCAGTATTTTTATACTATAAGTTCAATTGCTTTGTAATACCAAAGCACAATATGTCTTTGTGTCCCTCACTATTTATTTTCTCTTATTCTTACTCTCTCTTCTTACATTTTGTTTTGTGTGTGTGTATTTTCGCAGGAGGCTTTGATCAGCGCCTGGCTACAGTTCAGCGACGGCTCTGTAGCTCCTCTAGACCTGTACAATCCCGACTTTTTTGTCCTGACAGCCACCTCCCTGGACGAGGATATAGTGACAGTGCAGCAGGACCCCTCGTGGAAATGGCCTGTCATTGTGACGGAGGCGGAGGGCCAAGGCTTGCTGGTCAGAGTGGAGATGACTGTTTGCGAGATCTGCCAGAAGTTCAAGCGCCGCAGCATCCTGGCAGCAGGGAACTGTAACATCAGGGTGAAGTTTGGTTATAGTGACAGCTCAAGGGGAGGGAGCAGCGATTACGGTCCCGATGGAGAGGATGTGGAGAACAGGGGTAGGCTATCCCCCTCCCAGGACAGGACCAACCTTGACACCCACTACTATGGCAGCTCCATCTCCGACATGGAGGACGGGGTGTTGAGGAGGGCCACCACCACTAGAAGTGCAATAATGCGCAGACCCAATGGGGATAAACTTTCAGACGATGGTAGCCAGAACATACCAATCGACTTTGCCGACTTTCCTGCCCAAGTGGACCTTCCCCGTGGCCGCAACATGGACGATGACCTCATTCAGACTGCTCGTGGACTCACAGACCTGGAGATCGGCATGTACGCCCTGCTGGGGGTCTTCTGCCTCGCTATCCTGGTGTTCCTCATAAACTGCATTTCCTATACCCTCAAATACCGCCACAAGGAGTTCTCCATTGAGGGCCAAGAGAACATGAACCATGCCCACGACTGGGTGTGGCTGGGGAATGAGGCAGAGCTGCTAGAGAGCCAAATCAGCTTGTCACCCCAGCAGGAGGAACAAACCTCCATGATGGACTCGAGCAGCGGGCTCGAGGAAGGCAGCCACTTGCTGAACGGAGGCTCGGCCCAGAAGAACGTGCAAGGCCAAGTGCACCGGGCAGCGGACACAAGCTGCATAACCAAGGAAAGCAAAGGAGACTCACCCACCACCAAGAGGAAGCGAGTCAAGTTCACCACATTCACCACCATCCCCTCAGACAATAGCTACCCCACTGTGAACACACTGACTGGAAGCCACAGCCAGGACATTAAGTGGGTGTGCCAAGACGTAGAGATGGGAGACTCCAAGGAGTTGCGCAATTACATGGAAAGATTAAATGACAGTGCTTTAAAAGAGGTGGCATAATATACTGTGTGCACTTGTAACAAACTCACCCTTATGCCTTTCAGAGGAAAGTGGGTCTGGATATAAACTTGACCCTAGGTCGGTGAAAGAGAAAGACATTTACTTCAGAATCACCCCAAACTGCCAAAGGGTCATAAAATTCAAGAGGACTGTCACAATGCCACAAGTGACTGACGGTGAATCACTAATGAAAAATATGTCAATGAATGAGGACATCAGGTGGTTCTTTTCGTTTCATTTGTTTATCAGATGATTACCTTTTTATCATCATTTTATTATTACAGGGTTTAGATAGAATCAAGTAATGATCCCTGAACTGATCAGCAGTAACTATGACCTGTGATATCCAGACAACATGTAAATTTTAAAACCAACAGTAACATGAGTAGATAGATGTTCCAAATGTTTGTGCACATTAAATGGTTTTGGAAGTTTTGTAACATTTTGGATATTAATTTCTTATGCCACATCCTCACTCTTTGGAAGAGTTCTGGAAAGGCCGAAGCAAGCCAAGAGAAACTCCTGCATGTAGTTGGGGAAAAAAAGGCACAACTTCCCGGTTCATTCTCATCCTCCTTAACACGGCAGAGGACCTGTTATGTATATACTGAACAGTCTCCTACATATTGTATTGCTCTGTATATTGTATTTTCATAACATTTAAGGAATACACAACAATGTCAAGAGCGTGTATCAGCTTTTATTGACCGCAGCATCATAAGGCCTTTCATTTCTCATATCCTAAGGGAGAATTGTGCCGCTTTGTTAAAGTTAACTGAGGAATGAGCAAGGTGAGCTAATTAAACACATGACAATACCCCTTTAATGATGACCAGTGGAAGAAACCAGTGGCCATTAATACTCTCATCTCATTTATTAGAATACGGTCCTTACATGGCAACTACTGTAGTGTATGGAAGGGCTTTTAAACTAAATGCCTGAACAACATGGTAATGTGACATTTCCTCTGCCACCCCCCAGTTTACAGTTTTGTGAGCTTTGAAGAAAATGCCAATTAAGGTCTCATTAACCTCTGTCCCATAGCCTCCAGGAGAGCATACTGATGGACTAACTGGGATGTAATGTGCTCGCCATCTCTCGGGGAGCATGTGGATACAAAGGGGGATAATTACAGGCAAGGTGGGAAATGTTTTCTTTTTGGAAATGGATCTTTTATTATTCAGATAATTGCACAAATAATAATCATCTCTGAAAACTTCCTAAACAAAGGCAGTCGGCTGAAAAATTGCATTTTGCTCGGTGAACATTATTATCATCACAGTGGTGTTGGCTGATTGTGTTTTTGTGTTATTATTTTCCATCAAGCAGAGAAATGTTCACATTATGTTAACTGTTGCTGCAGTGTGGATCAGATTGTTAATCAGCAACGCTCACAATATTAGCTTGGAAGAGGGGAGATGAAAGATACTTCAGCAAATGGTAGCACTACCTTGGGTGTAATTAGGAATGCCGTTTAGATCGGCTTGGTCATGTCAGCATTGAACGTCTAGACACCTGTACTAAAGTTTAGTGGCTTTTCTACTTTTATTTAATTAGTTCAAGCAGCTTGTTGACTGACTCCTTTTTATGCTTCTATGGTGCTGCTATTGATCCACTACATGCTGAGCCAGAACATTGAATTAACAACAAAAAAATCAATAAATGAGGTACTAATAGAGAGATGACAAGCCATATGAGGGTTAAAGATAAGTAAAGGAATGGTTCAAGATTTTGGGGAATACACGTATTTGCTGAGAGTTAGAGGAAGATTGATACCACTCACATGACTGTTAGCTTAGCTTAGCACACAGACTAGAAATAGAGGGTAACAGCTAGCCTAGCTCTGTCCAAGGGTGACAAAATCCACTTGCGAGCACCTCTAAAGCTTACAAATGAACACTTGCTATCTCGTTTGTCTAAACTGTACAAAAAACAAAGTGTCAAAATGTCACATTGTGGTTTTACTGTGGGTTATATGCTATTTCTTAGCTGGGCTCAAAAACTTCCTGAAGTCTCAAGATATAATGTGTTAATCAATGAGCAGTTCTGGTAGGTGAACTTTGTTACCTTTATACAGAGTCAGGATTTAGCGCCATATTTACCGTACAAACATAAGAGGAACAAATATTTTCTGGTGTTTTATTTTTTTTTATTTTTAAGAAACTGAGTTTCAAAGAATAGCCATTTTACTTTTGAAGTGTCTGTGAAAATGAGCTGTTGGTATTGCTTTCAGATACTTGCATGCACACACACTCACACTCACATTCACTTTCACACACACACACAGAAAACTCACCTCTTTGTCTCTGTTTCTTGTCTGTCCTGATTTCCTTTTTTTCCTGCGATGCAATACCGTCTCCTATGTGAATTTCCTGCTTCTGTGGCTCTATCGGTGGCTGCAGGGGATTGAAGCGGGATCCATGTGCAGCATGTGCTGTGCACTGGGACCGTGGCTGCTGCTGTGCTCAGCCTGTGGACTGTGAAGGGTGAGGAGAGCCGCTGTAGGTCTGGGAGGATTTAACTGTCAGCCACAAGGGGCATGATTGATGGGGGGCCCTGTTCAATTAAAACACCACTGTGACTTTCTTTCCATGACCATCGTTGTTGGCTTCAGCTTCCTCATGTTGGAACAGAACACCAGCCCATTAAAGACCCACCGTCTCTGCCCCCTTGGGCTCTGGTTTTAGACGCATGTTCACACCTGCTGGGACGTGGCACTGGAGATTTTAATGATTGTATTCACTTCCATTCTTGGAAGATGGAAACTCAACACTTATTTTTGTTGGCCTTGAAGTCTTGACTTCCCTGAAAGAAAAGAAAAAAACCTTCCCCAGGCCTCCATCTTAAATGGATTTTTAATTAAATTGATGATGTGAGACCAACAAACTCTCACTAATGGTTGGCTGTGCTCCCTGTGGTCCTAATGTGCCGGGTCTGTATTTGCAATTTCCAAATGATTATTCGCTGCTTGATTTATGTTGCTTCCTTTGAATTCATTTTTAAATCAGTTCACAGTAGTTTCACAGCTACTAAACACACTGTAGCAGAGGAACGAAGGAGCAGCTGACAAGGTCAGCTTGTCATTCCGGTCTGACCAATTTTTACAGATGGAGCCGCAGGGAACCAATGACAACATTGTTCATAAACGAAACCCTTGTGCCAAATCTGTGTCTTGTAAACAAAGTCTCCCACCTGACCAGTGCGCCACAGTGGGAAGACAAACACTAGAGTACACAAACACACACACAAATGTTCACACACACAATAACTTGTCTCACTATCTTTGTAAGGGCTCTATTTACTACTTTACAGCCTACAGTAGCCCCTTGCCCCAACCTTAACCTAATTTTAACCTTAAAGGAATGGTTCCACATTTTGGGGAGAGCACTTATTAATACATCCATGGCTTATTGACTCTTTTGCCAGTAGTTAGATGAGAAGATCAATACAGCACTTTCATATGTGTCTGTTAAATATGAAGCTACAGCAGCTGGTTAGCTAGCTCAGAAAAAAAGACTGAGAACAGGGGGAAACAGCTAGTCTAGCTCTGCTGAAAATTAGAAAAATATCCACTTACCAGTAGGGCTGCAATTAATGATTAATTTAATTGATTAATGTGTCGATTATTTTCTCTCCAAAATGACAAAAAAGACTGAAAATGGTGAAAATGGTGATCACTGTCTCCCAGAGCGCAAGATGATTGATTACGGATACGGATTCAACAAACAAGATATAACATCTTAATTAGTAAGCTGTAGAGGTGCTTATAGGCAGATTTAGTTACCTTTGGACAGAGCCTGGCTAGCTGTTTCCAGTCTTTATATTAACCTAAGCTAATCGGCTGCTGGCTGTAGCGCCATATTTAACAGACAGACAGAGACAATAGCACTGACCATGTCAACTAAGTGAATAAGCGTATTTCGCAAAATGTGGAACCACTGCTTTAGAATAAGGCTGGCTTGATTCTGTAGTCAACAAAACCCATGGATAGATTTTGAACAAATAGTCTTTAATAGTGTTTCGTAAAAGATAAGTGTAGTTTCCTTATTCATATCTTAAAACAGCTGGACACTGTAGTTTCTAGCAAATGTTTCTTAACAGTGTATTTCTTGGGGCATTTTCAGCTCTGAGGATTTGAACACATTTGGTGCTTTAGTTAGTATTTATGGCAGCAGCAGGACAGTGTATGTGGGACTGACTCGGTGCCTATGTTCATGGTAATGAAGGAACATGTCACCCAGTGCTACAGTGTGGCTCATTTATGTGTTGTTGTACGGACAACAATGGAGGTCTATGGAAAAGACAAAATGGCTATTAACTGTTTAACTTATATGGGCTATGTGGAGGTGTCCTACAGGTGGATCCTAACAGCTGATATAAACACACACACACACACTACAGTATAAACATATGCACTAAAAAGATATATCAGCCATGACTCAAAACCCAAAGGCAATAAACAACTACAGTAGCTAGTGAAGCCCTTCAGCAGCATGAGGTGAGTACCCAACCATGTCATTTAGATATATCGGCCCAGGAGGACCAGTGGGGCACGGTGCACAGGGAGCAACATATCACCCAGCGCTCTGAGACAAGCTGGGGCATTTTTCTGCTTGTTGAAAACAACAGAAGGTCAGAGGGCTACCAAGATACACCTGGCACAAATGGTATTTCTCAAAGTGGGTGAGAAAGATTTATCTTGATACATGTACTGTTTTATGGGAGTCAAGCCCCATTCTGCACAAATAAGATGCTTTAAACCACAGGGCCTGCACATAATAACCAAGGTTGATGCCGTAAATCCAAATGGATGTACGCTGTTAAAGCATTTTATGGTTGCTTATTTCACAGATCATCTATCTGAATGAACATCCTTAACCCGCCGTTGTGCTCAACCCCACAGACAGCACTCTTTCAAGCGACAAGACTAGCTCATTTTCCGGAACAGGAGATTGTGTGAGGCTCTACATGTTTTCTTTTCCATAGCTCACATCCACAGCATGACTTCACTTGGGGACAGCATGTTTGAAACAGATCAACCCTGAGTTAAACAACTTCTCTCTTGTTCATCGCTGTCCCATTTGGAATCTTGCACAGAAAAGGCTCCAGGATGTCGACCAACAAAGACAGCTCAGATAAGATAATTAGTTCTATGTAAACGCGGATGATTAGTGCTTAGAGATAGGCGGTGTGTCTGCTTGGCCGTTTTCTTAAACATTGTGTCTGCATTAGCTTATCTTAATTAACATGCGATGATACGTCCTAATCCTCCAATTACTGGAAGAACATCTTCGGGAGCATCTGACGGTCTCTCATTACACAGGTAAGAGTGCGTAATACAATTAAAAGCAGCTTAACATCGTGTAGACTATGCCCCACATGACCCCAAAAAGTCATTTAGAGAAGATGTAGACAAAGTTACATAGAGCATGGAAAATGGTATCTCTGTCCAATTAATATGGTGGACAGAGACATCAGCTAAATTCAAAAACAAAATCTTAATTTCACATTACGCATGTTGATACTGTACACGTTCAATCTTGGTATTCTTTCACTTGTACATCCTTTTAGCAACATTTCTGAGACTTCATGAACAGTTGTTGGAAAGTGATTGGGAGACAAAAAGGTTAAATCAGAACTTCAGAAGGTACATAAAAGGTATAAATGTATTCAGGAGGGGCTTTCTCTACACCACTGTTGTTTGCTTAAATCCTGGCCAATAAATCATCTTAAAATATTGGGAGGCCAGTGCTAAAACCATATTTTTTAGTGTTATTGCCTTTCAATTCTGCCTCCATAACCACTTCAATGTGTCAGGAATTCCTCTCAACATGAGAAACAAGCCGCCACAGTAGAATTATGACCTGGAGGCATTGTGTTGGTTTCAAACATCAAGCTGTCTGCTCAGTCACAGCTATGTAGGCTCTCGGACCAAATTAAAGAGGAAACGGCCCTCTCCGAGCCTTATGGCTTTGAGGTCTCAGCATTAAAAAATGATCTGTGATGACGTGTTGATTTCAATCTGTGTCTGATGAAACTGAGAAGAAATATGCTGCTGTCCCATTGGGAATGCGAGATGAGGGTTTACACCTCTGCGTTTGCAACCTTTTCCCCAACAGCCCACCACAGGGTGTGCTTTTTGTAATATAAATAATTTAGGCACTCCATTTTAAGTTTGCCTTAGGGCCAACAAACCCTAACCTCGATCATGAAAGCATCGCGGCAGGCTTTAAAGGCATAATCTGTGATTCAGATATAAACAACATGGTCGCCCCATTGCCTAAACTCAAAATACAGGACTAGAACACGCTATCACTCTAAGTTAATAATGCTTTCTGATGCTGTAAAATGTTCGTTTACATCAGTAATATATGTGAACACAGCAGTTAACTTTTAGATATACAGTATATGTGTAGAATAGTAGGCTACTATTTTAACATTTATACATGTAACTCTTAAGTCCAGTCAATATACCTGTGATTATATGGTCAGCAGTTTTGAATTTTAACACCCAGCACCTCTTTTTTTTCTGACAAATGCATCAATCAGTTCAAGAGTGGGTGACTACAAGTCCTGTGACAAAGCAGTGCTGGCCTGAAAGAAAATCTGATAAATAAGCATAATAAGCATAATCCTTTTTTACAACCACTTTGCTATGTGACAGCAGTTAAAGTGATGTGACAGACATCTGAGCTGGCTTTGAAAGCCATTAATACAATGACTGGAAGTGACCCAAAATCCCAATTCTCATTTTAATATACTTTAATGGCCACAAATATAACCACAAAACATATTCCAGTTCTGTAGCAATATGAAAAGAATATAATAAAAAATATATATGACGAATATAATTCCAAAATGAACTTAAAGAGGACATATCTTGTTAATTTCCAGCTCTACATTTATATTCTGGGGCTCTATTGGAATATCTTTACACGATTCATCGTTCAAAAAACTCCTTATTTATCTTATACTGGCCCTTTAAGCATCCCCTCAGTTAAGCCTCTGTCTGAAACAGGCTGTTTTATCTCCTGACTCTTTAAGGCCCCTCTCCTGATGAGCCCACTCTGTGCTGACTGGCCAGGTTCAGGAAGCCTAGCGAGGGGCAGCCATGTCTGTCATGTAAAGTTACTGCTGATGAGAACATTTCCTGCTTTTACTGCTACATATTAAAGCTTTTAAATTAGCGGAGCTTTGTTAGCAGCGCTATTCTTTAATACAAACAGTTCTACGCAAGAAGATTTGGAGATTCTTGGAGCTCTTTGTTCAGTGGATCAGTTAGAAATAATGCAGGGAAGAATAGTACAAGCAGAAACAGCCACAGTGATGATGATGTATGATGAAGAGCTGCAGATGACCAGCACACCTCCAACAGGTAAACAACTTACTTTATAACCGTGCTGTGTAATGGAAAAACACTCACAGCATGCCAGCTCGACTCGAGTCATGGCTCAGCGTGACTACCGCTAAAATAATGGAAAAACACGATAATGTTAGTGGAGCGGAGCAGTGAACTCCAGCACTAACAAACAAGAGCAGCTGACAAACAAACACTGCAGCAGTTGTGGGCACGCTGTGTGTGGAGCATATTAAGAAATCCGTCACCAGTTGACATCAGCTCAGTTTGAAAGTAGAAAAAAAAAAATGTTGGAAACCGAGCGTTCAGTGCAGTCTGAAGCTGGTGCTTTTTGCTCACAGGGATTACAACTACATACGTTTGACACTTTCACCAGTTTAATATGAACATCCAACATTGTAACACTGTATATGACAGAAAATAAGGAAAGGCATAATAGGTCCCCTTTAACAAATCTTTGTAAGAGGACTGAGATGACACAGCAAGTGTATATAAAATATGCAATAAAACAAGGAATATCCATTTATCCAAACAATTAAACACAAACTAAAATCAACCATCCCATACTGTCAGCAAGATAGCTTCTGGTTTTTATGTATTATGACAACAAATGTACCTTCATTTACACCACAGGGTAAACACTGATCTGAGTTCCCAAAGGCAGTTTTTTACTTTTCCTGGAGAGTTACACTTGACACTATTCCTCGAGCCCTGAGAGTTTTCTTGTTTTAATACCATTTTGTAGCTTGTGCTGTACCTTATTTGGAGGCTTGAAGAATCACACACACAGGCAGTATCTTTCTTCTTAAAAATATAAAGTTAAAACAAATGTATCACAGTCTAATAAATACAACAACAAAACAGATGCTTATTTTTTAAGATTTTCTGGCAAAGCTTCAAAACCATAACAACACTGCAAAAAGTTCCTGACAAGAAATACTGCGATTATGGCTAAATTTAAAGCTAAAGATGTAAATGTGAATGAGTTACATTTTTCATTCTTGTCATTTTATCAAGTCAAAAACTATTTTTTATCACGATCCAAGCACTAATGCCACAGATATTTTAAGAGCTACACTCAAGGTTTCCTATTAAGCTTAAGGTTAGGTTCTAATTAGTTGTGTCACACTGACTTGCAGCTTTGCAGCTTGACCAAAAAAAAAAAAAAAACTGCTCTGAAGCTTCAAAGGAGTCATGGAGTATTTTTAACATGAGGAGTTATCATTATTCATGTATGGTGCTGTCTGTGGATTTATACTGGATTTACTGGGTGGATTTATGTGGATTTACAATATGCAATCACAGGCAGTGGAAACAAACGTGGGATACTTATTTTTCTCCAAATATTAGATTTGAATATTAGATCTGATTAGTTGAATATAAATTGCAGTGTGTTCGTTTGGAATCTCCACAAACAAAAAAAGCCCAATTCTGTCTCAACAATAACAGCAATCACCTCTGGGAATCTGCACCAACACATAAACATAAAATTACCCTCTGTATTAATTTCCCATTCAATTTGTTCACAACTTGGATGTTGCTGCATAGGTATTTGAAGCTCTCCCGCAGCCCAAAGAGGATAAACATAAATAAAGAATAACGCTAACATTCAAGTACACTTAATGCATAGAACACCCCAATGTCAGGCTGTGGATGAATGTCCAGAAATACTGTAAATAATTTGACTAAATAGTGATCATTTGTCATACTAAGGTCAGCAAGAAAAGTGGTTAGCATAAAAGTTCCTGCAAAAATAAGACATTGCTAGAAAACAAAAGTAAAAATCTCACTTTAAAAACAACTAAACAAGACTAGAAATATCTAGATATTGTATTTTTTATGGCACCACTCCTCAAGTCAAGTGCAAATGATCAAAGAAAGGTAATAGGAGTAAACACACAGGAGTAACAGAGTACAGTAGAAATGAATTAAAAACATAACTCCTGTATTAATCTCTATATTTTCAGTGGTACCTGTACATCCAGCAGTGATGTAAAACCATTATTGTTATAAAAAAAGAGGATAAAGAATCCCTGATTACAAGCTAAAACAAACTTAAATAAGAAACATATATTTAAATGTAAAACGTTTTACAGTGGTGACGTCGTAGGATTTGATTAGTAAGTACCTATTCGACAGGCTCTTTGGGCACTGTGTGATTTGACCGGGAAAGGCAGGTACGGTGAGAGGGATACACTATGGGGCTTGTTGTTGGGGTCAAGAGGAGATGTGTCTCTGCCGTTGGCTTCCTGCTCTGGCCCTCTGTTTGTCATATTTGACAGAAACAATGAGGAAGACCAGCAAGGTGACGCCCTGGATCCCCGCCAGAAGAAAGAAGTAGTAGTGCAGAGAGCAGTCATTGATATTACCTAGGAAGAGAAAACAAAGGCATTATTATATCGAATATTTAGGTGACACTCTAAACAGCTGAGAAGTAAGACTGACCTTCAGATGACACTAATGACAAATATGGAAATTTGAGGAACAAAAGAATCAGTCATGACATATTCAGAGAGGGACATTATTCCATGTTAAAAGAAAACCAAAGGTAAATGGCCACAAGTGTTTGTGACTATGGCAGGTTCCTGTGTTCCTGCTAGACATAAAAGGCAGTCTTGAAGTGAGAATGGCAGGAAAACATGATTCTGTCAGGAATTAGGATTCAGCAGGGGGGCTTGTTACTTCTCATCTCACCACATTGAAGCCCTCTGAAAGTGAAGATGCTTGACCTCACACTTCAGTGTTGATATAGAAAGGCAGTATTGTTGACTGAAGTATCAGAAATAACAGCACAATGTGGGCCCTCAGCTGTGATTCGAGCCAGGGAGTCTTTCATCGGTATTAAAGGGACAGTTTGTTTCCTAGTGGGAATAGGATGCAATAAAAGGTAGCCAAAAAAAAAATAAAATAAAATAAACGGATGCTTCCTTTGTGATTTGCTGGGACTGAAGTATGAGTTGTGTACAGGAGGGAGGGGACGACACACAGAACTAGAACTAAGGGCATAGAGTAAGTTGCAAGCATCTAAAAATGGAATAACGCCACTTCTTGACATTCCACAACCACATTTTTTTTTCCATACTGGGTCTGGGGAATTCAACCGGCAGCCTTTAAACTCAGGCTCTAACTGTCTTAACATTTGCTGCACTGTTGATTGAAGAGCTCGTCCATATTCAGCGATTAACCTCAAGAGGAAAGCTCTAAACAAATCCTGTTTTCGCTTTGCTGGGGTTTTACATGAAGGGCAAAGCTGACAACAATACAATTGTCTCCACTGTTCAAGTACGGAGACAATTGGATTGGCATTAGAGCGGCTTTTTTCCTCTTGACCATGTCAGGCAGACCAATTGACTTTGCAGCCAACTGCGTGAGATGATGCTGTGTACTACTTTGCTAGAAGAGGAGATGTTTTTGGGTGAGCCAGCCTTTGAAGGGTGCCTTTTTCTTCTTCAGCATATTGAAGAAAATTCCTGTTTTATGTAACAGGTTCTGTGTGAGGCACCGTTTCAACGGTGGACAGAGATACCTATAGCTTACATCCTACATTATCGTCAAACGAGTAAATGTGAAGCCCCAGAGCAATCTGCTGTCTTCCTCAGAAAGCTCCTATTAGCTTCTCCATGTCGAGCTGTCACACTGAATAAAGAGCCGGAGAAAGAGAAGCAGGCTTGATTTTAATTAGATATGGGGGCAATTCTCAATTCAACTCCTGCCTATTCACATGGTGAGGAGAGTTTGTGTGTGGTGTGTGGGTGAATGTACTCGAGTGCAGTCTAATTACACCTGTCCGTTTAAAGTTAACAGACTGCTGGGTCGAGATGGTGCTTATGAACACAAAAAAAGGACAAAAAGATTTTAACATTTATTTCAGACCGGACTTCATTGGATATTTTATTGAATCATTTTGGAATGTGTTAAGTGTGATGCAGGTACTTGATCACAGCAGAAACGGTGGATTTTGTATTTTTTAAAGCCTCACTTTTGAAGAGAAGACAACACATTAAGGCAGAACAGGGCGGTTGAGGTCATCGCTTCTTATACTAACTAAACAGCTGAATGTGAACGAATCCTTATAGTCAGAATCCAGAAAGTGCGCTGTAGCAAAATAGGTTGTTTGTACAAATCTTCAATTTAATTCGCACGGAACCCACATAGCGTGATGCAGTCAGACGAGGTTGTACAGTTGACGCTGCTTGTTTGAGGCCTCCGCTTCTCACTTGGGTGGCAGGCTGGCGGGTGTTGTTGGCAAACAGCCTTTTCTTCGTTGATAATTTTGCTATCTGTGGCGTAGAACCCAAAATATTTCCATACACCACTTCTCAGATGCTTCGTGCTGTGATTGTCAGCACAGCTTTGGTCGCAAGTGTCCTCCATTTTAGCAAACAACATAACGTTACTAGCTTAGTTTACTGATATGTCAATGGGCCTTGCAATAGGTCAGGCTGATTGTGAGTTTTGGCTTGTAGTCCTCTGCTGGACCACAAGCCAAACTACGTCAAACAGTCTGTTGCACAAATAGACCATAGTGCAATGTTGAATTTGACAAGGTCATTACAGTTGGAATATTTAATTTTTTATCACATTTAAATGAAAATTTGAATTTTGAATAAAACCTAACAACCCTGCTATACAACAGATGTTGCAAGATGTCAAAACTTTATAGAAGTATTACATTAGTGATGTTAAAGGAATATGCCAACATTTTGGGGTATAATCTTATTCGCTTTCTAGCTGAGAGTTACACGAGGTGCTGGTTGCTGTATTTTGTTATCTTTGGACAGAGTCAGGCTAGCTGATTCCCGCTTCTTCCCAGTCTTTGTTCTACACTAAGCTAACTGGCTGCTAGCTTAATATTTACAGTACAGATATGAGAGTGGTAGCTATCCTCTCATCTAACTCTCGACTATAAAACAAATAAGTGTATTTCCCAGAATGTCAAACTATTACTTCAACACTTACTACAAATGCTAAAAGTCTATGAATCCGATAAGAAAACCATGTGGAACAGAGGGGCAAAACACTGGTTCTTCAAGAATAATGTAAAGTCAGATATATTCTGTTAATATGCACATAAATCTGGCCATATGCCAAAACACAATCTGTAAATTCATTGCAACAGTTGTTTAAAACATGAAACTTTTCCTCACCCAGGTCAGGTATAGTATCACTGCATTAAAGGCAGTGGTGTATCGTTAGGTATCCTTGGCTAACATAGAAGGCTTCATGCCCTTGTACATGATTTAACAGGGCATCCTTTGCTGCTGATCAAAGAGCAGGATTAAGTCATTTGAAACAAGTGATCCCAGAGCTTTGCATGATCACTTGTGATCAGTAGAGCAGATCACACTCTGTAATGTCATCGCGTGTATTGTGCTAATAGATAATTCTTTTCCCAGTCTCTCTGTTGTGTGCATGAGCTTGAGGATAATTAGAAATCGAGGGGAATAAAGGAACATCATGATGATAGGATGCACCGCACAGGACTGATTCTTTGTCAATTTTCTGTGCACTGGGCCATCTACACTATATAGCTTGAAACCTTTGATCTAGGAACAGAGAGCTGGCGGACGACTGTGAAGTTCTGCCAGAGCATTAATGAGATGAGTGGCAAATGGAAAACCCTGACAAACACTTTGACCCCCGTCACAGTTTTAACTTATTTTGCTGTCATCTAAATCTGGTCAAAGGTTTAAGTTGTGAGAAATAGATCAAAAACTAAAGTGCTCTTTGAATAATTCATGAAGTGCAAAACAATGTTGTTAACAGGAGAGCACAGGAGGAAAAGGGTAGAGCATCTGGAACGAGGGCGCTTGCATGTTCAATCGATAACTCACTTTAACAGATAGTAAACCAAGAGTCTCCCGCTGCAGTCTTAATTAACAGAGTAGTGGAGCTTACCAAAGCAAGGTGTGCAGAATGTTCTTATTAATACAAATAATGAAGAGAGAGGACATATTTGTACTGGTAAAGGTTTTAGTACAACATGATCAGTGACAGTATGAAAATAAGTGCAGAATTTACTGCAACATATTCAACACTTTCTGAGTTCGCTCATGGGTAGGAACTAGATGTCCCCAGGCACCTAACAAATCCTGATTTTGTGAAGTTTTTATGATGAAAAACTGTTGCTACTGCAGCTTTAAGATTATTCCGACAGATGACTGAATCTCAAACTTTGTTCTAGATTTCAAAACTTCTCTCTTAACAAGGTCCCAAGGAATGAAAAAAGGACTGGCAAAAAAAAAAACATCCAATTTTTGGAACAGTCCTGAAAATTGTGCAAGGTTTCAATTTTGTAACGGCTCTTGCTCTAATTTCATTATACATTAAGTTAGGTTCTACCTCCTCCTTTTAAGCCTCCACCCCCCAGGGCCCACTTGGCTGCTAAGCACTTTCGAAAATATGGAGGGCTAATTACGGCAGCAAAAGACTAAACAAGGACTGGCTGCGAAAAAAAAAAAAACATTAACAAAGCCCATAAATATTTGACATTTATTTTAAAGGCAAATTCTGAGCAAGGGAGGGAAATAGTACAGACCAATCAGAGTGGATTATTATGGTACAAGCCTTATTGTTACACCATTTTTCACTTCTTAGAGGTCCTGTTTTTCAGCACTGAGTCTTTAAATGATCGGGTTGTGATTACACCGAATGCCCATACATAAGAGGTCAGCTATCTAATATCTGAGTGGTATAACTTGTGGGACAGTTTACCTGCGAATGTGTGAGAGCATATCATGTGGGTCCAGATGAAACGGGTCAATATCAATTTAATGTTTGAAAATGGATCAATTGATCCAGACCTTCAGTGCAATGACCCAATATTTTAGTGCTTCAAGGCATTCAAGGTCTCAGAATGAAATCAGAGAGGGAATCAATGCATGTTTGTTTCGGCAATAAATATAGTCATTTTCTGCAGCTCTCCACTCGCTCATGAAACTTTATGATTCCTTCTAATCTGTGCTGAAACCCACGTTCTTACCTCTGACATGTCTAACATGCCCACCAAAAGTTACATTTTCAAACAGAATAAGAGTTCCATGTTAAATTTGCCAGATCTGACATTAAAGGCTTACATTAAAACATTGACATTTCACTGACTGTGATCCAACGCTACATGAGCAGGATATGCGAATGTCAGCTCACTCTGAATGTCTTAACACGTTCCAGACGTGTGATATAAGATCAGTCCAGGACTTGAGCACTGGTCAAAGAAAAGGCCATTTCCTGTCACGTGTCTCTGGCAGCTCACAAAAACCATTTAATTTGAGTTAAAGATACTGAACAGATACATAAAAGGGTTGTAAATTGAATGCAGCAAAAGACATTTTCTAGAAACAAAACCCCTCTTCTGTATAAAGGATATGCCTGTGAAAAGAATAAAGGTTGATCTTTGATTGACTTGGCTTATGATAAAACACCACCAGGCTGCCTTTGACAGGAGAGATGGTGTTTGGCCAGGCCTACAGTAGCCTATATGAAATACCAATATTAAAGGGTTGAAGGATCAATAATTTCCACACATAATCATACTACGTTTAAAGTTTGAGAACAGACGTGGCTCTGCTCAGCTCTACAGACTTATGCCATGGGCGGTCAGTTACATACAGTATGTGGTCATTCACTCCCATATGCTAAATGGTAAAGTTATTCACTTGCAGACATTCAAGAATCAAAGAACCAGAGGCTGGCATGAAATGACTTAGAGGAATCTTTTTCTTCAGAAAAAGTAATGCTATATGTGTTGACTTGAACTTGAAAGGATTTTTTTATAGCATTTATTTTACAGATGGTTTCATATTGTTGGTAAAACACATTTAGAACCTCAATACTGCAAAAAAGAATTCCTGTACAACCGTTTTTGTCCATGAGGGTGGGTTGAATAATTACAGCAACAATTTCAAATAAAGAATTCTTTTCAGCCACCCACTGGGTTCAGTAAGGTCCCAGAATTGTTGAGCTTACACCAAACACTGTGGGACTAAACAGTTAACTTCTTATTAGGATCATTAGATTCGCTTAGTTGTTCAAAGTAGGGATGTCAATGGTTAACCGTTAATTGGTTAACAAACAAGAATATGTTCGACCGGCTATGCATGACGGTCTGTAAGGTTCATTTGCATACACACACCACTAACGGCTAGACAATTACATGTTCACAACATCAGATATTCTTTTTGAATGGATAAAGCTCACTAATTAAAACTTTATGTACATTACGTTAACTGGCTGCTGGCTGTAGCCTTATATTTAACATACAAATATGGGAGTGGTATCTCTCTTCTCATCTAACTCTCTACAAGACGAATAAGCTTATTTCACAAAATATCAAACTATTCTTTTATAGGACAGGTTCACAATTTTTCAAGTCTGTCTTAAAACAATGTTCAGGTGCTCATATGAACATTGAAGGACATTTTGCTCGCTGTAATCATCCCTCCTGCTGGTAACGGCTATTAAAGGGTCAACCTTCTAATGCACTTGGCGGACAAAATCCACAATCCTTGTTTTGTGCAAAAATGTATTTAGAAGTTTATCTGAAAATTTTATGAGGCTTCAGCGGTTTGAGTTTTTTCAATGCTTTTCAGTAGACTTCAATACAAAATTCCCTCTGTGTGTTTCCTCAGACTGTTTCCCTGTTGAGCTGAGGTGAGAGGTTAGTAGCAAAACAAGGGAATTTGGTACCAAAAAGACTAACTTTGTAAGATATTGACTATTCTGGATGCTAAAGCCTCATATATACATTTTTGCACAAAACCAGGACAGTGGATTTTGTCCCCCATCACTTACATTGAAAGGACATTGGGAAGTTCTTGATGTCTATTATGAACAAGAGGAACGATTACAGCAGAAAAATTACATTTCAGTGTAGGCCTACATATGGGCACCTGACTGTAGTTATAAGACAGACTTGAAACTTTCCATTAATATTGGATGAAAGGAATTTCTACATTAAAAACAAGCATGCCACAAAACAACACACTTAATACATAAAAAACACATTTTAAAACACTGGCCTGACTACAACACAACCACACTGTTCACAAATTGTGTTAATTGTTAAAATTACAAGCTTTTTAAAACATACAAGTACATTTCATTTGCACGGCTACAGCCAAACACACAATAGTGAGAACTATCCCACGGTTCTCTGACTGCCTTTTACCTCCATTAGTTCCTTCCTACACAATGGGACCCTATGCCTCTCAGCAGAATCCATTATCACATAGTTCACCACATGAGAAGTGTCAGTAAAATCCTAATGGGCTGCCGAATAGTCGACTGCTCACAAATGGCTTGAGTGGTTGGGGTATGGTGTGTGGGCATCATATGACCTTCTCTGTCAACTTTACTAAACTAAGAATTTCAGCTTTGAGCTTGACCACTTTCCAAACCAGCTGGGAACACCATAACGAAGAAAAGACTCTACGGACTCTATGAAACACTCTACCTATGCTGACTAACATTACTTTGTGCAGAATGGGGGGGGTAGGGGGGGGGAGTGACAGCATGACAGAAAAGCTGAGCATCCACCAGTATGATGCCAGACTAGCAGTGCCATCTCCATGTCAACGCTACAGGGACAGCTTTACTTAAGAGGAGCAGGGCTACGTAATCAGACCCCCAGTCTGTGATTAATGTTGCTCATCTGTCTTCAGGCCCGTACAGCTCAGTACAACTCAGCACAGCTCACCCAAGATGCTGTTTATTGCACACCATTTTGCCTGCAGCCATGGAAATAAGTTGAAACCATTCCACCTAGAGAGCCATGAGATCTGGAAGACGCTAACATCCAACAAACTGTGAAAAACAGCCACAAAAAAACTAACTGCACAATTCCTGACTGTACTTAATGCCTAAGCTTTGTGCAATGTGTCTTTTATCAGTGGCCAGGAGGATGTTTTGTTCCATTTCTTCAGCACACCTTTTAAATGACTTGTTTTGGAAAGCAAAAGAAGTCTTACAGGCAATCCGACTCCGGTTTAACTGCCCCTCAATTGAAGCAAGGCTGAGCAAAGGATAGATTTATGAAGCGTGCCAAGCGTCTTCCAGTGCTAACATCATCAAAAGTACCTCCCTACCTGTCGGCACACTGTATTAATGAGCTATTAGGTGTTTGTGTGTAAACAATTTACAGTGTTGGCTTATTTACCGCATGCTCAGGGAAAAGTGCATCTGGGTTGGGAGCCTCCTCTCGCTAGGGAACCCATCCATCTGCTGCCACCACCGCGCTATTCATTCCACCACTTGGACAGATTTACACAAACCTTTTGTCGTTAGTCTGACATGTCTATTTATTATGGGAAACACTTTTAAAACAAGAGAACTGCACAGGATGTTGTCCCCACCCTCTCTGCGTCTAATTTACAAAGTCTTTAAGTGGATTTTAAATCAGCACGAGCTATGTACATTCTTTCGGTATGTCCCTAGAAAATAAATTTCTGTATCCTGAATCGATACCAACAATTCTATTACCAGTCCACATGTACGGTCGATGTGCAAAGTCAATAATGCACTCTACATGCAATGGACATGTAACAGCAGGTTTGACAACTGTGATGCTCAGTTGAGGTGGTGTTTGGACAGCCCAGAGAGAATTGTATGAGCAAAGATCAGTCATCCCCCTGCTGAAGATGTTTTGACAAGAGCAGCATCATTCTTCAAATTCAACCGCAGACAAAGTAATCTCACGTAGGCATCCCATGACTCTGCATGCATGTCAAATGGCTATGAGGCCAATAACAAGCACAACAGGAGTCTCACACCAATTAGAGCAATTGCTTGTTTCTGAGCAACTCTGTCAGCACTCATATGTACAACTCCATTAACATCCAGCCTTCACAGCTCCTTATTCAAGATTATGTCAGATATTGTTATGGAACTGGTACAGACTAATGACTGACTTATTAGAAAACATGTTAAGCTTTCAGTTGTTAAGTTGAGTGTATAAGTTTTTTCATCTCTTACCAAAGTCTCTGTGTGATGACATCCAGCCAATCTCCTTGATGGACACAATAGCCAACAAACCAGAGCCCACAAAGGAGCCAATCCCAGAGAAAAAGAAGAAGAGCCCCATAATGGCACTCTGCATGGACTTGGGGGCAGCAGAATAGGCAAACTCCAGACCTGCAACAAAGAGAGTCAACAGATATTTGCTGAATTCTTTGTGGAATGTGTCAGGCATGAAACCTGTAACGACAGCTTACGTGTTGTGAACTGTAGCAAATAGAAGAGAAAGCTGGTGTAATGTAGCTCGTTTTATCATGCTTCTTAGACATATACTTTACCTGAACATATACTGTCTGTAATAGTGGAGAAAACACCATTCATCTGTTCAATATATGTATGAAACATGGTGGGTTTTGTTGTCAGCGACTATTTTGCTTTTAATATACTGTATGTGAGACCACAAGGCTTATTCAGCAGCTGCTTGGCAGCAAATTTTCCATGGTGGCACTGTTCTGTTGTGCCATTGTTGGGTATCAAGTCTGCTATGCACTGGTCTCAAAAACAGTTATTTCTGGAAAAGACATCACTTGGTATTTACTGTGTTATGAAAGAAAAGAAAAGAACTGAGAAAATGGGCAAGAGACCTAAAAGAAAGAGATGTGGGGGATGAGGGGAATAAAATACATAGAATCTGTGTCTTTTTTTTGCCTAGTGATCTGTCTGCCTGCAAGCGGACATTGATAATTTCATGGCACCTCAAACGTGATTTTTCAAATGAGGCCCTATAGCTACATCTGTCAGGAGAGATTAGAAGGCTGCGGTTAAATACGTTTGCCTTTTAAGACCTTCCTTAGAGAGGGACATAGAACAAATTAATGTGACGAACAGTTTCCTTACAGATACCTGCGCTACTTCTGCTTAAAAAAAAAAAAAGCTTCATAAGAAAAGGCATGAGGTAAGAGCATGGCAAACATAAGGTTATTACTCAGTGGAAAACATGAATGACCTTTCTAGAAGTTCACAGCGATATATTTGTTTATATCCTAAGCTAACCTTTTGATAACAACAAACACTGGTCAATAGCTGTGCATATCACAGGGGATTGCAAAGGTTGCTGAGGCTTCTAAGATACAACTCTGCACAGCACAGGGAACAACACGGACCAACGTTGCAACATTATGTTAAATCAAGCCCTTGTCTATCTGTGAAAACAATAATTCAAGATACAGTCAAAGTGACGTTCATGTCTCCACCACACGCAGAACAAACAGCTTGACCTTTCTCGACCAAAAGGCAGAATTATTAAAGAAAAAAAGGAAAATTTAGAATTTTTGAATTTCAAATGTGTATATAATTTTTCATCTCCCAAGGGCGCTGTTGGAGGGGTGATTTTTCTTTCTTAGAAAATAACATTAGCCTTTAACATTTTCAAAAGAGCAATACATAATTAAAAATACTGTAGGGGATAATTTTGCTAAGTTTTTGCAAATTCTTATTGCCTGAGAGCAGACACTGCTGGGTTCTGCGGGAGCAAAGAATTACTCATTGTCCTACAAGACTGGGGATTGCAGCGAAGAAGCTTGATGGCACCAGAGGTTTTAAACAGATTTATTCAAACAGTGGAAGACTAAGGGGAAATATTCCTCTTTACCAGATATATGTCACAATTCTGTCAGCCAGATTTCCTTGACATGAGCCCTGTGGGATAGCATGGAGTACGTTTATTTTAGGGATCCCTATAGCTTTGTTATGTCTGGATTTGACTTTCATAGGGACCTGCATAGTTTTGTGCGAATTCCAGTGTTTTATAGGAGTCTTCTGTTAAAATCCTTTATTATACCTGAACTTATTAAACAAATTTCAGTACCCATGGATTTTAAACTTAAAGAAGACAAATGTACATTCATTTCAAAAACCCTGGAGTGACTGGATGGGCTAGACAATTCTTCCACTAAAGCGAGAAAAAAAAGTCTTAAATATTAATGGTTCAATCTTCACTCTTGATATAGAAATAAAGCAAGTGCTATATAGAAGAGCCTACCACAACATAACCCGTAGTAATAGGAGAATGACTCAATCATAGCCAGAGGCCTTAACAAACTCAAATCACTAAGATAATTGAGGCTTTAAGCTGTGACCCTGATGCAGAGGAAAAGACATCAAGTAAGACAGAAAAAAATAAGACAGACACAAAACAGACAGATAAACACAATATAAGGCAGATTTTTTGTTGTGCACAGTTCTAGCATCTCTCACAGACCCCTCTTTTAATAAAAGAGAATATTGTTGCTGTTGTTTCTATTCTTGTCAGATATTTTGCAGCAAGGATTTGATACAACATTAGAGCAATTTCTCATTTTGTCACATTATTGTATTACTAGAGCAATGCGCCCTTATTTCTCATAGCTTTTAATGAAATGGCATTTCCTCTTTAGGTCAGGGCTCACAAGAAATGAGAGCTGGCTTGCTGAGCAGTTTCTGTAAAGTATCAGAGAGGAAGTTTGCAGCTGTCAGTTCCAGCATGAACTATTCTGACCTGCTTCTGCTTTGATTCAATGCTTTTCTTTTAAATCATTTTTCTGGAGAAAAACAAGGAATCTATTTCTCCAGGGAAAGCAAACACTGCTAATTTTCCAGTGAAGGACTACGGGTGGCTTCATATTGATGAGCGTGTGTCTAAGAGTGGTTTGGTATGGTATTTACTGGAGTGAATCATCTGAGCAGCAACAATAAGACCACTCTGAATTTAAATCAGACCTGGAGATATATTCACAAACATTCCTAATGTGAAGAAGTAATCCAAGTGCTGTATTGTGTATTTCTAAGAAGTTTTAATGTTTTCTTCTTCTCTAACTTCTGTTAGTAGTTCGAAGATAAAATCTATTCACAAAAGATCTCAGCAACAGCTTCTAAGGTGACTAATGAATTGGGAGGATGGTTAATATAAAGCTTAGGACTGTCTTAAAGTGCGATGTGTTGGTTTTATGTGTTGAGGATTTGAGATATCTGCCTTTGGAACTTTGGCCGTCACCCCAAATACAATGGAGATAAATCAAATTTTGTTTGTGCTGTACAGTGAGAGATTTTTTTTATACCCTTTATACCAGAGTAGCAACATCTCCAGTTGTATTAGGCCAGTGGGGGCAATGTCTCAAATCAATAAACAGGGCCACTTCATGGCAATATTGGATCCTACAAGATTCTTGCATTCTTACAAGGTTTTATATTTTTCAGGTATTTAGTTCACCAGATTAGCCAAAGGTAATATTCTCAACTGTTATTTTACCTATAAACGGTTTCATAATAGGCTCAGTAGTCATCAAACATATTGAAAAAAGCTTGTAAGTGGACCTTGTTTTAAGATTATTTTGTCTTTACTCGTTTTTCAATTTAATTTCCTGAAAAAAAAAAAACTCTTTGATGATAAATATCACTATTGCAATATGAAAAACATTTTATATCATCATGCAAAACATCTGACAAGTTCTTCCTGGAGGTTTGCATTCCCTGCAGTGATTAAAGCCCAATGCAAGGCTTTTTTGGTCATTAACTCGTTATATTGTCTGTGGGAATATGACAGTTTCAGTTTGTATTGTAAAACGTTGCCGGCTTTACAGTGAACCAAGGACTGTTCTTTTGTTTCTACAGTCATTAGGCTGTACAGTGCAGCATAAACAAGATGCATAGCATTCTTATAAAGATGTTTAAGAATCATTATCTGCCTCTTTACATGTGACTGTAACTGTAAGCACCCTGATAATTAACTGATGATTAAACATACCGTCACTGTCTGTGTATTCAAGTGTAATATGTCCTAATGAACAGTGCGTCACCTGGGGAAGTATGCTAATTGGATAATTAACAGTAAGACTTGCAATACAGTGTATGTCAGTACAGTTTGTGCATTATCTTTCTTGAGTGTGAGAATGTGTGATGGTGAGGGCAAGACATACATTGTAACAGCCATTTCATATGCTGGGAAATATTTTTCATAGAGTTCATGGTGGTAAATGTCAAAATATCAGGTGATAGAACATTGAGGTGAGAAGTTGAGGTCATGATGGTAATTGTGTTGCCGCGGTTGCTACACCCTCAGGGTTACACGACACAGTATAAAGTATATATCTATGTATTTATCCATCTTATTATCTATCTGTTTGGACGACAAGCAGAGGAAGAGCGCTAATGTGATCTCGGTCACTGGCTGGAGCGAGGTCACAGCTTCCATCATCGTTTCAATCCTAAAAGGTTACTTTATCCACACCTTATTTATAAAATGTCCCATTACTGGACTATGTCTTGCAGTGCTGTGAGAAAATCGGGATAATCAATTATCGATCGACGTCTTGGGCTATTTACTTTAGACTACAACCCACAAACAGATTACGCTGGTGCAGTCTGGCAATGAATCAAGTAAACTGTTCAAAAAGGGTTTACACATTAGTCTTCATTGCATTCTGCTGAAAAGAATGAGCACTACAGTTTAAAGCCTGCAATCCATTCAGAGTGGCTCAGTGTGAAGGTAATTGAGACCAGCTCGAACCATGCAACCACTCAGGCTCGTCACTGGAGGATATAGTATTTTAGTCTGAATCATATGAATATTAATGTCTACTTGACTGCAGAGCTTCTAATAGCTCCAAATTCCACAGGAGATGTCAAACAACTGTACCTGCAATGCTGGCAAAGATTTCACTGATTCCTATCAGCACGTATTGAGGCACTTGCCACCATATGGGTAAATCTGCTGCGTAGTAGACAACGTTGCCAAGCACCTGGTCAATAGTACCATTTGATTTGACAATCTCCAGGCGTTTGGTCTCCAAAATACCTGAGGGAACAGACACAAAAACAGTGTGGAATAGCACAGTTAGCTGAGGGTATTGTAAAAAAAATGGAAAAACAACACAAACACACACATATATAAACTATAATTCTGCAAACAGGGCAAGGGTGAATCTATAGACTCTTAATACACACTTAAGATGAAGACACTCAAAGTAAATATCACTCTGAAATCCATGTCACCAACAAACAGCCAAACACTGCAAGAGTTATAGGACTCAGTGACAGTCCATTAAGGATTTAGCTAGTTTTAAGGCTACGCTTACACTTCATTAAGATCGCATCTGCACGCTTCTATATTGTGGCAGTTAGTAATGGACCAGTGCAGATGGTTCAATAATAACAGCCAAGCAGTTGTCATCAACTGCTGCCGACTCCTTAAAGCTTTATTCGATAGCTATTATCATGTAACCAGCGGCTATTTCCAGATAACTCCCAGAGACAGCATCCAACTACACTTAATGCTGTATTTGAGAGGAGTTCTAGCCTTGTAATCCGACTATCCTATAATACCAGCCGTCCATCTCAGGCAGTGTGGCCACTGGGCTGCCCAGAGCAAGTCTCTCACTATAAACACCCAACCCTGCTCGCCCCCCCCCCCCTTCTCACTAAACATCACACATCAGACAACCCAGTGTGATCCCTGGCAACTCTGCTCCAGTCTTTATGAAAAAGAGACACCTAAAAGCCATTGAGCTTTAACCAAAGGAGATTAGCATATAAAGTTAAGAGAATGTGATAAAACATGCTAAAAAAAACATCACATCAAAAGCAGTGTCAGCACAGCTTTTCAGAGCTGGCCCCAGTGTGTGGTTGAAGTCTGGGATCATTGTACATAAATGAAAAGGGGATCAGAAACAGTGAGAGTGTCCACATGACAGCGTGTCTTCGTCTGTCCCTTTGCACTGCATAGGAGGTCCAGCCGTCCTTGTGCCTTGCGTCAAACCCTGTGAAATATAACTGCACCAATGTCATCATGACAAATTCCTGCACATTGCTTGCACATGGTGATGAAAGTGATTCTAACTCTGAACAGCAGTGGTGCAGCCGATGTTGTGGACACAGAGTGGCAGGTTGACAGCGCGACGTGTTGGATTGACTATTCTCTGGGCAAAAGATGCCACACTTGGTCATTCACAACTATCCATCTGTCAGTCTCTGGACAACATGATTTCAGTTAGTGGACAGATGTAGATAAGCACTAAGGACATGCAGAAAGCCAGCCAAGGGAAATGCAGTTTGAAACATAATAACAGTGTAAGGCAGCTCCCAGGAGTCAGTGAGTATGTAACTGAATGAATGTGAAGCAAGGCAATGCTGCGGATAAACAGCACACAGTCTCAGCAAATCATTCTTGGATGAATAAATGTTGAAATATCTATGATGCATGACAGAAACAGTTCTAATATCATTATTACTCAATAGCACAAAGCACATTATTGTACAGATTTGATCCAGTCGTCCCATTTGTCTTTTAAAATCCAGGTCAGGACTGTGTTGCACACTAGTTGTGTATTCACCTACTGTTCTGTGACCAATGCCCACACCACTGCACCATCGTAAACCCTTTCTCTCCACTCCCAGGACTTCAAATTGCTTTCTGCAATATTCAGAATTTATTTTGCCTGAATTCAAATGCAAGGATTGCACTTTCTTTCAAGTAGCCAAATGGAAAAGTAGATACCTGAGTAGCTTTCCAAAATCAGAAATTAACATGTTAAAGCACCTTTCCGTCTAGAAATGCTCAAGTGCGCTGAAAAGAAAATATTACTTTGGACTGAAAAGTAGACACATTAGATTTGCTTAATAGACCTTTTACTACATCACACTGATTGAAAAGGATGTTTTTGATGGGCTAAGTCAGGCTTTGTTAACTCTCAAAGTAGACCATCAAAATATTCTCCCCCAAACTTTCTCAGCTCCCCGTCAACATGTCAATACCCTGTAAAGTAAGGCATAGAGTCATTCCAGTACCACTTTCTCTCTCTCTCATGTATAAAAACACAAACAAAAACTGCAGATATTTAGACGGGTACTATTTCCTTTAACCTTTAGCTCATGCATTTAGTCTATGGATTGTACTCACCACTTACATACAGCTGCTTGAATCACGGAGTGCAGCAGCTCTTCATGAACCACAAATACTATGTTTTGCAATTAATGGCCTGTTGATCATGCAGCCTTTTACACATTGATCTGGTTCTTCTGTCAGACGACTGCAGAGGCAATAATTAGTGGTAGTATAGTATATAAAATACTCTACTTTGCATAATAATTCGTGTCTGACATGTTTTTTCTACAAAAAAGGTTAAATTATCTTGTTAAAATCCTTCAAACTAAATCTACTCTGTGTCCCTCATTAAAAATGCTAGAATCTATAAATATGAAATTTTTTGTTTCAAAAGTTTAACTAGGATGTTGCTTCACTATGAAGTCCATCCTCAGTGTTTGAGCACTGGAGGCTTCACATTTCCACATCATACTACTAACAAACTCTTTGTGATGTCACAAATCCTGCTCGTAGGCCCACCCCTTAAAATTGGATTTTCAATGAGCACAGAGAAACTTTCCACTTTCAGCAGATGAAAGTGAAAACAGCCTTCTAGTGTCAAACTCTACACATACATCATTCTACAGAGTGAAGCTCAAACATTTAACTGTATAAAAAAGAAAAAATATTTAGAGTGGAGGGGGACTTTAAAAATTATTAGGTGAAACTATTCGAAACAATGAACAGGCCTGCCCAGACCTCTAATTGGCATTTTAGAAGTTAATTTAATTATGAAAAAGTAAATCTGTATTTTTCAGGTTTTTCTAATTAGTCTTTGTTTTAATTTTTATGAAAACAATATTAATATACGCTCTAAAAATGTAATTATGCCTCACAATTGTTGTCAAATTTGAGTCAGTGCATGTTTAACAGTCAATTGGCAAACTGCTTGAAGCCCACCAGTCAATATCTAAAAGGTCATTAATGACAGAAAATGTTCATATTCTGTGTGGCAGATGTATTGTGCAACTGCGAAAGGAGAAAGGGCAGTGGTTTCTGAAAATATAATGTGCAGTGATTCTCAAGAGTGTTAGTGATTTGCTTTATTCTTGCCTCCAGGCTTGTCTCTCTCAAAACATTTTAGCCTGGATGTATCATTGCAGCAGCACCCGCTGACAGGCTGGGCTCAGACTTGATTTCCAAAATAATCCACAGGCTGGAACTGAATAGGACTGAGCAGAGCTGTGGCATGCGGGTGCAGTTATACAGGACCAAAAAGTGAGATGCCACAGCTCCCCCTGTGCTCTACAGGGTGAGGAAAAAAGGCAAAACTCTGGGGCTGTTTTTTTTTTTTCCCTTTGCCAGGTGAAAAGTGATGTTTTGATACAGGGAAAATTAACACATCTGTGACACACCATCTGCTGAGTCCCACAAAATAAATGACACAGTAAAGGCATAGACCATACTGAAAGATGTCTCGATATTCCACATATGTCATATTTATACCACTGATGGTGAGGCACTGACATATTGGTTCCATGTTTCAAAAGTCTGCCAGTGTTGAAAATTAAAATGAAGAAATAATGCAGATGTAGCACTACAGCTGCATCGCCTGTTGCCTTGGAAAAACTGATTTCATGTGGCATTTACCACAGAAAACAAGCACTAACTTTGCTTCCTTGGTGTCTGTCTGGCCTACTTACTGTATGTGACAGCACAGAGAGGACATGTCTGTTAGTGCACTCACCCGCTGCCACAGCCGACCACATAACAAAGAACATCCCCACTGCAATCCTCTTCAGAGAGGAGGGCAGCAGGCCGCGGCGTTTCAGGATGGGGTCCACCACTTTGTCCTTAAGGGGAATCAGCATAAGGATGAGCACTGCGTCAAACATGGTGAGCCAAGCTGCCGGGAAGCGGAACGTCATCTGGGGGGTCCAGAGGAGAAAGATGGGATAAAACTGTGCAAAAAGCGACAAAGCATGAAAACTACGGAGAATGTCAGCGCATTCCAACACAGTCCACCAAGTGTTTGTATGCATATGAGTGTGCATGTGTGTATGAGTGTGTGAACTTTGGGCTTGATATTGCTTTGGCACCCCCAGGTGGTCAAAACCAAACATAATGACATGAAAAATATTAATTCAATTACAGTAAAGAAGGCACATAAGCAAACCAATTAATTATTAGAGAATATATAGCAGAATTATACTATTACTATTATTATTAGTAGTAGTATTAGTAGTAGTGGTAGTAGTAGTAGTAGTATTAGAAGTAGCAACATTGTTTTAAAAATGTTTATCTATGAAATGTGCATTTAGTATATGAGACAAAATGCACTTATTTGGTTTAGAAATAAGTTTTTAGCATAGATCTAAATCTATTACCATAAAGTGTAATCTATGAAAGGAATAATTACACTGTGCAAATAGACTGGATGACATATCAGTCAGAAAGAAAAATCATTTTGAGCATATAAAGTATCTACAAGTTCAGGCAATATCTCATTGGGTGAGCAATGAAAGACTGCAAACAACTAGAGATGTTTTTTGCAATTCAAATTCAAAGTGCCATCTGAGCTCCTGATGTGTCTCTAGTTTAACACTTCTGATAGCATCATTTATTCTCAAATTGAATTTCCATTTCTTGGAGTAACCGCTGGCAATCTATACACAGCTCCTTAAAGAGCATTTTCCTTCCTTGTTTGCACATTATCATATTCAAAATGATAGAAAGTACTAAGTGAGATTTTTCCTTTGCCAAAGAAAGCCTGGCATGAACAAGAAGTGTTGGTATATGGTCTCTGCGGCAGGGTATGGTGTTCTGCTTTTTCCACTTCCACTTCCTATGTACATATATACTGTATGCATATATGCTCAATGTGATCTCAACTAGGGGTATGTGTACCCAAGGGCATACTTCTGCAATTACCAGGCAGTATGTTGAAGATTGTGGAGTAACTCAACTAAATCTGAAAAAAATAGCAAATTTACATTCACATACTTTTTGCATTTATGAGGAAAATTAACAGAAAAAGGGGATTATAAATTGGTATGAAGCTGATCTTCAGTATATTTATTGTCACAATAACCAATAAACTACCAGCTATGGCAGGCTGACTCCACAGAACACCTGAGCCATATATAAAATCAACACTACATGCCCTGATTGACAGTATATGTAAACTAGTTATGAAGTAAGCAGAGAAGCCAAAGTACACAGCTAAAAATAATGAAGAAATGGTTGAAACTTCCAGGTAGCAGTAGGAATGCAAACTTAATCGAACCCACTTATAAAAGAGAGACCAAGGTTGAACACTGTTTTGTATAATGGGTTGTGTTAGCAGATAATTAACAAGTTAGTATAAAATATATTTCTGTCTTTGCTTTGGTTTGGTTTTAAGAAAAAAAAAAAAGAAAGTGAATGAATGAAGGCAGTGTGCAGGAGTCAATTTTTTGTTTTGAACCTTTGTTTTCTTTTTGGTGAAATACTGTGAAATACCTCTTCAGGCATCTAAAAATACTCCAATTAAACAACATGAGACGGCAAACACATCACTCTGCTCTAAATGCTCACAAGCTTACAGAAATATGTAATCTTTGAAAAGGGGTTGTGAATTGATGTCACTTACAAGCTACTGCACTACGTGTGTCACTTGGTACCATACAGATAAATCAATCAGGTATTTTAATTGCGAAAGAAAACGAACACATTCCTTACAAAATGTAATGTAATGTTGTAGTCAAGCATTAAGACATGACATACACGCTACCACTGCATAGAAGTAATCTCAGAGCAAAATGTAATCATAAATAATTACAACACATTCACTCCTGCCTCCCGTTAATATTAGTATGGGCTCCGTTTCCTCGAAGAAACAGTATTCGTTCAGCTTAGCCATTAAAATGTGTCTGGTGAGGTGAGGAAGCAAATCACAGAGGTATCTAATCTCACTTCCCTTTTGATGTTGAGAGGTGTGAGAAAAGGCTTAGTTCCATTTTTGAGACTAGATGTATATGTGAAGAAAGAAAACAACCTGCCAATAAAGTTCTTAAACACAGTTAGACACAGTGAAATATGAGTAAACAAAACTATGTCAGATGGTTTCACAGGGTCATAAGTCTCACTCCATGTTATTGTGAAGTATATATATATAAATGCCATATATATATATATATAACACTAGATTGGATTGGGTGGTTAAAGGCAAGTGTTTCACTTCACATTTCCATGAAGTCAGTGCACTTCACTAACACCTCAAGCATGCCTGTTCAAAAAGCAGAACACCTGTGCTATATACATTCTGCACTTCCTAGTCTATTCCAATTTCATCACTTTTAAACCTTTGACTTCTAAGGAGTAGCGCTGCCATGCAGAGTAACTGAGGGGGTTTCAGCCATCAAAGCCCTCCAGAACTCAACATACAATCTTTCGAGACACAGCTATGCCAGCAACACTAGTCAGGAAGAATCAGGTGGAGGCGCTGCGGTGGAGAAATACAATCACAGCCAGGTTGCTAATCTGCGAGGTATTAGTCTGTGAAGTTAGCTTCTGACTTAATCCCCAAGGCATTACAAACCTATGCTGCTGCCTCCAGCTGTTGCCTACCATTGTGTGTCAGTGACCTAGTGACTCCTTTAGTTTCAGCTGTGAAAAATCTAGTTCAAACCTAGTTTTATTATACAGAGGCAGGTTAGAGCTCCACACTGGCGGTTTAAAGTCAACACGTTTGTGCTGAAATATACAATATTTGTTTAACATTTTTTGATAATAACAAATAATAATGTCAAGCCACATGTTGCTACACTGATGCTATTTTTTTATTAAACAAGAAACAGGTAATCTGACTGAATTTCTCCACTCAAGTGTACCTGGTGGGAGTCAGCAGTGCTGTTCGAGGCAGTATCAGGAATCTTCAGATGGAGGCTCTGCAGGATGTACGTTGTCTGCATCTGCAATACAATAAGGAGATTAGAGTCCCAGCATGAAGTAATTCTCCACTTTATGATCACCAGGATGTCTGGCACAAAAACCATTCTCCTCCAATATTGAAACGAAAAATAATCTTCTCTCATATTAACACATGGCTATGCATTTCCGCATCCAGAAAGCCGATGTTCCTATATTAAAATTCCTTCATGTTTTTCATCTTGTGTTTTTGTCTGCCCTCGTCTTTGCCTGCTCAGGTGCGGTTGTGTGAAATATGCCTCGTAAATTTTGATTTAACTTACCTGGAAGTACACAGTCCAGTATGGGATAAGGGCTAGGAAAACAGGGAGGATTTTCACCAGGGCTTTCAATTCATCTACTTTCTCTTCTGGAAATTTCCCTCCATAGGTCACTTTGGCACCATCTAATAGTGTTGGTTTGTTGCTTCAAAGGAATAAAAAGGAAACAAATTAAAGCACTAAAGCTACAGTGTGATCAACAGCATAAAATAAACAATCAATGAATATTAAATTAACTAGAATTATACTAAACTCTTGAAGTGAGAGCCTTAATCTGCCTTTTTTATGAACATCTTACCCTTAAAGAACAGCACTTCTAGAGAAAGGAAAGAAATTTTATTCTAAAGCCTATAATCCCCATCTCTGGAGAAAATACCTTAATAAGGAATTCTTGAAAGGCTGCTCGACTGGCCAACTTAAAATATTTAATGTCAAGTTTTTGAACTGATTGCGCTACTTTGGTTCAAAGTCAAGTAACAGCTCTTGAGAATAACTTTCCACCACAGGGAAAGGAGATGAATGCCTGGACCAGTGGAGAAAAAAAATTATACAGGGGGATCAAAAGAGGCTTTAACATAAAGGTCTACCAACAACACCTAGCTGTGTTATTCCGCTGGATCAGTCACAATCCCGCTAAACTCAAAAATACTTGCTACACTGTTGGAAAGAGCCTTCCCGTTCAGATTTATGAATGCTTTGCTTCACTGCAGTTATTGTGAGCATGCTGTTAGTCATTCAGTGCATTTTTACCACTTTTTATTGCCTGACAATAGTGTTTTATGCTATGGTTTTCCATCACCACATAAAACGCCCTCAACGCAGGTGATAAGCTGCTCTTACCGGAGCAGATTAGGCTCCTTGGGTTTTTTGGAACAGCAAGCGAAGCTCAGAATCTTAAACATATCTGTGAAGGCACTGCCATCAGCAGGTTTGGTTATGAAGACAGTTCGGCCCAGGAGAAAGACCAGGAAGGAAACCCCAAGGCACACGGTGGGAATGATGTAGCCAAGCTCAAAGCTGATGTTTTGCTGGATGTAGGCCACGCCTCCCAGTGACAGGATGGCTCCTAAGTTGATGCACCAATAAAACCAGTTGAAGAATCTGCGTGTGGCCTCCGGTCCTCTGTCTTTGACCTGATATGACACAGTACAGACAACAACCAGTCATGTAACTGCCAGTTCATCCACCGTACATGGAGAACGTAACATCACTTTGATATGGAAGTTTTCAAAGCAACATGATGCAACTAATTCCAGAAAGACCAAACCGTAAGCATTCAAACTGCAGTTGCATCAGGCAACAAAGCTACAACATAATTATATAGTACATACTGTATCATTATATATTTTAAGGGAACAAGTTTTAAAAAATCCTGACTAACATAAGCTATAAAAAATAAGTTTCACTGACAAAGAGGAACAAAGATCACAAGCTGAAACTCACAGGAACATGACATAACATTTAATTCAACACAGAAAAATAAATGTCTAAAGCCATATGAAATTAGTTTAAGTTTAATACAACAAGTATAAAAATTGTTTAAGTGTGTAGAGGGTTTTTGTTTGACTTAAGGGAGGGATTACCAAAATAAACAGCATTTTTTTTTTGTTTATTCTTGATCTGCTTGCCATGGCTTTAAGCACTCTTACATGACTTGCTATGATAGCCTACACCATCGGCTTACCAAAACTGCAATAAATTCAGTTAAATGTCCATGCAAGCAAATAATATTATTCTCACAATGGCAGTGAGCCATTCCACATGCAGTTATCCCGGTGGCAGAAAAGATTTTATCGATGTGTGATGAAGTGGATATGTCTTTTATATATATGAGGGAAAAAATGCGGCGGTACAGCCACAATTAACTATTGGCGAGATAATGTCACGACATTACCGAGCTGATGATGAGCATAAATCTTCCTGGAGCTCCTCACTGCAGTTGTTCAGTGTCAGTTACAGAATACATCATAAGGCTCAAGCTGACCACCTGATTGTCATGTGTCTAAAATGATACAAACATCATGAGCAGGGTGTATTTTACACAGGAAATGAGTGGTAGTGTTCCCTTCAGCTGTTATTTATGTGATGACAATATCAGTATTTAATTTACTGTGCAGTGTTGACCCTCCATCATATACAAAATAGGGGCACAATTTGTTTTTCCTGGTGTATCACATAAATGACATATTTTCCTCCCTTCTGATTCCTGATTTGATTTCATATCTCAGCTTTACCAGCTGCCTACTACACAGGTGCATCTATCCTGGTCCGGTGTGCAGCTTGAGTAGATCTGTAACCTGACACAGTTATGCTCAAGTTGCACAATTTATCAGGAAACTGACAACATTGACACAATTTTCACTCTGTAATATTGTGTCATTAATTCTTAGATATCAAGCGGCACGTTTCAGAGTTTTGACCTCTACTTTTACTCAAACAGAGCAATTTTCAAGTTTTAACATCTCCCACTTCCTTTTATTCAGGACTTTCACTGAAACTTCACTATTGCCTTTATACAATAGCTATTATATATCAAATTCAGCACTCATTGAAAAAATTGCACATCATGTTTTGTAATGTCATAATATGTCATAATAATTTTGCCCTGATTTATTCCTTATATAGCTGTGATTTTAACTTTTCTAGGCTGCTGTAAGATGTATTCCTTTCTGTGTTTCTCTTTTGCTTCCCCCCAATGTATGGATCTTGCTCCATGTTGCGTATGTTGTGTTTGAACATGATCAAAAGACGCATTGATAGAATCGTGAAAAGCGTGTAATGAGCGTGGTAGGCTCAAGAACTAATCATATTCGCCCTGCCAGTCTCCATTGAAAGGTTTTACCCACTTCTTGTTTGACTATTCTGAAAAACAATGACCCTATTGATCAATGTCTTTCATTTCTATGGCTGCCTCTTGTTGAGGTGCTTCTGGGTAATTTTACAGTATTTTCTCAGCAAACTGGCAGATGTGTTGTGTTTCACTTCTTCTTCTTATTCACAGCATCATTCTTGGGGGTTTTTTTTTGTGTGTGTATGTCTGTGTGTGTGTGCTAATGTGAACTTTATAAGGGAAAATACATTTCGGTGGCCATGATGGTCATGGGAATGCATGTCTAAGTGAACTGTCATGCTAAAACAGAAATCTCATCACATGTCTGACTCAGTTATGTCACACTGCATACCCAATCTTATATAGGCCTATGTCAGGAGACAGATCTCATTCAAAGACTTTCTAACCTATAATGAACTCCATGTCAGTGTTTACAGTTTAATGCAGAGTTTGAAATGTGAATGTAATAATTTTCATACTCTACCTGATCTGCCCCAAACGGAGTGATGTTGGACTTCACAGTACCCACACCTAATGCGATTAAAAACAGTCCACTGTAGACTACTGGGCCACAATATGGTGCCCGAATGGGGCAAGTGACATTGCTTGGAGGGGTACTGTTGGTACTCAGACACTCAGCAGGTTGCACAGGAAACGCGACCTCTTCACCACATAGTCTGGTCCTGGTGTCATCATTAGAAATGAAAGGGAAAAATAGCATGCCAAGAAAATATAGGATCAAACTTGAAGCAATTGTCCAGAATTTCCCAAGGTATGCATCGGCCAACCAGCCTCCAAATGGTGAGATCAGGTAAGTGACTCCCATGAACATGAGAGGTGCCTGGCTTGCTTGTGTGCCCTCCCAATAAAAGGGGCTACTGTTGAGAAACAGGACAAGATTGGACGTGATGCCATAGAATGCAATCCTTTCCAATGATTCAGCCAGCAGGATGGCAGCACATGCTAGTCTTCTTCCCTGGAAAATTGATGGTGGTGGAGGACTGTCCCCAGAACTTGAGTCCAAAAGTGGGGTGCTCTCACCGGCATCCCTGTTGTTAGCCATCCTCAACCAACACACTGGCTTAGGTTGCTTCTTGATTAGTAAGAGTTCAAACCTGCCAAGAAAAGTAATTGAGGAGGTTAAACAGGTAAGTCAAACGTTGTCATCACTGTTTACGCAGAGAAAACAACTAGCGGTACCGAACTCACAACATTTGAAATGTCAAAGAAGAGCCCCCTTTCTTATCACATGTAATTCAAGCTAGTACAAACCACAAGTAAGTGAGCTAGCTTTAGCTTAACGATAGCTTGATAAGAGTTTGGTTATACATTACCTTTAATTATTTAAACACGTCCCTGTGTTCTTCGATTGATTCCATTAAACTAGATAATGTTTACCGCTCAAATGTTTACTTTGTCTCGCCTTAAATCAATACTTTGTACAAAGGAGAACTAGAAGTCAACATAAAAAAAACAACAGTGTCACAGTACTGTCGCGTGACACATCGCCCAGTCAACAAACTGTTTTTACGCTTGCGCGTTGCTCTGGAAACGATCTGTACACGAAACGTCCACAGCCTGCTATGCATCAGCCCATCCCTGTGATTTGGAAGTTTGTTCCGCCCGCCCTGACGTTGTACCATCGAGAGAGAGAAGCGATTGTGCGGTTGTTTTGTTGTTGTTTTATTTAGCTGTTACCGCTGGTCCTGGCATGGACAAACTGGGTCAGTTTTGGTTTTGTGACTCGGTTTAAAATGAAAGTCTTGACAGAAAATATCGAGTTGGACCTACAGTGTCAGTGCAGTATGTGCCTGCCGTCATGTGTTTCCAGGGGATCAAATAGGAGACGGACTTGTAAACATTTCAAGCGTGGTGCACTGCCAAGAAATCATGAGCTAATCATGTTGAGTTCAGGAAATGTGATAAGACTTGAGTTTAGCAATCCTACAAAGCAGCTCAAAGAGGCTCTGCCTGCTGCTGTCCTATCTGGTTTTCATTGACGTTAATGCGCACACGTTAAGTTGTTAGATCGACAGATGAAGATATGAAATTACTCTTTCTTGCATGTCTCAGTCCCAAAACTGGGAACCTCACCACAGCTGAGAGAATAAGGTAATTTACATTGTTGTTACAAGTGTAGCTAGCTAGTGTAACAGCTGCTGCTAATTGTTACTGTGAGACTGAATTAAGCCGTAAAGTGGAGTGTAACTGTGTAGTTAACTGTCAGCCAGGGTAATACTTAAAGGTGATAAAAGTAAAACGGCATACCTTACTGCACAATGGCTTTAGTAAATGAGCTAACGTTATAAAACATGTATGTTTTAATAACATAAAGCTCCAGGCAGCAAGTAGTGACTGCAAACTTCACTTAATTGTTCATGAATAAAATATAACGTTAGAGCATTAAAGTACGGTTTCACAGTTTTTCAAGTCAGGCACAACAGTCAGGTGCCCAAACGAACACTGAAATAGGTTTTTCTTACTGTAATCATTCCTCCTATTAATACTGATCATTAAAAGATGCCTTCATAATGCACTTACAACGTAGGCCTAAGTGATGGGGGCTATAATCCACAAGCCTTCTCCTGTGCAAAATATACTTTTATATAATTTTGTAGATTTGTTGAAGCTAATTCAAAGTCTTTCGACATTTTTAGTTTCAAAGTTCTTCTTTTTGTCACTATACTTCAACCACAGCTCAACAGAGAAACACTGTCTGCGGAAACACAAAGAGGAAATTTGATGCTAAAAGCTGTAAACGTGGCAGATATTCACATGATATGACTAACTCAGAATATATAAGCTGCGTATAAACTTTTAAATGCATTTTTGCACAAAATGACTGTGTGGTCACACTGTGGATTTTGGTGCTCATCACTAAAAATGCATATGAAGGGGATCTTTTAATAGCCATTATGAAGAGGTGGGATGATTACAGCAAGGAAGACCTCTGTCAGTGTTCATATGGGCACCTGACTGTTGTTTTTCAGACTTGAAAAACTGTGAACCTGTCCTTTAATATTTGTGACAGTCACAGCATCTTTATTTAACCATCTTTCTGTCATGTCCTCATTGTATTCTAGGTCCCACATTGAATCAGCAGGACACAGCTGTGAGCTTAGGGATGCAGCAGAATTTCAGTCTCCTGCTGAAGTGGCAAAACTAGTATCCCAAAATCCTCCATTTGATGGTGCACTGGCCATTCATCTGTTCAGAGCAGGCAGACTTCTCTTAGGTAAACCCTCTTGCTGTTTTATGGACTATACTTTCAGTCATGTATCAACATAATGGTAGATTTAATAGTAAACTGTTTCTTGTCGCACAAATGTCAGGACCTTTCTGTTTCATGTCTTACCTTTACAACAGACATCCAAGTACCCTTTGGCGTTATCTTTGGTGGAACAGACATAAATGAGGATGTGAAAGTTGAGCAGAAGCTTGTGGTTATGGAGCAGGTGCTACAGAAAGCCAGGTGATGTTGCTGTGAACTACTATTTTAATCCATTTCGTTCCAAATTGTTCCAAACTGAGTACATGAATTTTACTCCCTGGCTCATCACATCACACAAACTGTACACCTTTTTTTTAAATACTCTTTGGAAAAATTTGCATAAATATACAGTACCAGTCAAATATGTGATCCAAACCTTTGACTGGAACTGTATATCTTGATCACAGTAGTTACAATTTGCATAATAACAACATTCACGGTGAAGAATATGTTTCATGTCTTTTTTTTGTGATCAAATTTTTATTGGTATCATATATAGATGTGTTTATGATATATTTTTCATGTCCTGTCAGTTTTTGTTTCTCTCTGCTGGCAGAAAATCTTAGTATATATAATACTAATATATATATCTAATATACTTGCTTTATGATACCGAAATGTGTTATAGGCTGTTTTCACAGCAGACTTTTAACATGTCATAACAGAAAAGGTACAGGTGTAATGAATAAATTAATTATGGCCTGTTAGCCCTGTTAGTGTGAAAATGTATTTAATGCAGAAAATATGTGTGAACGCTGACAACTGAAATAAATCGCAAAGCATTGCTGAAAATCCAGAAAACTTGTATCAACTTGTATCAAATGCTACAGACTAGTTCAGCATCCTCATCTGTACAACGTTGCTAAATTTGGTTACCATGGAATATTACATTAAAAGATATGGCAGTTAATAAGCAGTATGATGGTGTTCCATTAATGGCCACAAGGTGGGGCTATTGGTGTCACGCTTCAATAAGTTGTGCACATTCTCATGGAGAACCTGTGTCCCAAGTTTCATTTTATTAAAGAAAACAGAATTGTAGAAATATCATGTTATAATATTACAGTAGCGCCCCCTGTGGGTAGTATTGCATCAAATGTGACACACTTGTGCAGTGTGGCTGTATGTAAAACATTCCCAAATTTGGTTTAGCATTGAAGAGTTATGGCCCGTTAAGTGTATCAGGCCCCGCCTTCAAAGTTTTGGTAACCAATTACAGAAAAATGTTAAGTGACAGTCAAAAACAAACTCGTAAGGTTTGTTCGGGATCATCTAAATATGGTATATACAAAGTTTGGTGAAGATTATATGAAATATGTGCCAACAGAAGCAAGAAATGTGTTTACCAAAAATTCCAAAATGGCCCAAAAAAATTTCCAGGTGCAAATGGGTGTGGCCTATATCAGTCGCATTGGCATCGTCCAAGGAACACACTGTGCAAATATTGTTTTGCTGCACCTCACGGTTCATGAGTTTCTAGCCAAAATGTAAAACATGTAATAACTGACCACATGGCGGCGCTACTGGTACCATGTTTTAATATGTTAAGCTTTTCCACATGGGACACATGTCCATTTAATATGAATACTTTAGCACTTTCAGTTTTTGAGATATCAACTTTCAAACATTCCTCCCATAGACTTTCCATTATAAACTTTACTATTTTAAAAAACATATATAAAATCACTGGAATATACTAGAAAGAAGAAAGGTCATAACATCAATGTCCTTAAGGAGCTGAGCATTATGATATTTGAATGGTTTCTGTAGCCGAAAGAATGCAGAAGTAGTCAGCGACTGAAAAATGTACAGAAGAAGAATAAATAAAGTTTTGAAAGATGTTTTGTCAGCATTCACACTAATGAAACCAGCATTATTGTTATCAGTTACACCTGTGCTTGTCCTGCTGTTACCAGGTTAAACGTCCGCAACGAGACACATCTGTTTGAACTGGTTGTGTGATATAAATGTGCCAGTACTTCTTACAATGTCAATAATAGACATTGTATTGATGTACCAAATATGCTAGAAAGGTCTGTGTCACAAGATGTTTTACTTCCTTTTATAAAGGTTTGAAGCAGACATCCCGAGGTACAAGGAGGAAGTAAATGTGACCATTTTAAACTCTTAATTGAAATCGCTCATATAAAATCAGCACAAACTCCGATTTCATTAATCATGTTACTAATTAAATAATTAATATGCCATAAATCACTGCATGTGTAGCATATTTAAATTTAGGGATAGTATTAATCCTTTTAGTGTTGTCGTCGATGTTACTATAAGAATTGCATGACAACTCAAAATAATAAAGAATTCAATACATTTTCATCATATTGACTAGTGTATAAATTGTCTGTGGGGAAAAATAACTGGATCCTTACACTGACACGGAAGAACGAGGCTGAACACATGCGAGCTAGCCCCAGCTATGCAGGTCGTGTGTTTTCTCCTCCTCTAGTTTATCATTGAAAAGTCAAATGTGCACACAGGTACCTGTCCTGTGTCCTGAAATCAGATCCCAGTGTCTCTGTTTCCATTATGATGAAAATCGACAGGAGGGCATGTCTAGTAAATCTAAGGGGATAATTGCGTTGTGGGAGAACTGAGGAGATGCAGGTCTCATGACTTCAAACATCTGAATCCATGCACCTCCCGCTGTTAGCGCCTCCTCACTCAAACCTTGATCATGAAATCCAGTCACCATTCTGAGCCCGTTGGCCCATTTCATAATGCACGCTGACACACACACACACACACACACACACACGCACAAATTAATATCTCCCTACTGTTTTTTGCTCTACATTCCCTCTGTATTCCCCTCGGTATTCTAGGTGTATCTATCCTTAAGTCCTCCTTCAAACTGCAAGCAGTTTTTCCACTCTAACGTACTAAGTCTCAGCCTAGAGACATTTGTGTTTTACTGCTGCTGCTTTCTCCACTAGTGTTGTTAAAATTGTTATCTCTTGTAAATGGCTAAAACTTACTGTCAGCAATGAAAATTCTTGTCTGAAATGGCTTTTGCAAAGGTGATAATGTAGTGTTTTTTTTTTTTTTATCAGGTTCGCAGTTGCATTTACTAACAAACTGAAAGAAGCAGCTGAGTTGTTCTTGGTATGATTTTCCTGTTTTTCTTGTATTAGAACAACTGCAGTAGTTTGTATCTGATAAGCACTGATGGCCTGCATGGACAAGTCTGTGGCTCATGTGGCATGTGGTGTTTTTCTCGCAATTCTATTCATTTAAGTTTAGCCATAACGTTTCCGTATGTGCCTCATTCTTTGTCCACCAGTATGCGTATGACTGAACTAACAAGACTGTCATATGTAATATTTTAACATAAATACAATATTGACCCTCTGCTCAGTCAGATCATTTCCTTTATTGCAAAGCTGCAATAAAGGAAGTGAGAGCAAAAGTTTTTAGTTTGCATTTTATGTCACATCAACAAACAGCAAGAGCCTGACAGCTTCAATAAATACAACATAAAGGCTTTTACTATACAAACACAATATGCTGCCCTGTCCCGTAATAGTTTGGCATTAAAACAATATTACGGTGTTTTATTTTCAGATTAGATTTCAGCCGTGGGCTGCAGATTGAGGCAAGTGGCGTGCTTTATCTCTGCCATTTAGTGCTGACAGCAGGCAGACAGGACAGGCACTGAGAGGCATCGCCACGCTTTTTATTGTGACAGAAAACACACATAGGGGATGAATCTAGTGTGATAACATCCAGTCAATTTCCTTTCCATCGCCTCTGATTTATTTTGTAGCAGCCCCCATTATCTTAGCAACTACCTTGCTGACTATTTTTTTTTAAAGTCTGAATATGTTGGTTGCAACAAGAGCAGTAATTGGCTGTTTTCATTGTTTGATATAAAGATAAAGAAACACAGCAGCTAATAATCAAATCTAGTTAGACAAAAGCTGCCTGTAATTACTTATTGACATTTATGTATTTGAGGTTTTTTTTTAGACTTGTTTTAACCAAATTTCTCTTTTTTTTTCTCTGAAGCTGTCCCAGAGCAGTAAAATCTATGTCCAGCCTCAAGGTAAGCTCAACAGGATGAATATCCTTGCCTGATGCTGTGCATCCCTGACCCGCCATGGAAGTGTTGCATTAATCAGCTTTGACATTTTTTTCCTCCATTATCATGCTGTCTGCAGTACAGAGTTGTATTTGCTCTTGCTATTGGCCACCGTGTCATGTAGGACAACCCAAATCACTCTTCCATGTTGTTTCCCGCCAGTAGCCCTGTTTGGCAAATAATGTCCCTTCATAGATTAGAGGAGAGGCCTGGGCCAGCTGCACGGCTGTGCCCCGACCAGTACAAGCTTATATTTTATGCTGATCAGATAGTGATCGCTCTGAAGTGCTTTTTTACATGAACAGCACAAAACAATATTTTGATTACATTAAATTTATTTAAAATTAGAGGTTGAATTAATGTTGCATTTTTATATAGCTTACCTCATATTACTAAACGTTATGAAGAATATAGGATATGATTGATGTTTTTAGTTTGAGATGTCACATAATTACAAAAGGCCATGATCAGAAAAACAATTCTAGACTAACTTAGTTACCTCTGTACCTAAAAACCACTCTGATGATTTGATGAGTAATGGATGTTAGCACAGATGTTCAGTAAAAGCTGTTCTGGAGCACATTGACTTTCATTTGTCTTATTTTAAAGGTATCCAGACAGACGTGGCAGAGAAATTCTGCTGGACTGAATTCTTGAGGAGCTCAGGTACTGCTCAGTTGTTGTTGTTGTTTCTGTGTTTGGTAAAGAATATTTTCCAATGACAACTACTGTCTGTGGATCATTCAAAGTAAACAGTTTCTCAAAAGCTTAGCGAATAAAACTATGAAAAAAACATTTTTTTGGTCACTTTGGGTGTTGCATTGACCCATTGATAGCAGGATATTAATAGCAGGAGGTATGAAAGTGTCGTATATTGTAGTATTGGAAAGTAAAGGCACAGTCAGCCTGATATAAGCATTAAACATTAAGTTGACAGATATGTTTCATCTGATTATTAAAGCTAGTATGTCTAAACTATAACAAAGCTAGTTGTGTGCACCTCCCACAAACCTCAGCGGGACAATTGCTGCATACAATGAAGCAATAAAATAAAGAGCTACCTGCACCTTTCTTATAAAGTAGGTTATATTGTTGTCGTTTTGACCAGCTGTATATTGTACGTATTTGTAACTGGCTGCAATATGGTATATAAAAGCACTCTGTCATATTTCAGACCACATCCTTCTCTCCTTACATCCTCCTCGCTCACTGTTATAGATGTTATCACCACCAGGAGTACAATAGGGAATACATTCATGCACCTCCATCTTGGAGAATAGCAATCAGAGAGCGTAAATTAACTCTGTGCTATGTTAGATGCGTCACTGTGGTGATCACGGAGGCCAGAGCGTCCCCCTCTCTCTCTTCCACTCTTCCATCTCCCGTTCATATAGCTCAATAAATATGCACTGTTGCTCCAAGCGTCTTCTCCACAAACAACCTGGGCTATAATTTGGACATTGCAAGATGATGTCCATCCCAGAGAGGAACAGTTGATTAATAGCCCTCCAGCGCAGGGCCATTTTTCACCCTGCTCCACAGCCGTTAGTTGTGTGGTAATACTAATTGCCCACAGTCACTTCTCCATTTTTTATACTTGAGATGGGAGTCACCACTATTGCGCTTTTTTCCCCAAATGTGATAAAAAAAAACAACCTTGTAATCTGACTCATAGTTGTCTTTACAGCTGTAAACATTGTTCCAGTTTCAGTAGATGTGCTGTCTGACGGTGTTAATTTGTCTGAGTCCTTCTTTTTGAGAATGTGGGTCAGATGCATTCAGTAACATTAAGGTAAAAATTCTATCAATTTTGTATTTTTCTTGCCAGTGTTAGCTGTAACCAGGACAACACACACTCTGGATTTTTACTTGTGTTGATATGTACAGTAGTGAAAGCGACTCCTCAACTAAAGAGCTGAGACTACCAAATAAAATAAAATGATTAAATGATCCTGAGGTCTATATGTAATTGTTACAGATTTGCTTTTGGGGGAGATGACTGTGCGTAAATTGTCATAAAACTGAAAAACTCATTAGGTGGTCTCGGCTTACTGCTGTCTACAAGATGAGATGTTCTGTTTTTTCTTTCTTTTGATCTTTGATTACCTGAAGGTGCCAAACCCATGATCAGTCTCAATAATTTAAGTCATGTTTTTTTAGTTTTCCTCAAACACAACAATGCAGTCTGACAGAGGCGGCTTCCTGCAGCAACCTGTATTCTTTCCTGTCAAGTCTCATCCTCCTTTTGTCTTCACGCACTCTCCCAGCACAGCAGGGGGCACTATCCCATGTGTGCGTTTTCTCCTCCCAGATCTTGCTGCACATTGATTTAGTTTTTCATCCCTTCCTCTGGTGTGATATAAATGAATCATCACTAAATAGGATAATTTAGACTTTATAGTATATAGGCTCCGGTGTGTGTGGTAGTTTGCTGGGAATATATGTATTCTATGTGTTTCAGTGGTTCATTTTAGAAAGACCTCCACCGGGGGAACATAAAAGAGGCAAAGAAACCCTCCTACCTGATTGAAGATACATGACTGTGTGTCTGTGCTATCCTTCGGGTGTCATGTACTCTCTCCAAAGGCACAGATTTCAGTACCGGGATCCAGAAGCTGTCAGTCCATGAAAGCCACTCGGTGTATAATGTTTGTAACCCCCCGCTGTGCGCCTTGTGAGGTGGGGTTAAAGGGATACACAAGCTTCTGGGCTGAGAGGAACAACACTGTAGAGTGAGCAGCGATGCTTTGAATCACTGAAGGGTGTGAGGGAACAAGCAGGGGGGTCTGTTAACTTGTCCAGTTAACTTGGTCTTAGGATGATTGATAATGGAGAAACTATACAGTGAGGTTATATATGAATACTTTTATTAAAAGTGCAATTTTTTTTAGCCACAGATATTAGTGTGTAGTAAGCGGACAGTTGTCACGTCAGAGGGGAAAATGCATATATCAGCAATGGCTCACCCTGAAGTGGTCATAAACACAATTACTCTGCAGTCAACTGTTCATGTGATCAGTATAAGTTGTTTGTCTCTCCTTTTTGTAGAAAGCAAGCGTCTCACCCTAGCACTTTTTCTGCAAAAAACCCAATTTGTTATCTAAGTTTTTGTTCAGACCTCCGTCAGAGCTAAAACAAAACATCTCTCTCTCGCAAAGGGTCATCAATTAACAATCAACACGCCTGAAGAGACAGACACACACACAGACTGCAACACACTCAGGAAAACCAGAGCGTAATATGAAAACATGCCATCTAATAGTAAGCATGAATAACAGAGCAAAATTTCACCCGCAGACATGAAAGAGAGTAGTGTAAAAACTGCACAAATACAAACACAGATATACAGCACAAAAAAAACTGTGGTGATAGAAAGAGAATTCAACAAAAACAGTCAGTTCAAGAATGAAACTATGTGCAGAATTCTCGGCAAGTGCAACAAAACGCTACCATTCCTGTTCGTTTGTCCAGCTTGCTTGTTTACTGTCCTGAGCACAGGTTGTAATAATTACATTAACAATTACCCCGTTCTATTCAAGTGCTGCAGTAAGCTGTGACAGTGCACCATGCCAGAAGAAACCAAAGCAGCTAAATGGAATTCAGCCATCATTATTTGTATTAATTACACAGCTTTTCCTACTGCGACATGTCAAAATGTCCTCCATAAAAAGGCTTATGGTGTTGTCATTATTTTGTCCTTTCCCTGCAGACTCTATGCTCTGATGGAGAGAACAGTGAGTGAGATTAATAGGAGCTGTTCAGATAGATATGTGTTCCCCCCTACATTCATGCATGCATACACGCACGCACACACACACACACACACGCAAGTGCACATACTGATTAAAGCATAAGGGGATTGTTCAGAATGCCCTTCTGAAATCAAAGGCAAACGAACAAAAATGTTTTTTTGCATAGAACTCACTGCAAAGAGAGTGAGGGGAAAGATTGCTGCTGGCACAACAGATGATTTGTACAATTTGTTTTTCTCCCCTGAGGAAAGATGAATTGTGTCTTAGATCCAAAGAGTTTTTTTTTTTTTATTTCTTTGAATTTCTCGCTCATTTTGACAGGTCTGTGCGCTGGTATGATTCCGGCTCTCCTCAATTATTTTTCCTGCATCTTGTTCTGAGGTAGTGACATGGGTGTTTACCTTTAGCTGATGTGCTTTCTCATCCTACAAATCCATGCAAGGAAGTTCGATAGATCCAGCAGATGAAGAGCTTTTTTGACATTCGGCTCCTAGGATCAGGGTCAATGCCCAGACTCCACGCTGTCATTTTAAGATGCTCTTTAATAGCATTAAAAGAGCTGCCTCAGCCTCCTGATCTGGACTTATCTGGCAGCAGGGGATTTCACTTGACTGTCAGTGTGCTTTAAGCACGTGCTTGTGTCTGTCTGTGGTATTGTTTTCGAAATGATTTGTTTCTCAGTTTGTCACAGATACAAAGTAGTTTTATTCTGAGCTTTTTTTTTTTTTTGTACTTCGCTCACATTTTTGATTCAACACTGCTTTGCCAGCATATCCATTACTAACATTCCCATCTCAACATTTTATGATTTATACTTTTGGGTTATTGTCAAGCATAAAAGGTCAGGGTTCTGAAAATTAATTTTCTGACACTGAGGGTAACTCTGTAATGTTACAATATCTGCTTGTGTTGGTATAAATGAATGTTCTTCTTTTGAGCCAGCGGACTTATACCAAACTTGTTTGAAGTCCAAATAAAACTGAGACTGTATTCTCAGGCACTGAGAAGAATTGGACATAATGACTTTTAAATTAATGTAATGTCTAACTGTTCTCTTTAAATTAGGTTATTTATTTAACCTTTCTTTATACAGAGAAGGTTGTACCTCAGTTGTTCTTGTTTTAAGCTGTGCTGGAGGCTTGGCTCTAGGGATGGCGTTGACGGTCGACTGGTCCATCACTTTGGTCCAGACAGAAATATCTCAACAATTGTTGGATGGAATGCCATGAAATTTTGTACAGACATTCAGAGAATGAATCCCCCAGCTTTTCCTCTAACTCCAAAATGAAATGAACATTTTTGGTTTTGAGTGAAATATCCCCACAGCTATTGGATGCATTTAATGAAATTCAGACATTTTAGTGAATCCTCAACTTATCATCTAGTGCAATCATCAGGTCAAAATTTTAATTTGTTCATTACTTTAGTTTCTGACTAAATATGAAAGCTACCAAAAAAAAAGCTGGTATGGCTGTAGACTCTTAGTCTTGTTAATATACATTTTGGTGCAAGTTTACATTTTAGTTACTCCTCTTTGCTGAGGGGCCCATGGGAATAATGGATTGTGTCTGGCACCCTATAAATACAAAGTAGTCTCCCTTATGTATTCCCCTGTACATAAGGCAGCTGTGAAGTTAATTCCAGTCCACCTCTAATATAAATATAGAGGAAGTACAGTGTAATTATCTATATAAGGTTCAGGGTCTGTTTATCAGTGAGAAGCCTGAGGCTGGCAGTCTGCTGTGCGTGTTGCTATCATTATAGTGCAGGGTTGTGTTATTAGGGTTAGGACTTTTATCTGTTGCTTTTTGAAGGTCAGGTGCAGTAGAGTAGTCGTTGGCATCGTGCACAGTTGTATGCCCGCCAGTTTCTAACTAATCTCTGGATTGAACCCGAAAGTTGGATGATCTGGGGAAAAGAGCCGATTTAGTAGCGCTGCCTCTCAATTAATACAAGGTTCTCAAAACGATTGATGTTGTTAGCATGATGTTGGGTTAGCTAATTTCAATCTAGGGCTGTTCAGCGAGCAAATTGTCACCCCAAACGCTCTGGCTCTGTAGTTATGACGCCATATTACACACTGATTAAGCAGCAACCTTCTAATGTTTTCAGCCGACAATTTCCCCGCTGAGCATTACAACTCTGATCAGAGAATTGTGTGAGCACATTAGTCACTGCTGTCTTATTTTCCTCATGACCTTGGGTGATGTATTGCTTTCATTATCTGCTGATGTACTTGGGATGTTCATTATGCAGTGTTTTGATATTGTGGCGCCGTCTCTCTGTGTGTCTGGCTTCTCTCCAGGTGTAAGCACAGAGCGTGTGGATCAGCTGCATGTCTTCTTGTTGGTCTGTGGCCTCAGAAGAGTCAAGGACCCCCTCTATCTGGTGGAGGTGTTTTCAGGTATACCATGCATTTCCTGATGTAGACCATCCGTTTTACACAAGTAACAAAAAACATAGAACAGGCACTTGCAACAAATTTAGGCCTGCTAAAGGAAGTAGGTGTTTTTGGCATGGTTTCAGTCTGTTTTTAAAATGAACTGAATTACAAAGCCTTTCTGACTGTATTTCTGTCGTAGCATGTGGTAGAAACAATGGCAATGCCCTCATAAATTAGGCACGATGTTAGATCTCTGTGGTTGGGTTTCAGCTAATTGAAAATTTATGTGTAAGTGCAACAAGATTCTTCTGACAGCTCATGTGTGCCCTACAGAGATATTTTATCTTGTTATGAGTGTTTCCTTTGTGGCTTCCCATAGTGATAGTCATATTATATAAATCAGTGAGAATTACCACTGATTAGGCAAGTCAGTGAGGTTTTTATTAAATCCTCTTATTTTATGTGACTCTCTCATTGACAGCACACAGTTATGGTAATAAGACAGCACTAGAGGGTGTCAAATTGTCCATTAAAAAATTACTTGTACTTGTTTCATTCAGATAGGAGAACAAGACGTGTGGATTTTCATATGACATTTCTTAGTTAGAGCCACATGCTTAAAAACCACATGGTACTTCAAGTAAGTGTAGCAGAATTCTATTGAAAACAGCTTGTGAGAAAGCTGCTGCTGTTGGTCTTTTTCCTTAAACTGTTGTGGTTTTGTTTGCACTGCTGTTTGCAGAGTGGCATAACGAGAATCCCCAGAATGTGTTGGTTATTATTGGGCCAAAGGTAAGCACACAGTCATTATAAGTCAAGGTTTTTTGTTTTTTTTCATATGTGATATGTATGTGTCTCCCTGTACGCCATGGCTCTCTGTGCTGTTGAAACTACCTAGAAACCTTCCATGGGAATTCAGGCAGCCTCTAATTGGATGTAGCAGAGATACCAGCTTTAGCTGTTTAGCTGGAATTACAGCCAGCACTAAGAGGAAATGGTGATCATCTGCAAACAGGACGAGGGACAGCTGCAGTAGCGGTGGTCCCTATGTCACTTTGTGTCGAACTGAAAGTCTGTTTGATATAGTGATGCATTATCTACTTCAGATTAGCACTTGACTGACCGGTGACCTGTGTAAAGCAGTGTCATTTTTAATGCACATGGATGGCTCTGTATCTGGACATGTGCTGGTTTATATGAAAGCTAAAGCCGTTTGTAGCCCTGTCACACATCATCATGCTTCTGTCCTGTACATCATTCATGAAAACAAAACTACATATACATAGGTTATGTGAACTCATGTCAAGCAAGTCAAATAATTGGGGAAAAAAAACTTTTTAAAAATTGAACTGCCATGATTTATGATATTCATAAATCAACCAGTCAGCCAGACAGACAATCAAATCAGTGGAGGGAGTTCTCATACATTTACTGTTTTTTTTTTTAAACTGATTGCACTTTTATGTGAGGGTTCTGAATTTCTATCTGTGTAGTTCATCCCAGCCAGCAGCAGTCATCTCAGTGCTCTTACAACTGTTCTATTTTTCCCCCCATTTCATTTCCAGTCTCTCACTCATTGATTTCTCTGTGTTTGTCTTCATCGTCCCACTGTCGTGCTTTGATATGACATCAATGTACAGTATAGCGTCTGTTCTTTCTTTCAAACAGTGGTGTCAGGCAAAAGGTATGTTCTGCTTTAGTTTTGCTCAGAAACAACTCAATTAGACATGGCCAGGGGCTCATACTTACTTACATACTTACTGCTGCTTCTTGTTCGGCTTTGCTTTGTTGTCGTTTGATGAAATGGTTCAGTAGAAGCAGAGACGCACGAGTCATCACAGCGAAAGTGTGTGTGTGTGTGTTTGTTTGTTTGTTTGTCTGAGAAATGAAAAGCCATACATTATTATTATTATAATAAACATGTATTTGTTTGACCGTCAGGTTTCCCCTCGATAACTGTAGGATTCCACAGTTAATTGAACACAAACATTGTTGAATACATTTAATTAAGTAAGAGTGAAATCTAAAAATACAAATGAGACATGCCTTGTTCAAGCTGTCATGACGTATTGTAAATCCACAGCTACTTCATTCAAGTAATAAGCGCTCTGGCTGCACAGCATCTGTCATTACAAGGAAAATTCAGGTCAGTTTGTCAGAGATGACACATCTCACTCCTCCGCAACTGGGCTTTAGCAAGCACCACAATGCACAGCCTACTTTGTGTTATTACGGAATGAAATAGATCTAACGATTATTGTGAAAATGTAATGTTAGATATTTTCTTTGCTGTGTAAAAACAAGAAAATATCTGTCAGAAGACAAGATAATAAAACCACTAGCATAAAATAGAAATAGGCATGACACATTCACTTGGATGATCAAAAGCACTGAAGTTAAAGCAGGGTCTTCTTAATGTAGCGCCTGCCTTCATCTTCTCACTGGTCAAGTCCTTCCCGTCCGTTTCTGTGAATTCACCATGATACTGAGTAGAATATGGGCTTAAATAATTTGTGTTTGTTAATACAGCCTTTATCGTGGCGTGTGATCCATCCACCGCTGGTTCTACAATATCTACTAAATCCCAGATTACACCAGGAGACAAAAATGTTTCTCACTTTACATTCTTTGATTTTAATGCACACGTGCTGTAAAGCAGATTCGATTTAGAAATGCGATGAGCTCTGTTATGAAAGAGAAAAAGTAGCAGCTTGCTTGGCAGCATCTTTGACCTAAATTGCTATGCTTTGACTTTTCTGCGGGCAGGCTAATGCACGCAAATCCCACATTGCAATTAATCAGATTGGCCACCCACCCCACCCTGACCCCAATCTCTGAAAATACAGGATTTTCAGAAAATTATTTGCTCATGATAGAAATTATTAATTGTGTCATTGTTTATTTTATCCTCCCAGCATCCTTGATGAAAACAAAGCTTTTGACAGTCAGAAAAGGGGGTTTTACTTGTCTTTGTAATCTGTCTCTCTCAGATGGATCCTGTGCTTACAGCTGAGGTTGAAGCTGTTGTGAAGAGGTAAGCTCTCTGTTTTGTTTTGTCTGGTTTTCTTTCTGTATCAGTTATACATCTAATAAAAGCAAACTTAAGATTTGACAGTCTAGTTTCCAAGACTTTGCTCCTGTGGGAAATTTGTAGACTGCTTATCCTTCTATTTATCCCATGTGGCACAAAAAGTACCTTAACAAATGTAGCTTACATTTATCATAACATAATGTGAACAGAATGCAATTCTGCAGAGAGCGCCAAGTTCTTTTTTTTTTTATTTTTTTTATTTTTACTGTCCTCCCACTTTGAAGTCTAGATCTTTGCAGCAGGAAGCTGCCCTCTCTGGTTAGGACTTTACCTGGACTCTCAGTGCATGTCACACATAGTGCAGCCATGTTTCCTCCTCTGAGCTTGTCACTGCTGTTTAGCATCATTCACGCCTTTGTGAGCCCTGAGTCACGCAGAACTAAGCTTTGCCACTGCTTCTGCAGAACAGCAGGGGTCTTCTTGGCCCAAGAGAGGAGCCAACAGGAGCTTCATGCTGCCATGAAAAGGTGCTTTGCTCTGGTCAACAGTTCCATCTCAGAGGGCATGTCAGCAGCCATCTTGGAGGTAAACATCTTCAAGGCTCGTGGGTTATTGTACGATAGAGTCTTGACTTCAACAATTCAACTGCCAAACACAACTTTATCTTTTTATAGCTCATGCCTTGTGTTGCAGAATAAGTTTGGTAATGAGAGTTTGATTCATCAAAGAATACGCTCAGAATTTGCCATCCAACCTCTTGAACATTTTTAAACCATGTGAATATTTAAAGGAGTCTTTGTCTTACTGTTTCTTGCTCAGCTACAATATTATCTAACCACTTCAGGCAATCCACAGTAGGCTTAAGGTCTGATTAGTATGTTAGCATGTTTCATTCAACAACCTGCCGAAGGTATTAGCTGATAGAGATTGTTAATTCTGTAAGTGAACTATGGCACCGAAGAGCAGAAAAGCCGAGCTCTACAGTTTCAAAGGTGCTTAGGTGCCTTTTTTTTTTTAGAATGAATGAGTCTGTGAGTGAGTAACTTTTCTCTGTGACTTTGTGAATCTTAGTCTGTCACTTGAATTCTCTCTGCTCCCAACAGGCCATGGATCTTGGGATACCCGTAGTGGCCAGGGACATTCCAGGAAATGCAGCTGTGGTTCAGCATGAGGTCACTGGTGTGCTATACTCTTCTCCTCAGGTATATAGTGTCAAATACTGACCAGGTCACCACATGCGTTAAGCCCTGTTAAGCTTTTACATTGACTGAGTTGATGGACTACAGAGAGGATATACTGTATAGATGTTGTTGCAGACAGCCAACAGCTACTCCTGTCACCTGAACTGACCGATACTTACTGCTTATAAGTAGCGTGTGAGCCCTGTCTGTGGACAGCTGAAGATGTGTATTTCCCTTCCGTTGCATAGATTTATCTCAGTCAGTCAGCTTTAACTAATGAAAACTCTTCTTTCACCATTTTGTTAAACTTTGTACTTTAAATTCTTATCATTAGTCCAATCTAAGCAGGTAAAATATAACAAAAGGAGCTGATGTTTCCCTCAAGTGCTTAGATTAGAATCAGAAAGTGCAAGCCTTCAGGGACAAAGCAAAGATCCCACATTACCACATAGTGATGCAACACATAGCAGCAGACAGGAAAGTGCAAAATGGGGAGCCACCACGAAAACTATTCAGTCTGATATTTAATGAGATCTGAAGCAAATGTTAAGGCCGGTTGACAGAGGGCTATAGCATGGCTGAAGACACTGCTATAGCGTGATGTTGTTGAAAAGAAGGGAGATAAGTCCTCTCCGGGGGGGTCACGTGTGCTCAGCTGAGCTGCCAGGAGGAAACTCTCACAGATGGTTGCAGTGACTTGGGCCGGATAAACACCGGCATCAGCCAGTACTGATGGGCAGCGAGTGCTAGTGTTTGAGCCAGAACTTTTGTTGCAGTGGATCGCACTCAACTTTTTTTTTTCCATGTTTTAAACTCCTCGTACTTTTGATTGAACTTTACTTTAAGAACCAGAAACACTGTCAAAGTAATTACACAGGGAGTATAGAAATCAAAAAATGTGTCAAAAGAAACAAACATACAAGTACTTTAAAGATTTAAAGAGAAAAATGGCCTTCCCTGTCTGGCTCTGTAATTTGTGGTAACAGTGAAGTGATTATAAGCATGCTGCTCATAAGTTGAGCTTTAATCCTGTTGCTGAGGATTTATAGCTCTCATATGGCCATACAGAAGAGCTGTCTCCCTACCAAGAGCCTCTCCAGACATAATCACATCACTTGAATGAAGTGAAGTAAAGTGAAGTGGCCTGCTGACTGGCAGCGGCTAAAGGTTTGTGTGCCCATTGGCTCCCTGCTGCAATAGATGTTGGCTATCATTTTGCAGGAACACTTGAAGGCACTTTTACTTCATTTTGTTGGAGCCCTTACTGAGTCTGCTGGGCTAGCAGATGAGCCACTAGCATTGAGGATACTGGGTGGATACACCACATCTCAATCACTCAACGATGGCACCATTACTCATTTTTTAATTGTCTAATTTTTATCCTCATCTTCCCCTCCCCTCATCCCTGTGACAGCTGGCGGGGTAGTATTATTTAACTACAGTAGGGTTTTTTTTTTTCCTTTGTTCATAAGCAAATGAGAGGTGGCAGCTATTAGGATAGCCTGAAAAGGTCTATTGGACTGCCGTATTTGGATCTGGAGCCACAAATATCTCCATCCTTTGGCAATGTACAGACACTTTTGAAGTATTTACTAATCAGTGCACAGGCTTTTATCTGAGTTCTGTTCTCATGCCTTGGAATATCTTTTATGCTTTAAAAAACATATCTTCGAGCAACTTCAATGGCAAGCTTTAAGTGGCATTTGGCAGTGAGTAAGACTCGTTTTGCTTTTATCCCTGCCAGGAATTTGTGCATCAGTCTCGGAGGCTGTTGTCAGATCATGAGCTGAGAGAGAGAGTGGTGAGGAATGGAAAACTCTATGTGGAAGAGCATCACAGTCTGAAACAGGAGAGAGAAACCTACCAGAGGCTGGTGGACACTCTGCACTGAGCCTAAGATCACAGCATTCAACTTCACTCTGTATACTTTCTCAGGTATTTCAGCAACCAGGTATTTCAGAGAACTGGGAATTACACCCGTGTATTTAGCTTGCCAGATTGAAATTATGCTTGCAGTGCACTTTGATATAAAGACGAGGGATGATTAGGATGCAATAAAACAGAAAAATGCTTGTCATATTAATATATTTTATGTACTGTATTTGAAATCTATTATGTATTGTTATTTATTGTTCAAATATAGAAAAAACATGGTTTCTTCATTGTGCACAATAAAAAAGGAGAACAACTCCACTGGTTATTTTTGACTGGTTGGTGAACTGAAAATGTATGGCGAGTATAAAATTATTAGACAAAAAATGGCTGTTTGTCATTCTAAAATTCTTAAAGTGCCATTAAATCTTGATTTCCCCCAAATGCATTGCAAGCTCACCTAATCTTCCTTTGTCAAAAACAGCTAAAAATACATCTCCTTTTCCCACTCTGTATGCTACCACATTCATTTTTGATGAAGTGCAACGGTTGAGTTGCACACATTCAAGGGCCGAGCAAAAACTCAATTTATTTAAAGGGTATAGGGTCACAAAAGGTTCTTGTAATTTGCTGTCACAAAGGTTGATTTTGGCAACATGCTGGGGCATGGGCTGGTTAGAAAAACATGACCGTTCTCTCAAATGTTGTGCATGTGTGCCACATTTTTGACGCAACTGTAAAAATATACAAATACTGTAATATACAAAATGTAGATGTGTAGTTAAGAGCAAATCTGAAATAACTAGTGAATGTGCCAATGTTTTATTTCTACTTATTATGTCGAAAACATCCAGTATACGGGGCAACATAAATGGAGTGTAAATAGTAAGGGTTTGGACAATTTTCATTTTTTACAGAAACAAAGTATCTCACATAGGAATTGAAACACTTCCTTAATAATAAATGTTGTCTTTTCATACTTGCATACTTTTATCATCATATGGCTCTTCAAAAAACTGATGGTTAAATATGATAGGAAATCAAGTGAAAGGCAATATTCAAGATGATGGTCTATTTAATGAAAAAGAAATCTAAAGAAAAATATAGACGCAAGCAGCAATTTTCGGGTTCGAGCTTTTTTGCGCTCAATGGTAGGAAGGAGCTTAATCAGCCAAAATTAAAGCCAAGAGCAGCAACAAGCAGGTTTCAGGCTTCACAAAGCCCAGCAAAGTCACTTCAGCTAGTTGGATTCTGTTTAAAGAAGCAGCGAGACCAGTAACACACATGTTTCATCTTTACAATGTATGCAGGAAGAAAATTCTATATTCAACAAATTTAATTTATTTGTAATACCTTTTAGGGATTCAAAATCCATCATAAACAAAGCATATGAGGGTTTGGAGCCTTTCCACTTTGATGTATGAATATAGTATTTGCCCATAATTATTATTGGATTAACCAAATCAGATTAGATAGAGGAATGATTTTAAAAATCTAATGAATAAGTACAAAAGGCAGTTTTCGACTTAATATGACCTTCAGAAGAATTTGAAAATATGCCACGTGCATAAATTGCCACATAGTTGGCAAGTTTGAATTGGACACTCTGGGACTCAAACCCTTGACCTTTGTGTCCCAAGAGAAGATGACTTAGTGACTGTGCCACTGGGAAGATGTGATTCCCACACACCTTCTTACAACGTGAGGCAATGACATCACATGAGCCAGACTGGGGTATTTTTGTCTGTTTAAACTTAAAATGCTTACTGCAGTCAAAATGTTGGTGAGAAAATTCTGAAAAAAATCACACACCATTCTGCTGGTTTTGGGTGTATTGTCAAATATTTTGGTGACATTTGATCCAACACTGAGCAAAAAAGAAAATGTGCAAACAGTACAAATTACAGAAAGATATTGACTATCACTGTGGACTCACCGTTTGACCGATCTGAACACCATTTGAAACACCTGATATCTACCATCTAGAGAATGTCTGTGTCAGTTTTGGTACCATTTGAATGAAGACTTGTGGAGATATAGATGTTAATTGATTTTGCATATTTTGAATGATATAGAGTGATGGACTTCTGAATTGACCATAGGATGCAGTGAGGCAAACTTTGTCACATATAAGTGGATGTGCTGAAAAATATCAGCTCTGTAGGACATACGAGTGTTTTGTTTTGGTTTTTTTGAATGTTAAATGTTTCAAAATTTAGATTTGTTGTAATAAGCCACGCCCACTTTAATCAATCATTACCAAATTTTATGCATCGACTGAGTCATGACCCAAAATCGTGCAAACTGAATTTCATTTGAATCCATGCAGCCAATTATGAGATACAAACTTTTTGCATTTGTGGTGCCCCCGGTGTGCTCAATGAACACTTATGGCCAATTTCCTGCTAAACCTCGCCCCTTGCAAATGCAATGGTAGCCTTGTTTTTTGACTGATATTGCTCATTTATAGTGGAATTGTCTATCTCAGTCCCCCAAGGCAGTATGCCAAAATTGGTGACGATTTCTCAAAAATTGTAGGAGGAGTTTTGAAGAAACTGATTTGGACAAATCTATCCAGGCACAAATGTGCGTGGCTTATATGGATAGATTGGCCTCAACCCACAGAATCCAGGAAAAAAAGAATGTAAACTTTGTTGTTATAGCACCACCATCTGACTGACATAGGTGATTATTGGTGCCTGAGTAGTGGGGGGCCATAGGAACCCACCTACCAAATTTGGTTGGTTTTGAATTAATGATTGCTGAGCCTCAGACACTTTCAGCGGAGAAAACAATAATAATCAGAACAAAAACAATAGGGTTCTACCACTTTGGGGTTTGAACCCAATAAGACCAACTTGAATTTACAAAGAAAAGGTCTTGGATATTGCATAATAGAAAAACATACATTCTGGTTATTATCATCTTTAATTAAAGCTACATTTTGGTCAAACCCACATCTGTCAAATTGAGTTCTGTATTACAACTGGAAATTGTAATACTGTAATATGTATTTTTGGATACTTAAAAGGACCAGTGTGTAGGATTTAGTGGCATCTAGCAGTGAGGTTGCAGACTGTAACTAACTGTATACCCCTGTCCCTCGCCTTCCAAGCGTGTAGAAGAACCTACGGTGGCCGCAAAATTCACGAAAAATGCAAAAGGCCCTCTCTAGAACCAGTGTTTGGTTTGTCTGTTCTGGGCTACTGTAAAAACATGGTGGTGCAACATGGTGGGCTCCGTGGAAGAGGACCCGCTCCCTATGTAGATATAAAAGGCTTATTCTAAGGTAAAGAAAACACAATGATTCTTATTTTCAGGTGATTATACGCTAATTAAAACATATTTATGAATATTATATTCCATATCTGCCAAGTCCGTTCCGCTAGATGCCACTAAATTCTACACACTGCACCTTTAAAAGTGTATCTTATACTGTATATACCAGCATGTGAGTGCAAAAATTTAGAGAAATATCCACATGCAGCATTAGCATTTGGTGGCTTTAAATGTTGTGTAAAGAAGAGTCCATCTGATCAACCATCTGAAACATTTCCACACATGTTCACTCTCCAGTATTAACAATAATATACAGTACATTTACATGTAAAAGGCCTTGATAGGTAATGAAATGTGGAGGAGGGTGATTTTGAAAATCACATATTCTTGACAGTTATTGGAGTTAACAAAGGCATTGAGGTGATCAAAGCCACATTTACTGTAATGTGAGGTCTGATCAGGTTCTGTATTATAACTGGTCCCCAGGCTCTGTGATGGGCACTTGGGGTTCCTCCTCACAACTGTCCTCTTTCCCAACCCAGTGGATGCCATGGCCATTCTCCCTGGAAGGGAGATGTGGTGAATGCTGGCGTTCCAGTGTGGAAAAGGTGGTGAACTGGACTCTCTTTCTCTTACTGGTGGGCGAGTGGAGGGACTCGGTGTGCATAGTTTTGCTCCTAAGGGACCCCACGCAGCTGAGGGGAGAGTCTGTAACAGAGGCCAGGCAACTTGGCCTTCTGGACAGAGAGGCAGTTTTATCAGGCCCAATGTCAATCACAGTGGTTGTAGTCTGGGAGTCTTGCTGAACAGGGCTTCCTGGCACGCTCATCACCAGCTCAGCATCTGTGCCTAGCCACACCCAATCATGCCTGTGCCCTGTGGGCTCCTGGCCATGAGAGGGAGGCTTCTTATGTCTGAACTTAACAACATATGAGATACAGTTTACTAAAAACACGAGGATGGCCAGGCAGAAGACCCCCAACAGAGCATACATGCCAATCTCTAAGTCCGTGAGGGGTCTGTTGGCCAACATTTCCTCACCACCAATCTCTATCTCTGCTGTCTCCTGTCCAGGCACCTCAACCTTGGTGGGGAAGTTGTTGTAGTTTACCAGGTTACCAGGGGCTTTCACAGTACTCGTGAAGCTAACGCTGCTCATATCCTCCACTATCATATTATCAGAGCCGTATACTCTGTTGCTGTCACTCGGGCTGCTCATCACACTGATATTAACCACGCTGGTAGGACTGCTGGGATTTCCAGAATTGCTCGTCTTACCCACTCCCCCGAGGCTGCCGCTGGTTATGAAGGTTCGTTCTGTAGATTTGATTGTGGTTGTGATCTTCTGCATGGCACTGTCCTCTCTCCCTGAGGTTGAGCTGCGCGGTGGGGTATCCTGGGATGGCTTCCTCTGCTTCCTCTCGCTATCCACCTCTTCCCCGTCATTCCCGTAGTCACTGCCGTTGTCCTTGTTGCCTCCAGTGCTGCTAACAGTGCTGCTGTCGATACTGCTGGTACTGCTGTCTGAGCGTCGGCTGTTCGTCTGAAACTTGACCTTGAGGCTGCCATTGCCCACAGCCACAGTGCTTTTGCGTTTGGACTTCTGGCAGGCCTCACAGATGGACATCTCTACTCTGACCAAAACTCCCTCTCCCTCTCCCTCTGCCACCACAGTTGGAGGCGTGCCCTGCACTGACACCACCCCCGGATCCAGAGATGTCACTATCACACGGTAATATGCCGGATCATAAATATCAAGTGGCGTCTGGTTGCCGTCACTGAACTGGACCCAGGCACTGACCAGAGCTTCCTGATGGGACAGGAAATAGAAGAAATTGTAATTAAGTTTTGAACCTTAAATTTATATTTGGGACATGTCAGTAGATTAAGATTGTTACCTGTTTGGGGCTCTGCAGAACCTCCTGTGTGGTTGTGGTTGCCAGAATGGCTCTGTTGCTTCCTGTACTGAGCTGCAGGGTCATGGAGAGGCCCGTAACGAGCTGAACCCCCAACTCTGTGATGGTCACTTTGTCATCCACGACTTTGATAGTCGTCTTAGCCAAGATTGTGTCAGACAGTGGAGAAAACACCTGTCACAGAACAATATCAGAAACAATAAATTAACTGGGGTGCCTCAAATTGTATCTCTTGTCAGTTTTAGGTTCTAAATCAAACTACTCAAAGAGGAAACCATCCCTTCCAGTCCAGTCTCTAACTAGCTGCTTCTTGCCATCTTAGCAAGGTACTGAATGATCACAACTACTGGGGCAAAGGTTAAACAAAACAGTAATTTAGTTTGGTTACCTGGATGGTGGTGCTCCCAAGGTCTCGTCCTGATAGCACCCTTCCTGCCTGTAGCCTTGCCACCCGGGGGTCTTCCACCTTCATAAAGTATCGAACCAGCCTTGTGACATCCACCTGCCAATCAGAGCCCAGGAAATAGACTTTGGGGTCCCGAGGGTCCGCTTGCTCGGCCACAAAGTGTGTTAGAACCCGCACCAAGGCGTGCTGAAACTGCAGCATGCAGCCCTTCCCCTTCCTGTCATCTTCTTCACTGTTCCAGCCAGGTCTGGGACATGAGCAGAAAAACACACATGCAGGTCACACCTGTCACCCGGTAAATGCTTTGACCTGCTATACTCCAATCACTCAACCCTGTCTCTTTGTTTGATTGGATCACATTGAGATATTGCAGTACATTATGTAATGGCATCAAAACCCTAAACCCTTGGAGAGATATAATTTGGATTTGTACGGGCTAAAGGATGCTTCTCAAAATCCCATCTGTAAACCACATAAGGAGGGTTTTTATTTTAAACAAATGGTTTATTTGGGTGTCCCACCTTTTGGAGGTTAGTATAGGCACCCTCCAGCTTTTGATCTGGCTCAGCTCCGTGTCTGACACCTCAATCTGGAGGGGGAGTTGGGGCATCCACACGTTCAGTTCAAGCTGAGCACTCAGGTAGCTGTAGGTGAAGTTCACCATCATCTTCACTTTGCCTTTTGTCTCCTTGCCATTTAAGAAAACATAGTCGCACCTGTCCGACACCTGGATAGGAGGAAATAAAGAGAATAACAATAAATTAGAATGTGAATGTCTTATCATTTTAATTTCCCTGAAAATATCAAAGAGTTTATGTAAGTGCGCCTGTGTAAACAGTCTATATCAAAGTCAGAATGAGATTATTGTCAGTGAAGGAGATGTTACTCGTCTATGCAATGACAAAAAATGATCAAATATTCTCATAAAAGTCACTATTTTAACAAATAGGCCATTTTTACAACAACAAATGGCCTTGCAGCAGTTTTACACTGCATGTGTTACCATAGTAATGTCAGCTGGCTGTAATAAACTACTGCGATGATCACCGGTCCGAAGCTTTACGAAGAGGCAGCATTGCAATTTTATGTAAATCAAAATATCATGTGGTGCAGAGCTGAACATCAGTCCTTCACAGCCAAGTGCATTCATTACACTGTAATTTCAAAGGTGACCTTGGAAAGTTTAGGCGACTGCTGAAAGATCTCATGGACATTTTGAGACATGAGTCAGGAGGTTTCATTGTTCCTCTCAACAGCCACTGCTTTAAACAAATTGGATAATTAACACAGCATTGAAATTCAGTCACCAGCCCCTTAAAGTGCACAGGGGACTGGGAAAAAAATGTGACTTTGACAGATAGCCTAAGGAGGAATACAAATGGCAAACAGATTCCCGCTCTTATTTGCGTCAACTCAGCAGTTAACTAGAGGATGTGCTGTCACAGGGACATGCTATTTTTGAGAGGATCTTGTGTCATCATTGCATTTGAGCGTCAGTCATCCTGCACCCGTGACCAGAGCTTAAGCTTTTGATAAACCACATCACAATGTGTCATCCTTGCAGCTAACTGTGATGCACTGACCTCTTCTCCACGAATAATCTTATGCTTCATTTCCAAAAGCAGATTTACAATATGTGGCACTGGAACCCTTGAACAGTTGTTATGGAAAATTTCTAATGCAAGCATGGAACAATAGACAAGACCAGAGTTCTCAGATTTTAATTCAGTGTGGAGGCAGTCAACCAGTCATCCATGATCTAAGACACTTTGCTCATTTCTTCTTTTTTTAAAGAGAATGTCTTCCAAGAGCTCCATGCTTACATTGAACTTCCATGAGCAATGTTCAAATGATATTTTGAAGCATCAGTTAAAAGGGAATGCCATTTTAATGTGCCATCCACCCACTCTTCTTAGTCACAAATCTCATTCTGTAGCCAAGAATATCCCTGTGTTTTTGGTGTCAAAATAGATATTTATTTAAAATTGGATTTCACTTTGATCAGTGGGTGGAGTATTAAAGACAGACAGAAATTTTAAAATGCTGAAATGCAGACTTCATTGCCAGTTGTGGCTGTATTTTCCTTTGCAAATAAAACAAGTTCCATAAGAATTATAATGAGTATGCAGAAGGAATTTATCTATTGCAAAGGGGCAAATTAAGTTCAAGTGTTACACTGAGTTGAGGCTCGATATAAATCACTTAATCAAGTTATTCAAATTGCTGTGCCACACCAAAACGTCCTGATTAATCAACCAAGTAGACATCTATACGCAATATGTCCCGTTTTTGAAGTATTCAAGTGTCAATCCTTCAATGCTGAACTGACAAACAGCATGCCTGTGCACATTTTAAGTCTCTCCATCATTTATGCACATTGGAAAAACCTTTCCATCACGGCAGATTAGACTTTGTTTTGCTTTGTTTTGTCACATGAGCTGCCCATTCTAGATAAATCCTTCCCATCTATCACAAGCAGATTTGATACTCTTCAGGCACACCAGAAGAGAAAAGATATCTGAGTCAAGCTGTTAGACTAAGAAGATTAAAGGGAATATTTGTGACTGAAGCTGCTATCTGGTCAGCAAATACACTGAGAGCGACAGTAAGCTTAGAACAACAGCAAAGACGGCTACATTACGGGGTGAAAAGAATGATTTAGTCCACATCCGGCCTCTTGACATCTTCACATAATCCTGCTTTTCTTACAACTGACACCCATCTGCACTTAATACATGTGCACTTACTGTATATACTGTACTGTGAATCCCATCTGAATAAAACACTACATTTATCTATTAACTGAGACATCTGGGGCCCTAAAACTGTGTAGGCTCATGACTAAAACTGTACGGACAAAGACAGAAATATGCACACACATTCTTTTCGTCAGATTTATAAAGCCATGCGTATGCATGATTCTGTTTTATAAATCTCAGTCATGTAGGAACTGGGCGCATGTGCACAAGCCTCATTTCCACTTCCATTAATAGCCATAAATGGATGATGACACGCCCTTAGCCAGCCGTTTTCATATCAATTGGCCGCCTGCTTCAACAGACTGCACACTTGTCAATGAAACAAACGGGGAAGAAGAACTGCAGTTTCACTGACGGTGTTGCACTGGGGAGGTTGTCCAACAGCCAGAACAGACGTCATCATCGGCAATGGTATCTCAGAAAAGTAATCAATGATTAGTTTGTAGTGCTCATAAATCACACCGTCTCCACCTCATCACATCACCCTCACCGTCATCATTTATGCATGTGGCTCCTGTTGTTTGCTAAACCTGCTTTGGGACATATTTGACCAGCAAAAAAACGTATTAAGGGGCTGGAGTTCACTGCATGTCTTTATTCTTTGTTTACATCGCCACTTTACCCTTGAGTAAATACATTCACAGCCCCTGACCTCAGGGGCCAGGGGCCCGACTTTCAATTTCATCAGTAAACAAAGCCGGCTTTTGGCAGTCAGCCGTGCTCAGGTTCACAGGATAAAAGGGACAAGTCACGGGATGGGAGCACAGCGGTAGACTGTGAGGTCATTTGTGGTGAGCGATTTAGCTCAGTGGCTGTTCATTGTCAGCGTGATTGATGGGTAATGTTGTCGAGCCCAACTAATAGTTTGTTTTATCGCGTGGAAAAGAGACAGAGGTGACTTTGGTACAACTTATTTGTCCACTGCTGTCCTTCCCATCACATATGAAACCAACCTTGCCCTCTGGCCAATTATCGTCACAGCAGGCAAACATCTCGCATTCTTTTAATTTATTGCTGCTAAAGTTATGTTGTTCTCAGGTAACCACTCGTAATTGAACATTTTTTACACAGTACTTCTGCACTGAATGTGATTAAGGCTGAATAAAGAAAATACTTTGTGAGTATAAAAACAAGTTCAGAGCAATTTCACCTTTTAACTTTTCATTGCCATTGTGTCTTTAATGAAATAGTCTTTAAGATTCCATTAACATCACAGTGCAACCTTTGTACTTGGAATGTGAGAAACCAAAGAAACTAGAAGTGATGTTCCCTGTATAGTATGTGAGGAGGGGGACGAGGAGTAAATCCTACCTTTAGGACATCCTCATCAGTGGAGCTACAGTCTGTGTAGTCAGATACATCAGTCACTACCCCATCTTCTTCCACAGCGACTGTCCTCACAGGCATCACCACCTTCTTTCCAGTCAGTACAGCTGTGTTCAGGATCTCCGTGTCCTGCAGAGATGCCGGGAAAATCAGTCATAACATCCAAATAACAAACGGTTTAATTTTACATCTCAGACATTCAGCGGATATTTTCATGTGGGAGAAATGACCAGACAAGTTTTTGGGGGAGGATAGCTATCCCATAGCTAACACTATGGGATGCAAGTAGAGGAGGAAGGTAGGGAAGACGAGGGCGATGAAGTGTGACTCGGTGACTCATGTGACCCACCAGTCCTGATGAGGTAAGAAGGCTGTTCTCCCTTTGGGAAGCCCGGGGCAGGGTGGGAGGGGGGGCTGAGTCACCTGGATGAGACCAGGGCACCACATGGAAGGGAGAGCTAATCTTAGGCTTTCTGCACAGACCTGTCCCTCAGAGCAATTCCCTATCACTTCAAACATGGACAAATAACCAGAACCCTGCATAAAAACTAAGATTAACGTCTACAAATATACATTACAGCCTGTTCTTTAATACTCAGTGCATTATTAGATTGGTTTTCCTGTTTCCCTGTACATGTATCAATGTTATGTTGAGGGGTTTTGTTTAAATGAATCAATATTGAATACTATTATTATATTGAAGTACAAGTAGTCGTAAAAAATCTCTTTGTCACTCTGTGCATATGTGTGCATCCATGGATACTTAGAGCATGAAATTGAAGCAGATGGATATGTGTCCCTCTTCTGTGAAAATACACTGTTTTAAATGAAGTTGAAATAATTGAATAATGTGTGTATGTGTGTGCGAATTAGTATGAGAGCAGTGGAGCACAGCCGGGTCAAGTTCTGTGAAGGATCAGTTAAATCAAATTTAAAGAGACACTTGGCCACTCAGAGTATGAAAATGAAGCAGATGGATACGTGTCCCTCGGCTGTAAAACTGGTTTAAATGAGGCAGAAATAACTCAACATAATTTTTTTTCTTTTACTGTCATTACAATGTAGTTAAAAAACACAGATCTGAGGCCCATGTCAAGGAGGCTTTCAGCATTATATAGAAGTATTGAGCAGCAGCACTAGTAGAAGTTCACAGAGCAAGGCTAAGAGTGATCAGTCAACGCTAATGTCCCTTCGAGCCAACCATCAAATCTCCTCATGTTTGGCCCTCAGCCTGAGGTCAGCTTCTAATCCACAAGAGAGATGAACCATGTCAAATTCACAAATCAGGATAGCATATCCTCATGGCTTCACGCACTCCAGCACCATTATGATGGAAATTCAGGAGACAGCACTGTGAAATATGCCCACAAGTTTAACTAAAGAAGGTATGATATGATATAATTATTGTAAACTTTTCAAATGTATAAATTACATATTACTTCAATAATATGTGGGCAAACAAAAGCTGATAAATTACTCAAAAAGGCTGTTTCTACAAAAAAAAAAAAAAAGTCTGAGTATATTATGTGACAGGATATAAACCAATCATTCCTGCAAACAACGGTATCCTAAGAGGTCATTGGCCCAGGTGACAGATAAATCAGATTCAATATGGTGTAAACGCCTGTGTAATGTTCCGTATTTAGTGGTGGATATTATATCATGGATTAATTATAGCGGTAGCATGATAAAGAGGCACAGCACCAAAATAGAAGCACATAAAGCAGCTGTTGGGAGGAGAGGATGACCACATTATTACACGGCAGAACAGAGCAGAACAACACAGAAGAGAGACATCAGCTAGCTGACAGTCAACAACACAAGGTCACTCTCTTCTCAAAATAGAACCCATTTACTAAACAATCCAAAGCATATCCAGCCTTCTGTGTATGCAAACCAGACAGGAATGGATCAGAGCAAAGTGCATTTTATGATATTTTCATGCACCAACGCTCCAACGGATGCAGTGTTGTCATTATTGGAAACGGTGCTGTCGGTAACATTGGTGCTGGTTTTAATAATGATTAGGTGTGACGTGTAAGCTGTCAGTTGACTCACCATTACAAGTGGAGCCAAACCAACAAAGTCTCTCTGAGTGGTATAGATCCTCATAGCTCCTTCGGTCTTGGCAACATTTTTGGATCCTGACGGGAGCTCCAGCTTCCATATGATCACCTGGCTGTCAAGAGGACTGCTCAGCTCTTCAACCTCAAAATCCATCTGAAGCACCTCAAGCAGACTGCTTTCAAGCCTGGATGAGAAGCAAAGATCTGAGTTAGGTAGACAGATATGCATACAATAGCTACAGGCATGGGGGTTATTGAAAATACTCAACTGTGTACCAGCATTACAGCAAAATGAGACATACTGTAAAATTAATGTTACAGCAGCTTTCCAATGTCATGTTTTCTTTTTTCTTTCATTTGGTGCTTTTAGTGTGCAGACTATTTTGGAAGGATCTTACTCTTAAACCTTCATTATGTAAATTAGCAGCAGAAATATTTCTACCACAGCCACTGATATAGTTATTTCACAATTGGTGTCTGCAGTTCCCTCTCCACAGGTTATTCTAAATTCCTGTAGAGATAATGATGTCTGAATAAAGGTGCAATGATTGTACAGCAGTGCATCCTGCATTTTCAGTGTGTGGCTCAGTGTTCACAAGTCAATGTAGATCCAAATCGTTATGCACAAAGGAAACTGCAAAACATGGGCTTTTCTTTTATTGTGTCTTTGTTGGAGTCTGATGTTGAAACACATTGCAGTTGATAAATTGGTGTTTAAAAAAAAAAGTCTACTTTCCCTTGGGCTCATCTTGTCTTTATGTACACAAAATGTATCAAAAATATGCAAAAAAATCTTCATAGTGAGTGACTGATGTATAAAGAGAACTGTATACAGCATTGGAGGCAGGGCTCTGTTCATTCCTATCAAGGTTGCTCAGTGGTGCATTAAGCCAAAATCCACTCCCTGCTGTGAAGAAATTACCTGGATGAAAACATACTGCGCACGCTCTATGGGCCGCATGTGTCCATGGCATGGAGCATGCTCACTAGAGACTTCCGCTGGCTGAGACGGCTAACTTCCAGTTTAGCCCTCTGGCTAACTTGAATGGGGATAAAACAATTCAATTGTGCGGCTCTTCTAAACTTTCAAAATGTGATCGGACCAAATGGATCAAAATCTGATAGTGAAACGAACCATTTCGTGGGTGTTGTGACACTCACTGATTTATGTCTCTTTCACAGTGTAAATCTATGGGAAAAAAGTCTTTTTGGGCCAGTGTGCATCACGTGACGTTGTAATTACACAGTTTGGCAGCTATGTCAAATTTGCTTCGAAGCCTGGTGCTGTTCCTGTATCCAGCTCTCTTTATACATGTATTGTGTATTGCCGCCATGTATTTACAGTATTTAAAACCCCTTTTACAGGATTATCATTTTAAAATGACTGGAGTTGGAAACATAAAAAAGACAGCCAGTTGCAGCAATTTTAACACGCTGATGGAGCAAAAGGTAGTTTAAGTACCTAGCTAGTTACAGCCATAGACTGTATAGTTAGTTGCCACTGAAGTGGACAAAATCGATGCTGGAAAGAAATGTGAGATTTGCTTAAAAAATGTTGAATCACTTTGATTGACTTTGACTAATATCAAACTTTAAAATCTGCATCTTTAATCTCATATTTGAGAAATTGTTGGGGTTATTGAAAGAAAAGTAGAAAGTAGCTTCGGTGAGACTGGATTTCCAGTGAGATTGGATATCCTGCTGATAATTCATTGTGAGATACTATGACATTGGCCCTGTGGATAGAAAGTGTGGAGATGTTGTTGGAGAGGAATATGATCCCAGTAGTTGCGACAAGACCCCAATCCCCCTTTTTTAACTTTGAAGAGGGCTTTGCATCTCCGGGCATTTTCACAAACTAAACCAAAGAAAAGATGAGCTGAATTCCACTGTGCTACCCTGAAGTTGCTGGTACAGTGAAATGTGAACAGAATAAAAGGTGGTCTCAGGACAACAGCATCCTGCATACACAACAAAGTATAAGCCTTTGTAACTTATAATGACCTCAGTGTTGCCAGCTAGAACAGACTGTCCTAGCTATGGATTCAATTTTCTCCCATAGCTGAAGTTTTAGTATCCTGGGTTTTATTTCGTGGTATTGTATTGAACTATAGAAAAGATATATTGGTGAACAAAAACACAATAAGCATGCACACACCCACGTAGACATTATCAAACTCATTGCATTGCTGTGTGTACATGTTAAAAATATCTGTGTCAGAGCTGTGCAGACACACACTAAGTCCTGCTTACTGCATGAAAATGACCTCTGAAGAGATGCATACCAGCCGCCCTTCTGCATTAAAGCAACAACAACTGGAGAAACTGCAAATCATATTTAGTTAATCCTCCATTAAGTTCCAAACTCGACAACAAAGCATACAAAAGTCCTGCTCTGTATCCCCCTCTCACTCAATGCACCATTATATTTGCCCTTATCAAGGGGAAGACATGGATTTAGTGTAATTGAATAATCTGAACATATTGCACAGAGACCTGAGATTAAAAGATAATGTCATTCTGGTCAAGTATCAAAACAAGATATGCTTGACTCACATAAGCATGCCTATATCCCCTTAAGTATGCATTAGCACAGATATCCATAAGATAGGGGATGCTGTTGTGCTATTTACACCCTCGGTCATTCTTGAGAAGCTTGCAGTGGAATCATGCTTCAACAACTTGTTTATGGCCGGAAGCCTGTCTGTGAGTAGCAATACTTAAGATCCAAACCAAGCCTTTATCCTGTGACGGAGGATAAAAAAAGCTTTAATGTACAGATACAGCAAATACTTTTAGTGCTCACTAAAAGCAGGGAGACAAAAAGTCAAAGAAATCCCCACTGTGGTGTGACAGTAGACGGTCTCTGCAGGGGTTCTTTTAGTTTCATGACATTTTAGAGAGGATTAGCCAAAATGACTGAGTGAAAAAATGTGTTAACCCATAAAGAAATTGTGATAAACAATGTCATAATCCACGCCGAATGGGGAAAACATCTTAATGAGGTCAAACCAATAATGACAAGCACAGATAAGGTCAGTGTTCTGTCTCTGTTTAAAGCAAGCTGTGCCTATTGTTGTATGACCTCTGAGAGTCAGTGTTAGACAAACCTGCATGTTTAGCTTCAGGGAGTTTAAACTAATTGCTGTTTTAGAGCAAGTTGACCTTTTTAATATCATATTGAATAAAATTACTTCCTTTATTGCGACACATTTTTCTACTTCTAGTAGTATTTTTTCTCTGTTATTCATCCTGCGAAAGTTGGCTGCATACACTTGCTCTTTTCCAGCAATGCCAACCATTCTCACACAGATTAGAGCTTTAGTTTTACAAGCATTTCTTGGAGCTGCTCTAGAGGCAGAATTAATCTTACTGTTTGAGCACTGGCAAGCTTCAATGGCAAAAAGTATTAAAAGAAAGTGCACGAAAACAACAGATATGTCTTCTCCTGAATGTAGGTTGCATTTAAGATGGTTGGACGGCCAGCTAGAACAATAAGCTCACATTTCTAGATTACTCATTGTGCCTATGTTACATTTTTTAGTAAGCTAGACATACAATATGTACTATACAAGAATTGAAACAGAGGCTTAACTTAGCCAAAAGAAATCATTTCTGCCTCCAAGGAACCAACAAACACAATTTTCCATTTACACCTGGTAAGTGCATATTACAGTTTCCCAACCTGTCTGGAGATTCAAAGTAAAGACAGGCCAATGTTTTGACAGCATGATAAAAAGCAAATGTGCAAGAAAGAGAAGGATTTAATAGACATAGCTTGAACTCAGTGCCCTTTTTTTAAAAAAAAGAAAAGGTGTCCTGTAATCTCAGGGGACATGGGCCACGTGCATGTGGCCAAACATCTAAATGAACTCAACTCATCACAGTTCAATGAAAATAAAGCTGCACTCAACTGAACTTGAAAGGACAACTGAGATAAGCTGCTTGTTGGGGGAAGGGCGTAGCCCCATTTAATGAGGTTATGGGGCAAGTTAAGTACGTCTTAGAAGCCCAAAGGTCTGAGTTTGGACAACCTGTAAACATCTTGTAAATAGTTTACGTCTTAGGTTTTGAAATGGCTATTAGTCTGTATTTTTCAGTTTGGTATAACCCCTTGCATTGATTGAAGCTATGAAGTCATAGGTTAAAATATGTTTACTGCATGCTAGAAATGCATAGACATGCACATCTGGTAAATGTTTACAAATGATTAAAGCACAGAGGAGAAGTGTGCAATAAAGGGGGAAAAGCAATAGCTGTTTACAAGGAGCAGCTTTACAGGTGCACCTGCAGGCAACCCGTGCTCTGAGAGTATAAGAGATGTCCTCCCAGGACACGGCACAGTGTGCTTCTGCAGTAAGCCCTTGTCAGGCAGGCATGGTGCAGGTGGTTTGTCTTCTACTCCACAGGTGCAGAGACAAATACCGATATGCTTTGCAGGATATACATTACAAGAGTACCACTTTTAACAGCTAGAGACACTGGCATCCAACAACACATGAAAAATTCCCTTCAGGCTGTAGCAGTGCTGTTTGTCTATTCAAACAATAGCAATTGAAGCCAATTAAGATGCACATAGATAGTACACAGTGGTATAACATGATGCATAGAGAACAGACTTGCCTTTTTCCAGGTATGGGAGCCTTCCTCTGACAAATAACAGCGATGGCTCCATCTGCACCCATATCCAGAGTGATGTCCCACAGTAAAGAGTTACTGGGTGTTGCCGTTCGAAAGGTCACACCTTTCTTTACTGTCGCTCTGTGAAAAATCAGAAACCGAAAGGTCAAGTATGTACTAAATGTAAAATGAACCATATTAACAAAGCAATGGAATTCGGGGCGACAAATGGTTATTTTCCCAAAGTTTAAATGATATGTAATGTGATCAATAACCAAACACATTTCTATCTATCCCTTTTTCATGTCTTTTTGAATTTGTCTGTGATATACTAAGTTATAGATTTTTAGAATTGTCAGGAAATCCAGCCCCATTTATTAATTCAAACTACCTGTTCGGGTTATTACCATAAATTCAGGATTTCCAAAAAAAGATAGTCTCATATATTTGATATTATACATAAAACAATAATTAAGTAAACAATATTTTTACACTATAACTTGTAAATCAAATAAAAACAAAGTGGAGGAAACTGTGAAAGAAAATGTAGAAAATCTGTTATCTACTACAATTCCAAACCCCTTTCATTTGAAACAGGAAAGAAAACATCGGTCTTCCTATTTGTCTATTTGTGCGCATTATTTAACCTGCAATAATGAATCATTAGTTTTCTTGGCCTCTAATTTGTAAATGGTGTGCATTATGCAGCTGAACATGGAAACCTTCCCATGGGGTTTCCCATTATAAGCAGCTTGCTGTAGGTCAAATGTTAATGAGATATTCCTCTACAAGAATTGCGATCAAGTAAAGCCAGGAAAAGGATGCATACTCTACTCTTAATACTAAATACGCTCAACAAATATTGCTTTATTCTATATACTCAAAGCTCTGATAAGACTCCCTGAATAGCCAGTAACAGCTCAGACAAGTTGCCTCAAATAGTTCAGAACAACATCCTCATGTAATTCTTTGGTTTTCATCTGCATGCAAAGCTGTGTGGTTTATCTCTGAATCTTTGAGATAAACACAAAGTGTTGAGCGCATTACGAGTCTCTGAGGAGGTGTAATCTATGATAGGAGCAACAGCAATCTGATGCTGAGCACTCCTCCTGCTTTGAGTTGGGGGTTGGACTTGGAAAAGTCAGGCAAAAGGAGAGGAGACATTGCTCCCTGTGCAGCACAAAGAAGCAAAACAGACTAGCAACATGCATTATCTCTTAATTGAAGTATTTAAGATAACCTCTTAATTGTTTTGTGGTATATTTATGTGCACATGTTTGTGAGTGACTGGGTTGTAAAACCTTTCTTTGTGAAAACATCTGCACATGCAGCTTCTCTATCTGTAAGGGAGATCTCAAGTGGCCACTAATCCTGGCATGGAAGTTTCTGCTGTGTAGCCACACTGTCTGAATTGACCTTCTGTCTAAACCGCTGGAGCGCAAGATAGAAAGGTCTCCCTTTTTCTTTCTCAGGATGAATGAACTTGGCTCATTTTGCGGCATTTGTGACACTCTTAAAAGTTCAAGGGCTCACAGGTTAAAGGTGACGATTAAGAAGGAATGAGCAATGTCTTCTTCAATAATGGTTTTAATCTTGCGCCATGATGATCCGGGGGGAGACAGCAGGTTTCCATTCCAGCTGCACACTCCAACAGCTGCTGATTTATCTGATTACATAACAAAAGTTCAACCAGGGAGGGCTAAAAGGTGAACTCATCTGGTGCCATGAGTGGCTGGAAAACAAAAACCTCCAAGTCTTTTTGTCATGACTGCACATGGTTGAATACACAGTTTAATCACACTTCAGTGGAAACTGGGCAGTTGTGTTGAAGCCTCGGCCTGAATACATTGAATTTACAAATGGAAGATTTTCCCCTGCAGCAAACTCCGACTTGAACCAAATGCTGTAGGTGTTTTGTGGGTTCTGTGTTAGTATAGTAAATGAAGGTGACTAGCTTCTCTGTGTACTGTGCATTAGAGTGAGTGACAGTAGAGAGCAGAAAGAGGTAGCTAGTCCATCGTTATCAGTCAGAGGGTTCCCGGGAGGCAGCAGAGTAAACAACACAGGAGACAAACACTCAGTCTGGGCTAAATGAGCAAAGAGAAATCCATGAGGGTTTGATGTAAAGGGGCTACAGCTGTGTGATTTGGATGAAAGTTGAAGTGATAACCAGAAGGAAAGTGGCTGCACCCTGTAACCCCTGTTAACAACAATACAATCAAATGAAATATGGCACACGGTTGTACAACCATTTTGCAAATCAACTGTTTACATTTAAGTTACACAGAAAAAAAATATTCAGAATACTTAATGATTGTGCTTATTGCAACTTCCTAATGCAGACAGTTGTGTTTATTTCATTGGTGCCTTGCAGACTTGCATGTAAGATAACATTTTATTTTAACCAATATTCATAATTCATAATGTCTCTTTTTCTCCGTCTTCTCACATTTTGTTTAAACCCTTTAAGTGCTGAAAATATTTTTTTATAAAACACCATTGATATTTAATACATTACAAATTACACATGCAATATTTATCAAAAACTATTGCAAAAATGGCAATATTTTTTATTATACTAACATAACTATGTTTTAAAATAATGTTTTAATATTGTGCTGCCTATTTCAACTAACATTTCAGTTCCTATTTTTATGCATAATTGCACTACAGATGCTGACAGTAGAGAATTATAAGTGCAACGTGATAATTTGCTTCCAATGGGGAAAAACTTTAATCCGGCATAATCAATGAAGTAAGCAGGATGGCACGCTCAGTGTATTAATGAGAAAACCTAGGAGGACTGTTAATCTAGTAATGGCTGAACAACATGCCCTGCTGTGATGAAACACCTCTGTGTATTGAGCTGAGAGGAGCAGGGTCTAACTAATAAAAAGTGACAGTAACAAGAAGACTTATCTGAAGCCCTTCTCTTCCTCTTTTCTCTCCCTCTGTGCAAGAAAAAAAAAAAAAAAAAAAAGAAGAAGAAAAAAAGCCCTTGAGACTGGAGGAGGTTTTTCTTATGAGTGGTTGGGAGCAGGAACCAGTGTCTATGGCTTTGGTTAGCGGCCCCTGAGGAGGCAGCGGGCAGCGGGAAGCACCAGGGCAGGGAAGATGGATGGCTATGGAGACTGAGGCTGATAGTGTGTGAGAAAAGCAGCTCTCAGGTGCTGCACCTGCCATCCATCTCACTTCTGACCAGGCAAGGCATGAGTGGCACTATTGTTTCACTTTTTACATTCACTTACACACATGAAAATCCTACATATGCACACTAGCGAACTGGCGCACAAATACGTACATACTCACTCTTCCAAATATACTCAAAGCAGCCCATGGCCCTTGGCCTTCCCTTCCTTTATTTATTTGTGGAATGCAGTTTTCTTTATACACATTTAAAAGATCACAGAACCATGGCCAACAAAAGAAAGAAAAACAGTGAGACAATACAAAGCAGCAAATACGCAACAAAATGAAACCGAGACTGAGACTGATCAAAGACCTGCAAGATAGATTGTATTCTCTGTGTGAGCTAGACAGCCTGGCCCAGATGCATTTCATCACCAAGCCTGATATCAAGATGCTACATAGGGTTTGTAATTACTTCCCTGATATAATTTGTGTTCCCATCCTTGGATTTGTGAATGCATCACTGCAGGGCCACATGGACCACTGGTGAACCCCAGTGCAATCGGAAACAGATGCAATCGTTAATTATGCAGGCAAATGTCCACCGTTTAGCCAGTCTGATGGCCAGCCATCAGCAACGTGCTTATCGTACTTATGGAGCAGTTTAGGGAGTTGGGGAGAAGCTCATGCCAACACTCCTGCCAGATGGCAGGCACCACAGCAGTAAAATGGATGTAAAAGTCATATTTGACACACAGATGAATGATTAGGCTCCCTGGTTGAAGAGCTCACTGACACAGTGTCCTGTAGATACAGAAGTTTATTTATTGCGACAATGCTGTCTCTACTGTAACTAAAACCCATAGAACAAGACAAACTATTGCCTGTCATTGCTGACTTTTAATAGCTACTAAGAAGAGAACAAAACAAAAAAATCATACGTCATGCCATTCAACTTACTGAGCAAACACCAAAGGGATCATCTAATTGCCCTTCACGTGGATAGTGTGATAATGGAGGTACAATACTTTAACTATGACCTTTATCAAAGTCTCACTGAGAATGACAGGTTCATTTTGCTGGAATGAACAGGTGTGGCTTGTCTTTTTCTCAATCGACCTCAAATTTGAATGTCCCTTGACTCCAGCCATAGACATCAATAACAGGTTTATCATGCTGATGAGAGAGTATTAAGCAAAGCTTAATGGGACATTCAGACAGTGATAAAGCACACAGACAGCTGTTGAGGACTGGATGCACAGGGCCTGTTAATGTGCTGATAAGTTCGGGGAGGGTAGCACTGTGATACTTACTCTGTAAGTTAGAGGAACAGTGAGTGTATTATGTCATGTTTATGGGATGTAAAAAATGGAATTTTCTTTCAATATATATTGTATTGACATAACTGCACATCATGTGAGTTTAATTACTACGAAGCTTCCCAACAAGATTGCCAATCTTCCACCCAAGCGACAGTAGCTGAGAGGAAAGGAGAGGAGAGGAGAGGAGAGGAGAGGAGAGGAGAGGAGAGGAGAGGAGAGGAGAGGAGAGGAGAGACATTAAAGCTATCTGCTTTTTGTTCAGAAACATGTGGGACTGAGTAAAGGAATTAAAGCAGCAATGATTAAAAGTGACAGGATGAAGAGGGGAAATCAGGATTTCTCTTTTGGCTTCATTGCTTCAGAAAAAAATCTAAAGATAGAAAGAAAACGAAACCAACTAATTAATTCAAATACATGGTCTTACCCTATAAAATACATGAATGCACAGCTATTGGAATAGCACAATTTAATGTCCAAACCAGACAAGCATGAAGTGTCGGATAAGGCACACTCACCTTCATGTTTCTTCAGGGGGGGTTTCAGCACACCATAAAATAACAGCAAACCTGAGACAAATTTATAAAACCTACTGCTAACTCAAGTCTGAAACCTGAAGAGGAGGACAAGTTCATCCATGCACAGCTGTCCGCTCAATCAATATTTACCTATTCCAGCATTCACAATTGATTTGAGTAAGTGACTGTCTAAGTGAATGAATTCAGGAGCAGGTGGAAGAGGAATAAATAATCCATGACTCCCCTCTTGACTGTCTCCTCACCTGCTCACCTCCACTGGAGCATGCATGGGCACGTCAAGGCGGAAGTAACTCAGAAATGATTTATTTTTCAGGAAGTATTGATTGTGCACCACAGTGTTTCTCAAGCTACCTGGGAGGACTGTAACTACTGTCCAGAAACAAGAACACTTGGATTTCTGCCTTCGAGGACTTTGTTGTTGAGCCTGTGTCTTATGTCAGGTCACCTTACCAGACATCACCCAACATTACAACAAACACAGACCCTAGTTTATACACAAACTAGGGTCAAACTAAACCACACATGAAAGAAGGATTTATGACATGCTGTATTCATGATCCAAATCTACACACAAACCAAATAAACAATTGAAATATACAAGGAAAACGCATGTCACACCTCCCAATAGACCATTATTCATCAGCTTGGAGTAAAGCAGATAGTGTCTTGAATGATAACAGAAAAATCAGTCTCTAATCAAGTTAGCATAAATCCCTACTTGTCTGTTCTGACAGATAACCTAAACAACTGTAGCTATGCTGCAAAGTGGTTCACTTTGATCTCTGTCTGGATGATGATAACAAAAGGTATTATGCTGCAAATGACCACGAAAACCATCAGTGAAATGGTGGGAGCAAGATAGAGACATCTAATTCAAAAACAATTTTGAGGTGCCAGTCTCCCATGTGGCATCATTTCACCTTAAAAAAGGACTAAGACTAAGTCTTGTTTTTCTTTCTTTTGTTCATTTGTATTTTTTTTCCTTCAATGAATGACAAGTTAGAGATCAAGCCTAAAGATGAGTTTACTTCACGTGGTTAAGGCACTAATTTTAAGAAAATATTTATGTACATTTCATTAAAGGGGACACTACGTGCTTTTTGTGATTTTCTGTCATTTATTTGTTGTTATAATGTTGGATGTCTATGTTAAATGTCTATGTTAATGTTGTTCAAGTCAAAAGCCTGCTCTGAACGTTTGCAGTCACCTCTACTTCTCCATCGAACATCAGATTGTTCGCACATGACATGCCCACAAACAGCCATCTGTTCCATAGCCTTTGTTGCTAAGGTTGTTCCATGTACTGTTCGCCTTCGCCTTGTCCATGATTGGACTACTATTGTTAGTTTACGTTGCCTGGAAGTCTGCTGAGAGGTACCGGGAGCTAACTAGTCAGAACAGATTGGATTCATCAGGTGGGGGGGCCTTAAAGAGACAGGAGCTAAAACGGCTGAGGGGCTAAGGGGAGTTTTTTGAACTGTGAATCATGCAAAGATATTCCAGTGGAGTTCCAGAATAAAAACTATAGACCTGGAAATGTGCATGATAAAAATCTCTGTATGAAATTAGCCTCCATTATTAAAGATGTCATGGAGACCTCTAGAAAGATAACTGTATTGGTTTAGGCTGGTACTACCAATGCTCTCATCTCCAATCAAACAGGAACATTATGCATTGAAAAATGAGAACAGAGCCTTACACTAACTTTTGATGCTGGTAATCCCCATGATCATTATACATTTAGTAGCTTTGATGGTGCCGGATTTCTGCAAGAAGAGAACTGATACTTTTAGTCACAACTTTCACAACTTTTCGCAGCTGCAGTCTCTGTCCTTTCAGTGTATGAACTCGGCAAACAAAGTAATCATATCCAAAAATCTGAGTCGACAAAAACAATGTAATTATTGACAGTCTGATACAGGACAATGCCAATGAGTTTTGGTCAGATACTGAACAGAAGGTCAGAGAGTTTTCAAACAACAAACTGAAAATTGATCCAAAGTCTAGTGAAATTGAAAGAGCCCATCACACTGGAAATGTGAAACAAAGCAGAAAAGCAAGACCAATTGTAGTGAAATTCTTAAGGTAAAAAGACAAAGAACTCATACTTGCCAAGGTGAGAGTTCACCTCAAGAACATTAAAACATATGTAAATGAGGACTTCTCTGAATTGCTATGGAAGAAGAGAGCAGACCTCATTCCAGCAATGAAACAGGCCAGGGAATGAGGAAATTATGCTGTCATTAACTACAACAGACTGGTAGTTAAACCACAATAGCCTCAGCAGACGACGGAAACCACACAGCATGAGTGAATCTGTGCCAGCAGGACCCCCATACATATGGTGACTACTTTTTAATATGTTTTTTCTCCCCTACCAAACCATCATGACATCATCTCTACCCAAGTAATCTGACACCTTTACCAAAACTTCCCTACATCAGTGTCTGGCTTATTACATGCACTTTTCCAATATTTTAATAGCTTTTTATCAGAAGTTGGTCTCCTCTGTCCTCCAAGATTCCACCTAGCAACCATAGTCCTCCTCAGTTTATGAACTCTCCAATCAATGATAATTTTCATTTCTTACCAGTTACAGAGGATGAGGTACGGGAGATCTTAATCAATCTAAAAGATTCTTCTTCAGGTTCTGATAACGTTGACAGTAAACTACTGATATCCATACATGAGTACATTGTGAAACCTCTATCTCACATTTTCAATCTCTCATTGGAAAAGGGAATTGTTCCTCCTGAACTAAAAATAGTCAAGATTATTCCTATTTATAAAGAAGATGACCCAGCTGTCTTCAACTATTAGAGACCCGTATCCATCCTGCCTGCTATATCAAAAGTACTTGAAAGGTTTGTCTATCAAAGATTAATTGAACATCTTAATAAGTACAATATTATATATACACATCAATATGGATTTAGAAAGAGACATTCAACATATATATATCTAATTAATGAAAAATACAAAGCTAGAGATAGAAAGGAAAACACTATAGGTATTTTTTTAGACTTATCAAAGGCATTTTACACAGTCAATCACCATATTCTTCTTCAGAAGTTTTCACATCTTGGAGTAAAAAAACAATGCACTGCTCTGTTTCACCAGTTACCTTAAAGATAGACAGCAATTTGTATCCTATAATGGAACCAATTCTCCTTTTCTTGCCATACTCTGCGGCGTACCACAAGGCTCAATTCTTGGGCCCTTGTTATTTTTGATATATATTAATGGCCTCTATAATGTCTCAGACAAGCTGTCTAAAATTTTATTTGTAGATGAGACAAGTGTCTTCTATTCACATAAAAATCCTGACACCATCATTAATATGTTAAATGAAGAACATAGTAAGCTGTCTATTTGGTTTAAGTCCAAGAAACTATCAACATTAAAAAAAACAAGCTTCATCTTTTTTGGTCTTAACTCCTCATTTAAAATTGTAATCGATAACGTCCCCGTAACTAATGTGTGTTCTACCTGATTCCTTGGTGTTCTGCTTGATGAATTCTTATCTTGGAAACCTCATATCATGGCCATAACCATGAAAATGGCAAAGATATACTAGGCAAAACAGGTCCCTTAATCAAGACTGAGGTAGCCACTATGTTATTATTCTATGGTTTATCTGTATATTAATTATTGTAATATAACTTTGGCTAGTACTCATCAGACCAAACTTGAGCCCATATACCATATTCAGAAACAAGCTCTAAGAATAATAAGTTGTATACATCGAAGACAGTCCTTTCAGCCTCTATTTCTTCATTTAGGTGTCCTCAGTGTTTATTAAGTGATACATCTCCAGATTGGTTTATTTGTTCCTTAAAAAGAACCCTTCCCCCCTTTTTTATGACATATTTGCATACAATTATTAATTCCATAATTACTCCACACGTAGCTGTTGTCTCCTTAGAATGCCACTTTTCAAGCCACTGGAGGGTTTTTCTGCAATTCTCCTTCAAATTTCCTTGCAAATCATATATTGTATCTTTTTTAAAATTTTGATATGTGTAAATAAAGAAATGAAACAAATCAATTCCCCATTCTGAATTCTTACTGACCACTTAACTTGAACGTCATTGATTTGCAGAGCCCTCTGAAGTGATGACAGAATTGCACTTGCAACTTGGTAATATTGGCACCACCATGTTGCCAGTCACATCAGTGCTGACCACAGAAACCACAGTCTTACCTGAGAGTGAAGTTAGTAAGCTGAGCAGAGCTGGCCATGAGTATGTAGAAGGTGGCGATGTCAGTCTTCTTTAGTGGTTTGGAGGATGTCCGAATTACGATGGCATTGCCAAGCTTGAGTCGAGAAAGAGTCGCCATTCCTTTGGGCACCTGCAGGAGACGCACACTGCCAATCCTCTGCATGGGAGTGACAGGAACATACTCGGCCTGCTGTTGTGAGCTCCCCCAGCGGCTTCCATCCAGAGAATTACACTTCCCATTGACTTTGGGCTGAGCCTGGTAGTACAGCTCCACGGGGTTCCCAGTAGATGGGTCCTGCCTCTCCCTGCTGGTGCCCTCTGAACCAGGAGCAAACCAGCCAGGCGCAGGTGCCAGCTCAGCCATGCAGGTTCCCCTCTCGCCTCCCATGGCACAGGAACCCCTCACCTCCTGGGTTTGCCAGAAAGCATACACTGTCACACACGGTAGCTCATCCACACCTCCTTCCCCTCTGCCCCAGTCTCTCCCTGCTATATAGAAGAGCACCCGCACTTTGGGCTTGGAGGAGAAAACCCGAGGGGTCAGCACAAAGGCCTGGATTTTCCAGTTAAACGTGAAGACCTCTGGAGCACTGAAGAGCCGCACAGACTGGACCAGATCTAGAGGCACGAGCTGCTCTGTGGACATAGTGCCATAGCTGGCGTTGACAGCAGGCTGGCGGCTGGCTCTTAAGATAACAAAGGACTGCGTGTGACTCTGCATGCTGGAGTTCCTCATGAAGTCCTGCCCGGCCTCCTTTAGGAAGAGGTAGTCAGCATCCCGCACCTCATAGGTGACCGGCAAGAAGACGGGGAAAGGCACTGGGCTCTTACTGTCAGTCAGTTCTTTACTGCTCAGGTCTGTAAGAAAACAGAAAATTACACTTGGCTTGTTACAGACCATCAGAATATATCATAGTATCACATATCCTAGCAACTTAAAGCCAACTTAACACAGAAACAGAACTAAGGAATACAGTTCTCTGCTACATCTGAGACTAAAATACTGTGAAAAATACCAGCAGTGTTCCAGGAACTAACACTTGAGCACAAAAGTCAGCCGAGGTCAACTGATCAACTGAATGGGGCATCAAAGTATTAGACTAAAAGGCCTCTGAGCTTAATCTTAAAATTCCTGTAAGAGAGCACATAGGTGAAATAATGTAAATTACAACAAGAGAAGCTTGGGAGTGTTTTAGTTTGTGAGCCAGCAGTCAGAAATGAAAAACAGCAAGTACTTGCACGTAGCAGCAGTTTAACTCTGTGGCTTTGCTTAATAATATCCATGTCACAAAAAGAGAATATAACTTATTAATGATTACTTAATTTCATATAGAATTAACTTTAAAAAAAGAAAAACATGTTTACTTGGTTACTAAAATATAGCTGTCAAGAGATTTCAAAATGAGAAATTTCCCTTATAAATAGTGCCTGTCAGTGTGTATTTCCATAGTTCCTCTCTGCTGCCCCAGTTTCATCTCTCACATGGTTGATCTGCTTTCTCTATATAGGGAGAAAAGGTGGGATCTGATACATCTGGCACAAGGTTGAAATCAACCATCAAAAAGTAGGATTAAAATGGCTTTTCAGATTGTCAGCAGGCTGTGAATACCCAGCAGATCCTCCTTTAAAAAAAAAAAACAAGAACAGTGGAGCAGCATCACGTGAAGTAAAACACCAGATTTAACTGAGAATATTTAGCTAACTGAAACAGAAACATATCTGATGAACTGTATATTCAGTAAGATATGCATTTATGTATTAGTCGATTGTGGTGCAGTATACCACTACAATGATTGCAAGGATTACTGGCTGACTGTTAAATACTGATCACACACAGCAGAGAATGACCTTTTTATATGCGACCAAAGTGAGTAAAAACAAACTGACAGCATAAATATTCCCTGATCTGGTTTAAAAGCTTGATGGTGAGTGTTTGCCTCATTGGAAATGAGAGGCAGAGGTCACCCGGCCATCATGTGTCCTCATTAAACATCTATTTTGATAGAATTATAAAGATTATGGCAGCTGACCTGAGTATGCACTGTTCATCTCATGGCTAATTGCCCTCCTTGGTGAATTAAGGACAAAAAAACACTGGTGTTTACCCTGGAGATTATAACAAAATGGATGAAGCCGTACTAAACATGGCATTCATAGTGAAAAACAGCATTAGAGCAATTCAAACCTAAAGAAACCATCATCACGCTGCATAGTATATCAAATGAACAATGTTGTGTAAGATGCATTTGTGAAATTTTGACAAAAGATGCCAGATAGAGTGTCTGTCACTTAATTAATAATTATCATTTATCTAATAAGGACAGCTTAGAGCCTTTCTGTGTCAAAATCAGTCATCATGTCGGTCATGGTTGCTGGCATTTGATGGGTCGGTCTATCATGGTCTCTTCTGCTTTTCATCTCCACTCATACACCCCAGCAAAGAGCCTGTCATGATGGTCTGACAGTTCACACTGCAACGACTATACTGTATGTGTCACAGTCATGTCAACCCAGGAGCCCTTAGAGGAAGACAATGGCATTTCTCTCTTTCTCTCTCTCTCTTGAAGAAACAGACATGAGTGTCAGTCATGTTCGCTATGTGGGCGACAAACTGCATGAGGCTGAGACTGGAGCTGGGAATGGGGTTGTCCTGGCTTAGCCAACCAGTGGCCACAGTGACAGATGTGCTGTTTAATACCAGAGCTGGCAGCAGCTCCGGCTGGAGTGAATATAAACTGGCTCACTGTCTCCAGGAGGGAGAGTGCACCGCCAATGTAGCAACAAAGTACTTCACATGCGAGCTCATCCCTTTACAGTTGGGTTTGATGGGTCATCTGTGCTCTTCCCACTATTTTACATGTTTTCTTTTTCATGAAAGCCAAAGAAAACCATTACATTAGTCATACAGAGCACACAGCAGATTTGTATGTTGTGAATATAGTAGCAGGCCTTGTTTGTTTCTGATACATGACAGGCTAGCAATATAACGTAGAATCCCTCTTTGCCAATATTATGAATATTTAACAAGTAACCAATGTAGGCAAAACTCTACTGTACTTCTGTGGTCCTCTCATCATGATAAGAGTCCTGCCTTCAACTGATAAACATGAGAGCAAATCCGCTGCACCAGCTGTTCCAGCCTCTCAAATCACTTCTTTTGAAGACCCTGAGCTTCTCTTCCTCCTTGGCTGAGTCAGAAAGCATCAGTGTTGCCATGCAGATGTTACAACTGCCTTTAAAAGCCACATCTTCAAGACTGCTCTCCTGTAGACTTAACAAGTTCGATGCCTGGCATTGTTGCTTTATTCTTTTTTTCGTGTGTGCTTTAAAAAAAACCTGAATATTCCCTTTATGCCAGGCTTAAAACATGTGTTGTTGATTAAATCTTTGTTGATCCCTCTCTGTTTACAAATTAAAATGCTCTCTGTATGAAATTAGATTTATGAGTTGTTGGTTGTTTTTTTTTTAACAAACCATTTTAAACTAAAACTGAATTTGAGCAACCGCAACAGCAGAAAATTAATTTCAGGTCGGGATCTCCTTTCCAAAATGGATGTGTGACTTTTTGAAATAGAGCTTCTGATGTGTGCATTATCCCTCAGTCATGCTGTGTTTTTAGTTTGGCCACTTGTATGAAACAAATACAGTCCAGTAATAGCTTTGCTGTCTTGCAGTAAAACGAAAATAGAAAGTAATCGTGGCACTTTGAAGTATAGTTCTGTAACTGAGATCTGCTCTATGGTGTATGTAAGTACGTTTACTTACAGAGCTCAAAGTTGTACTATGCAGGATTTGTCGGTTGGTGTTTGTAAACACACAGCACTTTAAGTTGGGCCCTCCACCCCGAGCAAGAGAAAGAGAGAGCAGCGGTGGAAGAGCAAGATAGCGAGTGAATAAAGAGAGTGAGTAAGTAAAATGTTATTTTCTGATTGTTTCACAGTGGTTAGGTTCTAAAGCATAAATAAACACACCTACACCTCCGCACAACCCTGCGAGAAGATGCCACATTGCTGGATTTTGTGTGAATGCAGAGCTTCATCCTGTCCACTGTGGCCTCTCTGCTCTGCGTGTGTGTAGCTGAGCCCCGCCCTCAGTCGAGCAGACACACAGACCTCCAGCTCTTTATACATCCAAGACACAGAGACAGAGGGCAGAGCGGAGCAGAGGAGAGAGACGGAGACAGGGATGTAACCTTGTTGCTACGCTACAAGTCTCGACCTCAAACCTGCACACTGTTATTGGCTGAGGGCTACACACCCACTGCCCAAAGGTTGATGCCTAGAAGCACCCTGAACACAACAAAAATAGATAAACACACTGTCACGTACTTCTAGTGACACATAAGTGATGATTGAGAGGGATTATTTTTGTATATACATTGTTTTTTTTAGGAAAATCCTGCATAGTATACCTTTAAATATTACAGATTAATTTGAAAATAATGTTCTCCATCACCAGTTTTAATACAAATAACATTGCTATATCTAGATATAAAGCTATATTTTGCCCTGCAGTTTGTCCTACAGCCCTGCGTTAAATTATTTTCATAGGCATGTAAGATTACTTCTTTTCAGTCTGCTTGTCTTTTAGCAATATTTCAATTGCAATCAATCTTTGTATTATTCTATTAAAATGCACAAAGCTCGAGTAACCACTGTGAATTCTGATGTGCAGTAATGACTTTTACCATATGTGCAAAACAGCTTGCAGAAGTGAGTTGACTCCCAATAGCATCACAGAACACGACAATGAATGTCTGCATTTTAATCAGCAATTGAAAGATTACTGTGTCTCAAACAATCTCTTTTATGCTATCAAATGTTTTTGAACAAATGTATATGGAAACATTTTTGGTCGCACATGTAGCATATGGGTCACTGCCACAATTAGAAAGTGTTGGCAATTGCCCAGATGCTAATAACGCTAATTAAGCACCTGTGGGAGACATTTTCTGTGTGTTTTTATCTCATGGCTGGCTGACCTTTCCAATCATCTATCTTTAGTAGATGATTGGACAGGAACAGTAACAGTAAAGAGCCCCATTAGATCTGACAGCTTGCTGATGAATAGGTCCTTTAATGCAAAGATTTGAGTCTTTTGTGGGACACTTAGACACTGAACAGTCATCTTGGGAGGTAATCAACAGCTCTCAACAATGGAAAGACAAGATGTTGGTATGCTCAGGATTTTGAAAAAAGTGGCAAAAGGTTGGTTTTTTTATATATCTTTGAGTACTGTAGTTAATTATCAAAGGGCACTTAGAAAATGGGAAAAACTTGGATCCAAAATTGTCTGTCACGGGTGCCTAATTGGAATATTGTAGTTCCAATTAAATGAAAACTCACAAAAATGTCTTCCCTTATACCAATTTTAAATGTGTACTTTTTTAATACTAATTTTAGGTTAATTACCATGAGAACAATGCATGACATTTAACCATAAATGCTAAAACAATAGTTCAAAAACTTTTATCTGGCAGTGTATATATGCTCCGAGATCAAAACAATTTCACTGATTTATTGTTGTGCCATGTACTGTATAGTCATGACAGTGACTTATGTGCTGCCAAGCTGCAAAATAGGCCTGGTTATAAACACTTTCCAGGATAAAAAGTTAGACCACAAGAGTTCTTATCAGTAAAATCTCCTTGTGTAGTCAAAGTTCACTTGACAGCATTATACCCCCATCTGCTATAGGAAGTGCTTTATACAAACATACAGAGATGATGTAGTACTGATCATATAGCCTGTAATGCTCTGAGGGTCTGGGTATAGCGAGAGGGTGGAGAAGATAAGGAGAGAGAGTGAGAGGGGGGAGAGACTGAGAGAAGCTTAAGCTTGTGCAGTGATTGGTAGGGATTGCTATGTCCAATGAGACTCTAAAAGCTGCTTTAAAAAAATCTGTTTTATCACAATTTCTCCATTTTTTGTCATCTTCTTATCCGAATATATCAGCCAGATTGCATTCCCTGGAAATAGCCGCCTATGAGGCAATTATAGGCTTTACAATAAATGCCTTTGTGGTGTGATTTTTTTCTTTTTCATTATCAAAGTTGAAAATTTAGATTGCCTGTTTCTTGTTTGCTTTACTGTGTGCGGAAATGGGGTGCCCCAGCTTTCTGGCAGACATCTATAGAGGAAAGTAATACTTCCCAGAGAAAAGCAAAGTGCTAAGCATTAAAGCATGGCTCAAGTTGTAATATAAACCCATCAAGTCTTTCACTCTTCACCAATTTCTTCCTAAATGTTTAATATCCCACTCGTTGCTGTTACACCCCTTTGCCACAAGAAAGACACATATGCTCATGTTAGGCTCACTGGGATGCTGTATCACTGTGGAGCAAGATGTAAGTTTGTGGCACAAATGAGGACATTTATCTATTATTCAGACTTGTGGAGATGGCTGTTTTACTGCTGGCATGGCATTGCTGAGAGAAGACCCACCTTCCTTCAGTAGCATGTGCACACAATGGACATGCAGTTAATTCTAATTGCTAGTTTGTTTCCAACTGTTATCATTAAATACACTGGAGACACTGTATGTATACTCAAACGCTGACAGTGAGGCTTTAAGTTAATTCATTGCACTTTTGCACGCTGTAAGCTGGTCTCTGACTGGCATTCTTAATTTCAAATACATCAAAACAACCAAGCTATTACTCCAAGGCTACTTACCTTGTGTGAGAACTGCTATAATTGTAACAAATATTATCTGTAAGATCCTCCAGCTCTGGCAGTAAAGGCTCATGTTGGCACCCGGTGCGGCTCGTTGTTCCAGGCAAGTTCCCAGTGTCCGTGGTTTGCTCTTGTTTCAGCAGAGTATGGAGCGGATCGTTTCATCCATTTCTGCAGTTCGCACACTTAACATAATCACACCTGTTGGGGTACAAGTTGGAGTGTAGTCCGTGTTGCAGGTGACCAGGACAGCGCATCGATATCTGTTCATCGGCAGGTCCACGGTTGTGCGTAAAAGTTGTGCGTAACAAGCCTGGAGATGTCTCTCCTGAAGACTTTGTGTGCGGTTAGAAGATGTGGGAATCTTGAGCTCAAAAATACGCGACGGAGAGAGTTCAGTTTAGATCAATATTACCCCTCTAAGGGAATTATCTCAACAAGTCCTCCAGATTGAGTGAGTGACCCAGTCTGCCACCGCTGCTGGGAATCTGCGGTGTTAAACGGCTGTTAGCAGATCACTGACTGTCTTGTGCGCAATCCTCAGGGCACTAAACTCATCATCTGTCACTGTTCATCCGCTCAGGAAGCCACGTCCAGTACGCAGCTGGTACTGTAGGATTAACCCTGCGTTGGTTTGATGTCAGAAGAAATTATCAATCACGTTCATATCACGTTTTTAGTGTCTACTGATTTTTGATCACTTAATCTGTTAATGTGGGACTTCACTGTATATTGACATAGAAAAAAGCCACTTCTCGGTTTTATCTTCTCACGTGTCTTTGTGGTGTGGAAATGTTGGAATGGACCATTGAAAGAAGAATCAAACAAATGCAAATATCATGAGGATGATGTCTTGAATTAAAAAGATTCTAAAAGTAGAACACTTTTTTTTTTTCAAACTGATAATTTTCCTCTTGTGATGGTATTAATTTTCTATTCAGAAATGTATTCCTTATTGATTTTAATAACTTTTTTATTAGTGTCAGAGAAAATATAGGCAGACAAATACATAATGTATACGTTTATTATTCCTCACCAAAAATTATGGAATATTTATGGATAATATTCTGCACAGAGAGTCAATGTATTGCAACATTGTCAGACCTTGGATGGTGCAATGCTTGTACTGTAATAATCACAGTTTAAATTCAACCAGGGAAATTCAGACTAATTAGGACATTATTGCATCACACGTACCTCATTAGAACAGTTCATTCAAAATTTAGAGATTGATTAAAGTGGAATTAGTATTACCAAACCTGCGAACATTAAGTGTTTTGCATGTTGCCTGTCAAAACAATAAATCTGTTTTAGTTACAGTGACACTTAGATTCCAGTGGGCTCTGAATAGTTGAGAGCATCAGGTGGATTTTTAGTGCCCTCTGATGGTTAAGAGGAGTTTACATGTCAGTAAAGCAAAGGTGAGTGACTATTGTTGCTTGCAGCCAGTTGCATCAGAAATTTTCAGGTTTTCAACTCATTTTAGCTCATTTTATTAACCTGATGAACAGAAGAGTGGAATTGAAATTCATGCATGATAGTTTTCTGCGCAGGTGCTGCGTGAAAGGGATGCTAACACTTTTGTAAAGTCTGTACTTGCGTGTGTGGGGGAAAAGGGTAAAAAAAAAAAGCCTCATATTCTCCAGAAACAGAGTCATGTGTATATATTCACAACTCAATAGTAGATGGAAGATATTGACTCCTTTCACTCCAACAAAATAACTTGTTGGAAGACTTGTAGTGGTAAATTGGGCTTCATTGACTAATAAAGAGGATTAACCAACATATCAACACATAGACCAAACCTCACGTAATCACAAGGAACGAGGAAGTTGCCACTAGCTCACACTGTCAGCTTACTTGAGCTCCTCCCTGGCACTGCAGCACTGTGATAAACAGCAGCAGCAACAGCATCTGTGTGTTGTGGTTGCTTCAGTATGCTGTAGTTCTGCCGTAGGATAATTTAGATCCTTTCCTATTTACCTGCTCCTCACACACAGAGGAACTGCCAGCAACGCTACGTATTAAGAAAGGCTGAGAGGATTTACCCCCCAAAACTGGTGCTGAAGTTGTTATAGTAGTGCACATAGAGCCATAAATCAGTCAGTATTCACACACATGCATGCATATTCATACATACTCACAAACATAGAATTTGCGAGTGTATAAGGAGGACATGAATACTTGTAAAACATGCATACAAGCACAAATATTTAATGATATTCATAAGGACGTAATAGCTGAAAGTAAACATAACCACATTTTTTCCTCTGCTATGTAAATCAGACAGGTTTGACTCAAGGAATTGACAGCTGAATGGTTGAGTAATCTCTCAAACGAATCTTTATTAAAATATCACAGGTGTGCTCTTGTAAGGAAACAGCCTTTTTAGTCAGCTGATGTAGCACATAAGGTGAATCACTAGTCACCAGTGTCATGCATTCACCCATCATTTAACATGACATTACGCTGTCTAAAAAATAAAAAAAAAGCCTAAAATTTGTGACCTTCCTCCATCAATTCCTTATAAGAAGCACCCAGAGTAGCTCACAGACGCAGAGCAAACATATGGTGAAACCTGTCAAGAATATGTGATGAACACTTAAAGGACAGAGAAACAACACAGGCCTCCGGATATGCAAGTTGGGATGCTGACATAGATAGATGTCACAGCAGAGATGTGCTAGAGTGGGGAGAGTGGCCATAAACTGGTGATAGATGTGAGTGCCACGAGGAAAGGGAATGTGTTTCCAATGTACATCATCCTTCTGTTTGACAGATAGAGGTAGCTTCTGCTGAGGTGCATTTAGCCACACACAACACTCTAATGTTCCCATTCTCATTTTCATTGCAAACTCAGAAAGAGAGTGCACTAAAATTTACATATCTTTACAATAGCATTGTTACTAACCATTGAAGGTTGAATGTAATGGAGTTGCAGGTATTTATGTGTGTATAAGTGTTGACTTACCTGCATGCTCTTGTATGTCTTTCACTGTCTCTGCTGGTCGTATATGAGTTCCTGTTGTTCTGCAGTGTGTGTTAGTGTTCACTATAAAATGTTCCATTTAATTAAATAATAACATGGGTGCCATGTGTTTCTACTTGGTGACAATGCAGTCAAGTTGGTAGTCTCATGAGTTCCTTATTTTCCATTTTACAATCATGTCAGCAGTCAATGATAAAAAGATTATGATGTTTCCCTTTTAAATAAGCCATCAAGTCTGCAGTTGTAAATGTTGATAAGTTTTTTTTCATGGATGGGTTTCTGATGGTCTGCACCACTTTTCCAGAAAGGAAGTGATCAAACTGATGGAATAAAGAACTAAATAAACACATTTCAGTAGGATTGTCAGTCTTTTTCTTATTTACAGTTTATTACTAATATATAAAGCATTAGTAAATTATTTATTTACCATAAATAAAGCCATTAGTCACATCTATAAATGCTTTAGAAAGAATGCCTTATTAGAAAATAATGAATCTTAATGTCTCAGGGAAAGAGTTTAGTACACCTAAATATAAATATCTCCTATTGAAGACTAACTTGCAATTTAACTCTGAGAGTGTTAAAAGTCAACACTGTGCTAGTGTTTGCTGTGAAGCATGGATTTGGTCTGATCTCGTAAATGAATCATGAAGCTATCCTGGCCCTAACTAGCCTCAAAGTTGTGTTCACAGCAAGTTTCAAGTTTTTTTATTTAACTGATTGTTTAACTGAACTGACAGTTATTTTGAGTTAGCAAGTGTTATCATTTCTCACTGAATAAATAACACAACATCAACACCTCTACAAATATGGCTCAAATATTCAAATCTGCTGAAGGTGTTTAATTAACTCATAAGAACCCTGGCATCACGTTGATTTTTACTATTTATTATTTTTCTGAAGTGCTTTTCTACTGTTCTGCAGGCAATTGTCCAGAATAAACAGGACTTAAGAGCAAACTGTGCTCATCGATGGGGACATTTCAGAGAGAAAGTGCTTGATAATAAAGTGCAGATGAGGTGGAAGGCCTTGTGCATTTTGCAGGTGCATGGTGGTAGCTATGATCGCACACTGGGACAAACTGCACATAAAACTGCAATGCGAATAAGAATAGGAACGATACTTGACAAGTCAGACTACGCCCACTAAAGCTGCAGATCAAACACAGTCTTCTTAAAACCATGTCAGCTACATGCAATTACAGTTAGGGATGCTCCCACCTGCAGCAGGCTCGATCTGTACTTTCCCACCCGATAAACCTTCAAAGAGTGTACATTGTTCAAACTGCAATGAATAACGAGCCCTCTGCTTATAAGACTGAGGCACAGTTTTCCATTATGTTCTTCAGTGGATAAAACAGTGATAGGCAAATCTTTGATATTTGCTGGAAGCTTCTACCTATTAAATGACAAGAGAAAATGGTTTCTGTGTCCTTAATAGGAGGGAGGCGACTGGAGGCTTTTTCTATTACATGCCTGTACAGCATCCACTGCACTCCCACACAAGCTGCTCTCCAAACATTAATAGCGAGTCTGTAAAACTTGAAAGGTATAAAGCAGAGACCTGAACAAACAAAAACTCAGATGGCTAAAATACACCAAGTCTTATTATTCCCCAGGGTCCTAGAGGCACACAGGTTAGCTCTGCACCAATGTCACCAGGAGCTAGCTGCAAACAGTCATTATGACTGAGTATACAGGTGATTCTGACCATAAGCTGCCTGTGATAGATGATTTACAGGCTGTAGAGGTTCTGAGTGTGCACTGGGATCATTTCAAGA